>NC_139032.1:50285529-50885529 GCF_964662115.1 Mustela nivalis
CTATTTTTGATGATGTGGAATACAAATATAGTACTGTTTTGAAGCCTTTTCTGCTAATTCTAACACCTGTGACAGTTTTGAGTTGGTTTGACTATTTTCATCATTATATTTGGTATTTTCATACTACTTTGTAACCCTGGTAATTTCTTTTTTTTTTTTTTAATATATTATTTATTTATTTGAGAAGATCACGAGTAGACAGAGAAGCAGGCAGAGAGAGAAGGGGAAGCAGGCTCCCTGCTGAGTAGAGAGCCCGATGTGGGGCTCCATCTCAGGACCCTGAGATCGTGACCTGAGCAGAAGGCAGAGGCTTAACCCACTGAGCCACCCAGGCGCCCCTATAACCCTGGCAATTTCTGTTGCATGCCAAACATTATAAATTTCACTTTGTTGGGCCTGGCTATTTTTTTACTTTCATACATATTCTTGGGTTTTTTTTTCTTTTTTTTCTTTTTTCCCTGGGACACATTTAAGTTACTTAAAAACATTGGGCCTTGCTTTTAAGATATTTTAGGCAAGACCAGAGTAAGAATAATACTCACTCTAGAACCAAGGGTTCATTTTGTATATGCTAAGTTTAAGGTGCTTATTAAGCATTCAGATAGAGATAGAATAGATAGCTGACAGGTCTCAAAGAATGAACAAGTTTTCTAGATGGAGAATAGAGAAAGGACATATCACAAAAAGGGAGAAGCATTTGAAAAAGCACTGGAACGTAAATGGCATCCAAACTAGTCCTTTACTATTTAATGTGCTTTGAGAGGTTTATATTATCTATACAATTTGAAAAAGCCATGCATAAGCACCACCAAGTGCTGCCTCATAATTAGGAAATTCAGGTGAAAATCCTTTTCCTCCTGTAAGTTTTATCCCAGGCAAATAGAAAAAGCCAAAACACATTATGAAACCCTAAATTGTAGAAACATTTTATAACTTTGAAATGTGTAAATTACTTATGATTGAATTCCTAACCCTATATTCCTATATTCATCATTTTGAATGTTCCAGATATCTTTCGTGTTTTAACATTTGCTACAAGATTTCCAGACAGTGCCTGATATATGGTAAGCATTCAACTGATATTAGGAGATATAATTTGTATTATTTCAAAAGCACTTTTCACTCACTTTCCTGGTGCAAACTGTGAGTCACAGGGTCACTGTGATTCATAGCTAGTGCTCTAAGTAATTTCTCGTCATTAGGTGTATGCATTTGCCTGCCATAAAAAGTAGAATATGATTAAATACATTATTACTCTATTAAAGTGTTATTTTGAATAAATACGTCCTGTCCATAAAGGTATTATTAGACTCTACACTTTCTTCTTCCTAAAAGGTAAGAGATATTACCTGTCCAAATTCCCCTAAGATGGTCTGAATCAGACTCATAAGGAGAGTTTAATATTGATACAAGTCTTAGAAGACCAGAAATGTTAACTTGGCTGTCAGGTACAGGGATACAACTGTAGGACTGGACAAGGAATATGAAGCCATAAGGTTGAAGGCAAATAAAGACAGGAAATAAGTGGGAGATAAAGAGTAAAGCAGAACCCGGGTAAGACCATCAGGATTAGGTGTACTGACTGGATATTTCCCCATCCTTCCCAGAACTCTGTCTTGATGTCTGTTTTTCACTAAATGCTTTGCTTATGATCTGGTGCGCACTTTCTTTCACTGCTTTTTAATTCAGGTTTCAAATAATTCCTCAACAAGAATTCCATTCTGTGTTGGGGATTAGGACTCCTGAAATGGATTCCACTTTCGTCTCTTTACTTTCCTTCATCTGTGAAAAGTGTAATTATTTTTTTCACCTTGGGGCTCAAATTTCAGAATTATAGTTAGCAATTTTCTTTTCATGAACTACACCTTCCTTTCTCCCTCCATGTCAAATAATTTTTGGGTGAAATGTATGAAAAGTCTAATACAATACAGCGGGAGTGTTTAACACTTATATATGCACACTTACATTATTGAGGAGCCGGAGTTAGGCTCTTAAACTGCAAAGCCATTGAGTAGTGACCACTGACCATTAAAGTTGTTCATGCCAGAAAGCCTCTTCCATCAAGTGCTGTATATAAATCTGGGGTTTTGATTTATTTTCCAAATGCTTTAGCAGATTCAAAACTCTACAAATTCATTTTTGTGGAAAAACTCTTGGCCTAATTGCAAATATCCTTGTGGGCTATCTCTGTAAAGAAGGGTAAATGCTATCTGTCTGGGCAAGAATGAAAGTCAGCCTCCTCGACACTGACAACAAAATGTAACTTCTTGTTCAGCTTGTTTCTGAAGCACATGAATCAATGACCATACAACACTCAGGCACTACTTTCAGAACAGAACTATGAATTAGCTATGACACAGCATTTTCGAAGGGCTGCCTAGAGCCTTTAATATTTAGGAAGAGTAGTTTAATGGATATGTTAACCTTTTATTTCTCTAGTTCAAGAAACTCTCTCCTGACACTGAAGGACTCAGAAATAATGTACCAGTATAATATTGTTTTATCTCTTCTCAGGAATGTCTGTGTCCAGGAGAATGTCAATTATTCCACTGAATGACCCAATGTAGCAGATGCCATTCTAGGCACTTTGGAGTATCAGGTGAAAAAGAGTCATAAACCATTTAAGATTGAATGCTGTGAATGCAACTATTGGGGTTAATAGCAAAACTTTCTATATGTGGAATACTAATGTAACTTTTAGAATCACTGGTGAGGAAAAAACACAAATTCTTATTTTTATCTCACCTACCTATTTATTCAATAAATATGCCCTGATTGCCTTCCACGTACAAAAGAAATTTGGTAGGAACCAGGGAGACTTCATCCCTACTTCAAGGAAAAAATGCACTAAGAAATCTCAGAAATATGGCAATTAAAGATGTAGCCGTGTTAAAACCCTAAGATCATTTAAATAAATGTAAAATGATCAGGTTCAGATAATGAAGCCTGAGGGAAAGAGTGGAAAATCAATTATATCCGAAAACTTAGTTTACAGGGATCCACTCTTATTAAGGTCATAATCTGCCTCACCTTCCTCTGAATATTTTTTTTTCATATGAAGTCTAAAACATCCATATTAAACCACCATGTTTTCCATGACAAAAAGTGCATTCTTCAAAATAAAACTCTACTTAAAAAAATAAGTCAAATAATGAGAAACCCTTTACTAACTCTATTTTTGGCTAAGTTGCCATGAAATGCAGAATGCATGTGTCATAATTATCTCATCAGATGACATCTATTTCTTTTTCTTTCTATTTTCTGTAATAATGCTGTTGTCCATTCTTATATTAAATTTTGCTTTACATGTGATCAAAGACAATTTTTAGAAGAAGCAAAGAAAGGCCAGCTTGATTAAAAATATGCAAACAAATGGAAAATACATCCTACACGTTAGATGGAAATTCTCAATTGTATGTGCCCATTTCTTATGGGCACATACAATATTCCCACAGCTATCACATATATTCTTTGAGATCAAGCACCATCTTTTTTAATATGCATATGGAGTACATGGTGGGGATAGCTGTGAAAAACTGTCTTAGGATTATTATTAGTTTTCTACTTTCTTTTTGATAACAGAATAACTTTTTTCCAGCTTTATTGAGATATAATTGACATAAAACACTAAGGTGTACAACATGTTGATTTGATATTGGTATACTGCAAAATGATTTTCACCATGGAATTAGCTAACACCTTCATCACATCACACAATGACCGTTTTTCTTTTTTGTGGTGAGAATATTAAAGATCTACTCTCTTAGCAACTTTCAGGTATATAATACAATCTTATTAACTATAATCAGCACACTGTACACTCTACCTTCAGAACTTTTTCATCTTATAGTCAAAGTCTGCATCCTTTGACCAACATTTCCCCATTTCCCTGACCTCAAGCTCCTGGTAATTATTACTCTACTCTGTTTCTATGATTTTGGCTCTTTTATTTTCCACATATAAGTGATAAAATACAGTATTTGTCTCTGATTTCACTTTGCATAATTCTTTCCTGATTCATCCATACTGTAACAAATAGCAGGATTTCCTGCTTTCTCATGGCTCAATAATATTCCATTGCAAAAATATATATATATATATATATATATATGCCACATTTTCTTTACCCATTGATCTATTGAAAGATTTTTAGTCCATATCTTGACTAATGAATAATGCTACAGTGACTATGAGAGTACAGGTCTATCTTGGAGATCCTGTTGTCATTTCCTTTGGATTCATACTCAGAAATAAGAAGGCTTGATCATACAGTAATTCTATTTTTAATTTTTTGACGAACTTCCAAAGTTTTCCACAGTAGCTGTACCATTTGACATTCCCATCAGCAATGCTCTCCACACCCTCACCCACCAACATGTTATCTTTTATCTTTTTGGTAATAGCCCTTCTGACAGGTGTGAGATGATACCTCATTGTGGTTTTGATTTGCATTTCCTTGTTGATTAGTGATGCTGAGCACATTTTCATGTACCAGTTACACATCTGTATGTCTCTTTTGGAAAAACAACTACTTAGATCTTTGCCCACTTTTAAACTGAGTTGTGTGTTTTTTATTGTTGTTGCTGTTCACTATTGGTTTGAATTAGTTCCTTATATAATTTGGATATTAACTACTTTATCAAATATGTGGTTTACAAATATTCTCTCCCATTCCATAGGTGGCCTTTTCATTTTGTTTATAACTTCCTTTGTTGAGCAAAAGTCTTTCAGCCTGATGTAGTCCCACTTATTTATTTTTGCTTCTGTTGCCTTTGCTTTTGGTATCAACTCCAAAAAATCATTGCTAAGACTCATGTCAATTACCTCTTATATTTTCTTCCAGGAGTTTTACATTTCCCACTCTTATATCAAATCCTTAGTCCATTTTGAATTGATTTGCATGTGTGGTGTAAGAGAGAAATTCAGTTTCATTCTTTTGAATGTGGTAATCCAGTTTTCCCGACATCATTTATTAAAGAGACCATCTTTCCCATCAATTAACTGACCATATATTCACAGGCTTATTTCTGGGCTACCTATTCTGTTACATTGAACTACACATCTGTTTTTATGCCAAAAACATACTATTTAATAAATAGTAATTTACTATTAATAATTTAGTAATTTAGAATATATATTTATATTATATAATACGTATTTATATCATAATATAACAATTTATAAACTTAATAATTTACTAATTACTGAAGCTTTATAATATAATCTGAAATGTATTGTGGTTTGATTTGCATTTCCCTCATGATTAGTGATGTTGAACACTTCTTCACGTATCTGTTAGCCATCTGTAGCATTCTTAAGAAAAAAAGTCTATTTAGTTCCTCTTTCCAATTTTTAAAAAATATTATTTATTTATTTGA
This sequence comes from Mustela nivalis, assembly GCF_964662115.1. NCBI lineage: Eukaryota > Metazoa > Chordata > Mammalia > Carnivora > Mustelidae > Mustela > Mustela nivalis. The sequence continues at coordinate 50,290,908 of NC_139032.1, forward strand.
CAGAGAGAAAGAGATCACAAGTAGGCAGAGACTCAGGCAGGGTGGTGTGGGGGTGGGGGAATCTCTGCTGAGCAGAGAGCCCGATGCGGGACTCGATCCCAGGACCCTATGATCATGACCTGAGCCAAAGGCAGCGGCTTAATCCACTGAGCCACCCAGGCGTCCCCCCAATTTTTAATTTGATTTTTAGTTTTTGTTTGTTTGGTTTGGGGTTTTCTTTTTTGTGTGTGCTGTTGAGTTATAGGAGTTCTTTATATTTTTTGGATATTATCTGTTCATCAGATATATGACTTGCAAATATTTTCTCTCATTTCATAGGTTTGCTTTTCATTTTGTTGAATGTTTCCTTGCAGTTTTTCCATTTGAGGTTGTCTCACTTGTTAATTTTTGCTTGTGTTGCTTCTGAGGATCATAATTTGGTGGCATGGATTTTGTGAGGGTAAGTGTGTCCAGCCCAGGGGAGTGTATTACATATCTCCTCTTCTCATTCTCCACTTTCAGGGTCTTTATTTCAGGTGGGGTTAGAGATGTGATCCAGTCAACAGCCACTGGAAATACAGGGAGTTTCAGAGAAAGTTTTCTCTTATAAAAATCTCACAGAATTGCCTGCTACTGCCCTTCCTCCTACTTTCCCTGATCAGGGATCTAGGTTGAAAATGTGGCAGATATTTTGTGGTGATGAAGTATCATAGGAAAGGGTAGAAATCAACAGCTTCAAGATGTTGGAGGGAAGTTAAAAACCCTGGGTGTGACAATATTTTTCACAAGCTGAACCAACATTAGTAATATCTACCTATGGTTTTCATATCACATGAGAAAAATTAGCTCCTATATGTTTAGGCTACTATTAGTTGCAATTTCTGTTTTTGGCAGCTGAATAGATTCTTAATTCATACACTGCCATAAATTTTTACTGGTAGTACTCAACAAAGAATTTTTCAAATTGTTCCTTAATGGAGATGTCATGTATGTCACTTGTCACCCTCCCACTTGAATGGTCTAATTTAGGTGTTCACTAATTTTTGCCTGAGTCAGTCAGTGGACCTTTAATAACTGTGTGATAAATGAAAATGAATTAGATTTCCATAATATCCATTTATATTTTCTTGCTACATCAATTCTCTTCTTCTTCTAATAATATTGAGGTCAAAGGATTTATGTTTATGTAGCATAATTTTGATCATGACTTTCTTCTATTCATTAATACTAAATGGCTCCTCAGCATCTACTGAAATCCAAAATTCCTTACTCTATTATTTGAGTCATTCAAAATCTAGCCCTAATGTCTTTCCAACCTAATTTCATGTTATTGATTATAATCCAAATAAATAAAATTGCTGTCAGTTTTTCTTACATACCTAACTAATTTCGAGAAGGAGATGCTATTTCTCCTGCTAGATGACCTGCTGCTCTTCATTTCTATTAATCATCTGCTTTTCAGTTTCATCTCAAATTTCATCTCCTCCTGAAAGCCTCCAATTCCATGCAGCTTTCACCAAGATGGAACTAATCTTCTTCTATTCAGAACTATAACGTGGTCATTTATTTGTAAGTTTCTAATAGCTGACATATGTTGTTCAATATTATAGGTTTCAACCTACAGGTCTTTTCTACTCTAACATCTTTGGAGTAATATCTGTGCCTACATAAAATCTATTGAAGTATAATATACACAGAGAAATTATACACACAGAAAAGTATTAAAAAACCCCACAAGTATAGATGTTGATGAATTTTTAGGACCATGAGCACTTCTATATAACTATCACTTAAATAAAAGGTATAGCACATAACTAGCATCCAGAATCCTTTCCCATATCTCTTCCCAGTGTCCACCCCATGCTGAAAGTAACCGTTACTCAGACTTCCATTACCACATATTAGTTTTGCCTGTTTCCAAACTACATATAAATGTTATTCATTATGTATTATTTTGGGGACTGGCCTCTATTGTTCAGCATATGTTTATGAGCTATATTCATTTTGTTTAAACATTAGCAGTTTATCCACCTTCCTGAGTATAATATATCCTTTGTGTGAAGATACCCACAATTTTTATATATTCTACTATTGATAATTATTTTATCTGTTTCCAGTTTTTTGCTATTATGAATAATATTGCTATAAAAATTTTTTTGTACATGGGTTTGGAGAACACTTTGGATGCATTTCTGTTGACTACATGCCTACGTGTGTAATTTCCAAGTAATAATATATTTGTATATCCAGATACTCAGAATTACCAAGTGGAAACAATTGTTTTTTCTCTACCTGCATTGTAGGAAATTATATTCCTGTGGGACTGTTTCTCAACTTTTCATTCCAGTTATGGTTTCTTTGCCTATTCTTCTGCCAAATACCATACTAACTCAATCACTGTAACTTCATAAGGAATCTAATGTCTGAAGAGTTACATCTTCCATTTTTCCCCCATGTCAGGACTTTCTCTGCCATTCTTGTCATTTAGTTGACAAGTATGTAGTAGTTAGAATTATATTTAACCTTTTACAGATTAATTTAGGAAAAAGGGATATCTTTAAAATTCTGAGTCTCCTAATTTATGAAAATAGTATATACTTCCATTTATTAAGATCTTTAAATTTTTTTTGTTGGAATTATTTTTGTAGTTTTGTATGTGGAGGTCTTATATCTCTTTCCTTAGAATTATTCCTAGGTGTTTGATTTTACTTTTTTTTTTTTTTTTGCCTTATTAGACTGATAAGATTCTCCCAATGATATTGAATTGAAGCAACTGTAGAGGGAAACTTTGTCTTTCTCTCTTTCCAGTTTTCTTTCATTCAATATTTTACCTTCAAGTTGATCTTTTTTTAAAAAAAAAACTAAAGTATTAATGACATATTCGTTTCAGCACACAAAATTAATGATTCAATATTTGTATTTATTACAAAATGATCACCACCATAAGCCTAATAGTTTTTGTGGCAGGAATTTTGATATGTTTTATCATATTTTTTTAAATTATTGTTTTTGGTTTGATAAATGTCTTTAACATGAATAGGGAGAATTCATATTCTGATCAGAAAGGAGCATGGAAATTGTACTCCCACAGTAAACAACTTAAAAACTGGTCAAACATATGATATAAGTGTTTTTAAACATTGAGACAAGCAGGGCTATGATTCCTAAGAAAAGGGAAACAAGTCAAGTAGTACCTATGGTTTCCAGCTTTATCTCTAAAGGCCTTTCCAGACTGCAGTGCAAGGAGGGGAATGCAAGGAGGAGAACATGAGGAAAATGCTGTCATCACACTAAAGTGAAGAGCCTCATGGCGGAGTTTGGCTAGGCTATTACTGCTAGAATTTGTGAAATGTTACACCAGAGAGAGAGCTCTGGAAATCAAAAATGGAGCTGGATTTTTTTGTGGGTATGTTTCCCTATTAGTCTGCTCAAGCTACAATAGCAGATCACCACAGACTGAGTGGCTTAAACAACAAAAAATGTACTTCTTGAAGTTCTGGAAGTGGAGAGCCCAAATCAAGGCGCCTACTGATTGGATTCCTGGTGAGAGCTCTTTTCATGTCTTGTAGATGGCTGAGAGAATGTGAGCTTTTTAGTGCCTCTTCCGAGAAAGACACTAATTCTATGGGGTCAAGGTTCCATCCTTGTGATCTCAATTAAACATAAGTGTCCCCTTATAGAGCCCAGCTCCATATAGTTATATGGGGGGGTTGGAGCACCAACATATAAATTTTGGGGGAACCCCATGCAGTCCCTTACAGTTTCTATTGTCTCAATGTGTCTGGTAATTTTTTTATTAGACATCAGAAATTAAACATAAAAAGCTGTAATCTCTGGGTCACATTTTCTTCCTTCATAGGTATTTACCTGTCCTCCGGGGAGGTAGACTGAATGGGAGGCAGATCACTTTAATGCAGTGGAGTATAGTCTGCTTCAAAGTTGGTCTATAGTTCTCCTTAGGTTCAAATGCCTTTAGTTTTCCTCCATTCCTATGATGTAGCTCTTTAGTGGCTCCAACTGAGAGCCTGGAGTGTTTAGGGGGACCTTCCTTCTTGGCACAATCTGAAGTGGAATGACTCTTTCCTCAGCTACTTGAGCATGCTGAAAACTCTACTTTCTTTTGCAACATCCTATTACTTTCCCTTCTTAGCATCTTACCATGTCCTTCTTAAGTATATGCCTCAAAGGGAAAATGTCCACTCCCCACCTATGAACTATCTAAGATCTTTGTTCCCAGATCTTATTTGGCCATCTCAAAACAAAATTTATTCCCTAGCTCTGTGCAGCTGCCAAAATCATGTCCACTTAGTTCCCCTGGTTTGGGTTTCCTGCCTTTTTCTCAGATTCTCACCATCCCAGGACCCAAACCAGCAGATACCGTGAGGGGAAAAAGGTTTTCTGCTCCCATCTCTAAACTCTGTTCTTTCCCATATGTCTCAGTGACAATTAAATCTTTCCAATCAGATTTTTAAAAACTGGAAGCAGCTTATCTAATTGTTCTGACAGAGTCCAAATGGTCTCCCATGAGCTTCTCTGTCAAAAGAACTTACAGTGGGAAGTGTTCTAACATCAGTATCCTAAGAAAAGGGAGGTCAGGGGCCTAGGCTGAGGAAGAAGCCTTTGCAGAGTTTAGTCAAGCTGAGGAAAACTTTAAGGTTGACTTGATCACAAGCAGACTCAAAACCTGTGTGATATCATACCATACTTGATCACAAGCAGACTCAAAACCAGTGTGATATCATACCAAAACTCCTTGAGCCTTTTTTTTTTTTTCCTTCAGTCAATATTGGAAATAACAACCTAACAACATCTCTATGATAGTTCTATTTCCACACACACTTCATGGAAGAAGAAACCCTTTCTTAGGTGAGGTAAGTGAGTTGACCTTGGTCACATCTCTAGAGACATAGGGACTTCTATCTTGAGGTTCAGGAGCCTATTTTCCTGAACATTGTGTTACAGAGATGAAGTATACCTCCTCATTACATCATTTCCCTCTTTACACTCTCTTTATCATTGGGCGACCTTCATCAAAATCACTATGTTGGGGAAGCCTGACAAACTTAGCCTCTATTTCACTAATTTTGTACCCCTAGTAGTTACGCTTAACTCCAAACTTTACCACAGTTCAGTGTCACCAAATATTAAAAAGGAAATATAAATCCTTTGTATGTATTATATAGTTCCAAAGGAAATGACGCAGATTGGCATTTTTCTATCACTAGTGCTATCAGAGCCATATTGTAAGCAGCTCCTTTCCATTATGACAACAAAAACAGTAACTACCCATTTTGGTGAATAACAATATGTTCACCTCTGTGCCAGGAGATTTGCACCTTTTCTCAATGATCTTAATTACAGTCTTGCGAGGTTGTTTTTTCTTCCATTTTAGGTATGAGGAAACTGAGCTTTAGAGAGGCTACGTAACTTGCATAAGGAGATTCACTTTAATAATATCCATAAAGCATTAAAACTTAAATCTGAGATTTCATTCCATACTAGCTGATTCCAGTGTTTTCACTCGATGGCTTTTCTCTACTGCTCTGGTTCTGGGCCATTTGTCAGCTTCTTCCTCTTCTTCTTTTCCTCCCTTCCTTCTCGTCTGTCTTTCCTACCCTCCGTCTGCCTTCCTTCCTTCCTCTCTTGCCCTCTAGCCTTTCTTGGCAGCTTTCCTTTCATTCACTCAATTCTCATAAACTTGAATAAATCAGCATTTGGGGTAATAGACTTTCATATTTAAGCAACTGAAATGTTATATATTTATTAATGTAATATATAATTTAGGCATCTCCCGAAATGGAAGGCTTTCCCTTAAGTACTAGCAGTAATTAAAAAGGGGGGAAAAAGTTAGACTTTTTTTAATTGGGGAAAAAATGTTTCTTTCATCACAGGCATAAATTTATGTAATTAAAGAGCTTTTATAGTATGTTTCATTGATGTACGGTGGACGCTGTCTATGATTAAAAGCATTCTTTAAATTATGTTCTGCACCATCAAAAAGATGCTTAGGAACCCCTGTTGCAATGCTTTTCCATCCTAGCTAGAGAATTACCTGAATAGTTTATAAAAAGAAAAATTACAAATATCCAAGCCCCACCACAGAATGAACAGACATTTATATTTAAAAAATCCTCGTAACTGATTCTGATATACAGCCAAGCACTGAGAATCCCTGCCCAATTTTTTGATTAACGTTTTAACACATTGGCCAGTTGAGCATAAAAACCACCCAAAAAGTATTTACTTTGCTTCTGTGCTATATAAATAACCATATTAATGTTTCTGGATGTTCACCAAATATTTCAGTTCTCTCTTCTGGGTATCTGATTGGATTGTACTTCTCAGCTCCCTTGTGGCTGGGAGGAGCCATGTGCCTAATGAAATTGTATTTCTGAGCCAGAACATTTAACTGCCAGTTGAGTTAGATTTCTACTACTGGAGAAAGGAAGGGAGGAAGGGAGGGAAAAATGGTGACTACTAGATTACCATCAGTACCACCTGAGCTCTTCATAGAAGTAGGGTCTCAGACTCTGCCCAGGTGTACTGAATCAGAATTGGAAATTTCACGAGCTCCCCAGGTGAACTCATGCAAATTAAAGTTTGAAAAAGCATTGCTCTATTTGTAGCTTTTACTGGCACAGAGACCGACGGCATTTGAGATGCTGGCTGGATTAGCAATGTTTGAAAGGGTGGCCCATTTGTCGGCCTGGAACTCCAAGTGACTCTCATGGGCAAACCTCCCTGCCAAGTGGTGACAGGCATGTCCCATGAGCTCAGTCTTCATGTTTGAAGATGTGTGACTACCTTCTGTCCCACAACATATTCCATACTGACTGGATATCCTGCATGAATCTCCTTTCCCTTATCTTTGAACTCAGTTATAAAATATATAGTGTCGAATTAAAATCCAAACACCTGTGACTATTTTCAATTTAAACAAAATTTTTAAACACCAAATCAAAGATTGATCCTGGGAGGGAAATAAATTCAAGACTAGCCAGAGACAGGACAGAAGAAGAAGGGTACGTAAGCCACAGCAGAGGAGCGCTAGGCAGATTTTGGATTCATTCAGATCTTTGAAGAAATGGCTCTAAGTTGAGCCTGTAGTGAGCAGAGAAGAATGGCTGCCTCTGTTTCAATATTTGAAACTCCCTGCTACTAAAACCAAAGCCAAATTCAAGGGTAGAGAATGGGGAGAGAAAGATTATCACAACTTGCCATATGGACAGCCCTGTTTACTAAGCAAGGAAAAAAACAGGTGGGTGAAAAAGAGAGCAGGAAACAGAGAGAGAGAAGAGAGGAATAGAAATAGTAACAAAGGTTTCAGGCTTACCACAGCTTGCTCTTTTATTTCAAACCTAGAAAATAGCTCTGGGCATGCTTGCCTTGATGAACTGGAAAAGTTCCACACATTAAGGCCAGCAACCCTGACATAAGGCCATATCGAGAATGAATACATCTTTTCGATGAAGGGCTAATCTTGCACAAACACATTGCAGGGCGTTTTCAGGTCCTCTAATGACCCCCAGACTCTCTCTTGCACCATATTGTTAATGGAGAGGATATTTGTGCTAAACATTGTGCAGATTAAACTGGTGGATTATTTTAAAAAAACATTTTAAAAATATCATTCAGCCTTGTGGCCAGTCCATTCCTGACTGAGAAATACAAAATGTAACTGAATTTTCCTTGGCTTCATTAGTAGAGGCTTGAGAAAATTTAAAGGGGATATTACAACTTCCTTCCTTAAAACATGCCTGTATTTTTCTTTCTAGGGAACAACAGGATACCAGTGCTTCAGAATGGAAATGTGACTACTTTAGATGAGATGCCAAGTTCATTTAATCATTTAGGTACTCATATATTTAAAAAAAAAAAAAAGTGTGTCTGCTTTCTATGTGTCAGATGCTACAGTGGGAGCTCAAGATCAAGTGGGAAACAAGATCCACAAAGTCCTGTCCTTACGCAGTTTACATTCAAATATGGTATTGTGTCCTCTGTAAATTTAAGCCAAATACTTCCACCAGCAATGTTGATTTTCTGGTAACAGTCATGAACTCATCCTGCCTGGTAACATGGCATTTTATGATATACGAATTCCCATCTTCCCTGCTATATCAAGGTCTTTTTCCATTTCTGCATGTATTGTATTTTTTTGACCAACCATTTATTTAGCATGTCTTATAACACAACTTAACCTTCTGACAGTGCTGTTTTCCCAGCACATCTCTGATTTCTCTGTAGCGTCTCCAAAGTGGTAGGTGAAATAACAACATGGTAACAAGATATCTGTTTATCAGTTTTCAGCTTACACTGCAAATCTACGCCATATCCACAAAGGATATCAATTGCTGGCAATAGTTAGAGGCAGTCTTGGGACCAAATCAAGAAGTCTGCTACCCAGAGTGTTTTCAAAATCAAGCTCTAGGCTAGTGGGAAGGATTAATGTAGTGACTGAGAAATTACGCAAGGGGTATAATTTATATATCTATATAATTTATTGCTTGGGAAGATAATGAAAGAAAATGGTTAGGGATGTGGCATGGAACGAGTTAAGTTGGTCAAGTCCCTGTTGGAAATTAATGCTGTGAATGTTGAGTGTTCAAGCATCAGATGATTCCTTGTAGCAGTTTTATTCATTCCACTGGACCTGGCTATGTCCTTAGAGTCCTAAAACTGAGTCATACAAATCAGCTATTCCAAGAACATGAATGGGTCTCACTGCAGGGCTCAAGAAGTCACCAGCCTATCCATGATAACTTTGCTGCTTCCTTCCCTCACAATGCTGTTGAGAGAATCAAGAGAAGATATTCAGGAAATTGTTTCATAACCCATAAAGTACTTTACCTATGAGAAATGGTAAATTCTCTACCATTATCATACCCTATTGTAATTATCGCTGTGCTTGTTTTAAGGTAACCCAGACACTGAGATAACATGACTTGTAGGTCACAAGAGCAATGTTCCCCCAGGGAAACACATTCTGATATTGTCAGTGCTATCATTCTGATGCATTCATGGTAGGTAACTCTGACCTTTCATCTTCTCCAATGTTCTTGCCCTGCTGAGCTAAAATAGGGCAGTGTTCCTTTTTCCCTGCTTCTAGATGAAACCGCACACATGGGTTACAAATTGAGACCTATTTATGATGGAGAAAATAGGAGGGTGAAAATAGAGCGCTTATCAACTTGTCACAATATGAGGATGCTGGCAGGTTAAGTGTCATTCTCATGCTATCTTCAGAGGAAGAAAACTGATTTTCCTTTCAATAGATGTTAAAAGGAAAACTTTTAGGCTGTCACACATGACCCATATTTCTAGAACCTGGCCCGACTTGGCAACTGCAAATCTTTGTGAACAGAGCCATCCAGAGGATACCATTTTGAGGGAAGCAGGTAGGACAGAATGGTGAGACACGAATGCAGAACCAGAGAATAAGAAAGTAAGTACACTAGGAAAACAGTCATGAAGACTTCTTGAGTCAAGTTTAGCCATGAACACTTCCATGAACAGAAAATACAGAAGGTTATCTCTCAGTCTTTGTGCTTGGATGCTCCCAAAGGCAGACACATACATATCATATGCAATACATTGTCTGAGCTATCAGGTTGATGGACTTGTGAAAGAAGTTTGTCCGGGAAGTAATCCCAGGAATTACCAGTAGGGGAGTAGGAAGAGAAGAAAGCTTGCACAAGGTATGTTAGTAAGCTTGTGATTGCTTTAAGCACCTGGGACTCCATAAGTGGGCCACCTCTGGGAGAAGATGCGAATCCATCTCAGTGTAATTCCTCATTAGAAGCGAAGAAATTGGAACACTTATAAATCAATTTTCATTCGTCTTGGTGGAAGACTGCTCTCAAGGATGTTAATGCCCAGGACCCTCCATCTTCCATAGTCCTGCTAAGGACATCCCTCTTATCACAACAATCTTCAGGAAGTGTTTGAATGTTTTCAGGAAGAAGCAATAAGTGTTTATGGGATCATGAGTGCTGAAGGGACATGGGCAAGATATTAACAGTATCTCTTATATACACCATGTCCTCAGACTCTGCAATGTTTACTTCTGATTCTTTTTACTTGAATCTGATCCTTATTATTCTTATCCTTTTACTTTACCAAATACCACCTGTGGAGGAATGCCTCAGACTGTTATACAGGACAAGAAGGCATTTCTTTTTCTATTGTCATCTTTCATCCATGTATCTAGTGTACCACTACCCAATAGAAATGTAAGGTGAGCCACAAAGACAAGACACATATGTAATTTTAACATTTCCAGTAACTGTTTTTTAAGTACAAACATGACATTTTAATACTATATTTTATTTAACGTAATATATCTAAAATATAATTTCAAAGTGTAATCCACATAGAACTCTTGAGATATTTTACATTCTTTCTTTTGTCAAAGTATTCCAAATAGATGTGTATTTTACACTTACGGTGCATTTCAATTCAGACTACTGCATTTTTAGTGCTCAATAACCATATGTGGCTAGTAGCTAACATATTGGACAGAGCAGGTCAAGAGCCTCTCCACCTTTCATCTGGAATAATGGATACATAGGAGTGTCCTAATATATTGAAAGTTAGATCAACACATCTGTGGAAGCGTAAACAGATACACTGTGGCTGGATATGTTACGAATAGCTACTAGAGTTTGTCATCAGTTTGCAGGTTGGATATAGAATAGTAACAAAGACCAGATATACCTGCTTCCTTAAGCCCATCCTCTTATCCAGCAACATCAGTAACCCTAGATTTGTTGCCATATAAGCATTCAAATATCCAAGAATGAGGGTTGGGGGGAATCTTCCACTGATTGAAATGAAGTTTCTACACAAAAAAATATGTGTGGCTGGGACACCTGGGGGGGGGGGGCAGTGGGTTAAAGCTTCTGCCTTCAGCTCAGGTCATGATCCCAGGATCCTGAGATCAAACCCTGCATTCCATCGGGCTCTCTGCTCAGCGGGGAGACTGCTTCCCTTCCTCTCTCTCTCTCTCTCTCTGCCTGCCTCTCTGCCTACTTGTGATCTCTGTCTGTCAAATAAATAAATAAAAATCTTTTTAAAAAAATATGTGTGGCTTCCTCATGATTCACCTCCTGGTATTTATAATTTTGTATAGTCCTCTTCTACATTGTACCAGAGTTGGTCTCTGTTACCAAAAGAATAAAATATAGGTGATGGTACATAATTACTGAAACCAGGCTATAAAAGAGACCTCTTGCTATCTCTCCCCTTGCCCACTCTAGAAGAAGCCAGCTATGGTGGTGAGAGAATAGCCCTCTGGAGAGGTCTATGTGACAAGAAACTGATGCCTGCCATAGCCTCATGAGTGAACCTGGGAGTGGATCTTCTAGTCCTGGTCAAGTGTTAGAGACAGTAAGTTCAAGAATCTCATAACACTCGGAGGCAGCACTATCAGCTCAGGCACTCCTAGGTTCCTGACCCTCAGAAACTGTGTGAAATAATCAGCATCAGTTGTGTGGCTGCTTTGGGTAATTTGTTACACAGCAATAAGTAACTAATACAACATCCAATAAAGTAATTTCAATTATAGATAAACAAAGGAAGTATATTTCTATGCTTACAGACTGAGAGTTGTGTTCATTATAGTCAGATGGAAAGGAATAAGCATGAGTCAGAGTTGGAAAGATAAAATCAGACCCTGACGGGAAGAGAGTAGAAAGTGAGGGACATGAGGGAAGGGACTAGAACAGTCCAGAATTTCCTCAAGCAGCACAAAGATACCAAAAAAATTGTTTTCATTGTTTCTAGCCAAATGTAAAAGCATAGGGTCAGGACTGATTTATTAAGGGGAGGTACAAGGTGTAGGGGTCATCTGAGTGTTATCCAGAGCATCAACAATTAGAGAGAAAAAAAAAGAATAAAAGGGGAAAAAAAGTCTTCCTCATAGTGTTCAGGGCTAGTCCAGATTCTGAGACTATCTATCAGAGGCAACTAAAAATATAGTTATGCCCTCAATCTGGAATTTAGCCATAAGGATTAAAGAACGTTTTGGTTCTCCTTGGGACCAACACTGTAGAATGTTAACTACATTTCTAAAGTAGCCATGCCATGCCGTTGGGCATAGTGTACAGAATGCTTTACGCGAGATTCATTAATCTTATTAAATAACATGTCTTTGCTATTCATTGATTAGACACACAAATCATTCATCCCCATAAGGAATTGCAAAGGAATTTAAAGTCACTCAAAACTCAGCCTTGTGCTGCCTGTGGTTGTCAAGGTAACAAACACCTTACAATTCCAAGCAACCAGACCTCTGCAGACTATTTTGAAGCCACTAAGGGTATTAGCCACTCTTCCACCTCCCACTTCACGTAAGAGTTTTCAGAGGCATTCTCGGGAGAGCTAATCAAGATATTAAGTTTATCCGTAGACTGCCAGAGTGCCAATACCCTGTAGCAAGTTAGAAGAAATAAATATGATTTCTTTTGTGTTCCTTCAACCTCAGATGCCACATTCTTTAGAGCCAAGGAGAAGCCCCTCCTGCTGTCTGGGATGGTCACAGTAGCTGTTTTCAGGTCAGTGACAGGAGAGAGATCAGGAGTATGAGGATGCAAATTCTACTTGCTCCTTAATATTAAATGCAGTGATGATTCCAGATGGCGTCATTTCTTAGTTGCTTACAATGAGATCAAGCACTTTTAAGAATTATCTCATGTTTCAGATATTATCCTATAGAAAAAATGGACATTTCCATGCTCATTTTAAAGACGAAGAAGTTGGGGCTCAGTGTGTGGTTCAGTTCTTACTAAGGACAGGTTATTGCTAAGTGACAGAACCTGGACAGGAAGTCTGTCTGACTTCAGGGGTCATGCTCATGTCCTCTGTGATTCTTCCAACAGTCACCTCACCGCTTCCCGCACTTGAGTCTCTCCCTCCCTATTTCCTTTCTTGGACTACATTTATCCTTATATGCTTTCTCCCCATGACTGCAAGAACAGTCTTAAAAATATTAAAAAGTAAAGAATCAAAAGTTACTGGCATGGCTTGGGAGTTGATGAGTGAGCATAGAGGCCTGACATAGTGCATGGAAGGATCCTGAAGGTCCCTGAAAAGTCAGAGAGACGTTGACCCTTTACTTGCTATATTCTCAAAACTGAGGGATTACTGGAAGGACCATTAGCAGTGAAGGGTGTTCAGGGGCTCACGACAGCTCCTATTTACCAACTGTTATATGATTCTTTTAATATTTTAATGGGAGGTATGGTTATACTGGTGCAGACCAGCTGAGTACCAGCACTGACTGGCGGAATAAATTAATAATAACAAGACAGAACTCTGATCTTATGAATAAATGTTTTGTTCTAGAGTTTCCACCCGAAAAAAAAATGTAGAAGAGTTTACTGGGTAAGAATACATATTTAGTCTCTCACATAGGGATTTGTAATAGCAGTACTAAGAGTATGATACACCTAAAATGAGGGCTAGTGGTTTTAGCCATCTATATAACCCTAGATCCCTCAGAGCTGAAAATCTCTGCATTTAATACTAGTAATTTATAAATAGGTTGATCTTCTTTATTGGTTTCCCATATTGCCCTTGTAAAGATAATGTGTAAAAACAAAACAAAACAAAAAACAAAAAGTAAGATAGTGTGTGCAAACTGTTCACTGAAGAAAATTCTAAATATGAATAGAATTTGGGCTTCTGAAATCAGTTTCATACTTTGGGCATAAATATTTTAGTATACTGCTTTAGGGATTCAACAAATGTATAATTATTTCTGTTCATGATAGAGCTCTCTGATGAGCAAATAGTAGTAAAATGTTTCATTTGACAACCAGAGGGGAAAAGGGGAAAGAATGGTAGAATCTTCCAGAAGACTGTTGACATTGCAGGACTGCACTGAGGAAAGCTTCTGGAGCTAACCCACACTGTCAGCCAAATGAGTACCATTAACAAGCCACATGAGAAAGTGAGTAGGTGTATTTCCTTAAATAACACAATTAAAATGTTCTGTATCATTAGTAGTATCCTAAAAATCTTCTATATCTAATGTACCATCAGGAATATCTTCAAAAACATTTTGTATCTACTCATATAGCTATGAAACAATAAGTGAAACAACTTAAAAGCAGGTAAAATTCACTTGAAATATCTTCAGGTAAAATAATTAAATTGTGCCTTAGAGATTTCCACATAATACAATAGCATTTAATGCCCAATAGTAAATATTTCTCTAAGAGGACTTCACTAATAAATGGACAATTCAGGCTATCCAAGGGAATGAAAATAAATATCATTTCTTTGGGGCCTTGCTATCTCCATTTAACACAAAAGCACCCATTGAGACACAAGAGTTAATACTGTGCTAAGCATTTTATTAACGGATTTTTAAGTTTCCGGTTGAGTCATGAATTTTAACCTTTCAGCTGTTGTTGTTGCTTTAGAGAGTGAATCTTATATTGCCACTGCTGCTATTCCTGCTATCATATCCAAAGAACTTTGGATTGCTATGATTTTAACATATAAAATCATCCTGCACATCCCCTACCTCGGCCTAAAGTTCACACAAAGTTTGTCGATGCTGGCAGTGAGAGACTGAAACTACTATTGCCACTTCACTCCTCTTTTGGGGGCAGTTTTGCGATTCCTCCCACAAAAAACAAAAACTGTACTTTCTTGATTTTTGAGTTCAGCAGCAGACTTGTTTGGGTCAAAGGAAGGTGGGCATCAGTGACAGTGTGCTGGTTCCTAAGCCAGGCATTATGAGGCCTCCTGTGTTTCCAGCTTGTATTTCAGCCTCCTGTTACTGCCATGAAAGCAGCTTCTTCTGGATGACTGCCCTTCCTTCAGCTCCGGCCCCAGACTAAGCATGCAAGGAGCACAACCAGGGGAGCACACCTAACCAGCTCCAAAGCCTGAAAGAGGGCCATGCAGCCAAGTCCAGACCAGAGGAGCTGCCCTAGTGCACTGAGAGGTGAGAAGAGTGGATGCTGACTGGTATGTCACTCAAAGACTTCAGAGTTGCCTGTTACACAGCTCTATATTCTTAGTAATTAACTGATACCCCAGAAGTGGCCTTTTAGTAGGGAGTCAATAAGAGGTAAGGTCGTGGTGCCTCAAATGACCTCCACTTTCTCCCTGACATGCCATTCGTGCCCCCCCCCCATTCAAATTATGAGAATGCAAAACTTCTCAAGTGGCAAGAATAGCATCAGCAAAGATAACCTATGGTTCAGTATATGCTAGCAAATAAAAATGATTTAAAAAAAAGAAAACTATTGAGACATAAAACTAAGTAAACCAAATATGTAATAGCTCATTTAACTGGTTTGTCTTACCATTTCATTTTTTAAGGTAATAGACATACTATCACACTATTTTTTTTAAATGTCCAGTTTTCAATAAAAAGGACCACTAGAGTTCAGTAATTAGAGAGGACTGCCTAGCTTAAATATTCACATCCTTCAATCTGATCTAATGAAAATAAAAATCTATTTTCTTGGGACAGTCCATTAGGGAACACAGTAAGTAAAATTTCTCTAAATATTAAATCCATGTGGTTTACTACAAATAACACAGTGAGGCACATAATTCATGTGCCAGCCTTGCCTGTGAGAATTCTGCAAATTTGTTTTGGGTCTAAATGCTTCTAACAGTTCCTCTTTTACATTATATTTCAGATTACACAAGCTGTAGCTTTATATATATATATATATGTACATTCAGACATGGCTCTGTCTTCCCTGAGTGAGAACGAAAATAATGCAACCTGCCAAAAACTGCCTCGTAGCTTAGTGAAAGTTTCTAAAGAAGAAAAATAGCAGAGCTCTCAAATTTCTTCACTGTAGAAAGAGGTTAATGCAGTTCCAGACAGAGGTCAATGCATTGATCAGCGCTGCCTCAAACAAGAAGGCAGATCTTTTCACAGTGTTTATAATACATCTCAAAATTATCAAAACACTGTCAGTTTCACCTTGCTTTTTTGGTTCATTAAGCAAAAATTTCTATTTTAAAAATCTGCTGCAAAACCGTAATTGTGGACAGAGTTCCACGTGCATCTCCATGAGAAGTGTTTAATTTAACTGCACCTAAGAACTTTTTAAAATAAATATCATATAAAGTACTTTCACCCTTTATAGATACCATATAAAAATGGAGGATTATAAATCGCCTCAGATGGAATTTGAAACTTGATACAAATTGAAGAATGTACAGAAAAAGCAAGGATATCTCCCTTCCCCATTTCCCCTTCCCGGAAAGACTGCTTTTTCGTCAACCGTGGAATGTCAGCATTCTGTCTCCTTACCACACAAGGAACAAAGGAACAAAACAAACCCTTATTTCACAGTATTGACTGATATCGCTGAGTCAAATACCCCTGTCTTTCTTTTTGCAATTATTATTATTAACATATAATGTATTATTTGTTTCAGAGGTACAGGTCTGTGATTCATCAGACTTCCACAATTCGCAGCTCTCACCCCAGCACATACCCTATCCAACCTCCATCATCCAGCCACCTCACCTCCCATTCTTCCCCGGGGCAATCCTCAATGAGTTTCCTGAGATTAAGAGACCCTTATGGCTTGTTTCCCTTTCTGGTTTCTCCTTGTTTCATTTTTTCCTTCTCAAGAAGACAGTTTTCACCCATCCCCTACTGTGTCTGCTTACACTAACCACCCATTCATTCATTTATTCATTCAACAAATACTGATTCAACACCCACTGTTTGATAGGAAGCAGTTGATCTGAGGGGGGTGGGGGGAAGACAAGGCCTGAACATTCTTGGAGTTTACAGTCTGACAGCAGAGATGCATGCCAAGCGCAAAGATATGGAGATAAAGAAAGAAATCATTTCAAATAGAAATTAGTGCCATGAAGGCAAAAAAACAAAAAACAAAAACAAAACAAAAAAAAAAACAAAGCACCTAAAACACAAAAAACAAAAACTGGGCACCCTGAAAGAGAATAAGCAAGCTCACTTAATTTAGATGGGGGTGGCCAACCTCGGAAGAACTGACATTTAAGCTGAGACCTGAAGAATGCAAAAGCACTGGCTCTGAATGAAGGCTCCAGGCAGTAGAGAATGTGCCTGCGTGGGCTCTGAAGCAAGAGACACTGGAGCCACCTCTCTGAAATTTTGGGGAGATTTTCTCTGTACCATCGTTTCATTCGTAGGTCACGGCACTTTAGACTTTTATTTTCTCTTAATATATATATTCTGTTTTCAAAGGTGCTTCAGGGCAGAGAACTAGTTTAGAGCCATTTTTATCACCCATCATAAACTATCACGTATTCCAGGGTCAGAGACTTAAATGCCTCCAGGGTTTACACTGGGGGGAAGCTGATGAGGAATAATCATTTTACTCTTAACCCAGAGGATGGGATTTTTTTTTTTGTCTTCCCACTGGACCAGTCAGGCTTCAGTAAGGAAAACAGAAGTCAGTCTATGTATTCTAAGTATAATATAGCGGCTCTGCACCTCACCAGCTGTGTCCGATCCAAGCATCTATATTCTATTCCCTCTGCACCTGTTCTCTAGCTTCTCAATCTCACTGGTGCCTCTTATGTACAGACCAGAATCCGTGCTGACAGAGGGATTATAAGAGGGATTATATCTGGATTCTGGGGTGTGTAGTGTGGAGCATCTCTTCTGCATGACCTTTTGTCAACTCAGCATCCACATTTACCATTTTAGACACAATTAAACTTTCAAATAACTTCTTTTATCTAGCATGATGCAACCCATTCCTTGATCAACCCAAGACTTGCCCCCCCCTTCTTCCCCAATTCTGAGATGTAAATTCCATTCTGTCCCTGTATTCATCTTGGGGTAATATTCTTTTTCTAGCATAGTCATAATCTCGCTTTATCATCTCGTAGCTTAAAGATTAAATGTGTAGCATTAACCGCTGTTAATATTAACACAGCATATACTAAATAATAGGGGGAGGAGAAATAGTTAACATATAAAAATATAATTATGAAACAAGAAAAACATTAATAGATACTACAAATCTCCATTTCTGTGAGGAGCCAAAAGTTTACATCTCCTGTCTCCACTGCCCTTTAGGTGAGCCCTTTGTCCTGTGCTTGTATCTCAGCTGATTGGGATTCTTTACTTTTTAGGGTGACAATAAAAATCATTCATGAAACATCTGAGCTATTACTAGTCCTGCCTATAATCAGTTGTAGTCTCTCACTTTTCACACAGTGTCCTGAAGAATCCCCTGACTTCCATACCACTTCCCCTGTGCCCTCATGGGATCAGTCATTGAGGTCAGTTAAGTAATCGCCTATTTTGTCCGTGTTCAGCATCAGAAGGAATCCAGCAGTAAGTGCCAAACTCAGCAAACTCAGCTTCCAGTATAGGAATAGTTATTGTGCCTCTTGATACAAGCACCACTGTTACTAGACCCTGTGAGCAAGCAAACTCAAAGTTGTGGGTATAAAAAGCAAAACAACAACAACAACAACAAAAAATTGTGTGTGTTATCAGGGGCAATTAAAAGAGAAGCAATGCCCATCTCCATCCTTTGTTCCCAGATTGGAGGAATGGCACCACTTATTATTCAGAGAATCAAGAATCAAGGATTAAATTCAAAGAATGAAATCAGTTATAGCACAACACTTCAAATACTCAACCTCTTACTTAAGAATTGGCATAACTGAGCCTTTGGTACACATTTTACCTGTTTCCACTAGACTACCATCTATTTAGATTTTAGGGAATCAATGAGCGAATTCCAGGAGTATAAGCATATTGCTTTCCTTATTTTGCTGTTAAATGACTGAATACACTAGTCCAAAGCAGTGTCCTATAGGATACCTTGACTGTAAACAAAGCATTCAGTAAGTGCTGGCAGAGGTGTATGGGAGAGAAAAGGCAACTATATACCCAGAATGAGAATCTATTCCAATGAGGAAATATTGCTGCTATTTCTAGAATTAAAGAAATCCAAATCTTGTCCCCAAATGACTGGTTCTATTCTGCCCTGAGGCACACTATTGTATCAAGGGTTCAGCATTGGCTCCTTCTGTTGGCAGGTTGGAATGAATGCAGCTGTGGTGGTCGCCAGAAAATAACTATTGGGGGTAACCTATGTCTCTTGATACCACACATAAACCTCCATCTCTATTACTATGGTTACATTGATCAAAAATCTATTGAACATACATAGAACATCTCCAATTTTGGCAAATATTGGTGAACGCTTTCAGTAAATATTCCTAGAGAATGCAGAGATCTCCATTCATTGCCATTTTCAGAGGTCCATTTATGTAAGTCTTCACTAGTTTTTCCAATGACATTTCTTCCAAATGTTGACTAGTGCCCACAAATTAATTCAGATCTATATTTCTAGCCATGCCTTCTTTCATGTAATGTGAATAACAGATGTATGGTACAAAACTCTGCCCATTTGATGGAATTTCTCCACCCCCGCCCAATAATTTCCTTAAGGCTACACCTAAGTGAAACTTTAATAATGCAATCATTTACTTCAGGGTTATAGCAACATGTCACTCACCACCCCCTGTAAATCTGACCATTTTTCCCCTTTTACACTCAGCTGGTGATAGAGAACTCCTCCTGAGGAGCCATAAACTCCTCATGGGGCCATTTTCATGGGGTGAAAGAGATGTTAATATAGCAGGAATGAATACTTGTCATGGAAGCCTAACCTGTTCAGGATACTTATGTCTTCATGTCCAACTTGAGTCAACTTCCATTTATCTAGTTGATGACTGATTGCTGCTGTGTACGCCCTGTTTTATGACTTTGATCTATCCACTAAATTATGAGCACCTCAGGGTGCATGTATCCCACTGTCAGGAATTCAGTCCATATAAAGGTTTGGTGGCAGGCCAGGAACTAATTATCAACAAGAGAATATTTTCCTATATAAGGAGGCAGGACTCTAGGGGGCTGCACTGTGCTCTTACTTTATTAATAGTTAGCAAAAATGCTCCATACAGTATCCATAAACCAGTTCCAGGTATAGGGAACTTCAAACACTCTGGATCTATTATATGATATTGCCCAAATGGGAGACTTCAACAGCGACTGGGACTGGTTGCTGAGTCTCATTCTTTTCTGAGACCTACTTAAACCTGGCCTCAGTTAAAACCATCACATCACTACATTCAAACAAACATCCCTTAGCTTACTAGGCCTCAGTCATTCATACACGCTAGGGGGATTCATGGTATTAAGGCACTTAAATATATCGTACCAACTCAAATGAACCAAGTATAGAACATATTCATATAAAATTGTGGGGCAAAAACTTTATATAGTCATATAAACTTATTGGACATGTTATTCAATTCTCAGAATTCTACTCCTGTTTTATAAATGCCCTGATTTTTTTTAAAGATTTTATTTATTTATTTGACAGACAGAGATCACAAGTAGGCAGAGAGGCAGGCAGAGAGAGAGGTAGAAGCAGGCTCCCCACCAAGCAGAGTGCCACCAGGACCTTAGGATCATGACCTGAGCTTAAGGCAGAGGCTCAACCCACTGAGCCACCCAGGTGCCCCATCCCTGATTTTTTAATAGGAGACAAGATAAGGCTGTGAATTCAACTTACATTGTAACTCAGCCACTTACATGATCAAATTTAGCATGTAATTCTCAAAAGCCTCAACCCTCCAAGTTAGATAAAATAAAAGATGCCTTGACAGCAGTCTAAAATTAGCTCTTCTGTTCTCGGTCTGTGTCATTATCTAAGACCTGTATACAAGCTTTACGGTAGAACTGGAAAAAAGATGCTCCAGTTCATAATTCCATTCTGATGTCTCGTTACAAAAAAAGTTTGGTCTTGCTTTCACAAGCACTTCATTCCAACTACAGATAAGTCATTGTTTTTGCTACTGCATGCTACTGACTACCAGGGTGCCATTTTTCCAATAGCAATTCAATAATGTCCTTACTACCTTAACATCTTTTGAAACCATCTCAGACTCTTCTATTTAATATTCTACTTCCCTAAAACTACTCCATGTATAAATACACATCAGTCAGAATTTTGTCTAAAAATATTGTATGGATCCCCATTATGATTTTTTTTTAATGAAAGAAATCAGAGTTTTACCTAACTATGAGAAGGTCCGGGGGGTGCAAGATCACAGAAGTCCTTGCAAACCATCAGTGCAGCACAGATACAAAGAAAAGCATAGAAGGTAGTGATGGTAATGCTGAACATATAGCTAACAACTCAAGTTCTTTACTTTTGATAGATACATGAGTATATGAAATATACTACTTTGCTCTAATGTAACAATTGTCACTTCATTCCAATACTGGGAATGCAATAGGGAACGGTGCAAACTGTAGCAGCCTAGAGGAATCACTACTCTCTTCCAGATGATTATTTCTAAATGGAAATGTGGTTTAAGGTTTCCTAGAATTTCTTGAAATTTCAGATGATCACGCCTGTGGGTGACAAAGCATTCATTCTATAGAGTAGGTGACCAAGTGCTTATCATGAGATGGAGTGATAGCAATACAAGAAATCCATCAAACTACTTTTGCTGTCAATTCTAGTCTTACATTCTCCAATAAACCAGTCTCACTCTCACTGTTCTCCTACCTCCATTATAGCTTCCAAGGTCTACTTTATAGCAACAATGAATGTCTTAAGATGATGCACAGCACACAATGAATAATGCACTCCACTTCTTTTCCAGTTAAGCCTATGCTTATCTATTTTGTGTATAGTTAAACAAGGCAGTTTCCACTCCCTATGAAAAATTTCCCTGGCTTATGTAGTCTTTTTAAAGCTGAGACAGATTTGGAAAGATTTAGATATAGTTATTAAGGTTTAAAAACAAATAGAAGAGCTTACTTTTCATTAGAAATTTATATTTTTGGACGCCTGCGTGGCTCAGTGAGTTAAAGCCTTTGCCTTCAGCTCAGGTCAGGATCCTGGGGTGCTGGGATCCAGCCCCACATTGGGCTCTCTGCTCAGCGGGGAACCTGCTTCCCTCCTCTCTCTCTCTGTCTGCCTCTCTGCCTACTTGTGATTTCTGTCCGTCAAATAAACAAATACAATCTTAAAAAAAAAAAAAGAAATTTATATTTCCTACTAAAAGAGTATCTATCATTATAGTGAGAGTCAACATTTACTTTTTGCAGGAAACAGCAAAAAAGAAAGATATTGTGCTGAAAACTATAGCTATTGGTAGTGAAGTCATAAGGAAGTGTGGTTTGGGATTGCAGATTAACAGCAAAGGCAGGAGTCCTTTCCTGGGCACTTTTTCTTAGACACAGACATGAATATCTGCTTTCCTCTTTCCCCTACCACTATCCTATACTCAAGCTAAAGAAGTTAAAAATCGTTCTTCCTAATGGAATATACTCTGGGAATGCTGAAAACTGAAACAAAACAAACCCCAAAGTATTGGGATACAAATCATTGGTCATGCTTGCCAACATCTTCCAGTTAATCTCTTGGAATCTGGAGAGAGGATAGGAAGAGGACAATATTTTATGTTGATATCGCTGGGATTTAAGTATTTCTGATCCCAAAGAAGAGAAACCAGTGACAGATAGGTCAGGAAACCAAGATGACAGCTAGATGGGCTGAAGAATCCGTTTTCTAATGCAAAACCAAGTGTGTAGGAAACAAGGCTAGAAAGCAGTGCTGGTTACTGGCAGGAAAAGGCCAAATTTATAAGAAGAGATACTGAAGGAGGCAAGGTGTCGACCTTGCCAATCTTAACCTAGCAAACAAAGGGGACTATATGATCCAATGATGGCAAGCAAATTTCTGGAAGGTGTTTTATTCATTTACTCCCTCACTCAAAAAACAATTATGAAGCATAATCCATTGTGTTCCAAGAATGCCTGGTGTCTTGGCCGAACGAATACAGAAGATAACCTGATCCTCAGGCCAGGTGGACTGCCCCCTAGCACTTTTCCTATTTCCTTCTGTCCGTGGCATGTTCTGATCCCAAAGTCATTTGTTAAGGAAAATTTCAAGCTGGCAGAATGTCAAGCTATCACTACTCAAGATTTAAAAATGAAAGAAGGAAATGTGAATACTCGTAGAAATCTCTCTTTTCCCCCAATAGGTACCCAATTCTGAGATAAGTACAATAACATATTGCAACAGAATTGGCTTGCACAAGATAGACGAAACAAGGGAATTCAGTTCCACTTTATTCCATCTCCCAATTTGGTAGCCGAGTAGAAAAGTCAGATCAGTATGCCAAAATTGGGCTCTGGGTCTTCATTAATGAAATGTTTGCATTCTCTAAGTCAGGAAATCATCTGCAGTGCAGATAAAAACTTGGGGATGAGTCCTTAAATCCTGATTTTAAGGACCTTTTCTCTTTAAATTCTGTTTCAGTTGACAGCTTAACTTCAGATGTCACTTCTGCTTTAAAATTATCTCTCAGATTTTCCTCTTCAGTAAATTGGACTGAAACTTAATTTCAATTCAATAAGAGATAAGTAATAATTAAACTAATTCTCAGTGTATAAACTACTTTGAGAAAAAGCCATATAACTTTTGAACACACACATGCACACATAGGCCAACTACTTTAAATTTACTAAGAAATCATTTAACAAATAATTGCTTCTGCTCTGTCAATACTATAATGACAAAAAAGTTAAGGAATTATCCCAAATGTCTCACATCCAAACTGGAGGAACTTGCTTTGAACTGCAGGTATGACAAATAACGGAAAATAAAATAATAATAAGAGTAATAATAATGATGTGTTCCATAAATGACTAATATTATTATTCACTCTGCTGGTATTATCATATTATTAGCTTATTTACTTTAAAGAGATTTTATACAGATGCTCATTTGGAATAATACTGAGAAAATTTCAGTTATTATGAATTTAATAAAACTATGACTTACATTAAATATTAAATTTATTTTAAACAGTATTCACATTATTTGGTAATTTAACCCTACCCAAAGTGCAAATCTATGTGGCAATTTAGCTACTATCATTAATTCTTTATGAATTAGCTGTGACTATCTGCTTTGCTCAGGAAGGCTCTTATACATCTAATTAGTGCTAATAGCAAATGCCTTTAAAATGTTCAAATTGAAACAAAAAATATGACAGCAGTTATTCTTATCAGGAAAATGTGCAGACTCTGAGGCATCTTATTAAAGGAGATAACATAGCAGTCAGTTTAAAGATGCCAAGGAGTCTATTTATTTTTGTGTGTGATTATTTTTTCATTCTGTTTACCTGTGCAAATCAGCACCTTCAAAATTTCTATAAGCTTCTCAACAAGGAGGTGAACTGGGAATTTTTAACCGTGAATTGAAAAGAAAGAAATAATAGAATGGAGGGAGGAAAGAGGTCGGGGAGGGCAGAGGAGAAAAAGACAACTAATACCAGACGAAGCAAATAATCTGTTCACAGAAGAAGTTGGCTCATCCATTTATTAATTTTTTTCAGGAACTATATTTTCAGGAACTATATTCCAGGTATTATGGCAAACATTGGGAGTACTTTTATGTAAAGATAATGCTTTGGCTCAAAGGAGCTCATGATTAAATGGGGAGACAGATGCAAATCTAGTGGGGAGATTGCAAAGACTGCTGTATATAGGGGCTCCAGAGCTGCACATGGGGGCCGTGCAGGTGTGTCTGCCTGGGTTTATGGAGTACGGAACATCTGAGCCCTCTCTTGCAGCATAAAGAGGAGGAGTATGTCAAGTCAATAAGGGAAAAAAAGAGATGCAAAAGCATAGAAAGAGCACGCCGGGTTCTAAATGTTTATTATGACATGAGGGCAGGCTCCATTTAAACAACGGTCAGTTTCTGGTTATCACCACTTGGATGGTAGACATTTTGTTCCCTGAAAACATAGTGCTTCTAACCCGTGATAGTTTGAGTTCAAGTGAAATGAAATCCAGACAGCCATCGAGGGCAAAAAAAAAAAAAAAAAAAAAAAAAAAAAAGCCATAGCCCCATTAGTGGTATAATGAGCCTATGTATGTTGCCTGCATCCCTGAGCTCAGTGAGAGAGGCCCCCTCACCTGGCCACAGGAAGAAATATATAAACAGGTGGAGTCGTGGGAACCCCAGAGTCAATAGCAGGCAACAATTCACATCATGAACAAGCAGCGCAAAGCGAGGTCTTCCTCGTGATCCACAGAGCAGGAGTACAGTCTGAGCAGATGTGGAACTGCTGAGTGTCTGGGTGTTAGCTTATGCCTTCCCAGCTTCATAAAGGAAAAGGGGAAAATGAATTTTAGGTACAACCACACAAAATCACCAACATTTGATCTTTTTTTGATCTATAAAAAGAGCAATTTTGTATGATTTAACCTAATATTTGCTGAGTGCTTACCTGGGACATGTCAGCTCTGGGTAAGACTCTAGACAGACTATCTAATTTAAGACTTGCAAGCCCCCCACAAAATAAATCTTCATCCTAAAGAGAGGAAACCAAAGATGAAGTCCTGGGTGACAAACCACAAGAGAGAGAGTTACCAAATAAATAAATAGTTTCCTCTTTGATTCCAAACTGGAGGATTTTGCCAGTGTCTAATCTGTACACTGAGCAGTTTAAGTAGACAACAACCACTCTGAGATCAGGGAACAAAAAGGATATGACTTGCATCAAGAGAGCTAGTGAGCCAAGACCTAACCCTCAAGTCCGCAGGATTTGTTTCCTTATTCTCTCTCTCCTGCTCTCTACCGTCCACCGGTCTTTATTCTTATCGCCCGTCATCATCTTCTATTTTCTTTCTTTTTTTTTTTTTTTTGATTGTTTGTTTGTTTTTTGAGAAAGAGAGAGAGAGTATGTAAGCAGGGTACAAGGGCTGGAAGGAGAGAGAGAGAGAATCCCAAGCAGCTTCCGTGCCCCATGTGGACCCAACACAGAGCTCCATTCCACAACCCTGAGATCATGACCTGAGCCAAAATCAATGCCTGGCTGCTTAACCGACTGAGCCACCCAGGTGCCCATACATCTTCTATTTCATTTATCCTCCTTCTCTCTCTCCTTCCCAACCTCTGTCCCCCTTGTTGTGCAATCATGAATAAAGACATACAGTCAAGGTTGGAAGAGCACACATAAGACTATGCAGCGATTAGCTACATTCGGTAAGCTTACATTTACTCTATGGAAAAACATCCAGGCTTTGTTAAATGAAAAATACAAATCTACAACAAAGTAAGGGTAGTTGACAAAATATCTATCTGGCTGGCTATTGTGCCAGAGAAAATGACTGAAATGGTAATTCTAACAATCATGTCAGAGGAGAAAATGCTTCTGTTAATCAGATTATTTTCTTTAGCTTTCTCCTGTTATTTTTATTAGTAAAGAACCCAAAACCTAATACCATTATTTTCAAATCATCTAATTTTATAGCCCTATTTTCAAAAGCAAAATCTTTTGGCATATAGTCGGCTCCAAAGGCATCATTTTCAGTAACATCTCCCCATGCAGTGTTTCTTATTTTAAAGGATTATGCTCCTTTGTTGATTAATATTTTAAGACGTCTTAATTTTTTATCTTAAAACCAAAAACAAGAGTTTTTGTTTCGTGTCCAAAAAAAAAAAAAAATCATTTCCAGTGTTGAAAAAAATGACCATATTTTCTCTCTTCCTCTCCCGTTCCTCCCCAGCAGCCAAAATAATTTCCCTTCACATCACTCATTTGGATTCTTGGCCTTTTCTGAAAAGAAGAGGCTAGATACAGTTTATAAATGCAGTCAGCACAATGATTTCCTGAATAGAACCATTAGCCCTGCCCATTCAGGTGTCACTACCTTTTTTAAACAAGTTATCGATTTCCCCAAGAAGGTAGAGATAAAGATCAAAATGCATCTAAGAAAATGAAGAAAGCAGAAGAAAATAAACTGGAAAGAAAAGCGAACCTAGGACAGTATTAAAATGGGAAAGAAGATTAAATCCTTAGAATAATAGACCCGGGAGAGAGGTCACAGCATCCTAAGGTGTCTTTCATGCTGACAAATATTCCATAATGGCCACTCTTACCATGTGTCTTGGTTCATATATTGTTGTTGTAACACCTTATTCTATCTTTGGCCTTAGCATAAAAAATTCTTACTTTTCCTGACCCATCAATAATTAACAATATAACTTGGTGAATTCAGTAAAACCTTCCCTTGTGCCTTCATGATGTCAACATAGAATGTGGGAAAATCTAATCAGTGTGACCCAATGTCAACCCTTGAGGAAGTGTCCCTTCGTTGGCTTGAACTCATCTGACCATCCAGGGTTAGGTGCATGAAACAGGCTGCCACGTTTTACCATGACCCCTTCCTCCACAGAAGAGAACCCTCCCTCTTCAGCAGCAGCACAAGGAGGGTTAGTGTCCTGATCCAATGATTGGTAGTCCTGTCTACTACCCACACATCATCTTTGGGCTAATCCTGAAATCTTACCACAATTCACTTTGGCGAATCAAAGAAATGATATGTAGAGCCCATGGAGTGAGCTGCCATTCCTCACTAGACACGCTGCTCTCTTTTCTGACCTAAAAAAGCATCTGAGCCTTTCATGGGCATTTCACACTAAGCATTGTAATAAAGACTTTAGTAATTTAAGATTCTCTACAACCTAAAACCCTATAAAATATAACATGGCTTTAAACTGAGATCCCTAGTCTTTCAGAAATGTAACATTTTTCCATTCATTATGTTTTAATGTTATATTTATATTATGATTTCACTGAGATCAATGTGCTATGTAAGAACAAATCACATATTCATTTATCTATTATCTATCTATTTAATCTATACTTCATGTTGAACAAAAAGCACTTATGATGAATAACAAGCTAATGTAAATACACATTCAGGCAAACGTTACATAGTGGAAAACGGTTTTGGATGTTTACTAAAAAGTCCTTTTGTTCTTTGCATGTTAGCCTTTAAATAGGATTTGAAAGAGTTATCCCTACTTGTGCATCACAGCATCTGGAAAAATTCATCATGTAGTGTTCAAATAACTATTAACTTCAACATAATACATATTAACCACTTAGAAATTCCATGAAATATACTATACAAGATAATTCAGGAGAAATGCATGAATGTACAGCTGTATTCCTACCTTGGGGTTTTTTAATATCTTATAAATAACAAGTATGAATTACTTAAATCCCTCAACAGACATACAACTTTATAATGGTACACTTGTCATGCATTATCCTTCATGCAATTCTCATCATCACCTAATTAGGATGGTTTCCGTTCATATCAATCATATATTTTTATAATTAATTTATTGCTTCAGAAAAAACTTCTTGTCCCATTACACTTATAATTACACTTAGAAGAAATGATATGGAAGAGGGGAGTCCAAGTATATTTATTCCATCCAACTTTGTTTTCAGAGACTTTAGAATGCTAAGTTTTCCTTTAAATATTTCCGATATGCACTTGCTATAGGATTTCCCTCCAAGCTCAGGATGAGAATGCCTACTGAAAACTAATATTCAAACTTGGCTCAGGATGTTTAAACTCCCTTTACCTCAACCTACTCCCAAAGAGTCCCAGCAAACTTCCCAGAAGAACACCTAATTTCCTCAGAAATATCTCAAGATCCTTTCTTATTCAAGTTATTTAGCTCTGTCCTGGTGTGCCCAGTTTCTGTTTTACACCATTGGCCATCCATACTACAAATAACACTATATTACTACTAATAGCATATTATACATGTCAGGAACTATAAAGTTTTTAAATGTTTTATTTGTGATCATTTCACCTTGAGATATAAGTAAACAACACCAAGTACGAGGTTCATTGACTAATCCTAAGAACTATAAGAAAGCAAAATGAACAACCTAATTAATAGACATTTAAAACAAAACTTTTAGTTCTAGTTTGACATACCTTTGCATTCCTAATTCTTGGAGACAATAAAAATAGATCCCCATATCTAATGAATGGGTCTTAAGGGGAAAATAAATCAATTACATCACATTCAAGCTTCTGGTGTATCAACCTTGCTGACCACCAAGGTACAGGTCTGTATCTAGGGACAGGAACAGAGGGAAAAAGTACTAGAATACTAAGTCTTCATCATAGGGTGCACTGCAGTGCTGAAATACTGTTTATTTAGAAAATGTCTTTTGAGGTTACTTGGCATCTTAGCTTCCCTTGGAATAAATAGGTTTGGGAACAAGCAACAAGGACTACCATGTAATGTTCTATAGACTGTGCAGAGCTTAACTCTAGGGAGCACAATTCACATTATAATGTAGAGTTGTGCCTGACCTGCACACAGTGGTACCCAGTGATACTGCCGGCACTCCCACTGCACAGGCAGGTCAATGACATCATCCCAGGGCGCCTACATGACTCAGTCAGCTAAGCATCTGCCTTCAGCCCAGGTGGTCATCTTGGAGCCCTGGGATCAAGTCCCACATTGGGCTCCCTGCTCAGCGGGGAGTCTGCTTCTCCCTCTCTCTTTGCCCTTCCCCACACTCATGCTCTAACAAATAAAAATAAAATCTTTTAAAAAAATGACATCATCCCAATTGCAAGACTTACCTAACCCCAGAAAGAGCACTGTGACTAAAAACATCCAATGCTGAGACCATGGAGGGATGGCAGGAGGTAAGATGAACCCAGCGCCAGGCTTTTGTTATTTTTGTTGTTGTTAGAAGTGTCCAGTTACTATGAAGGGTTTTCAGTGAATTAAGATCAAACATGTTCTCCTGCCCTTAATTTTAAAATTAATTTAGAGACCAAATGGAAGTTATTTCCTGATATTATCTCACTCAATTCTTTTTTTTTAAGAAAATGGTTTTATTATCTCTAATTTTACAAAGAAGAAAGTTCTGTAAAAAGAGCTTAATAATTGTTTTCCAAATGGTGCCCAACTAGTAAGCTGCAGAGTTAGGATTTGAATGCAAGAATGCCCAACTCCAAAGTGATCGCTTTTAAGTACTTCTCATTCCTTCTTCTTAACCAAATTTACACAGGTCTTGAACCCATGCCTGGAATGGAATTCAGAATGAACTTTCTGAAGTCACACAGTAAAGGGTGTGACTAGTGGAAGTGTGCTTCAATTTGTCTAGCTTTCTCACCTTTAATTAAATGTTTTCCCAGAATCATCACATGAACCTTAATCAAAACAAAGTGCCAAAATAAGGTTGTGAACAACTCTACATGATGTAGTAACATATTCTTTTATGGGACCTGTGTTTTACTAGAACAGCATTTCAAATTAATTCAAAATATTTTTGCCGAAAGTATTTATACATTGTACTTTTTTTTTTTTTTTTAAAGCAGGGTTAGTGTTGTATTTGCTTTGTACTTACAAAATAACAACATCACATAGGTGAATGTCAACTTAACTAAGAATTGCAAAGTTTGATTTCTTTTATGCTTGGCCAGATTATCCTGAAATTCCAGATCATATACCATAGGTGTTAAGTTTGGAATAATGAAAGATTAATGCAGAACATGCAAATGTATAAAGAGAAACACTGCCACTCTAAGAACATTTTGATATAACCTAGCTTGCGTACAGGAACATCCACATTGTCAAATCAGGCTCACGTTAACCAGAAATCTCACCAAATACAAACTTTGGTAATAAATCCAAGGATACAGGCAAATAAGAGGAACAGACAAAGCAGACAGAGTTCTGGGGACATCAAGGGTGGCTCCCCAGGCCCGTCCTTCCTACACTGGCACAGAATAATAGCGGAGTTCTACTAAGGTTTTTGTGAGATTTCTCTTACAGCAGGGAGCATTTACGATATGAAAAATTTCCATTTTATACCCAGAGAATTATATAGCGTAAATGACATTCTCAAGGGAACCATGTCACATAGATTAGAGGCTTATTTACTATAAGTAATTCTTTAACCATGAACATTCTGCTAAGGGCGTTCTGCAGATAAGAAGCCTTCCTTAGAGCAAATGGTACCCCTTTATTTACCCAGAGGTCCAGCTGGTGAGATTAGACCAAATCACCTGCTCTTTTCTTTCTCTCTGGTAAAAAAAAGAATGGATAAACAGCAGGCTAGCTGCTGTAACAGCTTCCTCCCACAGAATATTTAGTAAGGTGCGAGTCTATTTTTCCCCTCCTGTTTTTGTTGTCTTTCTCTTTATTTCCCAGGGTAAGTGCTATTCAAAAGTAGCCAGCCACATCTATGCCAAGTAGTTCTGTCTAAAGTCACTTTGGAGCAGATTTTCTTCATTTTTGTGAGAATTATGAGTGGTCTCTCTAATCATGAAACAATAATGCAAACAATTATCGATATTCTGAGTAAAGATATAAGGGGACCATTATTTTAGGTCCTATTAAAGTGTTGGGACAAGTTAGTCAAGTTGCACCAGTTACCTTCAAGAAGGGGGATAGGTCCATCTTTTCTTTCGTAGTGGGAGTATCTCTAAAGAAATGAAATAATGTCTAAGGAAAGGTATCTTCAAGAAGGTACTCATCAACAGAACAGTGAAGACATACATTTTTATTTCAGTATGTGGCAGAAATGAGACTTTACCTTTGACCCAAGCACACTAGCACCACGGGAGTGCTCTGGGAATAATGACCATGCATGTGAAAGTACAAGGAAAGATGCATTTATAGAATCCCACTCTCATGGAGGTAGGAGACAACAGTAGCCCTAATAACACTGAAAGAGAGATCCTCTCTTGCTTTTCTGCTGCATATTGAACAGCAATGTTATTGTGCCCTGATCATTTCTACAGGGAAAAGTAACAGCATCAGATTGTACAAACCTTAAATTAAAAGCAGTGGCAGCAGCTCCAGAGTCTCTCTCTATAAGGCACTGGCAAAGGACTGTCCTTTGCACGTGTCAGAGCACGGTGATAGGAGGATCCCTAAATTTCAGAAGATGCACTTGAGTCCCAGAACAAAACAGAGGGACAACAAAGATTTGCCCTTGCACATGAGCAGTTGGGGCGAACCAGCAGCAGTGCTTGAGAGGACAGGAGCTATGATTGCATTACAGGGCCAGCCATGCCTGCTGACGTTCTGGGCTCTATCTGCCTGATGGTTCAGCTGCAGCTCCCTATCCTGACAGCACGGACTCAGCACTCAGGGGGCGACGGGGGAGTCTTTCAGTCTTCAGTGTGCAGGCTTACGTTTGACAACAGCTGGACAGGCATTCAGTCCAGGCTGATTTGGGCAAGGAAAGAAAAGAAAAAAAAAAAAGGGAAGGAAGAAAGAGAAAGAAAAAGAGACAAAAGAAAGGGGTAGATACTTTGGGATCATAATGGGAGAAAAAATTCTGGGACAGATAAAATTGTTTCCCATACTGACCAAAGTGTAAATAAGAACATGACCTTATCTTTTCATCCAGATAGGGCTATCACATACAGTTGTGCAAATTTTGCAAATGGGAATGCCCCTCCTCAAAATGTACAATACGAGTCCAATTCCAGATTGGCAAAGCTGATCTTATTGATCTTATCTAGATGCAGAAAAAGAAAACACTGAGTATCCTACAGTCACATCACCAGGGATTAAAGTCATTTGAATCAGTGAGATTTACTATTTTTCTATCCAGATCTCTGCCTTAGCATAAGTTAATGCAGGAAAGATGGAGTCCTGACTTCCAGCCAGATGGCTTATCATGTTAAACCAAGACACTTGGTGAACTGTATAATGTAAGTGCACTTGTTCTGCTGTAATGAAGGGAAAGTTCCAAAGAACTGTTCAGTCTACTCAGACGTTTTTGGACTTGCACTGTGCTTGGTATCAGTCTGGACAGGAAGGTCGCTGCGGATGTACTAGTAGTTTATCCACTAAACCACACGAAAGTCCATATTTATCATAGCTACCAAGCTTCATTTTAAAATATTTCATTTGTCGTATTATATGTATTACAGCATTACCAAAATGTTCACTATGCAGACAGATGAAGGGAAAACACGCTGATTCTGTGTTATTCTCAACACTCCTCCTGCAGCTCATGACCCCTGATTGAACGGAGTTACCATCAGTGAGTGCCTCCTCTTCTACTACATGCATCCTCTGCCATGTTTTTTACATCTTCTTCTTTGCCTCCTCTCTAAATAGGCAAACGTTCCCCATCAGTATTCCTAGCATTAATAAACATTAATCTATATAAATTAGTATTAAAATAAAGTGTGCTGACAAGCAGAAACACATTAAAATCCTTCCCCATTCTTTTTCTTTTTTTTTTTTTAAAGATTTTTATTTATTTATTTATTTATTTATTTATTTTAAAATAAAGACTTTATTTATTTGTTTGACAGAGAGAGATCACAAGTAGGCAGAGAGGCAGGTAGAGAGAGAGAGAGGAGGAAGCAGGCTCCCTGCTCCGCAGAGAGCCCGATGTGGGGCTCGATCCCGGGACCCTGGGATCATGACCGGAGCTGAAGGCAGAGGCTTTAACCCACTGAGCCACCCAGGCGCCCCAAGATTTTTATTTATTCATTTGAGAGAGAGAGAGAGAGGGAATGAAAGAGTGCAAGCAAGGGCAGGGGGAGAGGGAGAGGAATAAGCAGGGTCCCCACCAAGCAGGGAGCCCAATGCAGGGTTCAATCCTACGACCCTGGGACTACCTTGGTCCTGAGCCAAAGGCTTAACCAACTGAGCCACCCAGGGGCCTGCCTTCCCCATTCTTTCAAGAAAATAACCGCCTTAAGTCCAAAAATTAAATGCTCAGCCTTTTGCCTCTAGACTTTATTTCACTCTCTTTGGTTAACTTTGGTTAAGTAGGTAATTATGAAAAAACAAGACTTGCTGATGCCCAAATTTTTGCCATGACCCTCTGATCTGTGAAATTTTTATCAAAGGAAACATTAAAAAGAGAAATGCTGGCTCTACAGAGTTTGGCTCTGGCAATGTTTTCCAACTAAGTTCTCAAAACCTTACCAATGCAAAGCACCTAGAAATGTTAGATAAAATATAACAAATATTCTTTTTAAATGCATAACTGAACTCACTATAAAGTAAATTAAGTCTCCAGAGGCCAGAATTCAAAAGAGACACAGTGATCAGAATGGCAAGCTGATGTTAAGCCATGGATGCCCTAGGGGAGCTTGTCAATCTCAGTAACCAAGAAGTTTAGGTTTTTAATGGCTGTGCCCTAAACAGTACAAATGACCTTAAGCCCAAGCAAGCTCATGTGTGAGAAAAGAGCTTGTTTCAAAGGGGCAGGAACTGAGTAGCTATGACTTCCTTCATAGGTAGACCAGAAAATGAGGAAAGGGAGCTGTTGACAAGAAAATGTGTCTATCTTCGCTGAAATCTGCTTAAAATATTAAAGTGTACCCCAAGAATTTGATATCTGAGAACTTTCCCAACGCAAGTTTGGCTTAAATATTTCTGGAAATCCCAACATTAAAAAGTAACATAGATTGGTCCTTGGTTGGCAGTATCTTGGGGGCAACTGGAAATAACAAATGAAAATGATTTTTGGAGGTCCCGCCCTCATTTCAGGCCTCATTTAAATCCCACAGATAAATATCAGCACATAGGAACTCACAATATAACAAACACATGAGGAAACAAGCCACCCCAGGTAGAATCAGCAGAAAAATAAAGCACACAACTACATTTCACAGAAATTCAGGTTGAAAAATCTTTAGACACAGCATAACAACTACATGTATTTAAAGTGTATGGGTAATGATCTGAAGGGGCATCTGTACCCCAATGTTTATAGCAGTGAGGG
Organism: Mustela nivalis; assembly: GCF_964662115.1. Classification (NCBI taxonomy): domain Eukaryota; kingdom Metazoa; phylum Chordata; class Mammalia; order Carnivora; family Mustelidae; genus Mustela; species Mustela nivalis. The sequence continues at coordinate 50,325,504 of NC_139032.1, forward strand.
CCACAATGCAAAATATGAAAAGAGCTTAGATGTTCATCAACAGATGAATGGATAAAGAAGATGTGGTGTATATACACAATGGAATACTATGCAGCCATCAAAAAATGAAACCTTGCCATTTGCAATGACATGGATGGAACTAGTGGGTATTGTGCTGAAATAAGTTAATCAGAGAAAGACAATTATCATATTATCTCACTGGCATGTGGAATTTTAGAAACAAGGCAAAAGATCATAGGAAAAGGGAGGAAAAACTGAAACAAGACCAAACCAGAGAGGGAGACAAACCACAAGAGACTCTAAATCTCAGGAAATAAACTGAGAGTTGCTGGAGTGGAGGGGGGTGGGAGAATTGGGGTGGCTGGGTTATGGACATGTGGCAGGGGTATGTGCTATGGTGAGTGCTGTGAATTGTGTAAGACTGATGAATCACAGATCTGTACCCCTGAAACAAATAATACATTTTATGTTAATAAAAAAGAATAAATTGTATGGGTAAGCATAAAGTACCAAAATTGGCAAAAGGAATAAAATATTAAAAATGAAAACCAGTCTGGAGTAGGAAAAATTAAATAGATATTTTAGGGATAAAAATATGATAAAAGCAATGAAAACTGAATGAATTTATATTAGATAAAATTAAAGAGATAAAACTGATTGCAATATAGAGAGAAGTTATTCACAAACTGTATTTCAGAAGGACAAAGAGGTGAAAAATATGTAAGAGACATGAAGGTAAAATAAGAAGTCCTAATATATATGTAAATTGAGTTAAAGAACAATGGAAAGCATAGTCAGAGAAAAGATATCAGCTGGTAATTTTCCCTAATTAATGAAACAGATCTTGAATTCCAGACTCAGCTAACATAGCAAATTTCAATCTGAATAAATGCAAATAAATGCACGTAGACATCAGATCGGAACTGTGGAACATCAAAAACAAGGAAATTTCAAAAGTCAGGAAAGAGAGAGTCTGTAAAAATGGCACCTCAACACAGTAAGACAAGTCTCTATAATCTCCACAGGTGTAAGGCAAGGTGTGCTTTTCTGAGATGAAGATCCTCATGAGTATATACTTGAGGGTCCAATGCTATAACACTGTTCATTTGGTCCTCCATATGGTAGAGTGGTAATATGTTGTATTTATGGATGAAAATTAATGCCTAAATGCCTGCCTACCTACAAGAGCCATTCTCTGTTGAATGACCCTTGATGTTGATGCCAATGAAATTAGATCATTTGGAGTCATCCAATTGCTATAATGTGGGTTCAAAGGACAGCTGCACTACTCTTCTGGGTACCAGCAAATCTCCATCAACTTTCCCTTCTCTATTTCCCTGTCAGAAAGCTGGGTTATCATCTCCCCACCCTCCATTTAACCATACCAGGAGGTACCCTATAAAAATGTGGTTTTTTCATTTACATTTTTTGTGAACACTTCTCAAATGATAAAGAAAATGGTGGGTTTAAATCAGATAATTAATATAACACACCTCAGACAGAACCAAAAACACTGTAGCCACTAAATCCTCTTCCTCCATGAATTATTTATCTTTCTTTCCTATGCATAAAGTCAGGAAGAACTACTGTGTAGAGTTTTGTTGATGAGGTTCTTTTTATATTTATTAGAAACCTGAATTAAATCTAAGACATTTTCACATTTTTGATCTTCCTTAAAATGAAAGAAAAACAAAAAGTCCTCGAAATATATTCTAAGAATGTGGACGTAGTATGCCAAAATCTCTTATACTACTCGTCATAATAGTAAGTCTTGGGCTGAGGTGAGTAAGTTGTATTGCAAGGGAGTTTGTGTCTTTAATTTTGAATATACCATTCCTAGACTAGGACAGGGAGAATGGCTGGGAAGGATTCTTTTAAGTTCACCTACACTTATAGGCATATCTTTTTGTCAAATAAATAAACAACTCTAGTTTGCAACTGTATTCTGCTTTTCCCAGATTATCTCAAAGGCAGAAAACATGAAATTTAATTACAATGGCAGAAAAGAACTGTCTCTTAATTTTGTAATATTATGTATCATCTCCAAACCTCAGTTATGTCACTTGTAAAATGGGTATAATATTCTGGATTAACACCCTTGGTTAAAACCTCCACTACTCTCAGGATAAGTGTCAAACTCATTTGTCCTGAATCTAGAACCTTACTGTTTTTGTCTCTGCTTTCTCTTCCCTTCTGGATGCAACCAGTGTCAGCTCCTTCCTCCTACTCAACATCTGGTCAAGCTGAAATATTCGTTTTTTTCAGAATGAGCAAAGTTCACTCAGCATATACAGTTCCTTTTGCCTACAGAACACTTCTTCCCTTCCTCCATCACCTACCTACTTTCTATTCTTATTTGTTCTTAATTTAGATGTTACCACTTCTTGCAATCCTCTCCTAATTCCTGTCCATCTCTATATTAAAGATGCTTCCTCTGCACTACCTTAAAATCCTGTATAAACTCACATAAATGACATTTTTGCAGGCTTGCTATATCATATTTGTCTATATCCCTCACTAGACTTTAAAATTCTATAGGACAGGAATGATTGCAGCAAGATAACTACAGTATAGATTTTTAGCAAATAGTATTAATTTATTAATATCTTTAGAATGAAGAATGTTTATGATGACTTTTATTAATGATGGATTTAACTGAAAATCAGTAGTTAATGGTAACAGCTTATAAGAATTTAACACTTAGCCTGAATGGGGTGTGTTTTAAGGACAGTCCATGCATTCTCTCTATAAGGTAACTATCTTAGTATTATTATTATTACTCCCATTTTATGGATGATAGCACTGAGGCCCAGAGAAGTAAAAAATTGCATAAAATACATAGCTAGATAGTGGTGAAGCAAAGATTTGAATCTAGCTCTCTCTGTCCACAGAATCCACATTTTTACAATACTTGCACCATAGAAGGTATCCAATAAATACTGGCTTTCTTCCCACTGTCTTTCTTCTCCAACCATTTTTCTTTAACTCCCTTTTATCTTAGGCAGTTCAAAGATTGCATGCTTGAAAAATCAAATGCAGAGCAATTTTACCAATCCCCCCACCCCAGAAAAGCCAGGCTCTTGCTAATAATTGAGGACGACAGTGGAATTCCAACCTCTAGATTACTTTGAAGGTAGCACAGACTGTCACCCATGCCCAGGGACCCAAGAAGAATTTTCCTGGAACCTCAGAAAGGACTAGGAAGCTGAGCCCAGTAATTGCTCCATACACTGGACCACACTACCTTATTATTCCCTAATGCTTACTGAAGCTACATATGTAATAGGAACTGGTTGGAGGATAAATCAAATTGTCCTTGGAGAGATCATACATATGCATTAACCAAGACTTTAAAAAAGACTTTGATAATAGCAAACCACCAGGTTGAATTGTAGATGAATTCGTGCATAGAAAGAATTTAGTCTTTTTTTTTTAATCATCATTCACAAGAAAAGATTAAAACTAGAGCAAAGGTAAGTAATCTCAGCAATTAATTATTTTGTCTTCACTAAAATATGTTATTTTCTTCATTGGCAACACATTTATGTCCCATGAAAATGCAATATTTAAAAGGTTGTATGAAAGGTACTATATGCAAATAAATAAAAGCTATAACTATTATCCTATAAACATGACTATTAATAAAACCCCAAACTAGTGCAACCAAAAAAAGCTTTGCATCCAAATTACAAAGGAAAAGAGTGCAAGCAGCAAGTTTAAGGCAGAAGGAAGAGGAAAAGAAAATTACTTTGAGCTCCTGAGAGCTGGGATTGCATTTTCCTCATATCTATTCTAAGTTCAGCAAGACACGCAGTAGATATTCAATAAATGCTGATGGGACTGAACTATTTGTTGAACAAGACTGGAAATCACAGAAGGAGAGGAAGATAGGCAACACCACAAGGCACCGTAGATCCTTTATATGAGGCGTCTACAGATCATTCCTTCCAACTCCTTTGGTAAGTAAAGTTTTATTGGAACATAGTCATACATACTTAAGTATGGTCTATGCCAGTTTTTATACTACCCTGTGGCCTCAAGTCTAAAATACTTATTATCCAGTTCTTGACTATCTGGCCCTTTATAGTAAAACACTGTGTGGTCCTTTACAGAGCCAATTCCTGCCCTATAAATTAATATATATGGGTATGCCTCAGAGATATTGCAGGTTTGGATCAGACCACTGCAACAAAGCAAGTATTTCAATAAAGTGAGCAAATGAATTTTTTGGTTTCCCAATGCAAATGAAACTTATGTCTACTCTATATGGCAGTCTATTTAAAGAGTTTAATAGCATTATTTCTAAATGTATGTACCTTAATTTAAAAATACTTTTTTGCTAAAAAATGCTAAGCATCTGAGCTTTCAGTGAGAAGTAATCGCTGTTTACAGGTCACCATAACAAATATAATAATAATGCAAAAATTTGAAATACTGTGAGAATTGCCGAAATGTAACAAAGTGAGCAAATGCTACTGGGAAAATGGTACCTATAGTCTTGTTCGATGGAGGGTTGCCACAAACATTCCATTTGTTAAAAGAAAAAAATGCAGGATCTCTAAAGTATTACAAAGTTAAGAACAATAACATGGGGTATGCCTCTACTGTAAAATTAAAAGAATAGCCATGGCCTTTCATGTGTAAACCTGATCAGCATCACCAGTTTCAGCCTTGTTTATAATATAAAACTTGTGTATCTTTAGACAGTAGGCATTGCAAAGGGTTGGGGGAGGGGTGTGGTGTTAGATGTGAATAAAAAAAATAATGAAAAGTAGATAATAATTACATTAAAAAAACTCTGGACTCACAGAGTTCAGAGTTTGAATCCAAGCCTCTAGTATTTGTGAGCTGTGAGATTTGGGGCAAATTACTTAACTTCTCAGTATCAATTTTCTCTTGCAGAAAATAGGAATAGAAATATTCATTTCATAGCACTATCAGAAGGATTAAATGAAATAACATATTTAGAGTGCCTGGCTGGTAATGTGTTCAGTAAATATGTTTTATTATTTCATAAGACCAACCAGCTAATTATTCTCCAATGGCACTAAAAAAGCGTGTGTGTGTGTGTGTGTGTGTGTATGTGTGTGTGTGTGTGTATGAGTATATATGTATGTAAATCTGTGTATGCATGTGTCTGTGTATCTGTATATATATGTGTGTTTATGTATGCATGTATGTGTATACGTGTGTGTGTGTTTGTGTGTATGGATGTGGGGGGGGTGTATTCTTTCCCTTTCCATGTTGTCTCCTAACCTTCTGCAATCCTCAATAACAACAACTTAAGATTATGAAACTGGAGTTCAGGTGCTTTCCTACAAAGGTTTCTTGTATTTAAAATTAACAAAACTAGTGTAGTTCCAATAAAAAGAAATCAAATATGAAAAGAAGAATTGGAATGGGAGGTTTTCTCTATAAAGCATAATAGAATCACTAAAATTAGAACAGTATGATATTGCTATAAGACTAAACAAATGGCTTAATGAAGACAAAAAAGTCCAGAAATGTGTGTGTGTGTGTGTGTGTGTGTGTATTCAGATCAATATGGAAAACTGACATTTAGTAAATGAATTGCCAACAAGTGACTAACCATTGGTAGAAAAAAATGAAGTTATATCCCATACTCATTATGTACATAAAACTAAATTCCATATGGATTAAAGAGTTATTATTTTAATAATAAAAGTAACAAAAAGCATTAGGAAAAAATACAATGTATCTTTATATGAGACTATGGAAGACCTTCCTAGGCAAGTCACATCTTCCAGAACAAGAGGAGAAAAAGATGATGGGTTCGTTTTATAAAACCTGAAGACTTCTGTATGACTACAAAAATTCAAGTAAATTTAAAAGATAAGATACATAAGGGGAGAAACTTGCTGCAATATTAAAGTCAAGTATATATTTAAAAACTCTTACATAACAATGTATAAATAAAACAACAAGAGCAAAAGCAGTAAGAGTAAGAGTAAGCAATTTATAGAACTACAGATGGCCAATACAGATAAAAAGCTACTCCCTTATCAGGAGTCTGAAATTAGAAAATTTTTAAAAATTACATTTTCCTATATGTTAGCATATTAATTTTTTTTTAATTTCTAAGATAAAAAAATACCCAGTGTGGGTCAAGATGTAGAAAAAAAGGACTTGTCTATAGCAATAACACTAATAAACAATACTTACAAGGTTATATACCAGGCAATGTTTTATATATTTATATGTGTGTATATGCATACACACACACACACACACACACACACACAGACATAACATTACCTGGTCCATGATAATCACTTTCCAGGATATATATATATATATATATAGATAGATAGATAGATAGATAGATATACACACACACACACACACACACACACACACACACACGGAAGTACCATATATATGTTTATATTTATATATAAAATGGCTATATATATATATTCTTAACAGCCTTATGAGTATTCTTTTCTAGTGTCATTTTACACATGATAAAATCAAGTCTCAGAGGGGTTAAATAACTTTCCAAGATCATACCTACTAAATAGCCTTTTACATTTCTACTGATAGCATGCAGAGTTGCAATTTTTCCACAGCTTTACTAATACATTTTTTTTTTTAAATACAGGCATCCTTGGAGGTATGAGGTGACATCTCATTGTGGTTTTGATTTGTATTTCCCTGATAATTAGTGATTTTGAACTCCTTTCCATATACTTACTGAGCATTTGTATGTTTTCTTTGGAGAACCATCAATTCAAGTCCTTAGACTATTCTTTAAAAATCACATTTTTGTTTCATTTTGTTTTGGTTTATGCTACTGAGTTGTAGGAATTCCTCATATTATTTTATATATTAACCCCTTATAAGGGGTCTTATCAGATATATGCTTTGCAAATATTTTCTCCCATTCCATAGGTTGCTTTCTTATCTTGCAAATTGTTTCTTTTGCTATGCAAAGGCTGTTTTATTTGATATAGTCACTTCTCTAGCTTTTGCTTTTGCTTTCATATTCATGAGATCACTACTGAAACCAATGTCATGAAGATTTTCCCCTGTGTCTTCTTTTAGGGTTTTAATAATTTCGGGTCTTATGTTTCAGTTTTTAATCAATTTTGAGTTGATTTTTATCTATGGTAAAGGAAAGCATTCCAACAATTCCATTCTTTTGCATTTGGATAACTAGTTTTCCCCATACCATTTGTTGAAGAGATTGCCCTCTTCCCTTGTGTATTCTGGGCAACCTTATCAAAGATCAACTGACTGTAGGTGCATGAGTTTATTTCTGGGCTCTCTACTCTGTTCCATTGGTCTACTCGCCTGCCTTTATACCAGTTACATCCCATTTTAATTACTGTACCTTTGTAACATATTTAGAAATCAGGAAATGTAATGTCTCCAGTTTTGCTCTTTTATCTCAAGACCACTTTGACTACTTGGGGTCTTTTGTGATTCTAAAGGAATTTATTGTATTTTTTCTATTTCTCTAAAATATGCCATTGGGATTCTATTAAATATGCTACTTTTAGCAGAAACAACATTAAATCTGTAAATTAATTGGGGTAATATATGTACGCAATTGAATATTGATTAAGTCTTAAAAAAGAAAGAAATCATACCATTTACAACAACATGGACGGACCTAGATGACAGTATGCTAAGTGAAATAAATCAATCACAGAAGGATAAATACTGTTCAATTCCTTTTCTTTTCTCTTCTCTTCTTTTCTTAAGATTTGACAGAGAGAGAGAGAGAGACAGGGAGAGGGGATGCAAGGGGGGTGTGTGGGGGGAGAGGGAGAAGCACGCTTCCTGCTGAGCAGGGAGCCAGACGCAGGGCTCAATCCAGGACCCTGGGATCATGACCTGGGTGGAAGGCAGAGGCTTAACGACTGAGCCACCCAGGCGCCCCTGTTTGATTCTTCTTACGTGAGGCATCGCAAATTCAAACTTACAGAAGCAGACAATATCCTGATTGCCAGGGGGTGGTGGAGGAGGATAGGGAGAGTTTTTGTTCAATGGATATAAAGTTACAATTATACAAAATGAGTGAGTCCAAGGTTGCCTATAGTTAACATAAGGTATTATGCATTAAAAATTTAAGAGGTGAGACCGTATGTCAAGTGTTCTTACCACAAAACAAACAAAAACAAACCAAAAGGGGCCCATGCAAACTTCTGGGGTTGATGGATATGTTTATTGCCTTCATTGTGGTGATAATAACACTGGTGTACGTCTATGTCCAAACTCATCAAATTGTATACATTACTTATATGTGAGCCAATTATATATACCTCAATACAGCTGACCAAAAAAAAAAAAAAAAAAAAAAAGAGAGAGATATGTGTACACATATAAAATTACAGGAAAAATAGAACATAAAACATGAAATCAACAATTACAAATACCTCTGGAGAACAGTGGGATTCTAGGACAGAGAAGAAAGGAACTTTCGACATTTTACATTATATGCTTCTTTGGTATTAACTCTGTCACAAATAGAATATGTTCATAAATAAACCGCGATGCTTAAAGATCTATTTAAAGACATTTATACTATCATTTCATTAAGATCTTTAGAAATGAAGCAAGATAGAAAATTCAGTGGAATTATCTTTTCTTTGCACAGAACAGTTGAAAAATTTAGAGATTATAACATCACATAATTTACAAGAGCCTAATTTTGGAGTTTGAGATTAAATTCAAGGAGAAAATACTCATTGGCATTTTAATTCAGATACCCCATCTATAACACATTAAACAATTCAGGTAATTCTTGAAAAATACTTGAAAACTGAAGTAGCAGTTCCCAAAATGTATTTTCTCTATTTAAGCTAAATTAAACCCCAACATTTTTTATTGAACTGGTCAAAATAATGCCTGGATTTTCTTGACTGGACTTTGATTAGCTCCCATTTGGTTTTGATTTCCACCTGCAAGAAGTAAGATAGTTCCTTCTGTTTATACCCTGAGTCTTATTCCACAGCGTGCTAGAACAGAAAGAAATGTTAACCGCTTCTCCTTCCAAGCCGCCAAATAGAACAGCTAACCTACAGGAACTGCTCTTTACCTCTAAACAACAAATTAATTCTCTCAGATCTTTTCTCCCAAGACACATACCTAAACATTGCACCTCACTGAACTCTTTGTGGTTTTACAAAAAAATTATTGAACTCATGGACCAAATGGAGCTGCAGGAGTGAGGAAGTAACTAGTTACCTGTGTTCTCAAAGCACTCATCCTTGATCTACTTCTGAGCCTGCGTTCTGATGCACAGGTTCCACTTTCTTTAATGATCAAAATAGGGTGAAAACACACACACACACACCAAAACCCCTGCTCTCAGCTCTTCTCTCATTGACACTCCAAAGTCAGTTTATTTCTCTTGGTATAAAATATCTTGCATGGAGAGCTGTGCTCCTCAATTAAGCTCATCTTTAAGGCCTCTCAAAAACAACTCCTTGGCTCCGTGAAGAAAGAACCCAGAGCCAGTGCTCTTTGAACTAGCATCTTGACTCTCACAGTGAACATCCCTAACAAAACAGCTTGTGAAGTCAAATAAACATATGTCCGGTTCCTCAGCTTACAAAATGGAGCACAGCACGATCAGGGAGTTAGTTAGAGGATAGCTGCTAGAGTCAGGCTGTCTGGGTTTGAATTCTGGTTTTCTGTTTTTCCACCTGTTTGGTGGCAGGCAGGTACCTAAACGATGCTTTCTCAACTGTAAAATTTGGATTAAAAAATACATACTGAGAGACAGAGTTAAGACACTGAAGATGAGGGGCGCCTGGGTGGGATCAGTGGGTTAAAGCCTCTGCCTTCAGCTCAGGTCATGATCTCAGGGTCCTGGGATCGAGCCCCGCATCGGGCTCTCTGCTCAGTGGGGAGCCTGCTTCCCTCTCTCTCTCTCTTTCTCTCTCTACCTGCTTCTCTGCCTGCTTGATCTCTGTCAAATAAATAAATAAAATCTTTAAAAAAAAAAAAAGACAGTTAAGATGGTGGAGGAGTAGGGGGACCCTAAGCTTGCCCTATCCCTCAAACATGCTGGATAATTGTCAAATCCCTCTGAACACCCAAGAAATCAGTCTGAGTTCTGAGAGAACAAAACTGTAAGTCTACAAGTAGAAAAGCAACCACTTTCTGGAAGGTAGGAGGTGTGAGGAGTTGGTTTGGGGGAAGGTTTAACTGTGGATACTGTGGGAGGGAGGGAACCCTGCTTCCAGAGAGTGCTGAAAAGTACGATAAGCAGTGGAGCACAAAATCTGAAATTTTTGAAGTTCCTCATCACCAGGGTCTTACGTAACTTAACGGTGCTCAGGTGGGAAAGCAGGGCAGAGACCCAGGGGTGGACAGCACTGTCTAAAGGTCCCCTGGGTCGCAAGAAGACAGGGTGGTGTGAACATGCTGCACTCATCCCTGGCATAAGAGCAGGGACTCCAGGTGAGGGCAGCAAGCCTGGGTGCAACCTTGCCATCAACTCTGAACCACTGCACAGTCTTGCGACTGTTTTCCAGGCAACAGCCAGCAAACCCTCCCTGGGAGAATCAGCAAAGGTCCATCCATGAGAATCACTAAAATTTGCCTTTTGAAACCCCGTTGCACACATGTGATAAGACAGCTTGGGGGACGCCTGGGTGGCTCAGTTGGTTAAGCAGCTGCTTTCGGCTCAGGTCATGATCCCAGCGTCCTGGGATGGAGTCCCACATCGGGCTCCTTGCTCAGCGGGGAGCCTGCTTCTCCCTCTGCCTCTGCCTGCCATTCTGTCTGCCTGTGCTTGCTCTCTCCCCCCCCCCTCTCTCTCTGATAAATAAATAAAAAATTAAAAAAAAAAAGAAAAAAAAAAGACAGCTTGGACACAGGTGGGGTGAAGGAAGGGATTTGATGGAAGCTGGGCCAATTCGTTATTACTTGATTTATATATTTGAGTGCTCCCAAGTTGGAGGCATAAATATATACTATTGTTAGATTTTCTTGTTGGATAGACCCCTTGATTATGATACAATGCCCTTCTTCGTCTTTTGTTACAGCCTTTGTTTTAAAATCTAGTTTGTCTAAGTATGGCTACTCTAGTTTTCTTTTGAGGTTCATTAGCATGACAGATTTTTCTCCATTCCCCCACTTTCAATCTGAGGTATCTTTAATCTAAAATGACTCTCTTGTGCTCCACAAGTAAATTGGGAGATGGAGAGGAGAAGTGAGTTGGGGGAAATCAGAGGGGGAGACAAACCATGAGAGACTGTGGACTCTGAGAAACAAACTGAGGGGTTGGGGGGGCGGTGGGTGAGCCTGGTGGTGAGTATTAAGGAGGGCATGTATTGCAAGGAGCACTGGGTGTGGTGCATAAACAATGAATTTTGGAACACACAAAAAAAATTGAATTAAATTTTTAAAAGAGGCATAAACATGTATATGTAAATGAGCAAATGTACATGAATGAGCATAAGCATGTGTATAATAAACAGGTATATATGCAATGACCTTTGCCACATATTTGGGCAGCCCATAGGTGGCTCCAGTAGGTGGAGCATTCCTAACCACTTCTGGTTAGGCATTGCCCCATTGGAATGAATTTGCTCAATTAAGTCATAAAATGTTTGATATACCTCAATGTACCTTTTAACCATAAAAAACCATTCCTCATATCCCTCAGTTTAATAAAAAAGGTATTTCTGCTGTGGGTTTAAAAAATAAAAATAAAAATAAAATAAAAGAGTTTCTTGTAGGCAACATAGAGATGTGTCTCATTTTTTAACCATTCTCATTCCAGCTTGTTTTTTCTTACTACCTCTGGATAAACTCTTCAACATAATCTTCCAGTTTACTAATTCACTCTTCAGCTAAATCCATTCTTTCATCAGTCCCCTGCTGTATCCTTTACTTGAACTATTGTATTTTCGTATCTAATATGACACTACATGTTCATGTAGTCCCTTACTCTTTCACAATCCTAATATCTTCTCCATCTCCTTAAAACAATTATTTGCCTTAGTTTAAATTATTATTAATTTCATCAAAATTTGTACGAGGTGTTCAGTTTACTGTCTCTCTTTTGAGGACGCTCTTCCTTTCAGGGTGTTCAGATTTTAGCTTTACCTGGTAAGCTCATGTTCTTTGCCAAGTAAAACTACCCCATTTAGTCCTACATGTTGGGGAAACGCCTGTGTCCTGTTGTGGTGCCCCCTGCCTCTGTCAGTCCTGTTGAGTTTAAGGACAGGAGAAGGGAAAATCTGTGTACCACAGAGCCACTATTGACCATAGGTTCTGCTGCCCCAGCGTCTGGCAATCCACACAATCAATATTTACTTTTAAACACCTAGGAGCACAGGAACAAAAATTCTAGGTTATAATCCAGAAGCCCAGGCGAGCTAAGGAAGTAGAAGGATAAAGGAGTGAATGCTGGAGAACTTCCGGTCAGTAGCACCTACTTCCATCAAAGCCTCCCTCCAGGGCAACTGCAAATGTTGCTCTTTCTTTTTGCTGTGAAGTGACAGGCAACAATTTCTCCCATGCCATAAGGTGCAAAGGCAGAGCAGAGTTCAAAACATCCTCCTTGCACCCATTCCAAATAATGGTGGTCTTCCTCCTGGGCTGCACCCCCCTCCCTCTTCCCAACACACCCAACTCAAGATGGTCTTCAGCCAACCCTATGATTTTCTCTATGGGAGTTGGGTCCTGCAATCCATGTTTTACTCTCTTATGCCTATAATTTTTTCCAAGTTGATTTCCATGGGAGAAGTACCAAATGTCAGCAACCCCTGCTAGTTTACTCTCCTGGCAAAAATCAAATTTCTGTATTCCAACTCTACATTTAACTTCACTATATAAACATGAAAATATGCATTTGTTCACACACCCATACATTATCAAATAAGCATATCTCTAGATCTAAATGTCTACATGCCTATACATACATACCTAAATGGTATGCTAAATTCAATGCATATGCGCTGGTATCTCATTCTTTCAGTATAAACCCTTTCACTAACCAGGGAGCACTTCTAAGCTTTTCTTCCCAAAAGCAAGAAAATCAAGCCCCAATTTAATAATACACAATTACATCTAAATAGAATTGTACAGATTCACACAGAAATCAATAACCGCATTCAAGAGGCAAAAGCACAACTCTTCCTCTGTATAAAAATGACAAGAAAATGGCTGTTTGCATATTGCAAACAAATGAAGATGTGGCATTGTAATGAATAAAAACAGGATAACATAAAAAAGGAATCCATGGGGGCTTCCAAACAGAAAGTAAAAGTGTAAGCCTATGCAAATTCCAGCAATTTAAAGATTCTAGAAGTCACTCTTCACAAACATGGTAAATTTAATTTAAAGAATCAAATAGGGGCACCTGGGTGACACAGCTGGTTAAGCACTTGCCTCTTGGTTTCAGCTCAGGTCATGATTTCAGGGTTGTGAGATGGAGCCCCATGTCTGGCTCTGGGCTCAGAGTCTGCTTAAGATTCTTTCCCTCTCTTTCTGCCTCTCCCCCTGCCTGGGGCACACACACTATCTCTGTCTAAAATAAAGAAACCTTAAAAAAAATCAAATAATACAGACTGTGTATGAAATACCTGATTAAAAAAGATAATAAAAACAATTCATTTCTTTAACAAATTTTATAGATCAATCAAGCAAACTATAAACTACTAATCTTCAAACTTTTAATATTACTAAAGTTATTTGACTCAGCTTATAGATAAAACTCTTATATATCTTATCACACTGCAGGACGTTGATTTTTTTTTTTTTTACTTCATTTATTTTCTCTTTGTTAACCTTACTAGAACTCATATTTGGTAAAACAAAATGTTTCGTATTGTTTTAGAACATGAACCTCAAAATACTATGTTGTTTTCTTGTCTAACCATATCACCATTCCACCCTGAGTGCGGAAAACTAAGACGACTGCCATCCCTCCTCACTCACAGTGAGAGATTAAGTAATTTAAAAGAGAAAATCCTCATCTTACTTTTTTTCAGCCAAGAGGAGGGAAAAGAAGGTGTAAGAATTACAAGCTCTAGACAATTTATTCTAACATTAATGACACAAATTTATAAAAAGATGCTTTCAAAATTATGGGTAGTTGTTTCTAGGGCTGCCATAACAAATTACCACAAACTGGGTGGCTTCAGGAGGCTTAATATAACAGAAATTTATTCTCACTGTTGTGGTGGCCAGGAGTCTGAAATCAAAAATTTGGCAGTGCCATGCTTCCTCTGAATGCTCAAGGGGAGGATTTTTAATTTAATTTAATTTAATTTTGGTGCTTCTTCCAATCTCTGATGGCTCCAGGCATTCCTTGCCTCACAGCTGTATAACTATTTTCTGCCTCTGTCTTCCCATGGCCTTTGCTTTTCGTCTCTTTCTGTCCCCTGCTCCCCTCCCCCAGCCTTTCTAATGATCAGTTTTTGGATGAGGTCTCACCCTAATCTAGTATGACTTCCTTCTATCTAACTGCATCCAAAAATCCCCATTTCCAAATAAGGTCACAGGTACCAGTGATGAGGACTTGAACATACCCTTTTCTCTTCTTTTTCTCTCTGGCTTAAACAAACAAAACACATATTATATAATAGTAAGTCCATAATGAGGGCCATCTTTAGAGTTGCTTGACTCAGTAGCTCAGAAATATCAATGAGGAACACGGTTGTGTTCATATAGTGATAGACCATTTATATATTGCTTTGTCTTCAGACTAGCTCCCCTCCTAGTAGATGGCTGCCAGTAGAAAATGAGAAAACCTATGCTTTGCATTCACATTAGAAGAAAGAGAAGCTAATGAATGAATGAGGAGGGAAGGCAAAAGAACTCCCTCAAATGTGGAGTATAAATTCTTCCATTTAATTTGATTTGGCCAATTTAGGCCACATGTCCACACCATAATCAATAAGAATCTCCAGGCAAATGTCATGTACTCACTGAATTAATCAGAATTAATACTTAGAGTTGGTAGGAGGTCAGCATCCCCTGAGTCATAAGGGCTACACAGAAGAGGGATTAATGATTGAATAGAACTTCTTTAGGAATTTCTTTAGGAAAGGGACTGGATGTTGATAGCCAGTTGACAGAGTCTCCTAAAAAAATCAAAACAAAACAACAAAAAAACAAAAACCACCCCATTTTATTCCATTTCTTCATCCTCGTGATATCCCTGGTAGTTCAGGCAATTTTTGTAACATGCTTACGGAACATACACTTTTGGTCAATACAATGAAGCCCATTATACTACAAAATAAATTAGCTTACTCTACTAACTGAAGAACTAAACTAGAATATGACCTGGGTGCCTGGGTGGCTCAGTGGGTTAAGCCTCTGCCTTTGGCTCAGGTCATGATCTCGGGGTCCTGGGATCGAGCCCCGCATCGGGCTCTCTGCTCAACAGGGAGCCTGCTCCCCCCCCCCTGCTTACTTGTGATCTCTGTCAAAAAAATAAATAAAATCTTAAAAAAATAAATAAACTAGAATATGACCTACTTTTCCTAAGATAAATTGTATTGCCCAATTACTTCTGTCACTAAACCACTCAACTCCAACATTTTACATCCTTAATTTGGCCTCAATGTACCTCATCTTCTCAATTCCTATCACTGTTGTTTTAATTCAAACCTTCATCAACTATTTAGAACAATGGCAACATGTCTCAACTCATCTTTCTCCATTCTCTTTCCCGAGTTCAAAGTATCTCCTGCAGTGTAGACAGATTAATCTGCCTAAAATGCAAAATGACCTATACAGTTCTGCCTCTTAACACATTCCAGCAGATGCCCAATTTTCTACAAGATAAAATTTAAAGTCCTTAGTATAATATTTGATGTTCTCCATCATTTCTGCCTTGCTTACATCTTCAGCCTTACCCTGTTTTACTCTTAAGTCATAAAGAGCTTCTTGCCATTCTAAAACCAGTCTAGTTTAATACACATCTATTTTCCTTTTGCCTGGATATTTCTGGTTTTGATTTAACACCTTTCCTTTCTTTTCCTTAAGGCCAAGTCCCAATCTTTTTCTGACTAATCTGGGTAAGGAGACACAATTGAATAGTTTTAGCTGTCTACTAAGTTCAACATCAACTATCCACCTGGACCACTGTTTTTTAAATCTGAGGAGGTCTACTTCAGTAGGTCTGGATTGCATAAACCTCCTGGTGATGGGTGCATATAAAGTGAGGACACAGACAAGAGATCCAAGTCTCTGAGTAATAAAAACTGGATTTCCCTGCAGTGACTTTTGACTCCTTCAGCATCAACTGTGGCTAAAGTTCTGAGTTCCCCTAAGTTACATCCTGGATCCTGTTCCATTTATTTCTGTCTTTAAATTGCTACAGAAAATGACTATCTCCTTCTCAAGTCTGAATTATAAGAAGAACCACAAAAGGAAATAAGCTACATTCAAGCTATAAAGCCTCCATGAAAGTTCTAGAATTTCTGCATAGCAAAAATTTAAGAGTAGTCATCTGGTTTAAGAAGGTGGATTACTGGAGAACAGTGTCGAAGATTCTACATCAATGTTAATGATAAATAAATAAATAGCAACAATACTGGTTTTCCATATTAAAGAACAGGAAGGAACTGGTCAGGATTAGGGAAAGCTCTCACCTTATTCCAACTCTGAATTTGATGCCACCAATATGAGATTAAATATAAGAATATATTTTGAGAGAGTCTATAAACTAGCCTTCTTTTTTCTTTTTTAAAATTTGTACCCACAAAGTCTCATACAATAAAGAGCTATTTAATCTATCTAATATGGGTCTTGAAAGACTTGAAAGCGAGAGGTAGAGTTGCCAGAATCGACAGCCAGAATAAAGGAAAGTGTATGGTGTGTATGTGTAGATAATAGTTAATTTCAAGGAAAACAAAATGTACAAGAAAAACTATGTAATTGTAATATATCGTGTAGCCCCTCCATGTGTAAGACTTCCCAAATTATAATAAGGTTAACCCTAAATACTGATTGATCCAAAATAGTGATACATTTGTTTTGATAGAATAGGAAAAGGGAAAGTGTTTAAAGGTATTTAAGCACAACAACAACAACAACAAATCTAAATCCTAATCCTCAACAGAAAATCAACAAATAGAAGCTAAAAGTAAAAATCAAGAAATAGCATTAGTATATTGGTAATTAGTAATATGGTATAAATAATGAAAACAAAAAAATGTTCTTGCAAATGGGATTTTTGGTAATTTTTATTATAAGTTTTGTACTCTTACTTTTTTGGAATTATATGTGAATATGTATATTTCTTTCTTTTTTTCTTTTTTTTAAGAGAAAGAAAGCACACAATCTTGTGCATGCACAAGTGGGGGAAGGGACACACGGAGAAGGAAAGAGAGATTGTTAAGCAGGTTACACTCTTAGAGCTGAGCTGCACATGGGGCTAGATCTCAGGACTCAAAGATCATGACCTGAGCCCAAACCAAGAGCCTGATGCTTAACTGACTGGGTCACCCAGGCACCCTGAATATTACATTTAAATAGAACTACAAACAAATGATTTTAGGGTTCCTTTCAAGATATTTAAAATAATGAAAATTGTGTGTAAACCTTTGTCACCATTGACTTTTCTTTCCAAACTGGTTTTTCAGCATTAGTTTTGTTCTCACAGTTTCCTCTTTAATTCAGAGAATCATAGATATCAAACACTCACATTTATTCTGAAGATAAGGACTAGATTTCAGAAAAGCATAACCTAGAAATAGAGGACACTTGTGGTTCTTTCTTCCTAGGAAGAAAACATGATTTGATATCACAAGAAATTCTTCCTAAATATTTTCCTAAGAGGTGACACTGTCTTTATTCAATACTGTGAATGCTAAGCATTGATTGTAGCAATGTCACTTCCAAATCTATAATCCCTTGCTAAATCCAGTGAATGTTTTACTAAGAATAAAGACTATGACATTTCTTGAAAGTTGGAGACTTAATCAGCAACAACAGGAAGTGTCAGGATCCTTTTTTGTTCTACCACTCTGAAAATGATCAGTAGGAGGTCCAGGTAGATGGGAAGGTGAAGAGAAGGGCAACTAACATGTGTTTAGATAGTTGATAAGTTGGTGATAGACAAATAGAAAAAGAGAAGGAGAATTTTTTTTTTTTTTTTTTAACCTCACAAAATCTTTAGGGTGCTTCAATTTTCTAAGTCTTGCCCAAGGTGACTTACAGAAAGTAAGAGACTTAAGATTCAAATCGAAATCTGTCTCTCCCCAGAGTCTACCTCTATTTCAGTTTGCCAAAAAGCAGAACAGGACAATTGGAAATCCATCCCAGGTTTGGGATCCTACATTTGGTCCCTGCTCCTATGGTTATTAATACAGCTGAGATCTTTGTGGATTTGTTTTTCATAAGACTTTGACTGCAATATTCATTTTCCCTAAATAATACCTAACTTGTATTTGTGAATATTTAAGATACTTAAAGCAGAAATCTAAACCTGTCCCCAGCTAGATCTCAACACTTGACCTTTATTGCCCACCTGTTTGTACCAACCAACCTTTGTTTCATAATTTTCCTTAAGCTCTTCTCTCCAGTTTATCTCTTAACTCAGGCAAAAGACCCAGCAGGCATAACATTCCAAGCCAGAAACCTAAACTACCTCTAAGCAATAATGACTGCTCTGAGGAAGAGCTCCAGTCTATCCAGACCACACCAACAAGTTTGAGCTCAAACTCCAACTCACACCTGTGCAGATGGACCATGTGGTAATATATGGAATAACCAAGTTACTTTTACCTCATTATAATATTAAAATCCCTGCCCAAGGAGGAGCACAAAACTGATTTACTTAACATACAACATTTCCATAGACATGTTCCCTTAGAGTTATGGACGACCTTATGCTAGCCTCTGCCTACATAAGGCTTTCCTCTTAACTATTCATCCTAACCTTAAATTAAAGGAACCCATTGCCCTTGCTCAGGGAGTCATGGCTCTGGAAGTTATTCCTCCATGTGATCTCCTTATTTGCTTCAAATAAAATTTTCTTTGTGTGATAAATCCACCTGGTGTGGTTTCTATATATAATTCACCGAGGAGTGAACTCACGGTAGTTCAGTTGCAAACCCTTTCTGGATTCTTCCCTCTGTTTGACTGTCTATATTACAGGATAAGTTTTCAGCTCTCTTCATCTTCAGATGATTCGAGTTTGTGGTCATGGAAACTTAGGAATGATCAGAATAGGGGGAGGCACAGAAGGAGTGAAAATTTTCTGCCAACATCATCTTCCTTGAAAATCCTTGACTATTAACTAAAGAATGAAATTATACTCATGTCAAATTTCAAAGTTCTTTCCTAACTACCTATTTGAAAAGGCTTTTCTCTGGAAATAAGTTTTCCTGTTTCTTCACAGCACAATGAAAAATACATTTCTGTTCATTTACAGTTTTTTAAAAAAATATTTTTATTAGGGTAAAGTTCTTTGAGTTTAGATGAGAAGATGAGTTCTTCTCCTGACCTTTCTTGTCAATGATTTTTCAAGGTAATAAACAAAAATACGTGTAAACATTTTTTTTTCCAATTTGTGATGAGCAGTCAATAAACAGAAAATGTTAATCATACTAATTTCTTCTTGCTGGCAAAGTGATGCATAAATAATCTATTAACATGCAGGGGCCAACAGGGTTAAGCTGTTCAAACACTGTCATTGATTTCCTCCTTCTTCCCCATGCTCCCTTCTTCTTATTCAACTGGTACTGTGTAACCTTTCCTTTCCATTATATTGTAAAACTTTGCTCCCTTGAGCACCTCTGTGAGGATCTTCTCTTAAAACATTAATTAAAGGGAGGTGAAGTATTTGACTAATCAGCAGAGCAGTCTGTATGGCTCCAATGTTGAATGACAAATGTCAATATCTGCTTTACGTTTGTTGGATCAACTAGCCAATATGGAGAAACTGATCCATCATCTTGTCACCAATTCCCGTGGCATCCCAGAAGCCTGCCAATTAAAAAAAAAGTTGTAATCACAATACATCACTCAGCGGTGATTGCAGGAACATGATAAATAGGGACCTTTTTCTTCCTCTCCGTTGAGTATTTGATGTCTCTTTTGAAAATATATTCCATTTTTCAGGTTGATGCAAAACTCAGATCCAAAATGCAAAAAAGATCACCTTAAGGTATATATTCCTTTGTTCTTTTTCCTGAAGCATAAATTAACATTTTATTTAATATGTATAAATTCTTGTAGACTTTTGAAAAGTGACAGAAATTGTTACAACAGTAACCGGTATTACTGAGAACTGGCCCGTTTAATGGCTGGGGTTTTTGTTGTTGTTTTGTTTGTTTGTTTGTTTGTTTGTTTTTGTTTTTGTTGTTTTTACAAAAGCAAAGTTTAGAATTTTCTTTGGTGAAAAGTCACAAAAATTAGAAAGTGATACAATATACAAATCTCTTAAAAGCTCTCACTCCTTAACAAGGCAAATGTATCCTATATAAATCATTCCAGTGGCATTTCCTGCCTCACTCCTACACATACCCTTTTCTCTAGCTATCCTTAAATCTAAAGGCAATTCTCAAAGTGTGCTGAACAGGTCTCTGGGCATGCATTTCTCTTTATCTGGAAGGTTCTCTTGACTTTGGGTTCATGTAACTAACTCCTTTAAGTTCTTCCAGACTTGAATCAAATAATGTCTTTCATGAACACCCTCTCATCTTGATACCCACTTAAAGGCTGAGTTCAAGACCTTTTTCTTTGCTTCCCCTCATATCTCCAGTAATACTTGGTCCATGCCTTCATTCAAATCTAAACCCTTTTATTGCAATGGAAAATTTTCTTGTTTCCCATTTAAGGTGGTAAGCTCTTGGAAGACAGGGACCATCTGATATTGACTTTATACCCCAATTGCCAGCATAGTGATTGGTATCAGTAAGTGTTCAGATATGTTAATGCATCAATCTGCTCTTAAAACTCCCATGTGTTCATCTCTCAGTAGTTACTACTTTAGAATCAAGCCTAGCTCCTTACCAGGACCTAAAAAGTCCTTGGTAAATTAAACTCTGCTGTTGAGCCAACTCCCCCCTCACTTATTTTGACTTACTCCAAACTGACTTTTCTTCATTTTCTCTTATGTGACAAGTTCCTCCTTATTTAAGAGTCTATGTACATAGTATTGCCTATGTTTGAAATATTCTTATCAATTTTCATCTGGCCAACTCATCTTTTAATCTTCATCTTAAAAGCCACTACTTTAGCGAATATTTTCCTGATATTTCTCCCCCAAACTATTTTATGTCCCCTATTATATAATCCCATGATGTCTCTCAGGACTTGTATCATACATTACCACTGGTGTACAGATATAGACCTTTCTAGATCGCAATCTCTATGAGAGAAGGGATCTTGTTTCTCTCATTCACAGTTGTGTCTGTGGTATCTACAAGGAGACACTCAAAGTTTTTGAAGGCTATTTAAACAGATAAACCTTGGGATGCCTGGATGGCTCAGTAATTAAGCCTCTGCCATTGGCTCGGGTCATAATCCCAGGTTTCTGGGATTGAGCCCTGCGTTGGGCTTCCACTTTGGCGGGACGCCTGCTTCTACCTCACCCATTCCACCGGCTTGTGCTCTGTCTCTCACTGTCTCTCTCTCTCTGTCAAATACATAAATAAAACCTTTAAAAAAATAATCAATCTTGAATATATAAACACATTTGACAGCAGAAACCGGAAAAGTCTATAAACCTACCATAGTCTCTTTAAAAAATTAAGCTTTTGTAGTAAAATTTATGAAACTTACTTCTAAAAAAACCATATTCTTTCTTTTGCACTACTTCCACAGTGAACCAATCAACAGCTTCAAACAAGGCTGTCTTAACTTTTAAAAGCCGGGTGTTTCCGTTTTTACAACTCAAGCAATTGGCTTGGCACGGGTCCAGAAACCTGCGGCTATCATCACATTAGAGTGCAAATGTGCATAATTGTTTCTCCTTAATGCCCCCAATTCAATAACTGCTTCCACCTGTAATTTCCTTGACAGGTGTTAGTGCCACACTCCTTTGCTCCCCATCCAGGTGAAGAGTAAATACCGTCACTTCATGAATTCTGACACACTCTAGAGGGAAAATGCTGGCACTTGCAGGCCGAAAGTTGCATAGGTTTCCAAATTCCATGGCCCACATCTCAATCCTAATACCCACTATTTTGTCTCCCAAAGTAGAAGACAAGACAGGAGAGAGGGAAATGGAAACCAGTAGTACTTGGTCAAATGTGTGAAAGTCCTGAGAAGGCGAACTGTGCCATGTCATATGTCCTATCCTTACCAACCAGTGGCCTGGTGAGGCTGCTCACTAACTGTCCCTTTGCTTCCCTTATTCACGTTCAAAGCCTCTGCACAGTAAACAGGTGGTGAGAGTCTTGAAAAGTAATCACGGAGGGCTGGAGTCTCTAACGCAATCATGGAAAACACTGATGATATTTTGATTTAAAAATAATGCATCCCCAGGGACATAGCCCGCTGAAATCAGTGGAATTTATGAACTTATTTATTTATTTACCTTCTGTCTGAACAAGAATCTCACCATGGAATTAAAATTCAACAGACAGAAACCCAAGTTGAGAGCTGCGCTCTAGGTATTGTTTTTAATCTTTTATCTGATTCACGCTGATGAACAAGACAGCATTAAAGCTCCTCTAGTCATTTTCTCAAACATTGCAAAGCAAAAACAAGGACCAGGATTACTTCTAAAGTGACTCTTTACTAAAATATTCACAGACCAAACAAAGAAAAATAAGCAAACAGAAGGCCAGGAAAATTTAAAAATTCACATTCTCAACTGGCAGAGTTGGTCTCTGGGCGAAAAAAGGATACTAGAGTCAAAATGAATTATTTAATGTCTAAATGTCTTATCAATGCTCTTTCAAGAAGTTCTTATAGCTGATCTAAATTTCTAAAGAGAAAACGATAAAATTTCACCATCACTATAATTTCATGAATTCTAACTGTAGGTTTTATTTAAATGTGAAACTGTCTTAAAAATTTTATGATATAGAAATATCTTCACAGGGAATCTGCAATATAAACATAGTCTCTAGTAGTTTCTTTAAAATACAGTACTTATTTGTGGAGCATAACAAATAGCATGGAGGACATGGGGAGTTAGAGAGGAGAAGGGAGTTGGGGGAAATTGGAAGGGGAGGTGAACCATGAGAGACTATGGACTCTGAAAAACAATCTGAGGGTTTTGAAGGGGCGGGGGGGTGGGAGGTCGGGGTACCAGGTGGTGGGTATTATAGAGGGCACGGATTGCATGGAGCACTGGGTGTGGTGCAAAAATAATGAATACTGTTATGCTGAAAATAAATAAAAAATAAATTTAAAAAATACAAAGGCATAACACAATGGTTTTAAGACAATATAAGGCATATTTAAAATTAAGTATGTGTATGAGACTCCTTTTACTCTTTCCTCACTCAACCATAATCTACTTATTTTAGTATATTTCATCTTAACCTGACCCTCCTTCCATGGTTAGGATAAAGATGATCTGGTACATAAAAGATCTGAGAGGTTTTCTAGTTCACTTACCTGATCTCTACAACATTTACATTCTTCCTCTATGCTATAGCTATAGGCTACCAAGATCACTACTTAACTTGCAATCAAATCATCAAACATAACTCTTACTTGGTAACATATAGATCCCAAACACCACATTCATCAATCTGTTTACTCTTACCATTAGGGGATGATTTTCATATCTCCTTACCTATCCGGGATCCGGACAGAGCATGTCACATTCTCATTTATCCCACTCCACACTATAAAATTCCATCTAATTAGATGGGAAGACTCACTAAGATCCATGAAGTATTTACACTTCAATCCTTTGGTTTAAAATAGCTAACGAAACTGAGACAAGAACAGGTATTGATGAGTTTATATTCATGAATTGTTGCCTCAATTTTCCACTTTGTGAAGTGACAGTTCTAGAAAATGAGCTCACGCTGGGTGCTCTTCGGGGTCTGAGATCAGAGTCGGCTCTGGCTAATTCTGCATCAGTAATGGGGTATCTCATTGCAGTCTATTAAATTTCTGATTTTCCACTACAGAAAAAAATGAATAAATTTGCCTTTTGCCCTTATGGGGCAGAATTTGAGCAACAGCTGTCAATTCTAGGAAGGTCATATTATCCTTACCTTTCTTCAGGGTCTGAGCCCCAGGAAAATACCATATTACCCCCTCACCATCTAGTAAGGAAATGAAGAGGAGTCTCAGGCATTCTGTGAATTGACCTTGGAACGCTGGTCCAGGCTCTCCTGGAGTATAGGCTGTTTGCTGCTTTTGGACTGGCCTCTCTCGGGGCTGCACATACCATAACTGGGCAGAACACTCTCTCTTCTTTTGCTGTTATATCAAGCGGAGCTGTATCATGATGAAATGAAAGAATTAATCCAACTTCCCTAAAGTAGTCCAGAAATTTACATTCTAGGAGATTGTGGCTCTTTTACTATTGCACTTGTTTTTACGTGTGATTGCTTTGGTTAGCTATTCACTAATGTGTGACTGCTGTTTCATGGGAAGCAAACCACACTGAATAATTTTAGTAACTTTATTACTTATTCATAAATAAAACTAGTAATTGTATTAAAAGAATGGCTAAAAGTTAGTGTCCACTCCATTAGAATTTGATTTTTCTCCTCATTGCTTCTGTATTTTTTATTTTTTCTGGCTTAACTTATGTGACAGTAATCTCACCAGGAACTATAGTGTAGGTTAAGTTTAGTTCCTTTGAAATACTACTTTTCTGTATTGTCTTTAATTTTTTTTAATAACCCTAAGTGATGGCATTCCATTTTTTCTTTCAAAAGCAAAGATAAAAACTTCTATGAATGGAGTGCCTGCAATCTATCAGACCCTGTTCTGGGCACCTGCCTTACGGTATTATCCTCCTAATTTTTACAACAAAACTAAGAAGCTGGCCTCATAACCCTTTCCAATTCTCCCATCTTAAGGAGAGCTTGATGTTATACCAAAATTAAAAGAGAAGGTGATAACATAAATATTATTAAAATTAAAAGAATAAAAGAATGACCCAAATCATCTAAAATCCTGTCTTCTGTTTAAGAAGAGAGATCTGGTGAGAGACCTAGCTACTGTTATATTTTAAAATTGTCTATGAACCAAAGTAGATCTGTTGTGTTCTTCAAAGTACATTCGGTCTGACAATTCCTGTCAAGTTTCAGGATGGTGAAAATTAATATGTCCTAGTTATAAATTGCTAAAAAAAATTGTTCCAGTAATAGAAGTGGCAGTTCAGCTAAAAATATATATTGACCAGACTAATTCCTACTATGGCATCACTGGTACAAAGGCTACAGCTGACTAGAAATTTTGAGCATTCCAGTTCTGTTTCTCAGAGACTTTTTACCCCATTTATTTGAGTAGTAAGATGAGTCTGTGTTTTAGAAACTCTGAGGTCAGATGCAAAGACTTATACCTACTTTCAGACAATGTGTGGGATTTAATTAGGTGATATAGTTCTCTTGTCTTCTGGAAGCCAGAAACCATTATGTTTCCCTGCATTAGCATCTATGCTGAATAAGAACTGCTTGCATTTGACTTTTATGAGAAAGAAGAAACATTTTTGAATGGCTCTGTTGTCTTTTGTGTAGACACAAGGCTGGTAGGCTATAAACTAATTAGCATGGGCACTAGATACTTGAGAGTGGTTTGTCACAGAAGCTGATAAGACACTGTAGTTTCAGAAATAGCACCAAATGATCGCTTTGTCCTCTGCTTGAAAGTGATAATGCTAATACCAGTTTATTAAAATTTGTAATCTAATATGCTCTGCTAATTTCCTACTGGGGATAGTACTTATATTGAAAGTGTTGCTTATTTTACATGTATTCAAAAACAGACTCAATGAATGTTTGAAGCTAAGTTTTAGGATTTTCAGCTCTTGTCTTTATTATCAGATATGATTGGTTCTGAGGGAGGAAATTTGAGGATGTAAAACCATCATATTTTTGAATTGATTGTTTTCAAGCCTTTAATTAAATCACTATGTTTTTTATTGTGTTCTGAGCTCAAGCTACTGCAAAAATAGTAGAACTACTTGTCAGCTAAGGAGGATTATGAATAGCTTTACCAGTTAGAGAAAAAGTATTAAATAAAGTAATAAGGAGGATCATTTCTCTCTGTTAATTAAAACACCACCAACAATACAAAACTATAGTTGCATATTTATAGAGTAGGCAGTGAGAATGGAGAATCCACAGTGAGCATGATATAGATGATCAATGCTTCAGAGTGAAAGAAGATAGGGTTTGAGTCCTGGCTTTGACACATACCTACTGAGTCGCGTTGGTCAAACAATTTCTGTATCAGTTTCTTCATTGTAAAATGAAGATACTCAGACCTAACTCCAAGTTGTTCTGTGTATCTAGGCCACAATAGGTAGCAATAAATATTAATGCTTTTCCCTCCTACCCAAGGCTTTTAAAACCTCCTCAATAAAAAAAAATTGTAAAATTAAGAAGTAAATTACTAATATGACAACTCCAAATTTATGCATGTTTATAACTGTTTCTTCTTTATAGTTTTGATACCTGATGGATAGCTTGAGTAGAAAGAAAATTCTTGTCCTCCACTTTCTTTTCCTGATCAAAATTACATTGTTCTACTGTTTTGCTCTGTATGTTGCTGTTGAGAATACTGTTAGTGACAAGATTGTCTTTACTTTGTAACATACTTAGTATTTTTGATCAGGGGTCCTGAAGCTCTCTCCCTTATCTTTAAAGTGCAATTGGTGGTGCACCTGTGTGATTCAGTTGGTTAATCATCAAAATCTTGATTTTGGCTCAGGGTTGTGACATCGAGCCCCACAACAGGCGCCACACTCAGTGTGGAGTCAGTTTGAGATTATCTCCTTCCCCCCTCTGCCCCTCCCCTGCTAGTATCCTCTCTCTCTCTCTCAAATAAAATTAAAAAAATATATAAAGTGTAATTATTTAACTAGGATGTCTCAGAGGTGTTGCCTCTATGTCAGTTTTTCCTCATGTATGCCATTTTGTCAACTTCAGTATCTAGATTCCACTCTTAGTTCTATGAAGTTTCCCTGGGTTTTGTTTGATATTCATTCCATTTTGATTCCCATTCAATAGGCCCTTGAATTTACACTCTTGTTTTCTCTGCTTTCCATAATACCAAGCTTTCAGAAAGAGATACCTCCTCCTTTCAAGTTGTTCTTACGTGATACATACTGAAACATTAAGGAGAAAAGTATTACAATGGCTGCAATACTTTTTTTAAAGGATCTTATTTATTTATTTGAGAGAGGGATAAGAAGACTCTCTGCAGAGCAGGGAACCTGATGCAGGGCTTGAGTCCAGGACTTTGGGATCATGAGCTGAACCAAAGGCAGACACTTAACCAACTAAGCCACCCAGGGGTCCCCGCAGTATACTTTAAAAAAGTAAAATTATATATGAATAAAAAACAAAGAGAAAAGAAAGAAAAAAGAAAATTTATATGTGAAGAGATAGATAAGTAGACAGATGGACATTACATACACAAAGAATCAGATAAAACAAATGTAACAAAATATTAACAACTGATGAGTATTTGTAAAGGGTATATGGATATTCATGTGCGATCTGTTCAACTTTTCCAAAGATTTGAACTTTTTTTTGAAGTAAAAATTTGGGAGTAAGTATAAGCCTGATTTAATCACTTATCTATTATATTTTTATGACAAGCTGATCTAAAATATCATAGTGGAGGAATTTCAGGGATTACTTTATTCAAAACTTTATTTTATAATGAAAAAAATGTAGCACAAGTAGTTTTGTGACATCTTCAAAGCAATAAAACAAACAAACAAAAGAACCAAAGGGATATTATAGAATTTAAATATACAATGGAAATAAAACACTGCTGGATCTAATTCAATGGAAGAGTAAGGATGAAAGAGTATATATGTGTAAGCTGTAGAAGAGATAAACAGAATTAACACAATCTAAATAGACTGAAAAATTAGACTGAAAAAAGAGTAAACAGATCCTCCAAGATCTGTGCGACAGTAAAAAAAATCCATCATTGGTATCATCAGAATCCCAAAAGGAGAGGAGAGAGTGGACTAAAACAGTTTTCAAAGAATTAATGAGTGAAAACATTCCAAATTTGATGAAAGACACATACCTACAAGTTCAAGGAAGTGACCAAATTCCAAACAAGGTAAATCCAAAGAAATCTACATCAAAATGTACATATGAAAACTAAAGACAAGAAAAAATGGTCAAAGTAGCCAGGGAGAAATAGTGTGTTATATTAAGGTACACTAATCAAATAGAAGCAGATTTCTCATTTGAAACTATGGAAGTCAGGATAAAGTTTTACAATATTTTTCAAGTGTTCAAAGAATAGAACTGTCAAAACTAAATTCCATACATGGCAAAATTAACCTTCAAAAATTAAGAGAAATAAAGACATTCTCAGACAAAGGAAAACTAACAGAATTGGCTGTTGGCAGAATGATCCTTTAGGGTTGGCTTAAAGAATATCTTCAAACAGAAAGGAAGTGATAAAGAAAAGAACCTTAGAGCGAAGGAATAAGAAATGAACAGCAGAAATATGGGTACATATAATGGACTGTAATTTTCCTCATGAGTTTTATCAGTGATATTTGATAATTAAAACACAAATTGTAACACCATGACACTCAAGACAATGATATTTAAAAGAGGAGAAGATAAAGGATCCAAAATGTAAATGAATTTTCCACACTTAATGGTAGTGAAATGTTGACACCAAGAGACTCTATTATGTAGAAACTTATAGACTTAAGTCTATAGAAGAAATACAATTTCAAAGTTTGTGACAACCTGCACTGAGAAAGATTAATTGCATTTGTTCACTATGTGTCTTTGTGTCACATCTTGGTAATCTTACAATATTTTAAATTTTTCATCATTGTTATAATTTTTATGGTGATCTGTGATCAGTGATCATGACTCACTGGAATCTCCGATGATGGTTAACATTTTTTTCAGCAGTAATATTTTTTTAATTCAAGTATTTACATTTTTTAGACATTGCAATGTTATTGCACACTTAACAGACTATACTATAGTGTAATAGAAACTTTATATGTGCTGGGAAACCAAAAAATTCATTTGACTTGCTTTATTGTGATCAAGAACCAAACCTGAATATCACCGATGTATGCCTATAAATAATAAAGATGTGAGCAGAAATTAGTAAAATTTTAATAGAAAAACAACACAAAATGAATGAAAGAAACAGCTGGCTCTTAAAAAAATCAATGAAACTGAGAAACCTTTTACAAACTGACAAAAATTTAAAAAGACACAAATCACCAACATTAGTAATAAAATAGAAATATCACCATAATCTTGCTCTTATTTAGAATATAAGGAAATACAAATAACTTAATACTCATAAGTTAAATCATTAGAAGAAATGAACTAAATTTCCCAAAATCACAAACTAGCACAACTCAACCTAGATGAAAAATGTGTCTGAATAGCCTGAAAACCACAAAAGAAACTGAATTCATAATTAAGAGCTTCCCCAACAGAAATACCTGGGCCCAAATGGTTACACTGGAGAATTTTAGCAAACATTTAGAAAGAATTAACACCAAATTTTATGAACTCTATTACAGAAAATAAATGAGAGAATAGTTCCCAAGTCATTTTATGAGGTCAGCACTCCCCTAATTTTGATATCAAACTGGAAAACAATATATCCTATAATCTTGGATGCAAAAATCATTAACAAAACACTAACACACTAAATCCAATCAAGTATAAAAACAGTTAGATTCTGTAGCCAAAACATGGCAAAGCTAGTCTAACATTCAAAGATCAATGTAATCTACTGTAACAAAAATTTAAAGAAAGAAAATTTTATGTTCATATAATTGCCACAGGAAGAAAAAAAGTCACTTGTCAGTATCAAATATCTATTCATGATAAAAACTCTCAGAAAA
The DNA here is from genome assembly GCF_964662115.1 of Mustela nivalis. Taxonomy (NCBI): domain Eukaryota; kingdom Metazoa; phylum Chordata; class Mammalia; order Carnivora; family Mustelidae; genus Mustela; species Mustela nivalis. The sequence continues at coordinate 50,355,451 of NC_139032.1, forward strand.
CTAGAAATAGAGGATAATTACTCAACTTGATCAATGAGTATACAAAACCTACAGCTAACATATTTTTTAATAGCAAAAGATTGAATTCTTCTAGTATCAGGAACAAGGCAATGATGTTCTCAAAACTCTTTTTTTTTAAAATTTCATTTATTTTAAAGAGAGAGAGAGATCACAAGTAGACAGAGAGGCAGGCAGAGAGAGAAGGGGAAGCAGGCTCCCTGCTGAGCAGAGAGCCCGACGCGGGGCTCGATCCCAGGACCCTGAAATCACGACCCAAGCTGAAGGCAGAGGCTTAACCCACTGAGCCACCCAGGCGCCCCTCAAAACTCTTATTCAGTAGAGTACTGAAAGTTCTAGCTACTGCAATGAGATACAAAAAAGAAATTAAAGGGATTCAATTTGTAAAGAAAGAAATTGAACTACTTATAGATAATATTCTATATTAAAATATCAACAAGTCAAAAAACAAAAACAAAACAAAACACCTAGAAACAATAAGTGAGTTCACCAAGCACAAAGGATACAGAACAAACACAAATAGCAATTAGATGATTATTAAAGGGTAACACAAAAGACCTTTGCAGTAAAGGAATTGTTTAAAAATGTCATTGTGGATACATGCAAAAATAATAATAAAATTGTATGGAACTAATTACACACACACACACACACACACACATACACACACACACGCACAATCACACAAATGAATGCAAACCCAACTGGGGAAATGTGAATTGCATCAGTGGGTTGTATCAATGATAGTATCCTGTGATGTTGTGCTATAGTTTTGTTCGACGTTACCTTTACGGGAAACAGCAAAGTGCATGAGGGATCTCTCTGTATTATTTTCTTACAACTGCATGTGAATGTACAATTATCTAAATACAAGTTTCAGTTAAAAATGCAGTATTTACAGTTAAATTTCAGATTTAAAAAACTCACCTTTTTAGTAAATATGTTCTAATGTATTGAATGGGATATATCAATACTAAAAAAAATATCCATTTTTATTTGGCCATGGATGTCTCGACATGTGGTAGAGAAGCTTTGTCAGAAAAGCACAGAGCTTAGGGAACCAAACACTTTCATGGCAAGCAGAAAGCAAGCCCGCTCTTCAGACCCAAGGGAAGCAATGCATCATTCCTCAAGGTTGCTTGCTGAAAACATAATCCTGAGAAACTACCCAAGTGAAGAACACCCAGGGCCTGTTATTCTAGGTACACAAAAAATTGCAGGGCTCCTCAGGATCCAGAGAAGACTGTCTCTCCCAATAGGAAGGAGAATGAACACAACTTGCTGACAGATTGGATGTGGGAGATAAGAGAAGAACCAAGACATTCTGTAGATTTTTGTCTTGTGGAGCTCCATGGATGGTGGATGGTGATGCCATTTACTGGGGAAGATGGGGAAAAGCATGTTTTGAAGTGGAAAGACTTATCAACATTTTATTTTCACCATGTTAATTTTGAGAGTCTTAATATTAGACCTTTAAGTCCAAATGGCACATATGTTAATTTGAAATTTTTCAAGTCACTTAAATTTAGAACACCTTTTAAAGCCAATGAAGACTATATCCTGATGCTGCCCAATCACAGTTCATACCTGCAGAAGGAAAAAAAGAATCCCTCAGCTACCATGGTCATCCCACTAAAATGTACGTGGATAAAACCAAAGGTCTGGTTAATGTGCTCATGATAATTATCTACCAAATGTGAACATTAACATTTCTCTTTTAGTATGGGTTTTTGCTATTCTCTAAATCTGGCCCTATTTTAAACCATTTGGGTTTCCAGCTATTTTTGCACTGGGAAAAATTCAGAGTACTCTTAACCTGTTCAGTGAATCTTTAAGGCCTGTTCTATAATGAAGAACAAACACAATTACTACCAAAATTTTACTGATTCATCTTATGACACCACATCCCTACTTAAATTTGTCATTTCTTTAAACTGTTTGTAAGAATACAGTACCCTTTATAAATTTTCTACTTGCCATTAAACAGGATGTTTATTCTACACTCAGAAAATATAAAATAAACAAACCCATACCTCTTTAATGAATGAACGATCTACTTATGGCTAAATGATGGTTAATGCCAATAGCTGGAAACCACCACCATTACTAATTCCATCATTATCATCATCTTCAACTCCACTCCTTCAAGAGCTTTCTATTTTCCCCTCTGAGGGACCCTGAAGCTTAAGGAAAGAGGATGCATATAAATGGGGCCTTCAGAGCTGGTTGAATAGAGAAATATAAAATGGATTTTCCCCAAAACCCATTCTATGTAATTGAACCAAATGATAAAAGAGTAATATGTAAAATCAGTCTGAGACCTCTTCTTCCCCTCATCCTCCTTGAAGGTCCTATCATCTGAATTCAGTTTGCAAGATCCAAAGATCTAAATGTGTTTCAAACAAAAATTAAAAATCTGATTTCTTTTTCAAGAAGGTATGTGGCATTTGTTGGAGATATTTGTCAAACAAATTAACATACTGATCTCAGGACCTGAGAGGAGATACCTGGTAGAGAACATTTTTTTTTCCCATGAAGGAAAGAAAAAGCTATGGAAATAACATTTTGGGGGGTCAGGCACTATGATAGGCATTGTCTGTTTTATTCTTCAGAGCAATCTTTGAATGAGGTATGATTCCCAGTAATTATATGCTTATGAGCAAGACCCATTCAACAAGTATTTTGATCATGTCAAGCACTGTGCAAGGCACTCAACATATACTGAATGGATCTATAACTATAAATGATTTTTGTCTCTACTGGGGAAGGCATATCATTAAGTGAACAATCACTGTACATTTCAATCAGTATACCTGTATCAGGGAAGTATAGGTGTTAGGACAGCTTCATCTAACTAGTTTTTCATTGTCATCTTATTTGTGTGTGCAAAGGGTCAGAAAAGAGGGGGATAAGATCTCAGAAAAGGCTCCTCAAAGTACTGACATAGGGAGTAAAGTTCACATGTGAAGAACATGTATGAATTAGGCGAACCCTGAGAGTGTTTGAACCAGAGGTGAACAGCTAAAAATGAGAGAAAGCAGGGTACATTCAAAAATTGAAATGAGGGGCGCCTGGGTGGCTCAGCGGGTTAAAGCCTCTGCCTTCGGCTCAGGTCATGATCCCAGAGTTCTGGGATCAAGCCCCGCATGGGGCTCTCTGCTCAGCGGGGAGCCTGCTTCCTGCTCTCTCTCTCTCTCTCTGCCTGCCTTTCTGCCTGCCTGTAATTTCTGTCAAATAAATAAATAAAATCTTTAAAAAAAAATTTAAAAAAAATTGAAATGATACCGTCATGATGCATAGAGAAGTGGTCATGAACCAGTCACACAGGATTCATCACAAGGGCCTTCTAAGTCATGTTATCTGTTTCCTATTACCCTAAAGAATGGGAAGCCATTAGGTGTTTTTAAAGAGGAACGCCAGGAAGCGATTTGTATTGGGGGGTGTGTGCATGTGTGATAAAATCACGTTGGGTATTTGCAAAACTGTATCTCTTCCCCTCTTACTCCTGTCCCAAATATTCCACACAAAACTTCAGGGAAGGATTCACAGTCTCTTTTTTTCTGCCCTCAGCCTTAATATCTTTAAAAAATGGATCCCTCCCTACACCATTGAACTAGTTATAGCATTTAGTTTTACTGTAACTTAAGAAATGTATCATTATGTAGTATCATTGTAAAATCTTAACAATATTAACAATGGGAAACACAGATCCTAAGGATAATTGGGTCAGTTCTACAAAGAATTGACCGATACAGATCACAAAGTTTTGTGAAACAAATTGCATGTGATAGTGGTGATACTAATAACAATCCTCATGGTACTGCTGATTAATTATGACAACGTTAAGTTAAGGAGAACTGTCCATTTCTCAAACAAATCCCATACACTCACTGCCTATAATTTGATGGGGAAAAATGAATACCTTCTACATATTTGCCATTTCATCTCTTCAGATGTCTAGAGTTTACTCAGAAGAGATTTAGAATAACTTACTATTTCTGTTTTTTTAAATTCAGTAAAATATAGCCCACATTTGTTACAAAGAAGCTTTCTAATATTACAATTTTTCTTTTGTTCAGACCTTGCCTTAACAGCTATTTTAGAAATCAAACTCAGTGTTTATCTAAGAGAAGACAGAGGAATTTCCCCAACAGCAATGCCAATGACATTATGCAACTGAATTTGATTCCAATGGATAAATAACTTTCAAACCCTCACATTTCTGACCATCAGTTTGGCTGAAATCAGCTTTTGTTCTACCCTGTTTTTCTTGCTAAATTGGGATTTCTATAATTATGAACTGAACTACTCCCCTGGCAATTATCTCACCTCTATAATTAAACAGAGGATTTGGCTCAGTAAAATGCCAGATCTTAATCTGACCCCTCCAAAAAAAATATCATCAACTTTCAAATCACCATTGGGAGAGGTTGAACTCATCCTGATGAGTTTCTCTTAGAATGTGCCTCTCAATCACTTTGTTTCCAAAGTGAACCTTAAGAGAAACAAGAATAATAATGAAGCTGTCTTGGAGTTCTGATCCAGAATTAAGTCAGATAAGACTGGTCTCCCTCAGAAGGAAAGGCATACCAAATTAAGTATCAGGTTAATGGAGGGCCTTGCTTAACTCACTGGCACAAATGAAGAGACGTGCAGGGTATTTAAGGACGGATTTTATTTACTGAAGGATGATATCCTTGAAGACTTTCAGTACCCGGCAAAAAACAAAATTGAAGTGGTGGTGTCAATCAAAGTTGTATGTAAGTAATTTGCTTGTAATTTATACCAATTCCTTTTCATAATAAGCTGGATCAGCTTTTAGTCAATCTCTATCTACTACTGTGAGAAAATTAAATTGTCCAATAGAATGTGGGAACCAAGATTGTCCTCACTGCTCTCAATTTAGTTGTGTCAAACTAGGTTGGTGCCTCGAAAACAGGAAGTGCTCAGTGACTACTGTTGGATGAATAAATATTTCATCAGCCCTCTTGAAAGTCCTCTAAAGGCTTTATGTCAATCTCTTCTCCATCCAATTCAGACAAAGCATTAAGGGAAGAGAATTGTTTCATCAAATAGAAAGTTCTCATCGTTCTCACCATCACTTTTAGTTATAGAACAGGCTGTTCAAGATTTTTTTTTCCAAAAATGAAGCAGTTCTTAAAAATGGATAAAGCCATTTCATTTTGTCACAAGGAGCTCAGTGCCATTCCTTAAGAGATTTATTAGAGCACTGTAAATAATTTAGACTAAAGTTACATATTTTGAGCCATCAATAACTCTTGAATTTAAGAGAGCAGGAAAAAATGAATTTATAAGAACTTTTGAAAAATAATTTTCTGGTCCTCAGAATATCTGCAATTAAGTATTTACAATATATTCAAAGAGGTAAATATGTAGTGGTTATAAGTATGGGTTCTAGAATCAGACTTATACATGTTGCAATCTCAGCTAGACTATTTACTGGAAAATGTATCCTTTTGAAGCATCAGTTTTCCCCTTGTCAAACTGGAATAATAATAAAAATATATGACATATATGTGTATTCGAGAATGAAATATAACCATGAATTACTGCTAAATGAAAACAGCACATTACAGAACATGTAATATCTTTTGTAAAATGCTGTCTATGCATTACCAAAAAAGGCCCTTGGTACAGCCACTATGGAAAACAGCACGGAGGATCCCCCCAAATTAAAAATAGAACTACCATGTGATCCAGTAATTTCACTTCTGTTATTATGCCCAAAGATAACAAAAACACTAACTCAAGAAGATATTGTATAGCAGCATTATTTAGGATACTCCAGACCTAGAAACAACATAGTGTCCATGGATGGATGGATGGGTGAAGGAAGGAAGGAAGGAATAAAAACTTGTGTATATATACACAATGGGATATTACTCTTCCATAAAAAAGAGAAAAGCCTACCATTTGGAACAATACGGATAGAACTTGAAGACATCATGCTAAGTGAAATAAGTCAGAGAAAGACAACTACTATATGATCTCACTTATATGTGGAAAGTAAAAATAAAAGGAAAAAAGAAAACCCAAACCAAATTCATGATAAAAGAAATAAGACTTAGGGTAGCAAAGATTGGAGGTGGGGAGAGGTGGAATTAAAAGAAAGGAGTCATAGGTACAAACTCCCAGTTATAAGTACTGAGGGTATAATGTAGACCATGATGACAATAGCTAACACTGCTGTATGATATAAAAGATAGCTGTTGAAAAAGTAAATTTTGTGAGTTCTCATTATAAGAATTTCTTTTTCCTTTTTTCTTTTCTTTTTTATTGTATCTATAGGAGAAGATGAATGTTAGCTGAACCTATTGTGACAATCACTTCACAAATCAAACCACCATACTGTCTTAAACTTATACAGTGATACATGTCAATTATCTCTCAATGAAACTGGGAAAAAATAAAAGTGAAATGAAGACATTTGCAGATAAAAGACAACTTGCAGCAGCAGATTGATACTACAAGAAATTATAAAGAAGCGGAAATTCTTCAAGATGAAGCAAAAAGACATCAGATGTAAAACTTGGAATTTCGAAAAAGATTGAACATAGGAAGTGGTATAAACCTGGATAAACCTGTGAAAAAGTCTGTATTTTTCCTTTCTTTTGCCATTTCTTATTTCTTTATAAACTACACACCTGTTTGAAAACATTTTTAAAAATTACTATGACACACATAACACTTAAAATGTGATTGTTAAGCATTCAAATATATTGAAGATATTATTCTTTTAAAATAGTACAGTGTAGAATTTTTATTTATGAAGACTTTAAGTTTTCATGTATAGCACACATGTTTAGGAAATGTACCATTGTAATTTTTAATAATTCGATCATCATTCAGGAAGCACTGGTTTATTTTATGATGTATAGAAGTTGTTATAGAATTTTATCAGTTTAGAATCTTAGTTCAGAAAAGCTGATACTACACTTCAATTCTTGTGACAGAAAAGATAATTAAATAACTTATCTATGAAATGATAAGACTTTTACAAATATTTTCAACAATATAGCTCACTGTGGTAAATGGAAATAGAGTTTACTGAAGAAACGCTTACTGAAAAAAAGGAAAAACTTGGAAGAACATACACCTAAGTGTTAATTCAAAATACTTCTAGGAAATCAAAGAGCAGAAATGAAAGGAGAGATCATTTCACTTTATATATTTATGAATTTTTCTTTTTTTGCCACGTACACCTTTATAATTAAAAAACATAAAAAATAAGATTTGTTTTATAAAACTGTTTTGAGAATTAAATGAAATAATGTTGATAAGCTTTAAACTAGCACATCAGTTAGGAAAAAATGTTAAATACATTTCTGAGGGATAATTGTTGGCTCACATTATTTGTTTTTATTCTATATTCACATAGCTAATCACATGTACATGAATTAATAAAAACTATTATATAACTATAATGTTCAATTAACTACTATAAAGCTACAATGTTTCCTGCACTGGCAGAACTTCAGATGTATCTATAGGAAACAAAGTGACAGATTAAAGAAGAATATATAATATAGAGTGTCTCAGGGTGTTGTGTTTCTCACAGAACTACCACCTCCCTTTGCCACATTTGTATCCACGTGAACATATTAGGAACCGTTATGATGGGTGTAATCTCTTTTATATCTATGAAGAATTCCAAACCACAGTAACTAAAAATTAACAAGGAGAAAATGCTGCATATCAAAATAAAATGCCTTAATTGTTGAGGTTTAAGAAAGAAAGATCTGTAACTAGAGAGGCGATCTCACACAAAGCATCTAATTGCAAAGTAAACACTATTACTTAGCAAGCATCATCTTTTTTTTTAAGCCATTGCTTCTGGAAGGCATTTGATGGTACCCATGAGGCAGAATGAGTCAATCTGCTTTCTTGTGCTTATTGGAAGCACCAGGAAATAGTTCAGGATGTTGGAAATATCTAGTATAGAAGAAGGCCATTCTTTATTTCTTTGCCTTTCCTTTACCTCTCACTTGTATTCCCTTTGCTAATAGTAGTACCTAAGAAAAATGTGACTTTGTCATTAAGGAAAGTATCCTTTGGTATACAGGTTGAACTCATTTTTGTATCAAAAACTATGATCTTGCACAGCGTATCAGAAATGCTGACACTCATCCTTCATCTGGTCTCATTTGGACTGTCAGTACTGTCATAATTTTAATGCACACACATCGGGATGTGTGGAGCTAATACAAATGTATGTCTTTGGCATAAATAATATTCATTGTTGAATTTTTTCCTATGATGTTTTTATGACCAACAACCCTTCCACTAGGCAGATAACCACAAATGGTGATTTTCAGCGAATCATCGGGTAATAAAGAAGTGTGTGCTGCGCAAATTGAACCCTCTTCCATACGACATGAGCAGCTTCAACATAAATTATCCATAACAGGTTTATTTGTCATGAACTGCAGCCAAAATACCCTGATGGTTACGTTACCTCCTGCATCTTAAAACTCCCCATCAAAAAAATTTTTATGCCTTTGAGTTAGAGCGCTGCCTTTAAAAGCTGTTCATCTCTAGAATCAGTTATGTCTTCTCCTAAAACTGAATAGGGAGGATTAGCAATGCCAAGTTGCTCATTTATGGCTTATTTGGCAGCTTGTGCCCATGTACAAAGAAAATAGGAAGATAAAAATAAATATATTAAATATTGAGCCTTAGTAAGTGTTAGTCTTTTACAGAGATTAATTCATTTAATGTTCATGGCATCTCTAGGAGATAGGTTTTATCACTAGAAGGAATCTAGGCTTACAGAGATCGATTAAAATGACTAATACCCCCAGCCAATAAGTGATGGAATCAGTAGAAAACCCCAGAATTCTGAGTTCCATGCTTTTAATCCAACTATTTTTTCAATTCTACATACAAGTCTTATGTAATATTTTGTGCAAAGCAATCCGGGTCCTGAAGGATAGACAGACAAGGCACAGATCCTCAAATTGTCCCAAATATAACAGAGGAAACAGACATATACTTACCAACATGGAGTTAGGGGCAGAACATGACAATTTCTAAAATGAGCAGTAAGACGTGTGAACTGGGAAGACAGATGTAAGACTGATGACTGCTGACACTAAGGAGCTAGGAAATCTTTAGGATAAAAGTAGCAAGAACATACCATGCATCTACGTTCTATTGTCTATAAAGGCAAAACAATAAAGCAGCTCAGGAACTATTAGGGGAATGCCAAAGTATTGTCTGTGGCTGATGTAAGATAACTTTATTCATTTCTTACAATTTCGTTCAATAGGTACTGATACGTCTGTTTTATGTATAAAATAGATATTGGTGATTTATCTGAAAGCCTCAAACTAGTAAATGCCAGGGCTAGTACTAGAACACAGATAGTCTGACTCCAAAGTCCTATACACCTATTCACCATGGGCAGCAAACAAACACTCTCAGTCCAAAAGGATACTAGGAAAACCAGTCTGCACATAAGACAATCAGCAGGGTTAGGTCCTGGGGCATACATGCCCCAAACAAAACTTTCAAATACTTTGAAATAAATTGTGTAAGACCAAAAAAGGAAAAGGAAAAAAGTATATGGGAGCCAAATTTAGTCCACAGACCTTCATGTTATAGCATCTGTATACTATGATTTTTTCTTTAGGGCTTCTAACCACACTAAATGAAGAACTGTGTTAATAGTTGGGGCAATTTAAAGTGAGGAAAGCATTTTTGGTATTTATGAAGTATTATAAAAACTAACTGGTTTTATAACATGGTAATAAGATTCTTTTAAAGTGTAATGTAGCTTCGAAAGATGATGCCTATCTTAAATAAATAAATAAATACAGAAGAATATAAAGACTATATAGGAGAAAGTACCTGAGATTATAACACCACATTAGCACTTTGATCTGTGCCATTCATTCATTCATTCATTCATTCTACACCTATGCCAGGTACCATGCTTAATGTTAGGAAATTTAATATTAAGCAAAAATAGACACAATCTATATTTATGTAGTTTGAAGTCTAATGATACAAGAGAGAGGATGGAAACTGATAGAAAGCTATCAGTTGGAATCAAGTTTGGAGCCAAGTCACAGAGGTTTCATGCTAGAATTTGAAGTGAAAATGGCATAAGCAACTTCAGTAACTTAGATGAATGGAGAGAGAAAACATCCTGAAAATGAAGAATCTTCCTTGCACACACCACACACACACACACACACACACACACACACACACACACACACACCTGAACTCAAATGAGGCTCCTCCTGGAAGAAGAAACAAATATGCTGTCCCTGAGGGAAGCTTCAATCAGCAGGGTCTGGCCAGTAACCAACAGGGAAGCCCAGCTGCCTGGCCCACAGCAAAATACATCGGGCAGCAATCCACTCTCTGTGAGCAAACGCTCTAGACCATCTGTGAATTTAGGAAGAGGAGGCAAAAACAGCATCAGCTCAGCCAAAAGCAAGAGCATCCAAAAACGAAAGTGCAACCAAATCTATGCAAAAGGACATTTCATCAGGGATCCAGCTTTTTCATTCCAGGCTGACCTACAGGTCAGTTCAGTTTAAATAAACAAACATTTGTTGAGCCACTCCATGTGCCACAGACAATAAGAGGGGCTGAAAATACAGAGATAATAAGGAGGATTGCTTGCCCTCCAGGAGCCCACCGTCTAGTGGAAGAGACAGATGTGTATGCAGAGTGCTCTGCAAAAAGCACGACTTTGTCCAAATGGAGAGATTTCGTGACTTTTCCCAAAGCAGGTTTCTCAAATGGAATCGTGTGTACAGACTACTTGAGAACTGTCCATGTGCAGACTGTCATTCTGTGCATCGGGAGTGGGGGGCTGAGATTCCATATTTCTAACACATTTCCACGTGAAGTGGAAGCTGCTGTTCTGAGGACCATACCCTGAATATCAAGGTCAAAGGAGAGCCCCATGCCTGACTGTGTCACAATTAAACCAGGAATCTGGGAAAGGGCACTTTATTCAGGGTGAGCTAGCAAAGACAGCAGATGGGAGCCAGTGATCTGTGGGGACACTCAGAGAAGTTGCCTCTTAGTAGGGCAGAGAGCATGAAACTGAAAGGGTCTACACAGGTTGGCAAGAACCTGGTCTGTGTAAGAACTTGAATTTTATTCTATAGGTAGGTCAAAGATGGATAAATAAGCGTTGAGTACTTAGTCACTTGAGAGCTTGTTTATGATCCAGGTTCCCAGGCTCTGTCCCTACTAGATTCTAATTCTAAAACCTTTGCTTCGGTAACCAGAATTTTGTACAATACCTCCCCACCCCCCCAGTGATTTTTAAGCAGATGATTAGCAGACCATGCTTTGAAGAATATGGCACAGATGCTGGCCAGGACTGAGAGTTTTTCCAGAGAAATGAGATTTGTCTTTGGGAAACCCACTATTGGTTTGAAGTGGAAAAGTCTAGAAATGTGCAAACTAGTTAGGAGTCTGTTAAGATAATTCAATCAAATGATGAGACAAGTCTGGAACAGAGCATTCAGGGGAGAGGACAGAATTGAAAACAAAAAACAAAAAACAAAAAAAAACGTGTAGGATGGAAATGTCAGGACTTTCCAGCTGATTAGGAGTAAGGAGTGAGGAAGTTAGAGGAACCTCTGTGACTCCCAGCTTTCTGGTCTATGAGATCATTAAGATGGTGAAGCCAACAACTGAAATAGAGAAAAAAAAATTATATATATATAAAGAATTGTTTGACAGTGGTGATAAATTTCCGAATGAGGTAGCTAGCTTTTAGGCTTCAGAGGGCCAACACAGAGGAAATGAACAACAAGCAGGCAGTGGGCCATCAGATGGGAGCTCAGGAGAGAAATCGGGAATGGAGATTTCATGCAGAGGAAGAAATACAACAGCCCTAATGTCACCTGCCTCTTGCATCCCTCATGAGGAAGGCTAATGCCTGCAAAGACACTGGTTAAATTTAAAGCTCTTAGCACTACACTTCAGTCCCTTTGGAAAGGAAATTTCTATTTATTATCAGCCACAAACAGCCTAGAGGAAATTAGAATGAAAGTTTTAATAGAAACCACTGAAGGGAGGCCTCTGGGAACCCATGGATAAAAGAGAGGCTGCATGACAAAGGAATCACCATTTGAGGCAACATCTTCTCATGCAAAGGTCAGGCAGTTAGGGGTGAATGGTTGCAGAGTACCGGCCAGTGTGTGATTCACCCTTAAAAAAAAATCTTATTGTAAAATTGAAGATTGGGAAAGAGACGGGAAGGTATGCATAATGATCATCAGGCAGAAATGAATCCACATCAGCTACATAAGCTCTGTGCCAGTACAATCGTTTATTTAATTAAGCTAACGTAGAGTAACTGATTCAAACACCACCCACTGCCATCAATCAATCATGGATTTTGGTTGAGCGGATAATATTTTCAATAATGAATTTCATCCTTCTTCTCAAAGTGAAATTCATCATATTGTTCAACTTCAGGAGAAGGCATAGGTCGTACCCGCTATAATTCAACTTTTGGTGCGCCTGAAGAATTACTTTTCTATTTTGGGGATATAGTCATCTCACAGAATATTCTGCTTTGATAGGCAGAGAAAAACCAATTTTAATCAACAGGGAGGTGGTTTCTCACTTGCCTTCTTTAGTCTGCCAAAAAAGCTGAAGTCAAGGAGTTTCAGTGCCCTCAAACCCTGCCCAACACTGGGGGAGCATTATGTACCCCAATCTACACACATATGCTAGAATGGAATGATGTTAAAAATGGCATCAAATAACTTCAGGAAAAAGGTGCCTGGGTGGCTCAGTGGGTTAAGCCTCTGCCTTCAGCTCAGGTCATGATCCCAGGGTCTTGGGATCGAGCCCCGCATCGGGCTCTTTGCTCGGCAGGGAGCCTGCTTCCTCCTCTCTCTCTGCCCACTTCTCTGTGATCTCTGTCTGTCAAATAAATAAATAAAATCTTAAAAAAAAAAACCTTCAGAAAAATACAAAAGATATTACCTCAGTTAAAAAAGCAAAATATGTGTGTGTGTGTATGTGTCTACAGACCACCTAAACAGAAATGTATGTGTTATGCTAAGAAAGTAACAAAAATATGTATGATACTAAAATGATATAAAAGATTTCACAGTGATGGGGTTATAAGGTTTGGGGGGTTTTCTTCTTTCCTTGTTTTTTTCCAGTGTGCTCCTCTTTCTTCTGAAATAAGCGAATGTCAGTTTTATAATAAAATATAAAATATTACACAAAAAATAATTCAGCCTTCCTGGCCTTATTTATTTCCCCTATGATCCTGTTCTGGGTTAGTTCTCTGAAGGCTTAGACACTGGCAGGGGACAAGGGGTGATTAGCCGAGAAGGGTCACAGAAAACAACCAGACCTAAGAGCTGGGTCAACACCAGGGGCAGGAAGGCCCAAAACAGATGAAACAACCTAGTTATCACCGTCCTCCTCAATAAGTCCTTCAAATAGCTCCTCATGACCTTCATATGATAAGAATTTTGGGTCGCTCTGATAGCTCAAACCAGCTTTTTTGTTATTATAACAGAATCAATACCACCTAGACATCTCTGTTTAAGCTATTTTTCATGAAAGGTAATGTGGTATATTATGCTATATATATATATGATATGCTATATGTATAATTTTGCAAGTATAATTATATATATAATTTAATCATGAAAAAGAAAAAACTCTTGCCATTTGCAACAACATAGATGAACCTTGAGAGCATTATGCTAAGTAAAATAAATTGGACAGAAAAAGGCAAATCCTATACAATCCCACTAATATGTGGAATATAAAAAAAATGAACTCCTAGAAACAGAAAGCAGACTGGTGTTCACCAGAGGTGAGAGGTGGGAGAAATGGCTGGAAGTGATCAAAATGTACAAAATTCCAGTTATAAGGTGACAAGTTCTTAGTGTACATTATGGTGACTCTAATTAATAATACTATGCTATACTTGAAAGTTGCTAAGAGAGTGAAACTTAAATATTCTCACCATAAAAAAAAGTTAACTATCTGAGGTGATGAATTGTGGATACGCTACCTTACTATGGTGATCGTTCTGTAATACATACATATATCAAATCATCACATTGTACACCTTAAATTTACATAATATTATATGTCAGTTATATCTCCATAAAGCTAGGGAAGAAAGATAAAACATGTAAACCTTTTCCAGATACTGATATTCTAAACCTATCCATTAAAAACAGATTTAATTTTTGTCTTCTTTACATCAAAATGTGTCACTTCCACTGAGAAAAACGTGTAAATTAAATATTGATGATGATGTTCTTAAAGCACTTTTTCCATTGTACAAAATGATATTCTGCTTAGAAATTTATGAAACAGTGATCCTTATAAGAATTTCAGAACCAATCTGTTCTATCTTTAAGAACAATTCTATTTGGTATAGTTCTTGACAATTTGATTTGCATACTATATTCATGAAGCTTAATTACATTAGCATAATTGTAGAACTGGGCTTTAAAATATGTAATGTAACTTTGTCCCATTTAGATTTTCAGGGACTTTGTGTAGCATTTGAAAAACTTTCAATGACAAAAACAAAAATAATAAGCAGAGAGTCCTTTTCCAAGAGTCCAATCGAACTTGTAATATCACAAACAAAAGAAGAAAGTTAATAATACTTGACCTGGATCACCCTTTTCTGGAGGCAACCCAAATAATACTTCAGATTTCCTGATAGCTCAATGAAACAAGTCTGGATTCCTGCTGTTTTCTCCTTCTCTTTTCCACCTTCATCAAGCAATAAGCTTTATGCCTGAATATTAGAGCATCTGTTTTATGTAGAGAAGAAAAAAGGTGAAAGGAAGTTCATGAAGAAAAAAGAGAGCATCAGAAATTGTATAAAATGGAACAGAAGAGGAAAGTCCAAAATGTGAAATCCATGAATACCTCTGTATGATAGATACTGGGAGAATAACGTAATAACGAACAGACCTATAACTCTTCTACCTACCATGTTTTCATGCATATACATATTTAATTTGCAAGGGTCTAGGCTAATCTTCCCTGCTTAAAACATTTCCAAAACTATGGTTTAAAAAATGTTTCTTGAGACATATGACAAACCATGAGATACAGGCGTGTATGTGCCAGAAATTCAGTACAATTCAGAGCTACACAGACTATGAGAAATCAGCTCACCCAATACCCTCTACTAAATGTGAGCACACTGAGGTCTGAGTGGTCAGTTACTCAAGACCAGCCAGGCAGAGGCTCGGAGATACTGATTCTGTTTTATAAGAATTTTGCCAGTGGTTTCAGTTTGTTAGCAAGAGCGCCAACTCAAATATCACCATTACATTCAACTAAAAAAGTTTCCTGGCTCCTTTTCATTGCAGCCTAACAGCAGCCCTGAGCCAGAGCCCGGATGAATCATAACACACCCATAATCTTTCATGGCTTTATGAAAGAACTTGGGTAATTTATAGTAATGGCTGATAACAACTAATATAACATACTATGTCATTTAATCCTCACAATCCTATGCAGTAGGCACTCTTATTATCCCCCATTGGCAAATGAGGCAAATGAGACAGATAGCTTGTGTGACTTCCTGAAAGTCACTCAGCTATGTTAAGTGTACATTATTACAGTATTTGATTTGACATTTACAACTCTGATAACTCATTAATATTATTTCCATTTTAAGACTGGGAAATAGAACACCCAAGGAATCAAAATGCTACTGTAAGATGGCTTCAACAGTTGGGGGTAAAGCCAGACTTTGAACCAAGTTCTCTCTGGTATAGAATTTTTTATATGTTACACATTTTTATATGTTTATACATTCTTTATAGGTATTACCTACATAAGTCATCCTGAAAGGAAATTAGTTTTACAGGACATTTCTGGATGTTGCTTTGGTTCATTACCTCTCAAGTGTCTTCTACGATTTCCTGGACATCTAAACATCCCATTGGGGGACAGGAAGTGGAGTGACACATTTATTAAGGCATCTCCCTGCCAAAGGTGCTCTGATAGATATCATGCATGTGACCTCTTCAGGTCAGTACAGCTTGGGTGCCTTATCACAAAGAGGTGACCAGGACAGATTAGGTCTGGACCACAGCCCTGGGCCCCACTGTCCGTTAACTGTTAGAGTTGTACGACAAACTCCAGAAGACGTGTAATTTTTGCCATAGACCAGGTCACCTGTTGGTTAGTGAAGTACCAGAATCTCTCAACTAATGAGCTGAACATAGCTCTAGAGAATTCGAAGGGAGTAATCTTCATTTATCCAGATACATTGGCAACTATTTTTGACAGTGATGGCTATCAGTGAAGAGAAGGTTCTGGCCTGCTGGACTGAATTTCAGCTTCTATGCTGGTGAAAGGTTGTACAAGAAGAAGACAGAATCCATCCACTGGAGTACAGAATCGGCTTTAGCTGAATGACGAAGCAATGGGACATATGGGGGTGTACGCTTAGAAGAAGGTAGATGCCAATAAGCATAATTAATATGAATAAGGATAAGTAAAAACCAGGATAACAGAAGGTGGAGCTTCGTAAGCTGGGGCTAAAGGTAGTAAAATATTTCTCAAGTCTGCTTTAATCCTGAGAATTGGGGAATGACTGAGTGAAGAAAAAGGCATGTGACTGGGAATCCTGTGAACGTAATCTCACGTAGGTTAGAAACAGACACTCCCACCTAGAGATGCTCAAATTTACAGATGCTCACTGGTGCTTAAGAGTGTAGGAGGCATCCTCAGAGAGAATATCAGCCATACCATCAAGAGGCAGATTTTGAAACTGGGAACAAAAATGACCAAGAGCATAAATGAAGTTGTATATCCTAGAGCAAGAACAGCCAAAACGGCTTCTGGACCATGTGTGATCTATAACATTAGAACATCAGCCATTTATAATGCATCTTCTGAGCAAGCAGCTGTAATCACCTCCATTTTACAAATGAAATAACTAAATTATGAAAAGGTAAAGAAGGCTGTTTCAGGGACGCAAGATAGCACAACTGGGAAAGGCAACTTAAATTTAAAGCAGGCAGGGATGAGAACCCCAAGATGGAACTAGAGAATTTTCTTCTAAACATGCAAATTTATTTTCTAGTTCCCTTTCTTTGGAACCTAATCACAGCCCTTGGCCACAGGAGCTACTGACTCCTTAGCAAGACACTTTCTGCAGCAGAGACTGGCTTTTTAATCTCTGGCCAGCAATGCTCTAAGTGTTTTATAACCTGGGACAGAACCAGTTAAATGTTAATGTTAAACAAACATTCCTTTTTTCCTTCTCCTTAGGGGGCTTCCTTCAGTCAGCCAGGGACGGCTGAAGTGGCATGTGTCACTCCTGGGATGTAGCTGGGAGAAGCCTCTGCCAGTCCTCCTGTTTCTCTACTGCGTCCCTTCCCTTGCTGTAGAAAGCAGAGGCCTCCTGTCCAGATGGCTGAGCTACAGGATTCTAGCAGTCGGGGTGCTGAGCAGTGGCATGGAGGTTAACTGACCCGAAGGCCTATCCCAACCCGTAAGTGACTTCGTGTGAATGAGAAGTCAACCTTTGTTGCATGAAGCCACAGCGCTCTTGGGTTGCTTCTCAGTGTCCTCTGACATATCCTGACTGGTAACACATATCTGACTCACTTAATTTTCCTGATAGTCTCATGACTGTCAGATGAGGAAAAGGAGGCCCAGAGGAGTTGAAGGTCACCAAGCTAGGGCATGGTAAGGCCACATGCAAATTCATACGGGCTCACTCTGGAGATGGTGTTCTTACCCATTACACTCTCACTGATATTTACAGTCACAAAGGATGTGCATACTGACATACTCTATTAAGGTTATTAACAGTACATTTTGAACCACACTTTTTTATATTCCAGTGTGTCAGGTTACTGATAACATGTAATTCCACTGAGCCACTCTCATTAAAGTTAGAAATGGTGTTCTGCCTTGTTCCATCTTCCCTCAAGACTTCCTAACATGGCATACTTGGAAAATGATTGAGGCAACGATAGTATAAAAGGGTTGGTTTCAATATCAGAAGGGTTCTAACTTTAACAAGCTGCAGATAGCGCTAACAAAACATGTTGTTCAGTTGAGACAGAGAATGAGAATAGGAGCAAACAAAATCAATTTTTATAAAAATATCCCATAGAGGAAAAGAGGCAGGTAAAAACAAACCAGTGAAAGGAGTGACTTCATTAGTAGAAAGTTCCTAACAGTAAATAATGATCTCTAGAGGAAATAAATTTGTTTTTTAATGAGAGAAGGATTTATCTTATGATGATTAAATGGTAAGCAATAACAAAATGTATCTGGAGAGAGAAAGAGGGCAAAGGTTGAGAGAGAGAGATCAGCTGCTTTTGCCCAGCAGTCCATAATGAGGATGATTACAGGAGACATAATTGATTATTAATATCTCTCAGCCTGGACATAAGAGGAATTATGAAAAATTTATCTTTGGAGCTATTACAAAATAGATGATGATAAATATCCTATGTACAATGTGGAACAAAACAACAGATGAGGAAGAGAAAGTTAAACTGATTCCTTCTCTTTTTTCCCAAGGACTTGGTGAAGACACTACACATCTCAGAAATGTATCATAAGGGGTGCCTGGGTGGCTCAGAGGGTTAAAGCCTCTGCCTTTGGCTCAGGTCATGGTCTTAAGGTCCTGGGATGGAGCCCTGAGTCAGCTCTCTGCTCAACAGGGAGCCTTGCTTCCTCCTCTCTCTCTGCCTGCCTCTCTGCCTACTTGTGATCTCTGTCTGTCAAATAAATAAATAAGATCTTTAAAAAAAAATACATCATAAAAAATAACATAAATTCAGATTTAAACTGCTAATGTTTACAGAGTGCTTTCTGTGAACCAAGCATTTAGTTCATAAGGCATAAGCAATTAAACATTTGAGGCATTTTACCTGAATTGACTTGTTTAATCCTCATAATTCACCTAGTATTATTATCCCATTTTCAGGAGAAGAAAATTAAGACACAGAAACTTCAGCAACTTGCCTAAAATCTCAAATGGAGGAAGTAGTAGAGGTAGGACTTAAGCTCAGGGTTTGGCTCCACAGGCTGTACTGTCAACTACCTCTCTCCCAAATCGCTACTTGGCAAATAGGTGGTCATGAGTGAGGCCTCCTGTCATGGAAAGAGCACAAGCCTTGAAATCAGAAGAGTTGAGTTTTATTCCCATCCACATCCACCACTTACCACCACCTACCAAGGTTGAGGCCAGGGGACAGATGTGTTATAATTTTAAGACATCCATGATCCGTGATCCCCATCCCTGTAAAGGGCTATCGTCGTGATCAAGTAAGCAAGAGAAAGATGTGGAGTAAAATGCTAAGTGCTTGATACATATGAGAAATTAAATCTAGGGTATAACAGCACCTAAATGAATGTTTAAAGATTGTAATTTCCTGGGAGTTCAGGTTTCTATTATGAGATGCCTCAGAATGGCTGGCTTTCACAACAAAAATTTATTTTCTCTCAGTTCTGAAGGCTAGAAGTCTGAGACAAGGGTACCAGTGTGATTATGTTTTGGCAAGAGCTGTCTTCCTGGCTTGCAGATGGCCATCTTTTCCACTGGGTCCTAACATGACAGAGAGAAGGAGGAAGAGTAAGCCCTCTGGTGGCTGTTTTTATAAGGACACTAATGGCATTGCCAGGGACCCAAGTTCATGCCCTGTTCTAAACCTCATTATCTTCCAAAGGCTTCATCTCTAAATACCATTACACTGGAGGGAGGGTGGGTATTTAAAAGTTCAACATATGAATAGGGGGCGTGCTCAATCCAGTTCATTAGCACTGGGTAAAAAAACAAAGCCTTTCTTCTGTGTGTCTGTGTTGGATAGGGAATCTAGAAGACAGGGTGAATACAGGGCAAAGGGAAACTTTGAAAAGAGCACTAAATGTTCGGTGAATCCATGATGTCACAGAGAAAAAGATGTATGATGGATCCGGTGTGCATATGTGTTTAAAATGATTATAAAATGTTTTGAAGAAGAGGGCAGAACTCTTCTTTGCAGAAAAGTTAAAAAAAAAAAAAAAAAAGGAAGCTACATTTAATGAGGCATTTCACTGCAGTGGGTAAGACCAGGCTGGCAAACTCATCAGATCTAAGCTTTGATCTTGACTCTGCCATTCTGTGTTACCTTGGGCCAGGTCATTTAACATCCCTAAGTGTGGTATTCCTCTCTTCTATTGCTAGGGTTCCCTGCCCAGCAATCTACCACTATTCTCGGGTCTTAGAGCTGTTCTAGAAGAATGTACATTCTCCACTTCCAAAGGTAACACTTGTGCTCTTTATGCTGATTTTTTTTAAACATTCATCTATCCAATTTCTGATTTAACGTCTGTACCTGCAGGGTTTGTAGAAATCTCTATACAAATCCAACAGGACTTCTTGGTACCCAGTTTCACCCCTCTTACTCTCCATGAAGACTTCCAGCAATCTGATTTTTCTACTTGGTTAAGCAAGAAGTTCTAAACCATTTTTGGCTCCTCTTTTCTTTGACATTCTATACTCCATATCTTGGCAGCTTGGCCTTAAGAAACCATCTAGAATCCAACCACCTCTCATCATTTTAACCATATGCATCCTTATCCAAGCTTCCAACATCTCCTGCATGGATTATTGCTCAACAGCCTTCTTGTGGTTTCTCTTGTCCCCTCTCATGCCTATAGTGTGGTTTCCTGTGTCAGAAAAACATTTTAAATGCCTGTGTTAACGCAGGTGGATCCATTTAGTATAGCTTATTCTATTCACACATTTGTATATGGTCTAATACATTGAATAACTGATTTAAAACCTATTTGCAACTCTTTCCAAGACTTGTCCAATAATTTAGAAGAATCTGATTATGCGCTGGAATTAAAGTGGCGAACAGGGGCGCCTGGGTGGCTCAGTGAGTTAAGCCTCTGCCTTCGGCTCAGGTCATGATCTCAGAGTCTTGGGATTGAGTCCCACATTGGGCTCTCTGCTCAGCTGGGGGCCTGCTTCCCCCTTCCCCTCTACCTGCCTCTCTGCCTGCTTGTGATCTCTCTCTCTGTCAAATAAATAAATAAAATATTTGAAGTGGTGAACAGAATAGGGAAGACTTTAAAAATGTGTGTATATACACACATAAACACACATAATCTATGAAGAATAAGAGACTGTGTCGAACAAGTTCCTAGGGAGCTTGGCTCATTAAGAAAGCAAAGTCGGGATTCTTCATGTAAAATATTTATTTACTAAAAGGCCAGAAATCAAGTTTATTTATCCAACTCCATACTGTTGGTACGAAAGTCATGCACAAAGTGCTTGTAGACTCCTGTTTGGGTCAGAGGCTTAGCGATGATGTGCCGAGGTTGAGCGTTCTCAGCCAAACACACGGTACTTTCATTACAGCTCCAGGACCAGCAGGGACAGAGTCAGAACCCTAAAGGCAGTTCCCAGCTGACAAACAGGTGATGCTCCAGCAGTTCATTTGAAAACTGATTGTGTGGAACTCACAGCATTTTCTCCCATAAAAACAGTGTTACAAATGGTGGTGGGGTGTGTCCCGTGGCCAACACATAAAAGCTTATTTGGCCCATAATGAAGCTGAAACTCAGCACATTTGCAGCAGAAAAATAACTCTCTTGCAACTAGTAATGAAACAAAACAGAAAAACCTATAAACTTGAATAAAAAAATAACGGTTTATTTCTCTTGAGGGCCACTGCTTATAGAGGCGCAGTTTTAATTAAAAGAGGATGAGGGAGTAGATGGAGATGTTGATGGAGAGTCTAAAATGGACTGCTGAGAACTCAGGAGGGTGGCTCTGGTTATTGTCTTATTTCACTTTGAAACATAAGGCATCGCTTCTCCTTGATACAGCTGTATCTATTTGCGGGATTGCTTTTGTGTTTATAAGCCATGACGTGCATTACATTTTTAAATTCTCAAAATGAAGAATGGGAAACCAAGGAAGTAGGAAGTAAGAACACGCTCATGCGGTAACCTCATGAAAATTAAAGAAAGATGGTTGGAAGGATGGAGGTGTCTATGTGTGGGAAAATGGTCATCATGGAAAATTTGCCGAGAAGAAAAGGGCAGATGGTGTTGATATTCTGTACATGGACAGGACTTGCAGGGAACAGCGGGGAGGTGATCTTGGATCATATAATTCCATCACAAGTTAAGTTTAGACTGTCTTGTAGCTATCCGGAACAAGACAGGGAAGAGAAATTAGGAAACAAGACAGAGAAGAAGATGTGTTTGATTAAACACTATTTATGTAGGAATATGTTTATCGGGAGCTTGGAGTTTATCATATTCTGAGTCTCATTTTTTTTTTTAAGATTTATTTATCTGACAGAGACAGTGAGAAAGAAAACACAGGCAGGGAAAGTGGGAGAAGGAGAAGCAGGCTTCCTGCTGAGCAAAAAGCCAGATGCAGGGCTCAAACCCAGGATTCTGGGATCATGACCAGGGCCGAAGGCAGAAACTTAACGACTGAGCCACCCAGGCATCCCTGAGTCTCATTCTTTTTAAACATCTTTGTGATTATATAAAAACCTTATTTGCTAATAAAGCATTTGAACTTAAGAGGAATAATTAACTTGAGATTTTAATTACCTTTACACTTTTTTTTAACTCTACTGATACGTGTTATCTAGCTATGACTAAAAGTGCCCCAAATCAGCTTTTTTGTGGGATCCCCAGACTCTACCCACAACAGGATATGAAACCATTAGGACTGTTCAGTTACTTTAGATGTGCTGAGTAAAGCACTAGAAAGAACTTCCATTTCATTTTGGCCAAATAATGTTTAAAAATTAATGCTTAAGTGGGTAGGAGAAGAATAAATGAAACAAGATGGGATTGGGAGGGAGACAAACCATAAGTGACTCTTAATCTCACAAAACAAACTGAGGGTTGCTGGAGGGAGGGGGGTTGGGAGAAGGGGGTGGGACTATGGACATTGGGGAGGGTATGTGCTTTGGTGAGTGCTGTGAAGTGTGTAAACCTGGCGATTCACAGACCTGTACCCCTGGGGATAAAAATATATGTTTATAAAAAATAAAAATTTTTTTAAAAAAATTAATGCCTTCAAATTTTACTATTAATATAGTTTTGTCAGTGCTAAACATAGCTAAGAATCCTATCAGCTATACATTCAGAGGGACTGGACAGGGTTGTGCCACAAGAAAGAGTATCAATAGCAGTGCAGAATCTATAGCCAACCTGTCATGGTTCTGAAAGAGTTTCTTCACTTACCTCTTAACCTTTATATGCCTCAAACTTTCCTACCTCTAAAAAGAGATTGATAGGAGTCTTACATGAGTTGATCCATATGAGAAACTTCTATTACTGCCTGGCATGTAGCAAGCACTCAATAAATATTAGCTATTATAATTCCTATTAGGCAAACATTTTGATTAGTAGTTCCCATATCTGCCAGAAATTAGATTTTTAGTCTTGAGAATATTGGAATACATTTAATGTTAAACTACATTAAGCATATATTGATTTTTTTTCTTGTATATTTTAGAAGGCATCTAGGATATTAGAGCAGTTCAAAGTCATTTTCACTGACCAACAAATGTCAATTCTTATTACATTTTTTAAAGAATGCTTATTGTAGTATCATAAAACTTGCAAAAAGGTCAAGGTTCAAGTGTTTCAATTTAATTTGAAAGAGTGTTGCTAAGAGATGTTCTGCATACCACTTAAGATCATGTTC
The DNA here is from genome assembly GCF_964662115.1 of Mustela nivalis. Classification (NCBI taxonomy): domain Eukaryota; kingdom Metazoa; phylum Chordata; class Mammalia; order Carnivora; family Mustelidae; genus Mustela; species Mustela nivalis. Next base: position 50,379,167 of record NC_139032.1, read on the forward strand.
TCTGGGGAGGGGAGAAGTTACGATGGCAGAGCAGTAGGGGGACCCTAAACTTGCATTATCCCTTGAATACTACTAGATCAACATCAAATCATTTTGAATAACCAGGAAATCAGTCTGAAGATTAAGAAAACAATCTACACAATTGGAGGGCGAGAACATGGCAGATAGGAGGTTCAAAGCCATGAACTGAGGGAGAAAAAGCCATGGTGCTGGGAAGGGGACAGAGACATTTTTGTGGAAGAAAGTCAGGGAGAAAGGGAGAGAGTGGAGCACAGAATTCGCACATACACCATGGAGAGGGGATTCCCTGGGTCGCACTGGGAGAAAGGGCTCCCCCTCCTGGAGTACCTTTGGAAGAGGGTATTCTGCCTCTCCAAGGACAAAGGGTCCACCAGAAGTCACTGAGTGGCCATTCAGTAGCAGAGGCAGAGGCATCCACAGAGGGCAGATACCCTGGTCTCAACTTTTCATTGTGCATCACAATAGAGTCCAGCCACCATGCACTAAGCACCCACTTTTCTGGGACAGAATGGTCCCCGGAATGCCACAAGGCTCTCCTCCAGAGGACTGAAGTGAATCCGAGCTTTGCTGAGCTCTTAAAGATTTGGAGTTTTGAATCGTAGCCCTGCCCCAGAGACAAAACATAGGAGCACGGTGGCACCTGGCATGCTGACAGCTGGGCACAGACAGGTTGAAGGGGGGGGGGGGGAGCAGATCTGATGAAAGCCTGAGACACAGGAAGGGAAACTGTTCGCTCTTCTGTGAGGGCCTCCTGAACAACACACTGAGAAACTCCCTCCCCAGTGTCGAGATGGTGGGGTGACACCATATTCTACTCCACTCCCACCCCCAACCCAGCAGCATGCATGGACTTTGGAGAGAAACACAGCACCTCCGGTGGAAGCTGGAGTCACTTACACCAAATCCTGCCTGGCTGCAAAAGCATCTTTATCAAGACAGATCTCACTGTGAGCCAGCCTGGGCGGCCTGTCCCTCAGAAGAGCAACACAGATGGAACATGGTTAGTGACAAAACAAATACTAGCCCTGGACTTACAGTTTCTCACTATCATTCAATCATTCATTCATTCATTCATAAGCACACTATATGGCAGATATTTTCTGTGTTTTCACAATCTATTTAGGAAGACAGACAACATTAAAAAATAATTGCAGCACAGTTTAATAAGTATAGTAAGTAAAAGGTACCTTGAGGACATAAGAGGATTTGACCATTTAATTTCTCTGATGGGACTCTGAAATCCTTTTACTATAGGCTACGCAAGGATTCATTGTAAAGGGACTTTAAAGATGTAAAGAAAACCTGGTTATGATTTTGTCCCATCAAAAAACATGTCTAAATGATGGAGTCAAGAAAGGCATCAAAGACAAACTAACATTTGAACCAGGTCTTAAAGGACATCTAACAATTGGTTTAGCAGGTGAAGCATATAGAATGAGAAGCAGAGAAAAATGCACATGCCCTGGAGGTATTTCACACTAGAAGGTAGATGGTAATAGGGGAGAAGAGGCAGTAAAAGATTAAAAAGAAAGCCAGCAAAGAAATTCATTGATGGTCTCTCTTTAGCGGACACTATGGTTTCCTTCCTCTCAATTTGTGGGTAGTACACAAAACTGCAAGTGCTCCTTTCTTGGAGATATTAGACAGTATCTCTCCTTAAGTAACCCTTGCTTAAACCTTCATCTGACTGGACAGAAGGAAAGAGTATGAGATCCGCTGGTCCTTATGCTCCTCTGGTGACCCACACTACCTCTTTCTCAACCTACCCAGAACACTGAGCAATTGTGTTCTGCTTTCTGATCTTGAAGTCATAGCCGGGAGCACAAAGCTTGGGAGTAGAGTTTCTCTGCTCAATAACTGAATGTTGGGGAGGTGTGGGGGACGGGGGAGGAGAAATACATATAAAGACCATTTTGATCAGAATTCCAAGCCATTTCCTTCAAGACAGATTTTCTGGGGTGTGGGGGGGGATAATTTACATTTGGCATGTGAATTTTATGTCCGTTTCTCAGTTGGTTCTCAGTTGGTTCAAAATCCCCAGGGAATAGTGTGACTGTTCTGAAAATACCTTCAACAGCTTTATTAGCCATAGCAAGCAAGTGTGGACATTTAGCATTCACAGGCGGGCAGAAATTGTAGGGGACTTTTATACAAGACACCGTTTTAGAATTTACAATAAAAAAATTCAACAGGCAACAGTTATTGACACATCTAACTCTTTCCAGGGAAAACCACATAAACTTTAAAAGAACTACATAGAATTGCCTTAACTTCATATGGATCACCAGAGGGCAAATAGAGCTATAAAGAAAGGTAAAATTATACTTTGAATTTACCTACAGTAAAAACGTTTCAAAGTACACTTGGGAAGCTGGGTATACTGCATTATGAGCACAATTTTGCTAGAAGGAAGAGGATTGGACCAGTTAATTTCTCTGATGGGACTCTAAAATCCTTTTACTATAGTCTACACAAGGATTCATTGTAAAGGGACTTTAAAGATATAAAGAAAACCTGGTGATGATTTTGTCCCATCAAAAAAAAAAAAAAACAACTGAAAATCTTCCACTGGGTATCTTTGCTGAGAGTTGGAGACATTGCATGGTCTATTGTAGTATTAAAATTGTTAATGGAATATACACTGGAAGAGACATTTTTCTTGTGAAAGAGATTTACAAATCTTATAGTCAGCTGGAAAAAGGATGTAAGTGTGCATTTTAAAGATCATAATTGAAAAAGAAACTATGCTATACTCCTTTAGAGAAGTAAAAGGATTATGCTGTATAATCTTTCATGAGTTCAATATATGTAGTTCAATCCAGAGGGACTCCTGTGGGGATTTAATTAACGATATTTTGTGGCTCCAATTAGAATGAGATTCTTAACCTTTCTAATGTGCTGACCTACCTTTATAGGGAAGAAAAATTATACCACAGGCATACTAAGTAATTAAATGTACATTAATGCTACTAAGAAATGTGAGCAACTTTTTCTTATTGGAAAATGCTCTAAAAGGTCAGTAGGTCTGATAAACTTTTCATCCTTAAACATAGTAAACAATTTCTTGACATGACAAACATACCCAGAATGCCTTGTTCTAGTAATACCAACACCCAGATATCATTCCCAAGGTGTGAGCCATTACTATGCCTCAAGTGAGACAGCAACTAGGCCTTTATCATAAATTCCAATAAAGGAGTTCCAATTACTGTCTGCACTTAGGCCTGATGGAAAACTCTAAGAAGGGACAAATGGTTTTGTTTATAAAAATGATGATCTATTCTTCCACTGGAACAAATTACCTAGTATATATACTTTGTCTGGGTTTAATTTGATTTATTTTTTTAAAGATTTTATTTATTCATTTGAGATGGACAGACATGAACAGAGAGGGAGAAGCAAACTCCCCACTGAGCAAGGAGCCTGATGTGGGGCTCGATTCCAAGACCTGGAGATCATGACCCGAGCCGAAGGCAGATGTTTAACCATCTGAACCAGCCAGGTACCCCTTAGTCTGGGTTTACAGGCAACTGTTTTGCAAAATGAAATGAGCCAGGTACAAAAGGACAAATACTATATGATTCCACTCATATGAGCCATTTCGAATACTCAAATGCATTGAGACAGAAAGCAGAATATTGGTTACCAGGGACTAAGGGGTGGGGTGGAGGGAGAAGGGGGGATTGCTGGACTGATACAGAGTTTCAGTTTGGGAAGATGACGTTCTGAAGATGGTAGTGGTGACGGATGCACAACAATGTACGGATGCACAACAATGTGAATGTGGTTCTGGCCACAATACTGTGCACTTAAGAATGGTTAAAATTGTAACTTTTATGTTCTGTGTACTCTACCAAAATGTTTAAAGAAAGTGTTTTACCAGATATTTAATTTAGAAGATGGGACACTTCCTCAAGCCATCTAAAGATTATTTCCCAAAGGTTCTACCCAACCAGGCCACCAAAACCAGAATATGGTGATTTCAACAGAGTCTGTTTTATTTAAACCCCACTTCAGTCTCATTGCCATATTTGTTTCCCAAGTCTTTTATTTTTCTAAATTTGGATTGTATCTCCTTGAAGAAAACTTGTTGAGTTTAGACATTGCTTTAGTTTCAGTATGCAATAGTGAACCCGTCAGTAAAAGGAAAAAAAAACCACAAAACTGTTCCTATGAAGCTTACATTGTCTACATTTAGCAGCATGTTAATATTTATTTAAATACTCTGAGGTTCAGTGTTATAAAATAAGATCTCGGTCAAGTAACAAAAGAATCAGCAGGATGCATGCCACTAAATCACCTGAAGTCTTATCAAACCCAATGGTTGGCATTAGCCCAAAACACTAAAGCTATGTAAATCTTTGAAAATTAAAACTTACTATCTTCCTTTTTTTGTGAATTTAGAAAAGGGACATATCAAAATGAACAATTAAATGGATAGTTAAACATCAAAGAGATGTGGAAAGTAATCTTTGTGAGTGTGCCCTGGGAATATAGCGTTAGCATTCTTCAGATGTTCCAGGACAACATATGTTGTAAGGATATTGTGAGAGACCACAGGTAGAATTCTGGCTTGGAAATCCTCCTATTATTATTCTAAGATGGAGGTAAAGGGATCAACTGTTTACCCCTTAATAAAAAACAAAATGAAACAAAAAACAAAAACAAAACAACTTTGGGTGAACTTTATGTTTCTGAAATGCAAAAGGAGAGAATACAAAGGATAAAGGGAAAAAATGACGAAAGCAAATTACAATGGAAGAGTGTAAGAGCAGAGGAAGAACTGTTTTTTGTTTTTTTTTTTAAGATTTTATCAAGTAGAGAGGAAGCAAGGAGTTTTAAGGAGTAAAACTTTAAATTGATATTAAATGGGTAATTAAATTGTGTTAAAAACACATTGCTATTAAGATGGGATATTGCAAGTAGGAACTCTGGAGGACAGAATCTGGTGGGGAACCCCTGAAGTCTAAGATATCTTTTCTTTCAGATTTCTTCCAATATATATAATTCACGGCCTTGAGTGCTATTTGCAGGGCTGTGCCAGGGTGAATTGCGACTCATGGTTAACCCTCTGAAAAATATGCTCTATTGTTAATCAGTGCACCCCTTGTGATCAGCTGACTGGTTTCCTTATAGTTACTAACTCCTTCCAACAGAGGAGTTGCTTTTTCAAAAGACTTTAAAATATTTTTCATAAATGTAAATATTACCTATGTGTAAAATGTCATATATACAGTGGGGAGAGGCAGGGGGATGAAGAAATCTGAATAGGATGGACTTGTACTATTCCTTCCCTGTGTCAATACTCCATCTCCCATCACACCACCCGCGTAAGCAATATACAACATAATATGCCTCTTTTCCTGTTTTCCTCCATATTTATATAATCCTATAGATATGTATGTATAAATAAATTTTTAAACATAGTTTTTATAATTATTTATTTTCACAAATTAGATCCTAGTATGTAGACAGGTATGCCTTATTTAAAGCTCTTCATCTTTTAGAACTCAAATTCATTCTTTCTAAGGGCTGTGTAATATTCTGTGGAATGAACATTTTAAAATAATCTGCCCAAGACACCGTGATGTGTAGCTGGGTTCAGGAAGCATAATTATGGAAACATTCACTGATTAGGGGGAGTTTCTTTTATTGGCCACTAAAAAACAATGCTACAATAAGTATCCCTGTAATGGCTTTACTAACTGATACTTTCATCTCTATGGGATAAATTCCCAGCAGTGAATTTGATCAGTCAAAAATTTATGTATTTTTATTTTAGTAAGTGCTATTCGATTACCTCCTAACGAGCCTTAACTCTTCACATCTCTTTCATCAATGTAGGAAAATACGTGGGTGAGTCTGAGTAATCTCAGTTATGCTATGGCAAATAACTACCCCAAAATTTTAGGGACTAACACAAAAACCATTTATTTTTCATTCATGTAAAATCAGATGTGAATCTGGGCAATTCTCCAAGCCAGTTATTCTTTATAAAGTAATTTAAGCTTCTTAGCATACTGGGCTATCATCTCAACAATCATCTGGAAGCCTCAAACGTGTAAAGTCTCATCTACAATCATGATAGTAGGTGAAAGAGAAGAAAAGCTAACTGCAATGACAATTGAGTCCTTTGATACAGAATTCACACTTACTCATATTGTCCATTCATTAGCAACACATAACTGCAAAAGGGCAGAGTAGTGCAATCCTGTGTGTGTCCAGCAAGAGAGCAGATCACAGGGGTGAGGGGTGGAGGGATGGACAAAATTCATGAAGGGAAGTGGGAGATATAATTTTCCAGTTAAGGAATGAGTACGTCATGGGAATAAAAGGCACATCATAGTGAATATAGTCAATGATATTTTAGTAGCATTGTATGGTGACAGATGGTAGCTACACTAATGGTGAGCACAGCATATTGTACCACAAGTTAAGTCACTATGTTGCACATATGAAACTAATGTAATACTGTGTCTCAACTGTTCTCAAATATTGTTTTTTTAAAGAGAAGATACTAGGTGTATCTGTTATAGCATCTTTTACTCTATATCCTCTCTCTATTAAGTACTTTAGATCTTTTAAACTTTTGCATATCTAAGGGGTTTAAATGGTAACTTTGATAAAGCACATTCCCTCAACCAATATGAATGGGAACATTTTTTCCATATGGTAACTGGCATTTTCAATTTTTTCTTTGAATTGTCTATTTTTATCCGCTCATTTTCTTGTCCTAACCTCTCTTTCTTATTTCTTACTTTTTCTGTAAAAAAAAAAACAAAAAACAAAAAACAAAAAAATCCTAGAGTTACCCAAATAGATTTCTAAGTTGCCTCTACCTAGGCCAAGGGCTATAATATTTCTGTGCTTATGTTTATGCTATTAATATTCCACAGACTTTCCTTCCTCTTTCTCCTCCACATCTAAGTCCCTTTCACTATTAAAGGACAAACAACAGGTCCACATCCTTTCTCAAACGTTTCCATGCTCACCAGACTTTTTTTCCACAGGGTTTCTTATCATGGTTTTGGTGATTAATCTACACGACCCTCACTTGCTCTTCATCATTTCATAATCATCCCACTCCCTTTATAGAAAAGGGGGTTTCCTACTTTTCCCAGTAAACACCCTTTCAAAATCAATTTCCTTCTTTACGTTATGATAATTCCGCTCTGTTTTGTTGAAGGAATGAAGGATCAAAATATAGATTAAAGACATACAATCTAAGAGATTCAGCCAACGTAGGGTCCCTGGGACCTGAAGAATCATTTACTTAGTGTGTTTTGTTGTTGCCTGTAAGGTCTCTAGGATAAGAATCATTATAATCCTCATTGGAACACAAAGTTGGTCAAATACTTCTCAGATACCTGTTAGTCAAGTGAGCCACAGTGAATGGGCAACATGAGGGTACTTGAGGCTGAAGTGGGCCATTGGTACTTTCAGACAGCTACAGTGCCCTCTTAGTAGTGTGTAAAACATTTAGAACCCATGTGGATGAAAATATCAATGTATCATTCAAGATACTTCACTTTCTACAAAGGAGCAACTTTGCTATTAAAAAGCTACAGAGCAACACAGTGTCTATCCATTATACTATGTTAAAATCAATCTGCCTGTAAAGTACTAAGAGAAAATTATAAGAAACCCACTTTATAGATATGAATGATCAGGAAGATAAGCTACAAACTTGCTGTCCTATGTATTAAACACTAAAATTATTATTTGAGACCCCTAGGTCAGCTCGAGTATGTGTTTGCAACACTTCAATTGTTAAGAAAAGTGCGGATATATTAAACAACAATGAAAATCCTTAAAGTCCAATTTCTTTAAACAATTTTACTACTTTTTCTTCCTTGATAATAATTATTCTTGTGGTGTAATGATTGCTCTTCACCTTTCTGAACATTTTAAGTGCTCTTTACACAAGGTCAGGAGTGGGAGAGAGTAGCAAGCTCACATCTGAAACCAAAACAAAGATCGAGTTTGGATGAAAAGACGGCTTTTAGAGAAAGTAACTTCAATTTGGATTATTCCATTTATGTGCTAGGAGACAGCTCACTGCAACAAAATCTGCATGTAGACAACACGGGTTGTCAAATCCAGTTGTGCCAATTTTTTGATGTTCTACTGGATTTTCAAAGAATATATATATTCTCAAATCTCCAAATATGAGACCAAAATGCTACGAATGAATGGCTTGGCCATGAGTAATCAATAATCTGCCTTAGCTTGTGTTTCCATGTTCTTGCTGGCCATGCATGTTTGCAGTTTCTCTTATCACCAATTCCTTTAAAATAAGTCACTGCATTTTAACACATGAAAAACTAGAATTTTCTTGCTCCATGGGCAAGAAGATGTCTGAATCAGTGTTGTAGTTTTGTATTCCTGTTCCTGCTAGACTGTGATTTTGGACAATAAAAGGTGACTTGGTCTTCAATTTTAATGTAGCTCTGAACTTTTTAAGTCTTTGGTGTTTATTACATTCTTATTTATTCTAAGTATATGATCTGACAAAAAATTGATCACACAAAATGTGCTAAAATTAAAGAAAGACAGAAACCCTGTTTCAGGTTTTAGGCTGTCTCTAAGATGGGCAAAGGATTGTGGGAGCTACCAGTAAAATTTAACTACTTTAAATTTGATACATGGGCTGCATACTTATTTATTCTGATTGGAATTAAACTACCCATACTAGCTGGACAGTTCACTCAAAATAGTCAAAATTTCTGAGCTTAAGATTGTTATGCATAAAAGCCTTACAGTAACAAACAGCAAATTGAGTTTTGCATTTTTCTCAGTAGCTCCTCAAACTTTGAATGGATCAGAGTAATTCAAGAGGGAACTCCAAAATACAGATTCATGGGTCCCATGTGAAACCTGCTAGGTCACACTCTCTGGAGTACAGTCTAAAAATTCTCATTTAAAAAGAACCTGTCCAGGAGATTGTGATGTAGTGTTGGTTTTGAGAATCATAGGAGAAGCCCTTAACTCTCTTATAGTTATAAATGTACTGTTAAAATATCTAAATAAAAATATTAAAAGGATCATCATGTGCTATACTATCTGTTGTATTAAAATCTAAATCTTAAAATTACTTCTCCATACTTGTTTCGTTTTCCTACCAATGCAGATTGAATTCACTTGGAAATTTCCAGCTCTTCACTCCATTTTGCTGCCCAAGGCTCATAGTAAAAATCTATGTTCTGATTCTAGTGGGGTATGCTCCATGGAGCTGGGAGAATTGCCAGACAATAAGAGGAAAAGGAATAGGTTGGAAGAAGAGTAATAAAGGTGAAAAGATCTTAAGTACATTGACTAAATGTACATTGCTATAACTTTTCTCCTGATTTTTCTCATTAAGATTTAGAAAAGTGTACAAGATATACAATTCTTAATTATTTCACGGGACATGAGGATCTGTAGAGAACCAAACTTTCTTGAGCTGGAAGGAATGTAGGGGTTATTTAGTTCAATAGCTATAAAATTCAGCAGCCTCACATCCAGTGAATGGCCCCTGAAGCCAGACATAGCACTTTGTGCCCTGCATATGTTGAATGACTCGAGAGATTCTGGGAGGCAGCTCATAATGGAGAAGGGAAAAACTTGTCAGATTTAGACAGAACCCAAAGTTTTTATGTGTAATACAGAGCACATCCTCAATTACTTAAACCCAGTAGCTTGGGCTACCTTTTCCTCTTTTTATACGACCTCCTCACACTGCTTTTCAGATCTCCTTTTCTCTGTTGAGGTTGTTATTAATATTCATTTTAATAGAATATTTTCTTCATTTGAAGATTAGTAACTTTAATAAAAGTTTTACAGCTACAAAAGGAAAATGAAAAGTAACTTGATTCAAAAAAGACTGCAAAAGGGGGGGATAGCAAATAATAGTTTTAAAAAGTAATAGACATCAATTATGGATGTAAAATAAATTGTATCAGTCTATACAATACATATGAAAGAACTGGCTTGTCCCATAAAAAGACAGACAATCATGTGAATAGATGAAATCTAAAAGAAAACTCAGTTGTACCTTATTTAAAAATAGATTTTAAAGAAATGTGAAATAGAAAGGTTGAAAGTAAGGAGACAGGCAAATGCAAACCAAAAGAGAGAGAGAAAGAAATCAAAAGTGACAATACTTCTATTAACAACATTAGAATTTTTGGTTAAAAATACTAAATGGAATAAAAAGATTATAAGAAAGAAAAAGCATAAATAATAAAAAAAAAAAAAGGTATGTGAAGACAAATTCTTAGGCATCACACAATGTATCTAAATGCATAAATAAAAATTATTGGGTAAAAAAAATTATTGGGTACACAAGTAGAATGTAGTAAGAATTTAAGTTAAAATGTAATATTTTTAATATAACTTTCTAATATTCTAATAACTGGACAGATTAGCAAAAAAAATGGCATAGGAATTTAATGATGTCCATACATTTGATGTGGTTTCATAGAAATATCTCTATGTTCATTGGCCAGAGATTATATATTTTCATTATGTTCATGGAATGTTTATAAAAATTAATCACATACTTAGTCACAAAGAACCTTGATATATTTTAAAAATTGTGATTTTAGAGGTTACATCCTCTGATCATAGCCCTACTGAAATAGAAATGAAAAGTAACAAATGACTGCATTTAAGTGAATACTTAAAAATTGAATTCTAGACCTTAGATAACTCAATAAAAAATAAATTCAAAAGCAAAATTAGTATTTAGAAATTCAGGACACTGGGACTAATTTCCACCACAACCGTATAGGTCACAGTGAAAGCATTAATTAGAAGAAAATGTGAAGCCTTGAGTACCTTACCCATTCCCAGAAGAAAGTTAAATAAAAGGAGGAGCATCAGCAAAATGGTAGAGTAGAAGTCCCAGCCCTCATTCCCCCATGGAAGCAATGATTTCACAACACATGGACCAAAATAACTTTATGCAATTTCCCTACTTGAAAGAAGAAGCTGCAGCTCCCTAAATGAACACAAAGCTGAGAAGACCCCGATGAAACAGGAAAGAGCAATTTTACCCTTTATTTAATTTAATTTTTTATGGGCACCAAGGCCCCAACCCAACCTGTCACAGCTCAGCACTTGGAGATGACACCCTAGCTATGACCTCTCCCATGGGGGTTAAGACAAGCATGGCACATGTGTCCCAAGTTCCAGCTTTCGAGAGGGTTGCCAGAGGAACTGTTTCTGTCTCAACTCACTTGAAGGTCTGGGGCCCTCACAGAACTGGCATAATTTGGATGCATGCGAGTCCATGAGAACAAAGGAGAGTGGGGTTGGGAAGCGGCAGGGGGTGGCAGGCTATCAGCACAAGCTGCAGAGTGCACAACTCAAGGTTTCTCCTTCAGGGAGATGCACTTCCAGTGTTCCAGTTTTTGGGAAGGTTGGCCAGGGACCTAGTATCTGTCTCCCCTGACTCAGGACCCTGACAGGGAGCCAGGGTACTTTAAATGCTTGGCATCCACTGCTGAGAAGGAGGGAGACAGGGAGAGCTGGTTGCTGGAGAAGCAAATGACTTGCAGTGCAGCAGACAGACACCAGGGGCTACAAGAGATTAGGAGCCCCTGAAAAATAAACTAGCAAGACCCTTGCAATGAGAAACAGCATACACAAGTCCAGAGGAGTCCTATCACACTCCCCCCAAATGCCTCAGAGACCCCCAAAATCTCTAGCCAGAGCGACAACTGAGCATGTCGCTCAGTATGAAACCAGTTTGTTAAGGTTAGGAGAGGTGGCTCTTTTTTCAAAATTACAAATCCCGACACAAAGTTGTGAGACAAATGAGAAAAAAACAGGGACACATGGCCCAATCTAAAGAACAAAATAAATCTCCAGAAACTGACCTTAAGGAAATGGAAGTATATGACTTATCTGACTAAGAATTGAAAATAATATCCTAAAGATAATGTATGAATAAATGAGAATATCAACAAAGGTATAGAAAATATATATATATATTTTTACAAAAGGCAAACAGAGGCCAATGAAGAATACCAAATACAAAATTTTCTCCATCAAAAGTGAAGGAAAAATAAAGGCTTTCCCAAACAAACAAAAATCAAGGGAGTGCATTACCAGTAGATCTGCCACACAACAAAGGCTAGCAGGAGTCCAACAAAATGAAATGGAAGGATGCTCAACAGCATAGTAAACCTCCCTAGGAAGTGTAAATAAATGGTCAAATAGATAATACTGTAATACTCTAATGGAAGTGCAAAAATTGTATTTTCAATTGACTTTTTCTAATGGCAGCTTTAGGCTCACAGCAAAATTGAGCAGAAAGTACAGAGACTGACCCTATACTCTCTGCCACCATACATGAATAGTGCCCCCCCCATTATCAACATCTATTATCAGAGTGGTATGTTTATTATGACTTACACTGATATCATCACCATCACTCACAGTCCATAGTTCACATTAGGGTTTACCCTTGGTGATGTACATTCGATGGAGTTAGATAAATTTAATGACATGTATTCGGTAGTATAGTACGATAGAGAGGAGTTTCACTGCCTTAAAAATCCTGTGTCTGCCTACTCATCTCTCCCTTTCCCAAACTCCTATCTTTCTCCTGTCTTCAGAATTTTGGTTGCTCCATAAAGTCGTTTGGTTGGAATCATATAGTTTGTATCCTTTTCGGATTGACTTCATGTACTTACTAATATGCATTTAAGTTTGCCCCACATCTTTTCATGGCTTCTTAGCTCCTTTTAGTGCTGAAGAACATTCCATTACATGGAGGTACCTCAGTTTACTCATCCATCTACTTACTGAAGGATATCCTGGTTGCTGCCCAGTTTTGGCAAATATGAACAAAGCTGTTATTAACATCCCTGTGCAGGGTTTGTGTAGACATAAGTTTTAACTTCCCTGGGTAAATAGTAAGATGTGTGATCTCTGGATGTGCATAGAGTATGTTTAGTTTCGCAGAACTAAAATTCGAATCTTGAAGAAATACTTGCACTCCCATGTTCATTGCAGCATTGCTTACAGTAGTCAAGAGGTAGATACAATTTATATGTCCATTAATGGATGCATACATAAAGAAAATGTGGTATAGGCAGACACTGGAATATTAATCAGTCATAAAAAGGAAATCCTATTAGTACAGATGTGCCTTGAGGACATTACATGGAATGAAATAAGCCAATCACAGAGGGACACATCTTGCATGATCCCCCTTATATAAGGTATCTAAAATAGTCAAATTCAAAACAAACAAACAAACAAAAAAGAATGATGGTTGCCAAGTATGGGGGGAGGGAGAAATGGAGAGTAGCTGTTCGAAAGATGGAGAGTTTCAGTCATGCAGAATGACAAAGTTCCAGGGATATGATGTACAATGTTGTACCTACAGTTAACAATAGTGTAATATGCACTTTAACATTTGTTTAGAGGGTAGACTTCAGGTTACGTGATTTTTTTTTTTCAATAAAAACTGTTCTATCCCAAAGCAGAGGATAAGTAGCACTGCTAGCAGCCATTTTCACACATGTGAATTTAAAGAATGTATCAACACAATATAGTATATGGAACACACTCATTCATTCATTAATTTCCAGATTCATAATCACAAGGAGTGGGTTTCAAACACATTCTATTCATGGAAGAAAAAAGAATCCAAAGAATAAAAGAACTCAGTATTTGTCATAAGAAATTGGGCAGAACAATAATGTGAAACAAAAGAAATCAGAAGTGAGAAGGGACGCATGCTGGTCCAGGGAATCCGCATTTCATTACAAGCCAGGAGGACCCAGCAAAGGGCTCTGACAAAAGGAAAGAGGGGTTTTCATATGATTAGTCTGAAAACAGTGCCCCAAATAACAGAGAACAAGAGAAGTATGAGGCAGGGCACTAATTAAAAGATTTGGGCACCAGTTTAACTGACAAAGATGTAGCACCTGGACCAGAGCCACACTGGTAAGGACTTAAAGAGAAGTGGACACACGAGATGTTTTCAAAGGGGCACCAACAAACTTAGTGGCTAAAGGGATGTAAAGAATGAAGAACTGGGTAAAGAAAAGTTTGATTCAGAAATGTCAAGCCCAGGTAAAATCATAGCAAGCCCACGGAAAGAAATGTGGATAATTAGATCCAATTTATTTTGACAAAAGGATGGCTAATTCAATAGCATTGTCAAGGCTGGCTGGGAGAGATTTTTTAGTACTGATTCATATTCCATTTCTGGGGGGAGAAGGGGAACAATTTGAAGTCTAATATAAGTGTATCATATGTTTGGTGTTTAAATGCAGTGTCAAGGTACTTTTCTTCCATACCCCCTACCAAGGTCTTCCCTCCAAGTCACAACATAGAAGTTACAGACCACCTCTGTGCTAATTTCAAATGATAGAACACAAAGTAGAAATGCTCAGAAAGTCCTTTCAGATGCCAAAATGAATCTGGAAGGGCTGGAAGTTTAGTAAAGATTCGAGGCTGGAGATAAAACTTGCTATTGTCTGTATGCTCTCAGGCAAGGTTCTCATCATTCCTGGACCTTGGCTCCCTTATCTGCAGAACATCTCAACTCCTACTGTACTAGAGAGATGTGAAGTTTAGCCTCATTTCCATAGGTAGAGCAATTAATATTCAGGATATACCTTGGGGTGTTTATATGAAACTTGTTCTAATATCCATCGAATGAGTCCCCTGATGGGTAAAACTATCTTAAGAATAATTATAACCTTTAACAATTTTTGCCATCCTTCCTGGTGGCACTTATTCAGCAGTCATATGTCAGGCAGTGACACTTTATTTACAGTGTTTAATCCTTAGAGCATTATAGCAAAGTGCTTATTAATTACTCTCATTTTACCAATAAGGCAATGGAGGCTTAGGTTAAATATCTTGCCAGAGATCGCTCAACTGATTAGAAACAGAATCAAAATACTGAAGTGTACAGACTATAAACCTATGCCTATAATCTTCCCACTAAACTGTGGCTTATTTACAACATTCAAATCTTACATGAGAAACTGAGTTGCACAAAACATATTGCTGCCATTCGAAATCCAAAATCCAAAGTATCTTCTATTCAATTATTTCTAATATCTTAAGAACCGCCTCTCTAAATTTTAACCACTTATAATAGAAATCGTTTGAAAATGCACCAACATTTCTACGACTTCTTCAATAGAACACATAATTCAAAATATAACCACTTCTTGGTGATTTGGTCTCATCACTGTTAACATATGTCACTAAATTGTGAAAGTGTTTTGCTTTGCATACCTTCTACAATGCTTTATATTTTATGGGCTTCCATTAAGTAAACGGAGTTCTTCCTCTGTTGATAGCTGTCATTTTTTTTTTTCCTCTCATACTAGAATGTGCCATTGTTTCTAATCTGCTGTTTTGTTTTGACTCAAAATGGTAAGAACCTGATGAGTGCTTTAAGATGATTTTAGTCTCCCATGAAATAAACCATTCAGACTGTGTTAAACATCACTGTTGCTCCAAGGGAACTTTGAGGACTACATTGTTCAAGGGCTAAGTCTTTTGGAGTTTTGGTATATTGCCAAGCAGTCCAGATTATAGAATTAAAGAGATTGGAATAAATTTGGGCTTATCTGCCTGAAATCTACATTTAACAGAGTCATATTTAATATTACATATACCCTGAGTATTTAGGACATATATTTAAAAACCAAAGGGAATCAATTGTTTGGAAAATACCAACTATCAAGGATGGGGAAAAGGGAGCGTATAGTTTGGAAAATGTATATCCAGTATGGCTGTTCTTATAAAATAAAATAAAATAAAAACCCAAACTCCAGAAAAATACAAAACAGTACAATTATTCTGACCAGTCTGGGTCCACAGAAGAAAACAAATGTGTATTCTGAGAGGATTAGGGCCAAACATTTGAGAAACCTAGATCTGAATACAGCTAGTATATAGTGCATTTTTTTTCAAAGATTTTATTTATTCATTTGACAGATAGAGATCAAAAGTAGGCAGAGACACAGACAGAGAGAGAAGGGGAAGCAGACTCCCCACTGAGCAGAGAGCCCGATGCCAGGCTGTCGATCCCAGGACCCTGGGATCATGACCTGAGCCAAAGGCAGAGGTTTTAACCCACTGAGCCACCCAGGTGCCCCTATAGTACATTTTTTAAGAGATCATCCAGTTTTGCTCAAAGCCCTAGACAGTGATAGGAAGTAAAGAAATATCATCTCCTACCCTATTGAAAAAGAGGGACATGAGGAACAGGAAGACAGCAAAGATTCTATTCAATAAGGCTGTGGTGGGTGGTTTAAGGCAGAGAAACTGGAAGATTAATTGGAAATAAAGGTAGAACCCTGCCATATTAACCAGGTGGCTCATTAAGCTAAAACAATGGCAATAACTGGTTCAAGGTCTTCATGGATAAGATGGATAGCAAACCTAAACCCACAAAATACTACAGTCTTCTCTCCCAGTGGGAATGGATCTTGCTAGGTTAATCTGGGTCCAGCAAGTGAGTGGCACAAATCTCCAAATTTAACTCTGTTTCAGTATAGAAGTCTACAGGTGCTGATAATGTCAAGATGAGCCACTGAAAATCAGATGGCAATTCCTTTGGTGCTTACCATGCTTCAGTTTCTCCATATTGCCTTCAGAATTAAATCCACACTCCTAAAAAGACATCAAAGCTTCATTCATACCTACATCTCTAGTCTTAAATTGACCACTTTTTATATCACATTCTACACTGGTGACCTTCCAAATGCCTTTCCTAATCTAGCCATAATTTCCTGCCTCTCGGCTCGCATACCTGCTATCCCCTCAGTATGAAGGACCCTTAGCATTTCTCTTCCCTTGGATAATTCAGTTTAATTAATATATTTTCCTGCAATCCCCACATTCCAGAATGTTCCATTGCTATGCATTCTTACACCATTCTGCAATACTGATAACAGAGTCTTTGAATAACATATTCTCTAGTCTTCTGTTTTACCAGCTGAACTGTAAACTGCAAATGAGCAGAATCTTTATGTGGCTAGTATTCCATTTTCCAAGCTCAACATAGCTTAACACAGGGCGTGGTACAGAGTACCTTGCTAATACACATTTCTTGTTTACTTAATACCAATAATGGAATGAGCAGTTGATAGGAGGGTAGATAGGTTAAAATACATTCTTTTTTGTCTCTTTAGAGTTGCCAGAGAAGCAAACTCCACTTGTTATTGTTAAGAATATAATTTGATTTTTTTCTCAAGTCCTACTACTATTCTAAAAAATGGATAATTTTCCCTTTATGTTTTCCCACTGTGTATAGCATGTAGCAATTTATGAATACCAAGAACAATGTATTTACAGAATAAAACAATTTTAACATCAACAAGAACTATATCCTTTTGTTGTTCAAAAAAGATGTCACATTTCAATATAATTGCTTAGCATTTTTAGTGAGCTATTTATAATCAATGGGGCAACTTAAAGTAAATGTATTTGCAATGGCTGTTGTGGTATTATAACTGAGCACCACTTAAAAATACATCATAAATCCTTTGTGAAGTATTTCTCCATTGCATTAATGTAGTCTATATATAGCATGTTTCTAAATTTGTTCATACTTCAGAACAGTTCTCAAAATTAAAAAAAAAAAAAAAGCACCTTCAAATAAGACCATTGTCAAAGCTTACGGAGTCTAGATAAGAATATTTAAAGTTTTTAAAACTCTTCTTATCTTGCCACACTGAACTGTCCCTGAACTCCTTTAAGAACTTCCAGACAGAAACATAGTTAGGCAAAGTCTCCCTTTAAGCCTGGGGCATGCTATCGGTTATTCTGAAAGCTCCAGGAAGATAATAATCTGTCATATACAAAGAAAAAGATTATGATTGGCAAGACTACCTCAGTAATAGTGCTTATAGAGCCATGTAAAACATGGGATTTTAAGCAATTCAGGACTCAGGAGGACTTTTCCCCAAGAAGCCTCATTCTCTTCTTCAAATCTCTGTCCTTACAGAGTCAGAACAAACTGAAGGGGTTAGTTATTTTAATTAAGCACAGTGCTTTTATGTCAAGATGAAACTAATAAAGAAATGGAGAAAGATGATATGCACATAACATTTAATAATGAACTATGGTGGTAGGCATATGTTACATGCTTTCTAGTTAATTGGGAACCACTGACTTATTCTAGGAGATGGGAAAACAGACAGGAAATTTGAGAAACTTGTCTTAGGTCACAACACTAAAACTTTTGTACAGTTTAGACTCAAAATCAGGTTTGAAGATAGAGCATGCTAGAGTAACAGTTACTGTGTTTACTGTCTAATTGTGACCAGCTATGAATTACATAAAATATGGGCAAAAACAGTTTCTTCAGTCACTGAACCACAAGTGAAGCAGATATTACCCTCAAGAGATAAGAAACATACAGTGAGCTCTACATTCATGCTGAATTTGGGGCACTTTCTAAGTAGCATCACAGGAAAATAGAAAACAAACAGAACCACAATCTCACCAGGAAAAGGGAACAAAGTTTAAAATACAGAGATGCTGGGCTGGCTTAAAGTTATGTAAGTATACCAGAGAGGAAAGAGCTAAGAAGTAAAAGAACCACAGAAGTTTGCCCAAGAGTTACCTTGAGTCTTTGGCAAATACTAAGCTACATATGCTGAAAACAAGACTCCAAGAGGCTTGACAGAGAACAGCTCCTTAAGACTGTGGCTGAAGTAATGTCTGGAGGGTGCATAGTGCTAGAAGATAAAAGAATTAGAATAAGGCAGAAATACTGGGGGAAAACCAAGGCATGTAATTAAGATGCCAGAAAGGCCACAGTATAAGAATAGGTCTAGAGTAGTCCTCAAGTAAACACTTCATTAAACCTGCCTCAACAAATTCTAAAAATCCCCACAAAGTCTAAGCACCAAAACATTAACTGCTCTCCAGAACAAGGTTCAATATCTTTTAAAGGAAGATAGGCAAACCTGGTTTTATGACAATGTAGTATCCATAATAACCAGTATACAATAAAAAAAAAAAAAAAAGTTGCAAGGAAGCAAGAAAATGTAACTCACAACCAGTAGGGGAAAAAAAACAATCAATGGAAACAGATCAAGAAATGACAAAGATGTTGGACTTAAAAGGAGAAGTGCTATTATAGATATATTCAAAATGCTAAAAAAAAATTGATGAATATTTTCAGTGAACAGGGGATCCTACCAAAGAAAAATTTATGAAGAAGTGAATGGAATTCTAAATGTGAAAAATGCAATATCTAATATTCACTGAATGGGTTTAACAGCAGACTACAGAAAAATAATGAACTTTAAGACAAGTTAATGAACATTAAACTAAAGCACATAGAGCAAAAAAGTACTCAACAGACAAGCAACAACAAAAACAGAACAGAGCATTTGTGATCTTTGTGATAATATCAAGTGCTCTAACCTATACATGCGTGAAACCCTAGGAAATGAAAGAAAAAGATTGGGCCAGGAAAGAAAAAAAATTGAAGAAATAATTGTTAAAAATTTTTCAAATTTAATGAAAAGATATCAACCTACTGAGCCATGAAAGTTCAAAAATGTGAAGCAAGATAAACAGATAAACACAAAGCCACATCTAGGATTCGTCTAGTCAAGTCACTGAAGATCAAAGTTAAAGCTAAGGGGAAAATCTTAAAAGGGCTAAAATAAAAAGACACACTTTGCACAAAGGGGAACAAATAAATATTATTACTGACTTCTGATCAGAAGACAATAAATTAAAGACAATAAAACAAAAAGATTAAAGTACTGAAAAAAAAAACATCTGGAGTTCTATATCCTCTAAAAATATCCTTCAAAGATAAAAGCAAAAGAAAAACATTTTTAGATAAACAGGAGCTGTTTATTTGCAGATAAACAGCTGAGCAAATTCATCATCAGCTATCCCGAATCGTTAGGAATGCCCAAGAATATGCTTCAGGCTGAAGGCAAATGATACCAGATGAAAACTTACAGCTACATAAAAGAATGAAGAACAGAAAAAGGGTAACCATATGAGTAATTTTAAACACTGCTTTCTCATTTCTTAATGACTTTATTGAACTAATGAGATACACGTACATCTCACTCCTGCCCATGTCTCCATCTGGATCCACCTGTGCCCTCTGGAAGTGAACGGGGCTCCACCCCAAGGGGGTGGCTGTTGAAATCAAGAGTGTGATAATAACAGATAAGAGAAAGCAGTATAACAGGAAAAAAAAAAAAAAGAATCATGGGGGAGGGCAATAAACAGTTGATCCACTCCCCACTACTGGGTCTGTGGTTTATAGGAGGCAGAGCTGTCTTAATGAAAGAAAGTCATGAATATTTACATTACTGTTCTACATCACCCAAAGCAATAGTTTAGTCATATGCTCAATACATTAACAGTGGGCCTGCATTAACAACAATACAAGGGAAGGAATGATGTGTTACAGAATGCACAAATGTTTGAGACTATCTTTACACAGGTCAGCAAAAAGGAGAAGTGACTGATATAAATAACCAGGTCCCCATTGTTACTGTGGGCAGAGCATCCACCAGCATGCTATTGGCTCAACCTAAAACAGGCTGTTAAAAGCATGCCACACGTGACGGGGTCACCAAATAAAAAAGTACAAGCATATAAAGACCTTAGATCTGACCAGGCAACTCTTTTTGAATTGCATAAAGATCTTTGTCCTTGATCATGAGAATCTGCAGCCAAGCTTGTGGATTGCCACCACTCATTCATTTTACTTTAGCTCTGTTCCACTTCAAAAACATGGGAGAGATCAATTGCCAATTTTGGAAAAACTTGTCGGATGACAAATAGAGGGTGACAGGCATATCCTGTGCCATGCCAGCTTGGCACCCAATGGATATACCCGAGTGTGTGGCAGTGGTAAGCATCTGTAGTGACTTGGGAATATGATATATGAATTCCTGCAAAAAACACAGGATTACACTTGCTAATCTCCAAACTTCTTCCAATTATAAGTTCCTAATTTGTTCAGCTACAGCAAGAATGGGGAGCAGCACCAGGGAACTCTGGAAGCCCAGAACCAGTTACTGTGAGCATGACAGCAACCAAGTCTGCAGACCCAGGACAGATAAATTCAGGAGGAATGGCATGAGCAGCTACTCAGAGTTCAGGAGAAAAAGGACCTACCATGGCCCTGGTGCATGCTGTCAACATGTCCCCATGTAAATGGTGGGTACTGCAAGCATATTCTTGGCACGAGCCACTAGCATGTTGGTGGGGCTGCCAGTCTTTCTCCAAAGGGTAGCATAAGTGTGACTATAAAACTGTAAAACGTACTGCAGAAACTGATAAAAGTTGTCTAGCAGGACCATTATCTCAACTTTGCAGAGCAAAGACTTTTATATGATTTAATGGAGTGGGAACCACAAAGCCTGTCAGCCCAGCACTTAAGCCTCTAAGGAAGGAAGGAAAAAGAATAAAGAAAGACAGTACTCTAAACATAAGGAATTTCCTTTATCCCAGGAGGGGTGAAAGTCACTGTAGTACAGGTGATGACAAGTCAATCTGAAAATCGTCTTCCAGCCACTCCCTAGCTAGCCATGGAATTACTAGAATAGACCAAAAGGGAAAAGGCAGTGCAGCCCAGGGCTAGCAGACAGGGCTCCTCTCCTTACAAAAGCACCAGCCACACACCCATCACAAAGGAGTTTAGGACATCTCACAAATTGGAGAAATACCAATCTACAACTAATTCAGGTTATTCAAGTAGGTGATCTAGTGGGATAGGTTCTTTCTTGAGGAAATCTCAGGACAACCCTACCAAAAAATCATTGATTCCAACACCTGGTGGAGAAGTAGACATTGTGTCTAAAACTGTGAGGGGAACAAAATGGAGGCCATCATGAAGAAAAGAGAGATAAAAGGCTGAAGTCCATGGTCACATAAGATCTTAGACCAAGAAGATAGTAAATTTTAAGTCTGTTAAATAGGAAGCAACACAGAAAGCTGCAATGAAGACTAACTTTCAGCTATGTATCCCAAGAGAGCCAATTCCACCTTTCTTTGCACAGTTTAAATTTCAGAAAACTGAAATGTTATCTTCTGCTGGAATTTTTATGCCCCAAAGTCTAGTAGTGACTTCAGAGCATATTTTGTGATTTCAACCACAATCCCATTTTGTGATTATATCCCCACCTCACCCATGCCTCACAGAGATAATATTAGGGATTTACCTTGCCTTATTTTTGTTCTGGGTTTGGTTCTCCTAATATATGACTTTAAAAAGACACAGATTTCAGGCTAAGAAAAAGCATCACCTCTTTGTTTTCATCTTCCTCTTCCTAAAGATCCCTGAGCATAGATGTTTAGTCCTACCTACAGACCAAGCTAGGAAAGCACTTACGTTCCCAAAGAAGATATTCACGGGAGGATGGGGGGTCAGGCTATTCAGCAGCATTTTTTCTTGGGGGGGCCAATCAAAGTACTCAGCTCTATCACTAGACTTAATAAACCTACCCCTAGAGATATAACCAAGAGAAACTCATATGTTCTAGGAGACCAAAAAAATGTTAATAGCAAAATTATCTATAATACCAAATCACTGTAAACAACCCCAAATTCTATCAAGAGGAGCACAGATACATTTGGGCACATGTATACAGTGGGACACTATACAACAATGAAAATGAGTAGCAGATACTAGCATAAGCATGGATGGGACTAATAATGTGGAGTTAAAAAGAAAATTACAGAATACATAACATATTTTCACACTCATAGAGCAGTTCAAGAACAAGACCAATGAATTTTTTATTGTATATTTATTAAGACTGAAAATATGAGAGAATGACAAACATAAAACTCAGTCATTATTTCTTAAATGAAAATAATCGTTTCAGCAGTACTGAGAATTGGTCTATTTTTTAAGCAAGGTGATAGGCCTACAGGAGTTCACATTTGTATTATTTCACAATTTAATATCTCTGAAACCAGGGTTGTGTTAAGATTGCTGCCAGCCAGGCAGCAGCTAGAATGTAGCTGTCTTAGAAATACTTCATGCAAATTCTTTTATATTTTCCTCTCATCTTTTCAGAAGAGGCTATATATATTCAAAACCTGTCTGAAATATGTTTTAATAAATACAAAATTAAAAAGCCCAAGTGATAAAGAAATGACTATTTAAAGCCACAATAATAATAAAAAATGTATAGAGTTTAATACATTAAACTCTAGGTATGTAGAAGCAAAATGTAGGACAACAGTAGCACAGATAATGGGATGGGTAAAAGAAAGTACATCACAGTATGGCTTTACCTTACACTTGAAGCAGTAGCCTGCTAATTCAAAGTAGACTGCAATAAGTTAAGAAATCACAATATAAATCCAGAAACCACCATTAAACACACACCCATACACACAAATTGGCAGCAGAAGAGATACAAGGATGAGCACATGGTATTTATGGACTCTGAATAAGCAAAGTTGTCTTTGTACAGTGGCGCTGTGTATGCACCCATGGGAGCTGGAATACACAGCAAACTTAAAGGACATCACGTGTCTTTATTCAGCTTGAATACAAAAATTTTTCTTCTGAGAAAAATATTAATTGGAATTGAGTATTTTCCCTATAGGCTTTATCCAGAGAAAAAGGTTTTTAGTGCCTCCTCATTTCTAAAAGAGATCACTCCCAAACCTAACCCATCCTGTGGCATCCTCTCCCATTAAACTAACCCCACCCTCAATGATGATTAGAAAGAAAAAAAAAAGATTTTCTAAAATAGGGACCAACTTCAATCTCTCCTACTGAGAGCACACTCTGAATTTTCAAGGAATTCACAAAAGTCTATATTTTTAATTTTGTTCATTCTATTCTTTGAGCTGTCGAAAAAGAGCAATCATGAAGATATTTTGAGGACAAGAAAATTGTAGGTTTAAAGCACATACAGCTGAATTTACTATTAAAACTGACTAATTATATGTAGCTTCCATGTATTCTTCTAACTTATTCCTATTTTAATAGCAATTTTCTTGTTCTTAAGTAATTGTCTAGGTCTGTTCTCTCCCTCCGAATGTATTCACCTAAGTTTTGATGACTAATATGCAGACAGGCAGCTGGGGGTGGAGAATTAATTCATGTCCCCAGTGTCTAGTATCTAGATGTTTATACTATGCTTCTGTCTCATAGGTCAAGTCCCTCCAAACTGTCAAATTTGTTGGTGTGTTCAGACCCAGATTCAAAACCATGCCAGAATAAGGCAATGACATGAATGCAGAGAATATTTGCGCTCCAGATTTCTTAGGAGGCAATCTTTAAGGAAATCTGAATTTGCTATTTCAGGAGAGACTGAGAAAAGAATTATAATATATATTATATATATATTATATTATATTATATTATATTATATTATATTATATTATATTATATTATATATTTATTATATATTTCAGAAAATATTATATATATTATATATATTTTAATGACCAAGAAAAAAATCTGAGTTTGAATTTCAGAGATTTCAGCTGTATCATTATGGGAAAATTTAAGCTCTCTTTGCCTCAGTTTCCCCATCTATACAATGGGAACAATAATTTTGTCAACTTTACAGAGTTGGGATTCAATGAGCAAGTGTGAATAAAATACCTAGTACCATGTCTGCCATAAAGTTGGTACTCATGGAAGTTAGGTTTTATAATTATCAAGCTTACACAGCAGATTTAATAATAAATGTAGAGTGTGACAACAGCCTCCCCTGAGCCTGAAGACAGTCTTGGTCTTTGAGTGATAGTAATCACAGCCCAGTCTCTGGATACCTTGAAAGTATAAAATTAAAAAAAATATATATCATCATTATACAACAGATCTGCACATAATCATGCCTGACCAACATGAAGATGATCATATTGGAGTGTGTAGATTAACCATAAATATGGACAACACTTCGATTGAAATTAAATATTCTTACAAGTTTTCAGGAAGAGAGAAAATTTTTCTTTCTTTCTTTCTTTTTTTTAAGATTTCCAAAAGAGAGTTTCAGAAAGCAGGTCATTTTCCAAAATAAGCAACTCAAATCCAACAATATTTCAGAAAAGCTGATATATCGAGGGGGGTATAACGATAGGACTAGTTTTCAAAGAAAGCTTTAACAGTCTCTTCATCAAATCGTATACGGGATTGAAGTCTAGAATCTTCAAAAGATTTTAAAAAGCTTTTAATAAAAGGGGAAGGAAATTTAGTTTAACAAACATACTGTTTTGCAGTTAACACAAGCAATGTGATTTTTTCAGATCATGTCAAAGAAGAAGTAAAGTGAGATCTGTCCATTTTTTTTCACGTGCACGCACACACACACACACAAATATGAATACCATATGCTATTTATGCCATCACTTTGTGAAAACTGATATATGCTTTCATACTCCACTCTTCCATAATGCCTCCTGGGAAGATGCTACTTGATGAAAAATTAAGCTGAATCACTTTCCTTTCTCAGAGTACAGAGATGAGAGTGACAATAAACCACAGCACATCTCTGGCTTGCATAATTTGCTCTTAAACTGTCACTTTAATTATTCTTGAATTGCAAGCTTGCCTTCAGGCAAATTTCGCAGAGATTTTTAATAATCCATTTTATATAATATTATTATGGACACCAGAAAAATATTGATACTAAAAAGATGAACATAAGTTTAAAAAATACATGAAGTACATTTATTTAAAGACAGGTAAACATTTAAAAATAGACCTTGACATATATCTGTGTAGACTACAGGCTCAAAACTTGGAGACAAGTGGCTCTTCCAGTTTTTTTCTGAATTTTTGTCATGAGAAGGGAGGTAAGACAAATAAATGTTAGAGACTGAGGATACAGTGAATTAAAAGTGGTTGTCCTATGACCTGGAATACTGTACAAATAAATGAGTTAGACCTAGTCTCATAGAGACATCCTTCAGGGGAAATTAAAAAGGAAGCTCTAATTGCAATGGTTTACAATTTTTATATTCTGCCCCAACCAGCACTCCTATCACAGCTATTTATAAAATCACTCTTATGAACCACAACTGAATTCATGGATTTAAAATATTTTTTGTACCTAATGTTCATAACAATGAAATAAATAGCATTCTTGTTTGCATTTTATAGTTTGGAAAAATTAGGTAATGCTCCAGGTCATTTGCCTTAATTGTTGAGGAGATAGTATTTGAACCTGTGTCTATGTCCAAAGAACCTGGCTGTTCCCATGCCATGTAGTAGAGTAGAGTTTGTAATGATCTTTTCCTCTTCTGGGAAGAGCAAGGGAGAGAGGAAAGAAACAAATACTCACCAAGCACTTTTGATGTGATTGATATGTACTAGCTGGTATCATACTTCCACATGGATTTTGCATCACACTGGTTCCATGAAAATAATATACATGGTAGTACTGGAAACTGGCCTGTGAACATTGGAATAGGCCTTCTGGTTCTCTGGGTTTTATCTATCTAATCCAGACCTTCAGTTTGATATTCTCCTTAAAACCATCTGAAGCCCAAATTAGTTCTTCGTCCTGGCCACAGAAATTCCATCACGTAGCTTTTCCTCTCCTTACATCCTATAGTTCTGGCTATATCTCACTATGCACAATGCAACCTCTTTTTAACTGTCAACGTTTAATCTCTTAGTCCAAACAACAGCAAGTTGTCTTTCACTGGGTAAAGGCACTGTTGTAAGTAAAAGGTGATCTACTTAAATCAATGTATAACAGAACAGACAGAATATCTTTAGGCCCTTGGAAAGAGTAATTCTAGTAGACTTTGATAGACATTATAGGCTGAATCACGGAGGAACTATTCCAAATCCTTTCTCCCTCATTTCTCCATAATGTTGATTCTAGAATATCCAAAGACATAAAAGCAACAAAAACAAACTTGTCTAGGTTTTATGTAGTTAGGGGTAGCCCATGACTACTCATTATTGGCCAATGAGATCTAAGCAAAAATCTTTAGAGGTGCTGGGTAACTCAGTCGGTTAAGCATGGGACTCTGGACTTTGGCTCAGGTCATGATCTCAGGGTAGTGTAAATGAGCCCTGAGTCAGGCTCCATGCTGGGCATGAAGCCTGCTTAAGATTCTCTCTCCATCTCTCTCTCCCGCATTCCAAAATAAACAAACAAACAAGCAAACAAATAAAATAAAATCTTCCAGCTTTTATTGTTGTTGTTTTTAATGCTATGTTCTTTCCATTTAACTGCTTGAACTTACTGTGGTGCCTGGAGCTACAATAGCCATGTTGAGACCATCAGGTAGTGAATGTGAGGGAAAGGACAAGACTATGGTGAAGGTGTGAAAGACACTGACTTTCTAAAGAATGTAAGCAAGCACATAACTGTATTTCTTATGCGATGCATTTGGATTTTCTGGACTTGATGAAGAATGCTTCGCTAATTTTCTATTAAAGAAAGGTCATCAGCAAAAAAGCAAAACAAACTCATAACCCTATGGCTAAAAAGGGTTATGACCTGAAATACTGTACAAATAAACTAGTTAGGCCTAAACTCATAGCCTTTAGTGTGCCTTGTGTCCAAAAGATCTGACTGCCTAGACAAACAGATCTAACTATGAGCATCTCTTTCCATGCAATAGTGACAAGTTGTTAATTTTCTGTAGTACTTAGGTAAGATATGCTTACTGCCAATATTTCTGTCTTTTGAATTCTGAATTCTTCCTCATCCAAACCCCACATTCATGCTTTTATCTCCCAGCTATCTTATTCATGGGGTTTGGTATTCTCTAAATGGGAAATAAGAGCACCCTCCCCTAAACAGAAAGATTCCCGCATTAGAGATAAATATGCATCTTGACCAATATTTCAGAGAATTAGCCAGAGTAACTAACACCAATAGCTTTACATGACAATGCAAAATCTCAGCGGCCTCAAACAATAAAGGTTTATTTCTTGCTCATTCCAGAGTTAGTGAGAATTGGGTAGCTCTCCTCGGTGACTTCTCTCCAAGCAGTCACTGAAAGATTCCTTCTCTAGTCACCTTGTGGCTCCTCCAGATCCAAGGGCCTCTCTAGAGTCATTCTCTGGATCCCCTCCACTTGCGTAGCCAATGTTAAAATAGAGTATGGAAAGCTGCATATAAAGTTTTATGAGCTAGTCCTAAGAATAACATAGATCACTCATCCCCAAATAATACTGATCAGAAACCAACAATAGGCCAACCCAATTACAATGGAATCTGGGTATATAGTCTTCCTGTGTGCCAAGAGAGAGAAGATAAGATTTTTAAGCATGTGTCTAGCCTCTGCCACAACCTACCTCATATGAATTAAACTAGGGTGACTGTGTCCCTGGAAATTCATTTTCTATAAAAGAACCCATGAAGTCTAATTTCAGACTATGAAGGGACGAGTACAAGACTTGTCAGTGGAGACTGAATTGAGAAACCCAGCCTGCAGCCACGTAGTAACAGACACAAACCAAGACTCTACAGAGATCAGAATCTATAGCCCTGGTCTTCTGATGCCAAAATTCATGTTCCTCAAACAAATATTGTCTTAAATTTTTGTCATTCTGTTTTCAAGAAAATACAGAGAAAATGAAAGGTTATCAAAGCATCTCCTTGACAACCTGTTGCAATTTAAAGCTGACACTGGAGAAATGAGGGATGATTTCACCTTGATGGCAGATGAAAAATGACCTATTTTTTAGCAACCATAGCAAATGGTGTGCGCACGCACACACACACACACACACACACACACACACACACACACACACACAAATGACAATAGGTTGCCTAAAAATAAAAGCAACCATCATGAGCTCAGCACTTTTTCAATGGCAAAACCCAGGCTAAGTTGTCCACTTATATTATGGCCAATCTCCTTACAACTCTGGAACATGTTTATCTTTATCCTCCTTTTATATAAAGGAAGCTAAGAGTCCAAAACCTAAAAAAACATAGTAAGTTGTCTATACATATTAGCTCAATGACCAAAGGTACAAAGTCCCAGAGATAAAAACTGGGCTCAAACCTGTGTCAAAGCAACAATTATAGATTTTAATTTATCACCTACATGGAATGGAAATGAAGTTGGAAAAACATTCTAGAAGTCATATTCATCAGTAAGTTCATAAAAGAGCTAGTCATTTCCTGATAGAAAGTTTCATTTTATTTTTTTGTTTTGTTTTGTTTTGTTTTGAGGTTTGAAACTGTTTTTAAGGTAACTGCATTCATTTGTTATTTTAAACCAGGCAAAATATACATTTTAAAAGTGTATTGGTCAGGTGTCTGCATGGCTCAGTTGGTTAAGTTCCTGTCTGCCTTTGGCTCAGGTCATGATCCCAGAGTCCTGTGATAGATTACTGCATCAGGCTCCCTGCTCAGTGGGGAGTCTGCTTCTCCTTTTGGCC
Source organism: Mustela nivalis (assembly GCF_964662115.1). Classification (NCBI taxonomy): domain Eukaryota; kingdom Metazoa; phylum Chordata; class Mammalia; order Carnivora; family Mustelidae; genus Mustela; species Mustela nivalis. Next base: position 50,408,526 of record NC_139032.1, read on the forward strand.
CTCTCCCCCACTCATGCTCACTCATTCTCTCTCTCTCACACAAAAATAAGTAAAATCTTTAAAAAAAAAAGTGTATTGGTTAAATAAAAGTGTATTGGTCAGCTATTACTGCAATAATGTTGTATAATAAATAGCACCAAAACTCACTGACTAACAACAGGCATTTAACTCTGACTTACTTGTGAGCTGGTTGCTACTCAGCAGGGATAAGCTGTATTTTATGTTCTAGGCACATGTTGATTCTCAGCTAGAGAATGATTCACATTCTAGCTGGACCAAAAGCTACATGGATCATGTTTTTTCTTAAGATGAATATCAGTAATGCACAAGAGTAAGAGGTAAATGATGTCCCATAAAGCTTTTGTGGAGAATGGACACACTGTCACTACTGCCCACATCCCATGGTCCAAACCCACTGTCAGAGAGGAGCAACATGAAGCCAGAAGACAATGGCATAGGGAGGGCATCATAAATTATGAAAAAAGTAATTAAGTTTACTAGATAAAATAATCTTCCTAACAACCCTTTTTAAATTTTTTTTATTAATTTCTTTTCAGCATAACAGAATTCATTGTTTATGCACCACACCCAGTGCTCCATGCCATACGTGCCCTCCTTAATACCCACCACCTGGCTCCCCCAACCTCCCACCCCCTGCCTCTTCAAAGCCCTAACAACCCTTTTAAGGAAGAGTCTTAGGGGGAAAAATGAGTAATTTCTGTAAGGTCATACAGAAAGGAATTACCAGAGTTATATTTCAAATTCAGGTTTGTCTAATGGCAGGCTAAGCTTTAAATTACTCTACTGTCAAGAACATGTACTAGTTCATATTTAACTTCAGGACACTGCCCACAAAATTTTGTCATGCTATATCACTTATGATACTTATATCATAATTAGCCTAAGAACTGGCTTATTTGCCTGATCAGATATGCAAAAAACAAACAAACAAACAAACAAACAGAAGCTTGTCAAATATCTGGTTTGTTGTTATAAATCTCTAAACTCATTCATTTCAATTGAACTGGGCTTTTTGTGTCTCCATGGACAGAATGATAGTTTGTAGCATTTAATTTACAAGACTCTGATAGATACATTTTTATTACTTCCTTTTATAAAATTCTATAAATGACTCTATAGATTTTTATAGACTTTTCATGGATTATGAAAATTTAGAACTTTCTTAATTTGTACACAATCCTAAAAGTTGTTCATTTATCTATTTTGAGTTGAGGTCTTTTCATATAAAATAATATGGAAAGGATCACTGTTAAAAGAAAGCCTACAATAATTCACATATCGGATGAATTATTCCCGGTAGGAAGTAAAACTCTTGCTTTTTCGGAGACAAATTTTTTTAAATAAAAATAAATGTAAATTTCTGTTTGCTAATTCAATTAATGAAAATGTTGTAGATATTTTTGTTTCTTAGATTGGAGAAGACTTCAAAGCCATTAGTAGCCAGCATGTGAAGCAACAAATTCATATCCAGCAATTAGAATCATCACATCTCACCTTTATCAGGACTTTGAACTTTCTTCAAAGGAAAGAGGTTCTTTTTTTTTTTTTTTACTTCTTTTTAAAAAAGTAGTTCTATTTGATAAGTTTCTGTTCAAGTGCAAATATTCCATAGAATAATTATACCAGATAGCTATAAAGGAATATTTTAGAGTCTTTATGAGAAGACTATTACTTAGGGTTACAAAGTATTACTACATTTATTCTAATAACTATTAGAATAATTATGATTGCATCCTAGTAGTACTGTGCTTTCAGATCTTTGAGATTTAAATTTGAGAGAGGATAATGTATCTCCTATTCTAAGGCATAACAATCTAGCAGGACCTAATCTAGGATGACTTAAAAGGGGAAAGGTAGCAAGATGTGACTGGAATGGAGACAAGAGAATTCACAGGTACCCAATCAATAGCCCAGAGAGGACAATAATAAAATTCAACAAGAAACCCAGAAAATACCCAAACTGAGAAGACCAAGATTAAATCTGAAGCAAAACAAATTAAACTTCATATGACCATCTAGATCAGGATCTGAGACATCCTATTTTCTTTATATTTTGGAAAGCATGAAAACATGTTGGAAATATAATCTGCATTTACGTGTTGAATATAGGAATAAAATTTTTAGGTAATTTAGTAGATGTCAAAAATTGTCCAGAGAGATAAGATACCCAAGCTTGAGAATAGCAACTTCAGGCATAAAGGCTTCCAACTTGAATGTGAATGCTCTTTTTCTGAATAAGCAATTTAATGAGCTAAGAGCAGACATGGCTTGAAATATCACGAATTTAGGACTTAATGGTAAAAAGAAAATATTGCAACACAGGTTAAAAGATAGAGCTTTATGGAAGGCAAAGATTTGATTTTTCCCTAATGTAATGATGATATAAATATAACATATAACACAACTGCTAGTTTTCAAAATGTTCTTGATGATGTACTCCACTCCTAAAAATTTACTAACACTCTAAAGTTTGCCTTTAGGTACACAGATGCATGCATATATGCATGTCTCCACACAACTGTGCACACAATTATATGTGTACACATACATACACATATACACACGTTTCTGTATTAATATGGAGTTCATATTTCAAAATATACTCCAAAGTAGAAATTCAGAAATGACAGAATATATAAAGAAACACATTTGCTGATATTTTCTGTCCATATCTTAGTGAGTAGCCTTTTACATGCTGTGTGAAATATACATTCCAAAATGGCAGTTAGATAGGAACAAATGAAACTTGTATGAATATACTTTTAAAATACTGAGTAGAGGTGTGTACAATCAAATTATATGGGGAAGAATATACTTATTCTGTGTCCAACATGTGTCTTTTGTTCTAATAAACTGAGATCACATAGCAGCATACTGTCATAGACCAAAGAAAGCTGCTTATTTTAATTGAATACCCATTGAAGAACATACACCATCATTCCTATTTGTGGCACTAGAAAATATGGTATTTGATCTCCTTTATCAAAGAATGATGATTTTATTTGAAATATGATGTAAATAACTATAAAAGCTTAAGCTATACATGTAAGTACAACAAAGAAATTAAAAATTAATCTCCAAATTGTACCACCCAGAATAAAGAAACATTATTAATGTCTGATAACATTTTTCTAAGCATTAATGGAAATAGAAAGATCAAATGATGCCATAGATCATCCATGGCACGAAGGGGAAGGCTATGAGGGTGCCCTACTCTGGATGTAGGCAATAATGGAGTATACTGATTGTAGAGAATTTGGGGACATCAATAAAATCAAATAAAGTTAGTGTGCTTTTTATTAGCACCCTGTGCACGCTTGCATATTATCAAGCACATTAGCTTGAGTGCACGCTCTCAACATTATCAGTGATAAAATACCCCTTCCATCAGAATGGACCTTTCTCAGTGCCACTCCACCTTGGTACATTAGTGGAATGAACAGATATAGGAAAAAATATTCATAAAATGGAATTTTATAATAAAATTAATGTACCTTACTTTAACATAAAAATAAACACACAATCAGACAATCAGAGAAATACAACCTTGCTATTTCAGATATACATCTAAAATAGAATTCTAATATTAAGAAAGACTATGTTAAATACTAAGACCTAAGAATCATTGTTTTAATCTAAGTTTCAACTTCAGACCATAGTTATTGATTCTCTGTTCTGAAAGATGAGGAAATTCCTCCCAAACTCTACTGTCTTCATTATTTATACAATGTCAAGATTTAATACAGTTATACCTTATTCCATAGCTGTAATTTTCAGTTATATTTCTTTGTTCCATATTTAAATGAATCCATACTTATATTCAGGCCTATCAGTATGACTATTCCATCCCTCAGTTCCTCAACTTTTCCTTCAGTTGGCTGGATTTTATCATTTTGTCCCCTCTAAAAAATGAGATCCTGGACACTTTACTTCCTACCTTTGCATTTTTAAAAATCTTTATTTGCAACACACATGAATATACATAATCTTCAAATATAGTTTTTATAGATTGTTTGATATTTTATTAACAGTAATTTCATCAGAGTATTTCTGAAATCAATTTAATGTGTGGCATCAAATATTTATTTCAATAAGTCAGTCTTTACTATATCATTGCAAATATCAATACTATCTATTTTCAATTGATCAATCTCCTTACCTAGTCTATTATCTTCTTTAGGAACATCACCTATCATATGTATCTATTTTATGCCTTTATTTCGTATCTTTTCTCTAAAGAGATTTTGAGGGTATCTTTGGTCTTTCTCCGTTTATTTTCTGTAATCGCCTCTAGCTATCTATCATATCCCTGACTGAGTTTCCAGTCATGTCTGTTTTCTGTTGTTCTAATGTAGCTTTCATCTACACATTGCTTTAAATTTTCTGTAGTTTTTTTCTAAAGTCCTATAACCTGTCCTTTGGATACTCACATATATTCTTCATGTGTTGTTTTTACTGGTAGTGGTGGGGGTGATAGGTATGTGTGTGGGTGTGCTGGGATGTGTGTATGTGTGTGTGCGTGTGTATGTTTGTATTGCCTGGGTGTTAATCTCACCTCCATTTTCAAGATTTGGGATGGCACTGTGCCTCAGGTCACAGGATCCCTGAATTGTGAACTGATGGCCATTCCTGTTTGCTACCCTTCTTCACTGAACTTTATTTCTTTGATTTTACTTGACTAGGAGATAAGAAGTAGTGTGTCAGCAAGATTTCTCCCTTAGTGGCACGGCCTCAGTTCTGTATTGGCTTAGGACTCTACAATTACAAGGCCTAAAGACAAAGTTCTAAGAAAAGAGAGGCCAGACGCTATGATCAGGAAGAAGCCTGAACTTGAACTCAAGTTTAATGATGCTGAGGGGACTATTAAGCCATTTTGGCCAGTGATCACAGGGCTATGTACTTGAAACACTTTGTAAGACAGATATAGTGCCCTGAAGATGGGGTAGGCAGTTGGGGGTCAGATCTATCTTTGGAGGCAGGAGGGTCTGCTCACAATGAGGAAAAATGCAGAGCTATGTGAGAGAGTGAGGGAGAGAAAATGCAAGAGCCAAACTGGTCAACAACAATAACAACAACAACAAAAAAGTAGATTAGGCAGGAGACCTACTTGTAGGAGGTAGAATGTAGATTAACAACAGTTATGACAAACTCCAACGACCAGGACCAGGTAGACAAATAAATGAGTGTAGCTAGCCAGCTGTCATCCACCAGGGAATATTGGAGGTTGTGGTAAAATGAGAGTACTTGCCCAGACTGGTTACAAATGCAGAGTCTCAGGTCCTACCCAGAGCTATTATATCACAAGCTGCGTTTTAACAAGATCTCGAAAGGATACAGGACACATTAAAGTTTGAGAGGTATGGCCTAAATCATACCTCCCCAAATAACAATGTTTTTCTTACTATTTACTTGCACTGGTTTTGACTATTTATAATATCTCACCTACACAGCAACACTTCAAGGGGAGGGACTTTTTTTTTTTTTTTTTTGCTAACTCTAAATATTTGCTATGACAACAGATTTTTGGAGTGAATGGAAGCATTGCCCGATGTGTGACCTATGTAAAATTATTCTTGTAGGTTGGCCCTCATGTCGCTCAGGATTAATCACATGTCTTTACTTATGAAGGTGAGAATTTCAAATATAACCCTGAATTACATTCTGGAATACATTTTGGCACAAAGCAGGAAAAGATGAACACATAACCATTCCATATTCTTTAAAACAAAGGGAGGAAACAGCAACAAAAAATATATTAATGCGACTTTATGGCTAAGAATTTTAAAACAAGCATCATGGAATGTAAAGTTATGGCTCTCATAGGAATCATAACTGGGCTGTAAGGCAAATATATATTAAAGCATAAATATAAGTCTATACAGTAACAGAAAATACTACAACCAGATGTGCCAAGAGACTAAATTATAATTGACATGGGAATCATAGATTTAGGCTTTCCTACTGTTTAGAATTTAAATTTTTCTGAAACATTGAAGTAATATGAAGGTATCCAGGTACCACAAGGTATGATAGAAATATGAGCATGTCATATCAGCCACAGACAGTTCATGGTAATTTTATTTATAACATTTAGACAATTTAATTAAAGAAATAACCAATTACAGGCTTACTAAACTAAGGGTGCTAAGTTTTGTATAAAAAATCAATCACTGCAACTAAACATGGAATTATAGGGAATCTAAGTACAGGTGGCATATACACTCATTAATTTGGACTCATTAACTTGGAATTTATGATAATATAGATGAGGATTCACAGGCTCACAGGCTATTGGCAGGGGAAGAAGTCTTAAAAACCATCAAGGTTGGAGGTTTGAGGACTATACTGGGGTGTGTGTGTGCGTGTGTGTGTGTGAGTATGTATGTGTGCACACACATGCATGTTTTAGGGCCTTATGGTTCCCTTTCAGTAAACTTGAGAAATTTTTCTTTATGACTATAGGGCCCAGATCTCCCACTTTGTAGAGCTTTTCTTTTAAAATTTGCAACTGTAAACTCTTTCTCTGTCCCTTAGTTATTCTTCTGAAATAAAATCATAAAGACAGGGACCCTCTCTCACAGTCTCTGTGGTAAGGTGGGGGCCTACCATCGAAGAACTGCAAGAAGTGTCGATTAACAGATACAGATGGCCTAATCACAGTGACGAAACCCCCAGGAGTGGCTCATGTCCTCCAGGACTTTGCCACTAGCTGGCCCCAGTGCTTAGAACATGACCTGCCTTTTTTTTTTTTTTTTTTTTGGCAGGAAAATTGACTTCAGTCTCTCTTCCCTACTGCAATTGTCTTGACTCTGTTGAAATACTAATAAAGTCTTTCTTGCCTGTTTAATTCATGTTTGTGTGCGTGTGCGCAGACGCCTCCCAGTGGACCTTAACGTCAAGCCTTCCCTAACCACACTTCCTTAAAAGCAGTACTATCTTTAATCTGTCTTCTACGTCAAAATTTTTCATTAGGTTGTATTTAAACAAATGTTACTATAGTTTTAAAAACACAAACACTTACTTTAGGACAATTATTTCATTTCTCAGGTGAGATAACTCAAGTCTTACGTGGGGAAGGGATTCCCCAGAAAACCCACGATCCACACTGAATTGTAGCTCTAGAGCCCTGGGCTGTTCCTGTGTTCTCTAGATGCTTTGTAGCATCAAAGAGGACAGTGCACTAGGCCATGTAACAGAAACAAGATGGAATGGTTAACCTCTTTAAAGGACAATCTTCAAGTGCCTTAGGAACACTCATTTGCATGCAACCAATTCAGATGCAAATTAGGAATAATCTTTATTCAGGGCCTTTGTTTGGGAACATTTATTAGCCATTAGTTGTGTTACTTTATTTACTTGAATGCATATTTTCCTAAATGCTGCATAACCATGTAGAGGATTATAAATCTAACATTGAGAAATGTACAACAAAGACATAAATAAAAGCCGGGAGCATGAGTACAAGTAGTGACTTTATCTAGTTCACTTATATTAACATGAATAATTCCTTAGTATTTTCAGTCAGAAGGTGAGTTAGGGCAGATAATGACACAGTTATGAATCTGGCTGAGATGCTTAGCCTTGCTGTCTCATTTCCTTTTTTTGTAAAATGGAAGGTAATAATCCCTAACTATGTACTGCTTTTATGAAGATGAGGAAAATATATTTAAAGTGCTGAGACAGTACTGTGTAAGCCTATAGTGGTCTTAGTATCCAACATGGTGGTGTCACTCTCCAACATCAAAATAAACATCATCACCATCATTATTCCTTTGCATTTTCTCCAGCCTTTATAATGGATCCCTAAGAAAATCTGCCTAAATGCAACTATTTTGACACTAGTCCTGGCTATATTCTTAAACTGCAAACTAGTTCCTAACTCAGTGTTGAATTTAATTAAACCAAAAAATTCCAATTAGTGTGGGTTTTTTTTTCAGAGGTTCTTAATAGTACTAATTTGAGGCAAATGGCAATGGCCAATTAATTGGTTTGTGTCATTCTAATCAATAAAGATATGGCCTATACTTCTTGATCCTTTTTAGTGATGTCTCTTTGTAAGGCTCGATTAAGTATTTTATGGGAAAGAAAAATAAAAATAACAAAAAACTATAGTGTTAGTAATGGAAAGTTGCATCAAGTAAAATAATGTTACCATGGTGTTCTCATATAAAAGATCAATTCGTTCTCCAATTCTTCAATGTCTCTAGAAGTCAAGTCAAATTAATGCATTAGGGAAGAAAGGAAATGGTCAGTTTAGGGTAACATTTTTCTCAAAAATTGACCTGGAAGGCCTTATTAAAATAAGATGACCTGGATTACCTTCATATTTATTCTGTTTAAACATTCGTTTTCCTTAGGAGAGGGAGGGGGTTTGTAAATTTAATCAAGAAGAAGTACTGTCAGGCTGATGGAGAAAAGTTCAATACCAAGGATTTATCTACTTAGACAAATGAAATCAGAGTCAGTAGATCCATTCTGAAATGTTCTGATGCCTCTGCAGAAATACAAGAAGTTTCAGGCAAATGTAATTTTCCTTCTTTCAAATTTGGTGCAGTTGTCTAGAGGCTGCTGATCATTAAGGATAGATTTTAACAAATCATTTCCGTGGATTTCATAAGACTGAAGAATAGGGTGATCAGATAAAATACAGTTTTCCCAGTTAAGACTGAATTTTAGATTAAAAACAAATGACTTTTCGTACATCTCAAGTACTGCATATACAAAAATGTGTGTGTATGATAATTCTCAGAAATGATGTACTATAGTTGTGCAGAGTGCCTAGGTCACAATCTCAGATGATCTTAATCCAAATTCAGCATTGAGATTTTTCTTACCACTCAACACATCTGAAATTGGTCTGATGTTTTTTCAAGGTCTAGCTTACTTCTAGTTCTATCTTCTTACTTGAGTCCAACCAAAATTACATGATGACATCACACTTAAAGCCCTCCACTCTGTCCTGGGGTACCTTGACCTCAATAAGTTTGCTAATCAGCTGACAAAAATAAATCCCTAAAAGAAGCTAAATATCTGGATTGAGATCATCTTCTGGGCCTTATTCTGGCAATTATCACTATATTTTTATTTACTATTATTATTTATTTAGTATTGCTTGTATTTCTCCACATTTTTAACTCTTATGTTTTTGCTCTTTAAAATCTATTTCAGCTGGAAGTTTTGCCCAAGTTATTTAATTTGCTATTATCAGAGACAGTATCATGTCCTTGACTATTGAAATTTAATTTTTAAAATGTAGTTTATCTACAGAAGACAAAATCTATTTTAATGTGTTGGGAAAAGATGCTTTCTTCCAACCAAAATGTGTCTAGTTCTCATTGGCCATGTTCTATAAATGAATAAAATATGAAGAGTTGTTCTTGTTTTTGTTTTTGTTTTTTTAACCTTCAATCATAGAAAAGATAAAAGAACTGGTAGGATCTTTGAAAGGCAAATAAATGTATATATTCTAATTAATTTGACAGCCCCTAATATAGGGAACAGACCCTAATGGAGAAATTCAACAACCCACTTTTTAAAACAAGTTCAGTATTCCTATTTAATCTATAGAAAATATCCAAAATAACACTAATCAAAGTGAACAAACTAAAGAGTTGATTATGAACTCCACCCAGAAAAAGATAATATCTTGTAGACCAGAGTAACCAGAAAAAAGAAAAAAAGAAAAAGAAAAGGCTGGGAAAAACATACCTTTCCACTATCTTTATAGAATATGGCCATAAAAATGATTTTTAAAATTATTATGATTATTATTATTGTACGAAAAATAGTACTTGGCTGGGAGTGAGAAGCTATCATTAGGTCCCAGTTTGGCTATTGGTTGTATGAACACATTCTGCCACATCTCAGTAGTCTCATATGTAAAATAAGCATTTTGGACAACATACTCTACAAAACTCATTTCAACTTTAAGATTTTATAATGATATATTTCCAAGTTACACTTTCAAGTTTTTGATAACTCCTTGAGTGAAAATTACAAACATACACATACAAAAACACATGAATAAAGGAAGAAATTAATGGTTTTCATTTACAAAAAAATACCCCTTGCAAACCGAACAAAGGCAGAAACAACATAACTCCAAAAGATAAAAAAAGAACTCACTCCTAAAATAGGTCAAATTCGATCCACATTCTTAAACTAATGAAAACTATTGTTAGCACATATTACAAAAAATATTCATTACAGTTCAAATCTAATTTCTGTTCTCTAAGCAGCTATAATAGAATCACTGAATATTTCCATAATATCTTTTATGTTCATGTCAGTGAGATAACAGTTTCATACTCAAAGATTTCTAATTGATTTGACCATAAAATAAGCCTTTTGTTCAAGGAAGGGCAAAAAATAAAAGATAAGAAAGATGGCAATTTAACTTTCAGATGTATACTGCATACAGATATCTTGGGGACATTAAACGACTAAACACACAAAAAAAATTAAAAGTGTGGGCAATAAAATCATAAAATTGGTCAAAGAGTGATTTAGTCACAATAACCACACAAGGACAAAGGCATATCTTTAAAATAGCTTTATTTTTAAAACAGAAGCTGGAGTTAGTCTGTTTCAGAGGAAAACATCAGATGCTGTATAAGACCTACTCTGCAAACAGAAATATCAGGAGAACTATTCAATAGCACCACTAAAGAAAGTAACATATAGAAGTTTTGCTAGCATGTCTTGAAAATATCCCTGGCCTGAATCATATCTATATCTGTATCTATAGTGTTCTTTCCTTCTTTTGATTTTAAGATTAAATCTAAGCATTGGAAGCTATTTATCCCTATATTTACATTTCTTAATCTCATTTCCCTCATTTATAAAATGTTGACTGTAACACCTCTCTGATGGGTTTATTATGCACACTAAAAGCTATTAAATAAATATTATTTGCATTGGGTAAGAACATATTATTGTGAGTTGTTACTACTATCTTCTTGGTAAGCATTTAAAAGATTGGATGCCCTCATTACCAGAGTAATTTGCCAAGTGTTGGAAAAAACTACAAAAGTCAATAGGCAAGCCACAAATGATGTCCTTGAGCCACAATATGACTAGTTCTATATTTTGAAAACAAAGAAAATATCTTTATGTCTAGCTATTTGTCTTTTAATCTATATCACATAAATCAATTAGTACTATCTTTGAAAATGCTCCCTATATCTTTGACTACTCCTTTTTTCATTCTTTCTCTGTTTTTCTTTTTTCATATTTCTTCTCTAGATGTTGTTCCTCTCCAGTGTTCCCCCCTGTATTATCTACAAGTATCATCTTCTGAAAGGCCACACGGTTGTCACCAACTGGATAAAACCCAAAATGGCGTCTCCCACCTTGCCCTCTGACTCCAGACCTAGTTATGTTACAGCAGGGATCTCTATATTTGGACAGCCTCCTCCTGCAACCTCAAAAAAAAGAGTGCTTCAAGTAAACTACTTTTTCTCTTCCTGACAATCTCTTCCAAATTATCCTAGTTTTTCTGCCAATGGAACCTTAAATTTGCAGTAAGCTTGTCCAGCCAGACATCTTTTACTTCATCTCTTGCTTTCATTTCTCCTTCATGTTTTAAGTTCTACCTCTCTGCAAGAGTTTCTGGATGTGCCTCTGAAAGGTCAACAGAACTGAGCCTCTGCTTGACTATGGTTACAACCAATTCCAAAGACTCCTGAGTTATTTCAAAAGCCAGCGAGATCACCATTCAAAATAGAGGACAGACTAATACATTCTTTAAAACTCTATTGCAGACAACAAAAGTGACCAAATAGAAGGGGCTAGGCAAAGAGGTACTTAATCACAACTGTTTCTGACGTGAGGGCAGGAGAAATCGGAGAGAGAAGCTGGTGAGTAGGTAAGGACTTGGTGAGCATACAGACTCGAATTGGGAATGGCGGACATTTGGAGTCAAACTTGTGGAAGTGATGTGATAGGGAAAACAGGAGCTTCTCAAGTCACTCACTTGTGGTTTTGAATCTGTTGCTAGTGATTCCTATATTTAGATAACTAATGTAAGCTAAAACACATGATCATGCGTGATTCCCAAATGTTAGTCTTCCCCAATGTTAGGTTCTCCCTCCCCCTCTTTATTGTTCAGTGTTCTGTTCTTTCACTTAAAACAATGCTTTTATCAGATACCACTTTTGCTCAGATGTATAAAACAATTTCCTATTTTTAGATATGTCTGACTTCCTCTGCTGACTTTCCAAGGCTTGTATTATCTGACTTCATAGTTTTTATTCAATATTGTTTTTCCCCCCTAGTTCTTTTGACAAACTAGCCTTGTACCATTAAGCTGCCACATTACCCTTTTACTACAATTTGCTCCTCCTAACACTGACCATATTCATGTTTTTCACTGATGCTGGAAACCTCTATTCTAGATCAAGAAATCAATGAATATTCTTCAATGTACAGCAAGAATTCCACTAACTCCTGAAACTGTATCCCCCTGCTCCAGGCCATTTCCCCCTTTCTAGGTTCACTACAGTGAGTACTTAGAAGCAAAAGTTGAATGGCTAACATAATGATTAGTTAAAAAAAGAAAATCTATTTAAACATTGTGGTCTACATGGAACAAAATAGCCCTTTGACTGATTGCTTCACTTGGTTTGGTGATATTTCTACTAAATGAACTAAAACAAGTGGCAAATGGGATATCCTATGGTCACAATAATAACTTGTCTTTGGTTTATCCAATTCTGACAGTTTCCAGGGTTCATTAAACCAAACATATTTTCCAGCACAATCTGTAGTGACACAACTCCTTGTATGCCATGTCAGTGGCATATTCTTGCTGCATGTGTACAGATAAAAATAGCTATGTCAGACACAACAACTGTCAAATTTGATGCCTGGGGCATCGTTTTTGATAAAGACAGCTGTGGTTGCTAAATTGAGGCTTCCTATGTACTCTGTACTCCCATCTCCTTCAGAAAAGCTGCCTATCGATAGGCTTTATATTTCCGTGTTTTGCATCTGTATTTGGGTGCTGAGAAGACAAATAACGCACTAACGCCATGGTGTGGAGAAACGAAAAAAGAAAACACCTGTCAAGTGTAGAACTCAGCTACGTCATAGGAGAAAGCACTCTGTTCTTACTGACAAAGCCCTTTGGAAACCCAGGACAGGACTGGGTCTCCTTAGGAGACCACTTGTTACATTCCATTTAAAAGTTGTTTCTGCAAATGAAAGGATCTTGTGAATTTTACTCTGAAGCCATCATTTTGAAGGTATCACATTCCCTTTTCCATTCTTCTCTGATCAATATACATCAGGGGCCAACAAATTTTAATGTAAAGCGCTAAGGAGTAAATATTTTAGGCTTTGTGGGGTGTACTCTGCCACAACTGCCCAAATGCAGACATTTCATTAGACAATATAAACGAACAGGACGAACAGGCATGGCTCTGTTACAATAGAATATTGTTAATGATGTAAAATTTTTAATTATATATAGGTTTCATGTGTCACCATAAAATATGCTTCTTTTTGTCAATGGTTTAAAAATGTAGACAACACTCTTGAACTCACAGACCATGTATAAAGAAGGGCAGTGGATAGGTTTTGCACATAGGGTATAATTTGTTGGCCTATGGTCTACACAAATAGGGTTTCTCACTTTACCTCATGTTAAAATAACAAATAGATGCACCTTGTGAAGCAGACTATCATTTCCAAATATGGAGATATCTAGCCTAAGATCTGTCCATGTCTTTACCAACCAAATGAGAGCCACCACTCTATATATTTTGCAAAGGTCAGGAAAATGGTCATGAGATTCCAAGACAAAAGTGACATGCTGTCTCTCCTGAAGCAAAATTCAATTATGTTCTTGCTTGACTAGACATCATAGGTTCAAAAGACAAGGTAGTCACCACCAATCAAAGTACTTATAAATTCTACACTTTTAGGAATCTCTATTTTTTTGCTACTAAAACTAAGTGTCAAATTTAGTACATTTTTGAAATTTTAGTGTTGCTGAAAGTTAAGCCCCAGTAGTACCAACCTGTTATGTCTGATGTAATCTGGCACCATGTTGAATTTTATTCTCAAGACTGCCATTGCTACTCGTCAAAGAAATTGGGTTTTGAGTGCTTTAAGTTAGATGCCACTTATAAACATGTGCCATATAACAACATTATGTTCTACGATAGTGTACAAATTGTTCAACAACTCTCATTAAACAGGACCTGGTCCACGCAAGTTCTTAAAGGGGATGATGATTAGGAGGATGAGTTGTAGTACCAAGTTAGTGAGTCTGTACAATTTTCTTTAAATATAAGGCAAACACTAAGGGTTGATGTTTTTCTTATTTGGTTTACATCTTCTCCTTTTTTGTGGAGGGACTCTCTTTGGTTCTTTGTTTTGTTTTATGATATGTCAGTAAACAATAATATAAAAAAGTTATCCCTTTGTAAATTGGTTTAAAGTGGGTAAAATCATACCTTGATCCAAGAAATATATAATTATATAAGCAGGTTAATGCAGGCAGGTTAACATAGCAGTGGCTGGATGGCGTTTACCAGATCCCTGTAGTAATCCATTCAACCTACTTCTCTGATTCTGAGTAGTTTACCAAACATTACAGGTAGTAGGACTTCATTATTATTATTTTTTTAAGATTTTGTTTATTTATTTGAAAGAGAGAGAGAGAGCATGAAAGGAGAGAAGTCAGCGGGAGAAGCAGACTCCCTGCCAAGCAGGGAGCCCGATATGGGACTCCATCCCAGGACTCCAGGATCATGACCTGAGCCGAAGGCAGTCGCTTAACCAACTGAGCCACCCAGGAGCCCCTTCATCATTATTTTCAAATTGGACTTTATTTGTCACAAGATCAGATACCTTAAATTTCTCTGGGATATGTGAGAACAGCAATATACCTATTATCCTGGGGCTTTAATCTCATTCAAAGTTAGTGAGAGTTACTATTTGCATATTAAATAAATTTGCATACTTATAGTATAGTATTATATAGATTACAGAATTCAAATCTCATAGATTTTTAAAATTAAGTGAAAATTTTCCAATATTTGTTTCATAAATGGTCAATTCATCTACCACCTTATTATACCAAGAAAACAGCATGACTCTCCAATGCTATCAGTTATTTATGGTAGAGTTTAGGAAGCATTGTCCTAAACTCTTGACATCTTGAATCAAACTAAGGGAAAAGTAAGACTCATCTACCAGTTCTCTTGTGATTAAAATATATCAAATGTTAGTATATTTAAACGGACTCACCCACTGCCAAGTACACACCATTTTTCAAAAATCAGATATTACTATTAAAAAGCTACAGTGTCTAGAAGTCTGCAGGGTGAAAGTCTCCTTCCAAGTTGTTATAGAACCTAAGTCACTTGTCTTTGCTGTTGTCCTTGTAGCCTTGGGAAAGGCACCTCTAACTTCCCTCTCTATATTACAGGATTTTATTTTGAAATCATGTTAAAGCAAACTGAAAAGCAGAGAGCAATGATTAACAAATATTTAGGCTAGAAGAAAAAAAAAATTGTTCCTAAACATATGAAGTCAAACAAAAGTGAGGCTAAAAGACAGGTGAGTATAATATGTTCTGTACTCCCACCCCACCAGGCCATTTCTTCATTAGAGTAATGGGAGAAATTGAGTCAATCACTTGTTCTTTTTGATTATGGAAATAACTGTGAAATGTTTTACTTCATTAGGGTTAAAGACTTCAGTTACTGAAATTATTTGAAAAGTCACAAATTGCCCTGGTTTTTACCCTACTAAAAATGTTTATCTTGCTCCTATTTTCTTTTTTGTTTTGTTTTGTTTCATTTTAACAACAGTACAGAATGACAGATGTGTGAAAAGGAGAAAGAGAACTAGGAAAATATGATAAGTCACAACTGGCTTCCTAGATTTATTTCCAGTTGATTTTACATCTGGTCCAACTGTGTTGTTTGTTGATATTCTGTTGGCAACAGCCACAAGCCGTATGTGTCGATTGCTTTTATTAACATTTTCATATCCAGACAAGAGAATTTGGTAGAAAATTATAACAGCAAACTGAATGATCTTTGCATTCCATTCTCAAAGTTGGCATCTTTTCACTTCTGAATTCAAAAGGTCATCCATTTGCAAATATCTTCTCACATTCCGTGGGTTGCCTCTTTGTTTTTTTGACTGTTTCCTTTGCTGTACAGAAGCTTTTGATTTTGATGAAGTCCCAAAAGTTTATTTTCGCTTTTGTTTCCTTTGCCTTTGGAGACATATCTTGAAAGAAGTTGCTGTGGCTGATATCGAAGAGATTACTGCCTATGTTCTCCTCTAGGATTCTGATGAATTCCTGTCTCACGTTGAGGTCTTTTATCCATTTTGAGTTGATCTTTGTGTACGGTGTAAGAGAATGGTCGACTTTCATTCTTATACATATAGCTGTCCAGTTTTCCCAGCACCATTCATTGAAGAGACTGTCTTTTTTCCACTGTATATTTTTTCCTGTTTTGTCGAAGATTAATTGACCATAGAGTTGAGGGTCCATATCTGGGCTCTCTACTCTGTTCCACTGGTCTATGTGTCTGTTTTTATGCCAGTACCATGCTGTCTTGGTGATCACAGCTTTGTAATAAAGCTTGAAATCAGGTAATATGATGCCCCCCATTTTATTTTTGTTTTTCAACATTTCCTTAGCGATTCGGGGTCTCTTCTGATTCCATACAAATTTTAGGACTATTTGCTCCAGCTCTTTGAAGAATACCGGTGGAATTTTGATCCAAATGGCATTAAAAGTATATATTGCTCTAGGCAGTATAGACATTTTAACAATGTTTATTCTTCCGATCCAAGAGCATGGAATGGTCTTCCATCTTTTTGTGTCTTCTTCAATTTCTTTCATGAGTGTTCTGTAGTTCCTCGAGTACAGATCCTTTACCTCTTTGGTTAGGTTTATTCCCAGGTATCTTATGGTTCTTGGTGCTATAGTAAATGGAATCGATTCTCTAATTTCCCTTTCTGTATTTTCATTGTTACTGTATAAGAAAGCCACTGATTTTTGTACATTGACTTTGTATCCTGCCAAGTTACTGAATTGTGTATGAGTTCTAGTAGTTTGGGGGTAGAGTCTTTTGGGTTTTCCATATAAAGAATCATGTCATCTGCAAAGAGAGAGAGTTTGACTTCTTCATTACCAATTTGGATACCTTTTATTTCTCTTTGTTGTCTGATTGCTGTTGCTAGGACTTCTAATACTATGTTCTAATACTATGAACAAGAGTGGTGAAAGTGGGCATCCTTGTCTTGTTCCTTTTTGTCTTGTTTCCTTCCTCCTTTTTGGTAGGGTCTTTGCCTGGTTTGGGGATCAGGGTAATGCTGGCTTCATAGAAAGAGTCTGGAAGTTTTCCTTCTGCTTTAATTTTTTGAAGCAGCTTCAGGAGAATAGGTGTTATTTCTTCTTTGAAGGTTTGGTAGTCAGTTCTGGGCATTTGTAAATATCTCCAGACTCTCTCCTCTAGTTCAAAGGATAATCATGAAACCCTTGAGCACTAGCCTCCTGACTTCTTTCTTAGGTGGGCAGATCCACCCATTCTAGTGGCACTAAAGATTTTCAAAGTAAAACCTGATCACATCCCTAGCTAATTCTTCAATTATGCCACCTGCCTATAGAATAAACTCCCAATATATTAGCAAGACATGTAAGATTCTTAATATTGGTTATCAATCTAACTTGCATTTCTGAGCTCTAATCACTTGCTATTTATTTACCCACATACTTCTGCCATGTTGAACTTCCAGCCATTCTTCAAACTTTCCAGATTCTGATAATACTAGCCCTTCAAACATGCCTTGGACTATGCTTGGATTTCCCTATCATTTATCCTTCTAGACTCAGTTCAATATCAATTCCTGTCAAGTCTTGACTGACATTCCTAGCTGGAACAAAAAATAAAGCCCTCTGATGATACAGTGAATTAATTCTCCCCTAGGACTGGCTCACAACTCTGAATGATTGCTATAATGACACATTTACCAAGAAGGGAAAATAAACAGCATAAACACTTTAGAAACAAACACAAATCCGACTTCCCCAAATGGTAGTTTAATTTTCCAGGGCTTATTTTTTCAGTCACCTAACATTAGATAAATAATTACTGATAATCCTCTTTTTCTTTCTATATATAGGTGTTTAATCTAAGAACATCAAAGTTCTCTTAGTACATTAATTAAATTTTTCTGCATGAAACTTTAAGGTACTAAGAGTGCTATGTAACTCGATTTGGAAAAAAATAAACTTGAGTGTTGGCAATTTAACTAATGCTATACAGAAACTCCACTGCCAGAAAAAGGGGGTGTGGGGGGGGGGAAGAGTCTCAGATGCTTCAACGCCCCATAAGGGGGAAAAAGCATTCATATATAACAGGTGTTCAACCTAACTCTCTATTGCAACTCCAAGAAATATTATTTTCCAATGTTGGTAGATATTGCAACCACTTTTCCAAACATTTTATAAAAAAAGCTAAGAGAATAAATAATGTTAGGACTGGAGATAGTGAAACAGACATACTGCTAACAGAGTGAGATTGCATCTTGGCTCCAATATCTTACAATGGAAGACCTCCGGTCCTTACTGCGTTGTTTGTGTGTGTCTCCTACAAATGTAGCAGCCATCTCAGTATGCTATTCCATTAATCCCTCAAATAACTATTTAATGGAATTTCACCATGTTGACTTCATTATCTCTTCCATTCCCTCTTGGGGATTTTGTAAATATGGGATGCTTTGGGAATAAAAAATGAATTAGTGTTTCAAAAAAGCATGCAAAAAATTATGATCCAAAATTTTCACAAAGCTTTGAAAATATCTTTTGCTATTAAATTTTTCATCTGTACTATTTCTACTCCTTTCACTTGGCTGGGGCTGGGTGGGGGGAGTTGCATTCCTTCCCGTCACTTTTTTCTAGGGTCTAAGCTGAGGCTATCATCTCGTTACTCAAAAAATAGTATTACAACTATTACCAAAATGTTTGGTCTTTGGAGTTCTTTTGCTATCAGCCCTCAAGATGTCATAGCTTTCTAAAGGGAAAAGGGAAAAACATCTTTTTCTTTCCTCTATAATGCCAACTTGGTATTTCTTAGCAAGTCCTATCTTTTTGTCTTGATTAGAGAGACACTTACTCCTGCTTATTAATGTTTCTCTTTCTAACGGCTCTCTGAATCCCCTCTCTACTTGAAAAACATCCGTAGACTCTTGCCAGTTAACAGCTATCAACATATATTTCTGTGTATTTTAGTTATTAGTATAACGGCTTATTGCTCCCACTAAATTTAAAACTCCTTGAGTGAAGGGATCTTGAAATATTCATCTTCACATTCCCAAAAGCATTTAGCCTAGGGCCTTCACATATTAAGTACTCCAAGTATGTTTGTCAAAAGAAAAAAAATGATATTGTAGATAAAAAAACACAATAGATATTTAATGACAGTAGTGCCAAAACTTTTTTTTTTAAACAGAAACTAACATAGTAATGGAGAACTTCTGTATTATTTTTCCTTTGTAATATTGATCAATCTCAAGTCCTCTTATGAAAACCTTATACATATGCGAAGAAGGTTTTTACATGAGTGGAAGAGATCTGCCTAGCCATAGTCAGACAGAGAACTCTCTGAGCTGTGAGGAGGCTTGTTTGCCCCTCTTCTTCAAGCTTCCACAGTCCTGGAAACCAGCCAGGGCTGGCTGATCACTAGGGAAGCCACCACTCCTGTGCTCAAATCGTGTTTATTACCTGTCAGCTTCAATGCACTAAATGACACTCTAGCGACTTGAAAGAGTTAATGGTCCTCCAAAAAGTGAACAACTCACTCCCATCCGATTGTTAGAATCAGCCCCATTATGTTTTATTTGAAATTTTTGGTTCCTTCTCCTTTTTTCTCTGCTAAATGAAAACACTGGCTCAGCTAAATTCAATACAAACAATTGTAAAATTGTTTTAAAACAATATTTAAGCAGTTTCCAATATTTTTTCCTCTGCTCTATCCACAAATTCACTTATTTTAGATGTATCTCTAGTTAAGAACATCTAGCACACCAAAATCCAAATACAGTGAGATACTGATAGCCTTAATGACTGAACCACAGTGTTTTCTTAAATGTTTAAATGCCTTCCCACATCTGAAAATAAAAAACGTATATCTTATACAGTAATGATAGCATACCAGAGAATTTAGGAAAGAGTCCCCACGATTAAAACCCACCAATTCAGTCAGGAAGGAAGAAAAAAAGTGATCAAGTGAGTGGTGAAGTGTGAAATATAAAAAAGATATAGATCAGAGTAGAATGTCTCTAGAAAATGCTTTATAAAAACGCCTTTAAACCATCATAAAGTATACAACACTGTGAATTTTAGTATATTCACAATGTTGTACAACTGCCACCATTATCTAATTCCAGCAACATTTCATCACTCCCAAAGATACCTTGTAATCGTTAAGCATTAACTCCCCATTTTCCCTTTCCCCCAGTCTCTGGAAACCACTATTAATCCCCTTTCTGTCTCTAAGGATTTGCTTAATCTAGACATTTCATATAAATAGACAGTGGGGAACTATGGTGAATCATGTAACATGTAGGCTCTTATGTCTGGATTTCTTCACTTAGCATATTATTTTCAACTTCCCTACATGTTGTACCATGAATCCACTTTTCATTCTTTCTTAAGGCTGAATAGAATCATGTTGTATGGATATACCACTTTTGTTTATCCACGATTCAGTTGATGGACATTTGTGTTGTTTCTACTTTTTGCTACTGTGAATACTATTACTGCTATCATTCGTGTACAAGCTTTTTGTTTGAACCCTTGTGTTCAGTTCTCTTGGATGCACACCTATGAGCAGAATTGCTCATTCTTAAGATAATAATGTTTAAGTTTTTGAGGAAATACACTGTTTTCTAGAGCAACCAAACCATTTTATATGCCCATCTAGCAATGTATGAAGATTTAATTTCTCCACATCATCACTCACAGTTATTTCCCTTTCCTTCCCTCTCTTTTTCTTTGAATTATAGACATGTTAGAGGGTAGGAATTAGCATCCCATCATAGTTTCGGTTTGCATTTCCCAAATGAATAATGACATTGAGCACCTTTCGTTGTTAATTGACCATTTGTATATATTTTGGGGGGAAATGTATATTTAAATCCCTTCCCTATTTCAAAAATTGGGCTGCCTTTTTGTTGAGTTTTAGGATATATTTCTGTATTGTAGATATTAAACCCTTATCAGATATATGGTTTGCAAATATTCTCTCCCATTCTGCAGGTTTTCTTTTCACTTTACTGATAGTGTTCTTTGACACACAAATGTTCTTAATTTAGATGAAGTAAAATCTACTTTTTTTTCTTTTGTTGCTTGCAATTTTGATGTCCTATCTAAAAATGCATTGCCAAATCCAAGCTCATGAAGATTTAACCCTGTTTTCCTCAAGAGTATTATAATTTTAGCTCTAGGAGCTAGGTCTTTGATCCAGTTTGAGTTAATTTTTGTATACAATTTAAGGTTTGGGTCCAACTTAATTCATTTGTATGTGGTTGTCCAAGCACCATTTGTTACAACGATAATTCTTTCTCCATTGAATAGCTTTCACACCCTTGAGGAAAACCAACTGATCAGAGACATATGGGCTCATTTTTTGGAATTTCAGTTCTATTCTATTGATTATATGTCTATCCTATATCAGTACCACTTTGATCACTATAGCTTTGCAATAAGTTTTAAAATTGAAAAATTTAAGTCATCCAAATTTGCTCTTGTTTTGAAAAAAAATTTTGACTATTCTGGGCCTTTTGCAGTTCTATATGCATTTTGTGATACCTTTTCCTTTTCTAACAAAAAAAAAAGTGTTCTTAGAATTTTAATAGGGATTGCATTAAATCTGTATATCAATTTGGGAAGTATTTTCATATTAGCAGTATATAGTTTTCTAGTCCATGATGAATGCATGTCTTCCCATATATATTTAGGTCATTGATTTATTCCAACAATGCTCTGTAGCTTTCAATGTACAAATCTTACACTACTTTGCCAAAATTTATTACGTAGTTGATATTTATCAAGATTAACAGAAGCAGTAGGTATATTGATAAGGATACAATTAAAAGCCAAATCCTAATTCCCTTTTGTTTGTCTAAGTAGGTCCATAAACTGGGATAGCGCCCTTTAGTCAGGAATGACAATAACAACCTGAGCCTTTAAATTTTAAATGCTTGCATTATCTACCAATAACCTTTACTGTTACTTCAGAATTTCAGCCTGCTTATAGTTTCTGTCATTGCATTTCTTTTATGTATGGTCTCAGGTTTTAAAAAGAAATATTCCAGTGGTAACAAGTATTATCAGTTTGATGACATAAAGTCACGAAGTGCTTTAAACACACTTACGTGATGAGATCTTTTATTCACTTATACACTAAATGATTATTTCCTTCAATAATATTTTTCAGCTCCTAAGTGTTAGATACTATTATAGGCAATGTAAATGGAAAAGTGAACGAGACATAGCTCCAGTCATCAAGGAACTGAATAAAACTTAGAAACAAATATAAGTAATAAAATTTTGGATTATAAAGAAATAAGTTCTAGTACATTGATTCTTGCCAAGTATTACTTGGGAACAAACAAAGAACAAGAACAAAAGAAAGGTTTTTCACTGAGTTTTAATGGCAGAAAAGGCATTTGCCAATGAGAACACATTCCAACCAGCTAGAACAGAAAGTACAAAGCAGAGAAGTGTCAAATTGGAAGCTACCTTCTGAGGACTCTATGTAATTGTGTGTAGAGGAGGGGATTGAGCATGAGATGTCAGGGAGTAAGGGCCAAGAGATGACCTTTAAAAGATGCCCACATATGGTGCTATACACAATATCTTAACTCCAGTGGTTTCCAAATGAATCTGAGTCACAAACTTCTGTGTACCCAAATCATAAGCAGAGCAAAGCAGATAACGGCAAGAAGACTCCAAGGCCACCCCAGCCACCTCGTAACTCTTAATTAACGAACACTCATGGAAGAATTTCTCTGAATCATGTCAGAAACTATACAATATCCTTCAATATTTGGAATTGAAAGGAATTAATTAACTCTTGGTGAATATGGGGAGAGTCAGTTTAAAAGTCTAGGAATGGGGTCAAGTTTGAGCAATGGGCTAGGAAAAGCACACACTGAGTTTATTCTTCCTCTCTAATAATCCATTCTCCATACATCTTCCAGAGTCATCTCTTTAAAATGTAAATCAGGGGGCACCTGGGTGGCTCAGTCATTAAGTATCTGCCTTCGACTGAGGTCATGATCCCAGGCTCCTGGGATCGAGCCACGCATCGGGCTCCCTGCTTTATGGGAAGCCTGCTTCTCCCTCTCCCACTCCCCCTGCTTGTGTTCCATTTCTCTCTGTGTCTTTCTCTATCAAATAAATAAATAAAATCTTTAAAAAAATTAAAAATAAAATGTAAATCAGGTAACCAGAGTCTTCTGCTGAAATTCTTCCAACTGTATCTAAGTCCATTCAGGGCCCCCATGCCTGAACTTCCTCACCTGCCTCTGTTTAATTGGGCCCTTTGGCTCTCTTCTCCCTCTGCCTGAAATTGGCATCCTGTCACACAGAAGACCCTTCAGCACCCAGCCTTTGGCTGAAAGTTCTCCCATTCATAGAGGCCTCCTCTGTCTGCATGATCTAAGGGAGATCTCTGCTGCCCCTCTGTAATGTACATCCTCCTTTTTTTTAATTCTCTCCTTTGCATTTAGCACAGAAGGAGTCATCAGGTATATTCTTCATTTTACAAGTTCATATTCTGTTTCAATCCCACTCCCAATTTTCTTTAGAAAGCAAGCACCATTAGAGAAGCCTGCCTGCCTTGTTCATCACCCCATGTACAGTTCTCAGAATAATGCAAGGAACATGGTACTACCTTGTTACATATCTGTTGATTAAATGAACTGAATAAAAAGCACACAAAGGCTAGTTTCATCAAAAAAAACTTAGAGAAAATATCAGTGGGTGTAGGTCAAATAGCCTAGAACAAGCCTGGTAGAGTCAATAAGATTCTAGATGGTTGCCCATCACTTCCAAGGGCATTTCCTGAGTATCTGGCATATGACTCATCACTTCTATTCTTTCTTCTATTTTCACCTTTCCTAATTCATCTTTCTAGTCACCCATAACCCTGCCCCTTGTTTTTGAGCAAAGTGATATTATGCAAAAGTATTCCCAGAGGAGCACAAAGCAGGGGAAAGGTGTTTAAATTCAAAACAATGCAGCTTTGGTAAATATATTATAGACAGCAAGCTGTCATCATGACCATGCGAGTTATGCCAATTTGAATGATAAATGTGAAAAAGCATCCTACAGTACCACTAAGATGCTTACTCAGAGTTGCTTGCACTATTGGCAACAGTATGTACACAGTGAAATTATATTATACAGTTTCTGAGCTAAACTCACACTTAAGAGTCACATTTTACCAACAGAATATGATTGAAAAGTCACTTCTCACATTCAACAAACCATCTGGAAAACTCTCAAAGAACTTTTGACGACTTACAGAAAATAGATGAACTAAAAAGCACTCTGACTTCAGGGTAGAAGAAAATTAAATTGGTTTCCACTAGATTGACCACAATCAAGAAATTCAAACTTAACTCCAAAAGCAAGAGAGACACTTGAAGACTAGTAATACGGTTTTGGGGAGAGCAAGGTGAATTCAGCCAAAGTTTTTGAACTCTCTAGTGAGAAGGGAGGTCATAGATAGGAAGACCAGGAAGAAGTCTGCAATAATCCGGACAGGCAATGATTAAACCCTGGATGAGAACAGGAATTATTGATTGTCTAAAGGGGGAATGGGTGGAGGGAGTTAATTTCCCTTGCTTCTTCCTTACTTCAGACAAATAAATCATTGCTTTCACCTATACATCTGAAGAAAATACATCATGAAAAAAGTAGAACTATTGGTGGTTTAAAAAAATAAACACTTGAGGTATAAAAAGTTAAATGCTGCTAGAACTGAATTTGTAAAGATAGCTATATAAACTTAAATTATTAATTACTAAGGCCGACACTGATTCCCGCATTGCCAGATCCTGCTGAGATTTTGAAAACCAATATGTTTCTGTCTTGAAGGGTGTTTGAAAGAAACTGGTTAACCTAAAAGGCCTTGAGATGTTAGGGGAATTACAGAAGAGAGACTCTGTAAATCAATACAATTTCTTCAGCAAATACTGTATCAAAAAGAAGGACATTGAATTCAACATTGTCAGCAATGGAGATAAAATCATTTATATCCAAGGAAGTGTAAACAGCCTCAGACTAAAGAGTTGGCAGCACAGGAGGAAATTGAAAGAGGCTCTCACCATACCACACCCGCACAATCTTTGATGCAGTAGGAGGCCCATTTACAAAGACAAACTATTGGTTTGAAGGATGACCACCCCCTCCAATGCCTGCTTTTAACACTTGGCAGAAAGCACCCTGTGCTTTCCTTTTGGAATAATAAGAATGTTCCATGTCTTTCAACTAGTTAGTCCAACTGGTTAAAGGATTAGGATGATCCACAGATAGGACACAGGAATGATGACAAAGCTTAAACACCTTCAATGACACAGATAAGTATCACAGTGCCACTTAAATTATGACCCATTACAATCTTAAGAGTCTAAAATCGCTCCAGAATTGAAGAAAGAATTCCCAAAAAAGAAAACCAATGCTAACATTCTAGAACACGGAAGAATTTGCAGCATTTATGCCAGCTGCCACAAATCCTCTACTCTCTCCAGCCTCAGTCTCCTTACCTTTAAAACCAGGAAGCAATACCTTATGATCCGGTGGAGACCTCTATTCATATATTCAATTACTATGTGTCCACGTTATTGTGAACCCATGCAGCTTCTACGTCAGCAAAATACAATTATAGAGCTTTACCTCTCTGCAAGTGTCCCTCCATTCCCAGGTAAAGTCAAATGGAATGTCCTAAGGAAATGCCACGAATTCAGTATCTGAATCTAAGTGAGGAGGAAAACAGAGGCTTAGGTTAAAGAGAATGAAGAACTAGTCTATCAATTACTAAGTGTTTATTGGTCATCAACAATGACATACCCAACAGTAAGGCATCACAGGGAGTGTGCAAGCAAGTGAACCATGGTTCCTGCCTTCTGGAAATCAATACTCTGGCACTCGGAAAATAAAATTACTTCTAAAAACACCAGAGAGTTCCATTTGAATATAACATCTTTGATGACTCTTGAAGTCATACATATATTTTTACCTCCTACCACTTGTTTGGTTTGAACTACACCTGGGAGTTAGTCATTAAACCAAATAAAGTAATTTTCTCCACTACCCACTATGACTACCTCTTGCCAGCAGTTTTTGGTGCCAAGTTACATTAGGAAATATAATTAATAGGATATAAATTCAATGACTGGTATATTAAACTGGTACTTTCCTCATTGCGTATCCTGTACCTTTTTCCTCATGAAAGCTGATGTTCAGGAGCTTTCCATTTCCATTTACAAATCATATGACTTTTAGAAGCCTTGGGCTTCAGGCCAGGAAGGTTTGTGTGCTCAATCAGCTCTTCAGATACCTATAGGTCTCTCAGAATAGACGGACTTGTCAAAAATCCTCATAACTTACTCTGATTCCCAGATGGTAAGCAACACCACTTTCATTACACCAAAGAGGAACTTGCTTTCCAAGGTCTACCACAGAGACATTCTTTTCCTCTACCAAAAACCTACTGTTGTTTTTCTATCAGAAATGGTCACTTCAGTCACCAGAAGAAATCTTCTCCCGCTTTTTATATATAAAATAATGGAAGTTATGGGAGTGTTATCTATCTCCCATTTTACACCAGAAGTAGCATTTTTTTTTTTTTTAGCTCTTCAACTGACTTAGGCTCTTCGCTATTTAAAGCCATAATTGCTGAGCATTCACTGAGCTCCTCCAGAGAATATAGAAAAAACTAAATAACATTCAAAATAATCCGTATCCAAGATTAGAAAGCTGATAGTAGTATTGTTCCAATCCCAAATTCCAAAGAAACAAAAGCAATCATCGATTAACAGTTCACTTGGAGAAAGAAAAAGACAAACCCAGAAACTAAAATAAACTGGTTTGCTCACTTTTAATCACTATACAAATACAACAGTATTGCAGACATTTCAGAGGTTTATTTTAGATGTTTGCTTATTTATATTTTAATTTTAAATTTACTGGAACTTGTTAGTAATAGACCCTAAAATCCAGCTATGAAATTAAAATGTGAGACCCCTAAAGAAGATAATGTCAATGACAAAGGAATAGCCCACAATATTCTGAAGACATTTTACTGTTGATCTTTTATAAGTCTAATGCTATGGTGGGCAAATATGGGACACTATATTACAGACAGGGAAATCAAGTCCGTGAGTTTCAAGTATGTTTCCCAGAGGCCAATTATTTAATCATGAGAAGAGCAGAGCACAATTTAAGACTGAAACTTTAAGTTTAAAAAAACTAAACAGTTTTTCGGGAGACTGAGAAAACTGATGATATTTGATGAACTAGCAGTTCAATGAGGTGAAGGAAGAGCAGAAACTATTTAGTATGTTCAAATAAAAACATGCTATGACATTTTGGCAATATCACCTCAGATGTATGGTAAACTGACCAGCCCTGAAATTGATCCATATATCTTGTGTATAGATCATTTAAAAAAAAAAAACACAGTCAAATGAATTATATGCTTGCGTACTGACTTATTTCTGATAAATGCAAAAGGCCATTTCATAGGAGACAATGATAGCTACTTCCCATAATGCTTACATGAAAAGATTACAATTTTCCCAATCTACACTGTTTATATCTGTCACATCTTGGAATAAAGAGTTTCATGTTCTCTTTATGGCCTCCACAATGTGTCTGCTAAAAATTGGAAAGAAACTAACACATCCTGGATGCTACTATATTTCAAGTGTTACTCAAGGCTCAGTACTTGTGATGTCATTTAATGTCTGCAAAAATCCTATAGTGTAATTAGTAACCTAATTTCATTAATGCAGACTCTTTGGTCCAAAACAGTTGATGATTATACCAAGGATAACTCAGATGAAAGTTGTGGAGTTAGAATTTTCAATCAAATACCTCACTTTATATTGCCATGTTGTATTACATCTGGGTTCCAGAATATATATATATAATTATTGTCCACCATCTTCATAACATTTAGGCATGTATTACATCTGGGTTCCAGAATATATATATAATTATTGTCCACCATCTTCATAACATTTAAGCATGTTTCTTTTGCTGAATTAGGCCATGGCCCAGAGAATAACTCCAGGAAAGTCATCAACAATCTTTTGGACCAGATCCAATAAATGAGATAAAAGCTGTCATTTCTGTATTAAATTATACATGCTAGATAACACAGTCACACACACGCACACCAGTTTTTGAACTCTAAGAGGTCCATGTGGTCTTCCACCCTGCAAAGAACTAGAGCAATATTCAAGCACTATGGACGCAGATCTCTGGAATCCAAAGACTTGAGCAGAACCCCACATGTCGACAAGTGGTACACTTCCTACCATGTGGCAGTTGAAGGGCCTGGGGACTTTATGATCAAAATTCTTTTTCTCCAAAATCTTGAGAACTTGAGCAGAACCCCACATGTCGACAAGTGGTACACTTCCTACCATGTGGCAGTTGAAGGGACTGGGGGACTTTCTGATCAAAATTCTTTTTCTCCAAAATCTGATACCTAAAAAGTCCTCCCTCTTCTACTTCTTCCCAACCTAAGACTTAACCCCTAACTGAAGCCCTTCTAGGGCAATACCAAGATTTCTGTCATCTACCCAGGGACCTCTTTGCTCTCAATTCTTATACCCAATGATCCATCACTTCCTCACACATTGTCTTCTACAATGATCTTACGACTTACCGTTACTATTTCTTTTGAAATTTTCGTATTATTAACAGCACTGACTGTCTCACTGGTGGTCACAGTATGTGGCCTCCCTGTCTATATCAGGTATCCAAGGTCACTCAAAATAAACATCCCCTCTAAAAACATGGTATATTAATCTGTAAGACCAGATATGGTTTCAAGACAAAATCCTTCTTGACAAACCCCTCCAATTGGGAGGTTGCCACCTCCAAGCCACTTCTTTATACATATTCTGAAGCCACCATGAGCTGACACTAATATACAATGTATATCAGTAGACAGGTTATTGATGAGCAATACTGACTTTCTCAACGAGGACAACAGTTGTGAAGTATGCAAGAGGTTTTCAAGCTTCAGTATATGACTTGACAATGTGATATAATAACCTTACACAATATTTTTAAAAAATAGACCACTTCCTTTTGTTTCCTTCCCTCTTGTTGCCTCATCTATGTTCTCATTTGGGATACACTGAGATTATGTTAGACCCTTAATAATTTTAGGTCTTTCTACTATTGAGTCATTTTATTTTTAAAAAAGGATTTTATTTATTTACTTGAGAGAGAGAGAGAGAGAGAGTGGACAGCAAGAGAGAGCATAAATAGGGGGAGTAGTAGGGAGATCAGCAGGAATAGAGGGAGAAACAGGCTCCCCACAGAGCAGGGAGCCTAATGTAGGGCTCAATCCCAGGACCCTGAGATCATGACCTCAGCTGAAGTCAGATACTTAACCATCTGAGCCACCCAGGAGCCCATGAGTCATTTTAATATGGAGAATTTTTGGGTACCCTAGGCCATCTTCTTTGATGCTTGCTTCATCCTTCCTTTCTGGGAACACTTAGTAACGCTGCCACTGGCTGAGTTCATTTGTTGTGTGATTAACATCATGCAAAAATCTCCTATTCTGTTCCTCATATATATGTTTGATAGCAATTACAGTTAAAGTGACTTATTTCTATTGTTGTTCCTTTACTTTCCTTCCTGTACTTTTAATTCTGTTTGATGTCAGAAAGCCGTTTTTCCTGGAGACTTTTTTTTTTTTTTTTTTACATATGTCTACTCATTTCTAAGGCACCGTGAGACCTATTTTTATATTTTATTTTATCTTTCTTCCCTGTGAATCCTGTGTCACACATCTGAGCAGTTAGATAGTTTAAGAGTTTCTTTTCTGGGTTGATATTTGCTTTGACATCAATGGGAACTCACATGTGCAAATGAAAACTCTTCTATGGCAAGAATCTTCTTTTAGGACCCATCTGGGTTAGCCAGATAAGTCTGAGAATGGTTTTATATCACTCCAGAAAATTCAGCTGTTCATTACTGCCGTGTACTCTGAGCAGATTCGTAGAGGAATGCATTAACAATATTTAAAAATATTTCATACTATCATATGAAAGCATATCTCCCAATTTACAGGTCTTTATATAATAATTCCTGTATGACTCTTTAGAAAGTCCATCATTACACAAGATCTGTACAACAATGATGAGAAGTAGTATAGGAATACAGTTATCTTTGCCATTGTTAGGTAAACTCACTGAGGTTAATCTGTAAGACAAGATCATTTTATCAAGACAGTAAAGAAGAGAACCAGGACTAAAATTAAAAATGTTTTAAGGGCGCCTGGGTGGCTCAGTGGGTTAAGCCTCTGACTTCAGCTTGGGTCATGGTCTCAGGGTCCTAGGATAAAGCCCTGCATTGGGCTCTCTGCTTGGTGGGGCCCTGCCTGCCTTTCCGCCTACTTGTGAGAGAGACTGTCAAATAAATTTTTTTAAAAAATATTTTTAAAAAAATGTTTTGATTTCCAGAAATATAAAGAACAAAAGATGTTGAAATGATTTTTAAAAGACCATAAGAACTGCTTCTGAAAGCCAATTAAACCATTATACTGATATAACTGAAATGATTAATTCACTTATTCATTATTTACATAGGCATACATACTAGTATTTATTCAACAAAGATCTATTAATTATCTAATGTATGCCAGAAACTCTGCTACCCACAGGAGAAAATGCAGTGATAAATAAGATAAGGTTTGTTCACTATGTGACAAAGCAGAATGGTGTATAAAACGCAGACTCCTGAAACAGAAAATTTGGGTTTTATATATCCAGAAGCAAACTAGACATTGATATATATCTCTGCATCTTCTATTTTCATAATAGTCATGTGACATGGCTAATGTTTTAGGTTATACACAAGAACAAATTAGTCACAAAAATATATATCCAAATACATGATAGAAAAGTAAATATTGCTTTTTTATTTTGAGGTAATTTTAAACCACAAAAAGAGTTGCAAAAATAGACCAAAGATATATGAGATGTCCAAAAAAGGGCAAATCAAAAGAGAAAGCAGATTAGTTGTTCCTTAGGTCTGGAGGTAGGACAGGTTATGGAGAAGAATAGAGAATAACAAATGAGCATTTGTTTTACAATATCTTCATTGACAGTTCACTTGTGTCCCACACCAACATTTGTATCTGTATCTACATCCTTCGGTTTATGTTTATGTATTTGTGTCCATGATTATGTTAATATCATATGTCCTTTCTAGTGTTTAGGGTGGGAGGGAGATGGAGATGAAAGTCTTACCTGCCATTTTTATCCCATCCCTTCACTATCCACTCCTGATTTTTAAACTCAAATATTCTCTTCTCACCAATAACAAGAAATCAAAGATTGTTCTTAGGGACCCCCGTCAGTGAAAACACTTCATATATCAGAATGCCTCCTTTCAGGTACACTCCTCCAATTTCAAAAAGTGTTCATGACATGTAAAGACTGTATCTATTAGCTTCTACAGAAGGTCTCCAAGCCCCCACCATCCATTGCACGCTCCCTTTACTCAGACATATTCTCTTATGAAACCATCTCATTATGTAACCACACGCCTAAGGAAATGTTTTTTCGTTGGATGTCCTTTTTAGCATTAAGCACAATTCTTTCATGAAGACGTTTGGAAACAAGAAATTCTTTCTTCTGTTCATTTTACATTTTGGAATGGATGAAATTGACCATATCACCCACTATACCATTTTCTTTACTAACTCAGGTATATTGAATATATATATGACAACTGATAAGAGATTGTGATAGTGTAATATTTCCATCTTTCCAAGCCAACACAGTTTTATGGAGAAAAGATTGCAAATACTTCTCAAAATATCAAATTAGGGGTATTCCCAAGGTTGCTAAGACACATGTGAAATATGTAAACTGAGGCTCAGGTTTCAATTTTGTATTATTAACAAGTTCAGGGAAGGCTAAATATAATGACCCTTTTTAAATATCTTCTTCCGGTCATCCCAATTGCATACATAATAATCCCTAAACTGTTTCAATTCAAAACGCCCTAAAAAGTGTTTCTAATCTTAAGATAAACTTTACTTTGTAGTAAGGAATTTATTGTTAATATCACCATATTAGAACCCATCAAAATTAAATTTGCCTACCTAGGATTCAACTGCCCAGAAAACTATCTGTAGTCCCAAATAATGATAACAAAAAAAGCCTTTTTGGGGGGGGGGGGCTTTTGGGCAGGCAATATCATTATCAGAAATTCTATTGGTCAAAGGACTAATTATGTCTTTTAAAAAGAAGCCCCTCAGGGCTTGACCTAGTGTGCTCTTATTACTGTTCTATATAAAACTTTTATAAATTACAACATATGGTTTTCAGGCTTCCAAAAAGCAGTTTATTATAAAAATAGAGAAGATCTATGAAAGGCAGGATAGACACACAGCAGCCAGAGGCCTCATAATTCTAAAACACTAAGTTGCTTCTGAAAGCACCAGAACTTTACATCCTAGGCTGTTCAAAATGATGATCATATATAGTAAAGAAAATATTAAAAGTGATGAAATTCTACCCCTATATTCTAATTAAAATCAATGCCATATATAATAGATATCTATAATATTTCCTGTCACTAGAGCATTTTAAAGTTTGGATATTTAAAGTGCTAAGCTATTGGGAAAATTTATTTATCCTGAATGATTCATGCACAAGGACTCTTATTAGAAAATGTTTGTGCAGTCTACAAAACAAAAAGACAACCACCAAAATGGGAGCCAATATTTGAGACTGACATATCAGATAAAGGGCTAGTATGCAAAATCTATAAAGAACTTATCAAACTCAAAACCCAAAGAACAAAGAATCCAATCAAGAAATGGGCAAAAGACATGAATACACATTTCTGCAAAGACGACATCCAGATGGCCAACAGACACATGAAAAAGTGCTCTGTCACTTGGCATCAGGGAAATACAACTCAAAACCACAGTGAGATACCACCTCACAGCAGTCAGAATGGCTAAAATTACCAAGTCAGGAAACAACAGGTGCTGGTGAGGATGCAGAGAAAGGGGAACCCTCCTACACTGTTGGTGGGAATGTAAGCTGGTGCAGCCACTCTGGAAAACAGGATGGTGGTAAAAAGTTGAAAATAGAGCTAGCTTATGACCCAGCCATCGGACTATTGAGTATTCACCCTAAAGATACAAATGTAGTGATCCAAAGGGGCACATGCACCCTAATGTTTATAGCAGCAATGTCCACAATAGCCAAACTATGGAAACAGCCTAGATGTCCATCAACAGTTAAATTGATAAAGAAGACGTGGTATATACACACACAAATACATATATAATGGAATACTATGCAGCCATCAAAACCCCCGAAATTTTGCCATTTGCAATGGTGTGGATGGAACTAGAGGGTATTATGCTAAGAGAAATAAGTCAATCAGAGAAAGACAATTATCATATGATCTCCCTGATATGAGGAATTTGAGAAACAACACAGAGAATCATAAGGGAAAAGAGGAAAAAATGAAATGAGACAAAACCAGAGAGGGAGACAAACCATATGAGACTCTTAATCTCAGCAAACAAACTGGGTGTTGCTAGAGGGGAGGGAGGTGGGAGGGATAGGGTGGCTGGGTCATGGACATTGGACAGGGTATGTGCTATGGTGAGAGCTGTGAATTGTATAAGACTGATGAATCACAGACTTGTACCCCTGAAACAATACATTATATGTTAATTTTAAAAAAGCAAAAAAAAGAAAATATGCTTCTGTTATTATTTCCATAAAGTATAATTGTTACAGTTTTCAAGGACACTTTTCTCAACAGATAATCTTATGAAGTACATGTATCATGTCTTTGTATAAGAAACAAATCATTCAATAAGGTCACTAACCAGTGATCTAAGTCAAACATAGGAGAGAATTATGTGTTAGAGATGTTGTGTATCCAGCACTAAACCAATAGAGAAATTCAAACCTATGGATTTAAATTAAACACACACACACACACACACACACACACACACACACACACACACACACACACACAAAGAGAGAGACAGAAAGAGAGAGAGAGAGAGAGAGAAATAACTCAAATTCAGTCAAAATGGGCAATATTGTCTGCTGGAATCAAAACAGTTTCTCATCCTTTAGATCCTTAAATACGTATTTTTTAAAAGTCCCCAAAATGTTTGATGTTCCGTGATAGAAGAATATAACAGAATTGAGCCGGGAAGAAGGGAAAGAGAGGTTAATTTTACATGGTGTCAGGGATGGTTAAAAATGCTTTTTAAAATAGAGACTATGCTGAATCTTGAAAAAGGAGACAGGGTCATCAGACACAAATAGTTACAAAAGG
This sequence comes from Mustela nivalis, assembly GCF_964662115.1. Taxonomy (NCBI): domain Eukaryota; kingdom Metazoa; phylum Chordata; class Mammalia; order Carnivora; family Mustelidae; genus Mustela; species Mustela nivalis. Next base: position 50,443,162 of record NC_139032.1, read on the forward strand.
AAAAATTTACTTGAGGCATTTAATGTGTGTTTAATATGAGTTTTCTAATGTATCTTTAAAGTTTCAAGGAAACCTTTGAAAGAATGAGTGAGTGAATGATTGTTTGCATGGGGGCATGGAACTGTATCAGTAAAGTCAAGGACATAGAAAACATTCTGAAACATTAACAAACTGTCCATCAATCCAGTATGATGGAGCCTAGATTATGTAGCAGGACATGGTGAAAGGTAAAGTTTGTGATAGAGGCAGGGTTGAATGATAGAACACTTCTGTGACAGTCATTTTTTGAGATCACAATGGCAGCAATGTATAAGGAAGACTGATTTGAAATACCACTTAAGCTTTCAAATTGATAAAGTTCTTTTTATAATTGGGAATATCTAGTATTAGCACAGCTGACCCCTATTTGGATGGAGGAGAGTAGTGAAATCTTGGGAAACGCCCATGTAAATAGGAAAAGATTGTCTAATTCTCTATAGTCATACAAAGCAACCAAGATGTAATAGTAAAGCAGGTCAAATACTGACTTGATATGAGGGTTGAAAGTAGAAAAGTAGGTTAAGGTAGATCAGTAAGTTAATGGTGTCAAAGCAAACATTGCACTACACAAAATTACACAAATGAGGAAGAATTTATTCAAGGCCATTGCAATAAGGAAGAAAGAAACAAGAGCTCAGTCTGAACTCCTCTGAGACAAGAGGGATCCTAGATTATCTGTGTTTGCTAATTGGGTGAACCCTAAGAAAAAGTTTGCTTTTTCATATTTCCGTAACAGGAGATAGATTGACACTTTAGAGCAAAGTACTGGACGAAGTTAGGATTTCTCCTCCCAGTGGATGCTAGGGGGACTATCTCCTTTGAGGATATATATCAAAGGAATGGCTCCCAATTCCTGGAAATAGACATCAATGGGTAAAAAAGCAGGTAAGAGGTATTTTAAAAGATTGACCTCTCAAAGAGGCACCAAAAGAATTTATAGTTGCACATTTTCTTACATAGATGTTCTAAGAAAAGGAAAGTCAGGAAGCTAGCTAACTTCAGTCAAGCTGGGAGGAACATCAAGGTCCTCCTCGTCAATGGGAAGAGAGTGACTAAAATGTGACACATGGAGTCAAGCTTAAGTGATAGAAACAGGGGAAACCACTAGTGTAAGTGTTGGATTGGAAGATAACAAAAATATCAAGAAACTGGGTGTTTTTAGGAGGTCTAAAAACAAAGTATATAGCTAGTGAAGGACTGAGAGAGGCAAATGTACAGGAGATGGCAGAAATATTGATACATTTCTATACTGCAATTCAACCATTTTGGGATAAGACTATTTTCAGCATCACCCAATGATATGATGCATGAGAGAAAGTATTAAAACCAAGAAAGAGAGAAACTGAGGCCAAGTTGATTTATTATAATAATAAGAGATTTTTGGTTTATTCATTGGGTTAAGCATGTTACATGTAACTAGCTCTAATCCCACATTTTGGAAAACACTGACAGATAACTTTTCTCTCATTTCAACACACTCTTATAATGCCTCATGTACTGGTACCGTTTGAATTCTGGTATAAACTAGATGCTCTGGATTGTCATGATTTTAGAGTATCTGTGACTGTCTTAATACCTTTCTTTGGTTTTGCTTTATATTTTTATTTCTATTCTTATAGACAGACTGTAGGGCTTCTAGCTCCTTCCAGATGCCTTTCTCAGCTCTTCTAATTGGCTGTTTGAATCAAAGAAATAAAATAGGCTTGTTGAATTTTAAAGAGACTGGAATTAATGAATACTTATCACTGCTAGGAGGGTGAATGGGAGTCGGGGGCAGCAGCTACATTTACTATAAATACTTTGGTATGTTTGGAATTACTATAATAAATCTATAATTTATTTAAATTAAAAAAAAAACCTTTTTAAGAAAATAATATAGGTTGACTGTTTTAAGGACTTTGCCCTGACAAAAATTAGTGTCAATATATAAGCTTTATGACTTCCTTTCTGACTGGCCAGAAGCCTTCTTGGTGGCCTTTTCAGTTTATCAGTGCCCTCTAGACATGTGAGGTGGCCAAGATTTTCAGTTCTGAATACGTGGGCATTGTTACATGCCCAAATTTTCTAATTTCAGAAGACAAGAATAGTGAAAAAAAATTCTGAGATTCAATAGGTTCAATTATTTAACAGTGAAGTGGTTAAAAAGCCCACTGCAGCCGATTTTGATGTTTTAGTGTTATTTGCACTTGGAAAATGCTTTCTCTTGTCATCACTAGGGACTATTGGCTCTTCACATATTATGCAGAATGAAATCTCAGTCAGAATGGGGAAAAATATCAATTATTAATTAGACATAAATTATTCCTAATCTACACACAATGCCTAATCCCTGGTTCACAGAAATGCAAATTGTGCTTCAAAAACAGTATGTTAACAAGTCATTTGTCTGCAAAAGACAGGAGCCCAAGTTCAATATAAAATACAGAACAAATACTTCAAACTCATTTCAAGGAATATGCTGATGGAAGGTTATCCAGAACAGCAAGGAAACGGAAAACTAGGCAAACAAAATACCCACAAGGTGAACTTGTTTTCTGGTGCATAAAAAACAACTAGTGCATCTACTGTAGCCATTTTTCAATTCTACAAAAAGTTGAGAATTAACTGGAAAATGGTACAATTCACTATGAATTGTAAAAATGGTAAATAAGTAACAAAGGAAACAATGAAGGCTTTAAGAGGTCCCCAAAATGAAAATCCTCTGTGTTACCCATAATTGTCTTCTGGAGGTCCCTGTGACCTAAAACATACTCAGAAAGCATGATTAGGATAAAGCCCCTGTTCCAGACAGGCGGGCTCATGCCCTGTCCCAAGTTTGTGTACTGCCCACTCTCATCTCTCGTCTGCTGTTCTATGTTGATTTTCTAGTCACTTCTTTCATGCTTCCCATTAAGCATTGCCAGTCTTCCCCATTCCAAATTCCTCTTTCAAAGACCTGTGACACTGATTTTCCTAGAGCTTTCACCAGCTCTCTACACAGGCATCCCCTGCTTTGAGCAAGTTCTGACATTGCTTTGCCTTTTTTTTTTTTTTTTTCATTAGTTTCAGAGAAGGAATTTACTGTTTCACAGTTGCATATAGCGCCCAGGGCTCATGACATCAAATGTCCTCCTTAATATCCATCACCCAGTTATCCCTTCCCCCAACCCACCTCCCCTCCAGCAGCCCTCAGCTTATCTCCTAGAGTTCAGCCTCTCTTAGGGTTTCCCTCCCTCTCTGTTTTCACCGTATTTTATTTTGCCTTCCCCAAGGTTCATCTGTTTTGTTTCTTAAATTCCGCACCAGAATGAAACACTGTTTTGCTTTTACAAAAGACCTGCATCAGTACCAGTTTTCATTAACTGAAAGAAATCCAAAGAGATTTTCACTTTTATGAAAAAAAAGCAAAAAACAAAAATAGCATTCAGGGGGCGCCTGGGTAGCTCAGATGGTTAAGCCTCTGCCTTCAGCTCAGGTCATGATCCCACGGTCTTGGGATCGAGTCCCCCATCAGTTTCCCTCTCGGCAGAGAGCCTGCTTCTCCCTCTCCCTCTGCTACTCCCCCTGCTTGTGCTCACTCTCTCACTCTGTCAAATAAATAAATAAAATATTTAAAAAAGAAAAGAAAATAGCATTCGGTACTTGTTTGGTGCTGAGACATTAAAAAGGCAGTGAACACCCAAACAGCCACAGTAACATCACCCAGGTCCTTTGCAGGGGATCTCCACTAAGCATCTCAGCATCAAGCTGCCACAGCTCTGAACTGTGTCCAGGAGCGTGTGTGCTCTATCTTATGTCCATTTATTTTGTGCAAGATGTGTGTACTAAAGTATCAGAAAGCCTATGAGATTTTGTTTTGTTTTGGTTTGGTTTTGGTTTTTTTTAGGTCTAGGAATGTTCAAAAAATTTTCTATATAGATTAATGCTAATTGGTCTTTGCTATATCCATGTCCACTTCCAAAAGGTTTCATAGAAGCACACATTCAGACACAGAGGAAAACCTGTACTCTGCTGAATTACAAAATAACACTTTCCTATAACCCTTGAAGATTTCTGACTTCTGAAAAGAGATATTTTGTATCCTTCCAAACTTCAAACACAGAGCTTTGCACATGGTGTGGTTGGATCTCTGTCTACTTTGGTGATCTCAGAATTTGCTTAGATCCTCAACACAAATGTTCTTAAAAATCTATTTTTGACCATAATTTGTTTTATCATACCAGAATCCCCATATTCCATGTGTGTACTCTGCTTTTTACCAACAGTGTTAGAATTTTCCCAAGCACATAATAAGGTTTCTATGCCTATAAATGCATCTCTCCCCCAAACGGAACCCCCAAACTCAAGTTCAAAGGAAAAGACCTGTCACCTATGTCACTAAACAGTCCAGCCAGACTCCTTTCCTCCTCTGCTCTGTCCAATCTCCCCAGTGCAATTGCCAGTACAGTGATGAATGCACAAATGGAAAGAATGCAATACTGCACATGATTGATTGCATGGAAAAAGGAGAAACCTACAGAAAACCCCAAGCTGGGAACTTATTTTATATCATTCCCTGTTGCTGCTCAGTCGTGAATGCTGCTGTGATTCACTTTCAACACTTTGAAATCTCTTGGTATTTGTAACATGTTCTGAACCAGATATAAATTGATTGCTCAGCCCTACCTTTTTTCTTTTTCAATTGAATTTTTTTTTTAAACTAACGTTTAGCAACACACTTAATATTGCTTACATATAGCTTTTATTTCTGCTCGGGGCAAGGGTGGGGGAAATAGTTTTGCCTCAAGAAGTTTACGTAATTTAAGAGAGCATTGTGTGGTTTCTGTAATGTAATCACTTTTCCTTATGTGTTAGAGAGCATGGCTCACTGAAAATGTAAGATAACTATATATATTTTTGGAATTGGATTATTCTAGCACATTTTTTAAAGGAATATATAGGTACTAAAACACATAATGTAGTTTAGAAGTACAAGCTTTGGTCACCACCAGGAGATGAGCTATAAAACAGAATGGAGCCAACTACGATTTCAGTAAGTGTGCTTTGATATGTAAATACACACACTCTCTCTCTTCAAGAGGAGACTAGCTTTCAGTGTAGGACAGTCTATTAAAAAAATATTGCTCATTCAAGCATAATAGATGGTAATCATAGTCCACTAAATGGTAAGACAACACATGAATTTTCTTTTCCTAATCAAAGGACCAAATATTTATTGGTTTGGGTTTTGGCTAATTGTACCACATGCAAGAAATCCGTGGCTTGTTTCACATATGCTCCAAACACACGAGTCTTAATAAGCAGTTTAGGATTCAAAGGCCCACTTGGTAAAATCAGGCCTCGTTGACATTTTTGCTTTCCAGAATTTTAAAAGACAGCTTGCTATCTTGCCTAAGTGTTTCCTCTAGGTAGTAGCCTATTAATGCAGGAACAGATTGCTTATTCCACTGGTAGCTGGTAGGAATCAAGCAATTTGTAAAAGGATTTCTCCATAGATTAGCTTTTTTCAAGCATGAGTTCTTTAGGTGAAGAATTAGGGCAATATGGCTCCTAGAGCCCTGGAACAAGCATTCTATGCTACCTTAAATTCAGTCATTAAATGGTTTTTAACATAACATGTAATTCCTCCCCTTCAATGGCCAGATATATTGTGGCCACATCAGGTATGTTATGAACCTAGGAAGTGTTGAGCTGCAGTTACAACCTACTTAGCAAAGAAAGTACTATTTCAAACCTCTATACAGGTTCTCAACAAATCTAGAAATGATTTGTCAACACATTGGACAGCACAGTAGTATCACTTTCCTTTTCTGAACCAGAATGAGGAAGTGTCTTTGATATCTGCTATGGACAAATACTAAGTTCCAGTAAGTGCAGATCCTATTGGTGGCAAAAATCCTGCAAATCAGCATATACTTTAAAAAAAAAAAAAAAGAGTCTAAAGCATTTTGCCTCTTCCTCTTACCCCTATAACATATATATTCCAGGCAAGTCATTTAAACTCTCAGAACCCCATTCATCTAATTTATAAAATACAGAAGCTAATATCTGTTTTATTAGACTTAAATGAGATAACACATAAATTATATAATATCACTAAACACTAACAAGCAAATAAATGTGGTTTTACTGGTTTAACCACAAAGATCCTGAATCCTCCAACCTTAGGGGGTCACTCTGTCCTTTAAAAGGTTCGAAACACTTTGTGTTTATTGTGGGGGTAGGAGTCCAGGGCCATATTTTTCTACTGGGTTTATAGAGGGGCAGAGGGGCTGGTTTAGGATCTTCTGAAATCTCACTCTATATTCACAAAAGCTTGATTTTAAGTATCAACTGTAGCTTTTCTCAGTTTCCGAGAATTCTCTTTCTCCACCCCATTTTCTGCCATCATCAAATCAATCTTTCTTCATGTGTTTCCCCTAAATGATCATCTGCCAACAACACAAGGCTGTCCTCTGTATTATCTCCACAGAAAATCTGTGGGTAATGAAAAGTAATTACAGCAGTAAGCAAAATGCAACTTTAAAATAAATGATAGACATAGCCATTCCTGGAAATGTCTCACTCAAGAAATATAAACAATGTGATGCCATGTTGGTGTGGCTTTCTCTTTTTCCAGACATGTCTTTCTTCTCTTCTCTTGATCTTCCAAATCTATTTCCTCTCAAATTTCAATGAGATCATCCGTATTGCTATTTAAGATTTTATTATCAGGGTACCTGGGTGGCTCAGTGTGCCACTGCCTTCAGCTCAGGTCATGATCTCTTGATCTCTTGGGATCAAGACCCGAGTCAGGCTCCCAGCTCCACAGGGAGTCTGCTTCTCCCTCTAAGCTCTCCCCTCTCATGCTCTCTCTCAAATAAATAAGTAAAATCTTTTAAAGAAAGATTTTATTTATTTATTTTTTTGGACAGAGAGAGAGAACACACGCAGGAGAGGAAGAAGCAGACTCCCCGCTCATTGGGGAGCCCAACACAGGCTCAATCCCAGGCCCCTGAGATCAGGACCTGAGCCAAAGGCAGACACTTCACTGACTGAGCCACCCAGGTGCCCCAAGACAATTCTTAGATTCCTGTACTTCAGTGCAAAAAAAGGTTTTTCTTCTGAAATTCATCCCTATGGATACATTAAATGTCCATGTACTCCTTTATATTTCCCAGCCTTCTAGGCAGTTAGACTGAAGTCATATGAGTACTCTTGCCAAATGGCTGTGAGTAGAAATGATGAGTTTCCTTTTAGGGCCAAAGGACCTTAGAGCCAATGTCCCTCTTCTCTCTCTATATTCCCTACCAAGCTGCCCTTGAGGACATGAGTTCCAGATATAGATTAAAACTGAACATGTATTAGACCTTGTGTAAGCAAGAAATAAACATTGTTTTAAACCACTGAGATTTGAAGATTTTATTTGAACTTATTACTAATATAATTCTCTTCTGAGATTGGTCCTCTGGGGAAAAAAAAAACAATATTCACAGACAAGAATGTCTATTGACCTGATTGCATGAAAAAACAAAACTCTCTAAAAGAAATTATCCGATAGTACTTACTTCAAACTGCTCAAACTGCAACTGTCTTTTAAAAAAAATCTTAAAATTAGTATAAAGAATTATTATTGGGGCGTCTGGGTGGCTCAGTGAATTGAGCATCTGACTTTTGATGTCAGCTCAGGTCATGAGCTCAGGGTTTTGGGACTGAGCCCCTGGCAACAGGCTCAACCCTCAATGGGGAGTCTACTTGAGATTCTCCAACTTTCCCTCTGCCCCTACCCCTACTCACATTCTCTCTTTTTCTCTCTAAAGTAAGTATATAAAGCTTTTTTAAAAAAAAGAATAGTTAATAAACATCATTTTCATCCTCTTATTAAGTTTCAGAAAGAATTTGCATTGGGCATTATTAAAATTTATAGTGCTTGATACACCTAGGTGAGTCAGTTGTTTAAGTGTCTTCTTTCATTCCACTCAGGTCATGATCACAGGGTGCTAGCATTCAGTCCCACATTGGGCTCCTTGCTCATCAGGGAGCCTGCTTCTCCCTCTGCCTGTCACTCCCCCTCCTTGTGTTCTCACACGCTCTCTCTCTGACAATTACATAAGCAAAATCTTTTTTAAAAGATTTTATTTATTTATTTGACACAGAGAGAGAGAGATCACAAGTAGGCAGAGAGACAAGGAGAGGGAGAGGGGGAAGTAGGCTCCCTGCTGAGCAAAGAGCCCGATGTGAGGCTCAATCCCAGGACCCTGAGACCATGACCTGAGCCAAAGGCAGAGGCTTAACCCACTGAGGTACCCAAGGTGTCCCAAATAAATCTTAGAAAAGAAAAATCTGTAGTTCTTTTCTTCTGAACATGTTACCTAGAACAATTCAAAACAAAGAACAAGAAATCAATACTTTTGTGTTATTGATAGTGACAAAATTCTAGGTTGTACTTTTTCAAAATTTCCCTGTTTAGGAGGAGCTTATCAATTCTGTAGAAAGACCCACTTCTCAGGTGATACCAGTTCGTCCTTTGCTAAAAAGCTTTCATCCCAAAAAGACCCATAGGGTGCCTGGGTGGCTCACTGGGTTAAAAGATGATCCCAGGGTCAGGGGATGGAGCCTTACATCGGGCTCCTTGCTCAGCGGGAAGTTGCTTTTCCCTCTCTTTCTGTCTGCCACTCCCTGTGCTAATGCGTTCTCTGTCAAATAAATAAATAAAATCTTTTTAAAAATAAATAACAAAAAAGACCCACAAAGACAGACCTGGGTAAAGGAATATGAACTTAAAAGGCAAACTGATTGTAACCAGTAAATGTCCCCAATTACTCCCAGGGATCTAAAAGAGGGGCAGACATTATTTTTTATAGCACTGACACTACCATTTTGTAATGCGAAGAAATGTAGTTTTCTCATGAAGTTGTCCCATCAGAACATTTAACTGGACATGGAAGAGCCCTATACAGAAGTGTTTACACACATACGAGTAACACAAATCCCTTTGTGTGTGATGTATTCTCTTATATTGTAAACAAACAGAAAACTGTGTCTCTATGTCTCAGACCAAAAGAAAAAATGGGACAGAACTATGAATAGCCCTTTCATGGAAAATTAATTGCTAATGGCTTTTAACCATGACAAAATGCAAATTAAAACTGCCCTGACATGTCATTTCTCTCCTGTCTCAGTGTAAAAATCCCAAGTTTGACAACATAATTTTGAATGTAGTTGTTGAAAGACTAGAATTCTCACACCTTATCAGTGGTCATTAAAAACGGCACAACCTTTATGGAAAGACATTTAAAAATATCTACAGAAGTATATACTTATTTGTATCCTAATTTAAAACTACCTTTAGGAATTTGTTAAAGATATATTGAAAATTATTAAGATATATACAGAAGGTTATTCCATGCAGCATTACTTAAATGGCACACAAATTGGAAACCCAAATATTCAAAAATTAGGGGACTAACTGGTTAAAGTACAGCATGAGCAAACTGTAAAATAAGATATGACATGCCATCACAATAGGATACAGTTTTAAAAAGGAATGAGGAATTTCTCTCCATATAATTATGGAACAATCAACATTGTGTTAACAAAGCAAGGTGAAGTACACTGTATGTCAAGAACTACCATTTATCTATGAGGGATATTTACATCTATGCATTTATTTATTTTAAAAATAATAGAAGTATGAGATTTGTTAAATGGTCTTATAGGGTAAGTAAAAGAAATAGGGTAGAATGGACAAAGAATCTGAACAGACATTTTTCTAAAGAAGATAAATAAATGGTCAACAAACAGATGAAAATAGTATTTTATCATTCTTAGCCATCAAGGAAATGCAAGCCAAAACCACAATGAGATACTGCTTTACAACTTCTAGGATGGCTATATTTACAATTTCTAGGATGGCTATAATCGAAATACATATACCACTAAATGTTGGAGAGGTGGGCAAACAAGAACACTCATACATTGCTGGGGGAAACATAGAATACTGCAGTCACTTTGGAAAACAGTCTGCCAGGTCCTCAGAGAGTTAAACCTAAAGTTACCAACTGATCCAACAATTCCACTCTGAGGTATATATACACAACAGAAATAAAACTTATGTCTCATGCAAAAAAAAAAAAAAATATATATATATATATGTATATATATATACAAATGTTCCCAGCATTATTCAAAATAATGAAAGTCCATCAATGGCAACATGGAAAAAATAAAATGTAGAATACCATAGGTTGAATATTCAACCATAAAAGAGAATGAGGTAAGTACTAAACTCTGCTACAACACGGTTGCACCTTGAAAACATTATGCTAAGTAAAAGAAGCCAGACACAAAAGGCCACGTTATATGATTCCATTTGCACAAAATGTCCAGAACAGACAAATCTATAGACACAGAAAGTATCTTAGCACTTAACTAGGACTGGAGGAGAAGAGGGAACGGGGTCTGACTGGACAACTGCAGGCCAAGGGACAGAAACTAGACTGATTCTTCAATGTACCATATTTGAAAGATGTGACACTGGAGTCATGCAAATTTTATGTATTTTAAAACAAAATAAAGACTTTAAAGTAGACCATGAAAATTAAAATGGAAAAAAAACCGCTTTATTTTACACTCATGTGTAGGAATTATCCCAACATATTTAAAAGACAATCATTTGTAACCACAGTTAGTAATAACACACTACATTTTTAAAAGTTTCTACAAGACTAGATCTTAAAAGTTTTCATCACAAAATTTTTTTTTAACTTTGTAGTGATGCATGTTAACTAGACATACTGTGATGATCATTTCTCATTACATACATATATTGAATCATTATGTGGTACAACCTTAAACTAATATAATGTTATATGTCAATTATATGCCAATTAAAAAAGACAATGTTTGACAAGTATACCCAGTAGCACATTTTAAAAATAAAGCAGCACAGAAAAAATTCTTAAGCTATCTTCAAACATCATATTGAAGGTACTGTAATTCTCAGATTGTTATGTATGCATTTTTATATAAATAGAACTGAGAAGTACATTGTTCTTGGGAGACTGACATTTTAGATGGGAAAGAGGAGGTACAAATATAAGATACAGGAGTAAAGCAAAAATCTTGTAGTCTTGAATTTGAATAAGATTAGTATGAACTCACTATCTATTTTCCTTTTAAAAAACTTCTAGCTTTCATATAGTGTGCAGATCTCCAATATTTCCCACTACTCATGTCTACACATCTGCATAATTGCCTTGAGTATGAGTGAAATCTATACTGTTTTTCATTAATAGAATATTTCAAAGGTTACTGGCTGTTACTCCCTTGATTAGATTATATGGCAAACACGATGAAGTTACTCTCAAGATTACATTATTTTGTGGGAGATTGCATCAGATTTAGAGATTATTCTTGCTCTCTTGATGAAGTAGGTGGCCATGATGGACACTTCTCTTGGCAAGGGACTGAAACCCTTTCTAGAATGAGAAAGCAGCTTCCAGCAAACAGAGAACAAAGGTTGGTGCCTTGAATCATACCACTGGAAAAAAATGAATCCCAATAACAAAAACAGGATTTGGGCTTGAAAGTATATTCTTTCCCAGGTGAGCCTCCAGATGCCAATACAACCTGGCTATCACTTTCACTATACCTTTGTGAGTCCCTGAGCCGAGCACAAGGTCAAGCCAGGCAAGAGACCCAAGCTGCAGATACTATGGTATAAGAAAAATATTGTTTTAAGATGCTAAATTTGAGATTAAACAGGAATATAAGACTAATGTCTCTAATTTTTAAAAAATGCCTAACTAGAAATGGGCACTCTAACATACAGCTTCAGACTCTTAATTTGTCCCTAAAAAAGCTAATGCTTTTTAAAGAAATGACTAATTACACAAGTGGAACAGGCGATACATGGCTATAGCCAGATATTCAGTAGAAACCGGGGCAGATTCACCCCATATTCCTAGGTCTATGGAAAAGAAAATGTTTAAGTATGATGAGAAAAGGAAAGTAAGGTATCAAAAGTACCAAACAAAATTAAGACAGATGAAAAACATCCTATCTAACATGAAAAATTCAAAGTGTGAGCTTAACAGCAGATTAGACACTGCAGAAAAAAAGATCAACAAACTTTAAGATATACAACAGAATCCACCCACATGAAGCAGAGGCAAATAAAAGACTGAAAAAAATGAACAGGGCCTTGGATACAAGGGAGATAATAACAGAATCCTGACAGGAAAAGAAACAGGTTTTTAAGAAATAACTAAAACATTTTTTCAAATTTGATGAAAATAATAGATCTAAAAATGTGAGAAGTGAGTCAAACATTAAAAAGGATGAACACAAAGAAAACAACATCAAGATTGATAGGCAGAAAATACTAACCTGTGTGTAAAAGAGAAACTCTTAAAAGTGGTCAGAGAAATAAGACACACTGCACATGGGAACAAAAATAAGGCTAGTGAAGATTTATTTTCTGAAATCATGCAAACGTTAAAAAAAAGTATAAACCCAAAGCAAGAAAAAAAAAAACAACAACATAAAATTATTTATCCAGGGGATATAGTCTTCGAAACTGGCAACAAATAGGGATTTGGGGGGACAAACCAAAGCTTACAGAATTCATCACCATAAAGACTACCTTATAATAAATTGTAATAGAGTTCTTCAAAGAAAAGAAAGAAAATACAAGATCAGCAATTGTATCTATGCAAAGAAACTTTTTTTAAATTTATTATTTTTTTAGAGAGAGAAAAAAGGAGTGCAAGCAGGAGAGGCACAGTGAGAAGGAGAGAGAACCCAAGCAGACTCCATGCTGAGCACAGAGCCCAGGATGTCTCAGTCTCACAACCCTGAGATGAGGGCTTGAGCTGAAACTAAGAGTCAGAGGTTTAACCAACTGCACCACCCAGCCACCTCTATGCAAAGAAATTTAGAGTAATAGAAACTGTATGTGAAATGTATACTATTTTAAGCTGCTACAGTTGGGATAATCATTATGAAAGAACAGAACTAATACATTTCACTATTTGAAAAAAAAATCTTGGGGCACCTGGGTGGCTCAGTGGGTTAAAGCCTCTGCCTTCAGCTCGAGTCATGGTCCTGGGGTCCTGGGATCGAGCCCCACATTGGGCTCTCTGCTCAGCGGGTAGCCTGCTTCCGCCTCTCTCTCTGCCTGCTTCTCTGCCTGCTTGTGATCTCTGTCTGTCAAATAAATAAATAAAATCTTTAAAAGAAAAATCTTACAGTGACTAACATATTTATAACGAGCACCCTAATAGCCAGACTGCAGACTCTTAATTTTTTACTAGAATAAACTAGTTTTCTTAGGTGCTCCTGGGTGGCTCAGTTGTTAAGCATCTGCCTTCAGCTCAGGTCATGATCCCTGGGTCCTGGGATTGAGCCCAGAAGCATCAGGCTCCCTGCTCTGCAGGAAGCCTGCTTCTCCCTCTCCCATTCCCCCTGCTGTGTTTGTTCTCTGTCTCACTGTGTCTCTGTCAAATAAATAAGTAAAATCTTAAAAACAAAACAAACTTGTATTCCTTAGAAAAATTACCTATTAGGCAGAGTATCCAGTGTTCCTGCAGATCTGTCTCTTGTTTCAACAGTGTTTGGATGGAGCAGACCCAAGGACACCCCTTCTACTAGCCTCTAACCATTCTCAACATTTTTCCCAGTTGCAAACCTCAGAGCCATCTTCTTCGACACCGTCTTCCTCTGGAACCAGCTAATACACTATTTTGAGCTTAGCTCTTTATTACTGATCAACCATGAGCTTCCAGGCATATCAGAATCATTCCACCAAGGTGAAGGCCAACAACAACAACCTAATCAACATGCTTCTATGGGCCTCCTACACCTACTTCTCTCTAGGATTCTATTTTGACCATGATTATGTGGCTCTGGGGGGCACAGGCCACTTCTGTGAGTCACTTGGCTGAGGAGAAGTGTGAGGACACTGAGCATCTCTTGAAGATGCAAAACCACCACAGTGGCTGCATCCTCTTCGAGGACTGCAGAAGCCATCCAAGAGGAGTGGGGTTAAACTCTGGATACCAAGGAAGCCACCCTGGCTTTGGAGAAGATCCTGAACCAAGCCCTTTTACATCTTTACATATGTCTTGGGTTCTGCTCTTGCAGATTCCCATCTCTGTAACTTTCTGGTGAATCACTTCTTGGATGAAGAGGTGAAACTGAGGAAGATGGGTAACCACCCAATTAAGCTCTGCAGACTGGGCAGCCCTCAGGCTGGGCTGGATGAGGATCTCTTCCAAAGGCTAATTCTCAAACACAACTAAAAGCTTCTGGAGCTCAGTGGTCTTTCAGGAGCCCCTCTGACATCACCCTGGTGCCAAGGCTTGTGCCGGAGCCTCTTACAGCAGCCACTAGGCAGCTTTTCAACCACCTTGGAGCTCTCTCCCAAACCATGGACCAACTGGGGGAAAAAAAGTTTTTTGCAGCACAAACAAAAACAAAGAAAAAGAAAAATTACTGATCATAACTCTGAGAAAGGCAAACATACATGTGTGACTATAACAATTTTCCTTCTTTTAAGCTAAAGCTTAAGGGTAATAAGGTAATAACAGTTTAAATTAAAAATGTCACCTATGTATTATTTTGTGGGTTATAATTTATATAGCAGTAAAACATATGATACAAAGGCAAAAGAGGAGATATTGAAGAAATTGAAGTAAGGAGTTGTAAAGGTCTTAAATGTAAAGTGGTATACTACTATTTGAAAGTAGATTGTAATAAAAAAATGCATATTATCAATCCTAGAGCAACAATTAGAAAGAATAAAAGGAGATACTGGAATTATTTTTAAAATATGCACAACAGGCTGAAAAAGAGAAAACAGACACAAAGAATAGATAAAAGTAGAATACACAAAAGAGGGAAGTAGATTTAAATTCAACCATATCAATAATTACATTAAATGTAAATGTTCCAAATACTTATAAGAAGTAGAATTTGTCAAAGTGAATTTAAACAAGACCTGATTTTAAATTCTCTAAAGACAACCACTATAATCTCAAGGAGCTTACTATAAAGAATTGGAAAAGCTGTATTATGCCAATAATAAAGATAAAAAATCTTTAATAGCTCTCTCTAAATAGATGTATATATACTAAATTCACATTAGAAAGAGAAGACAAAATAATCCTTTAAGAGGACATAACAATTTTAAATAGATGTACACACAATAAAAGCTACATAATACATTCACAAACATAACTGGATATTTTATCTTACACTCTAATTAATTGTTATAAGTAGAATAAAAAGTGTTTAACAATATAAAATGACACCGCAACCTACTTAACCTAACATTTATTAGAGCATACCATTCAATACAGCATAACCAATAATCTTTTCAAATGTCCATGGAACATTCACCAAGACCTGTTATATGCTGGTCAACAAAATGAGTCACAATTAAGTCAAATTGACTGAAATCACAGAAAGTCTATTTTCTGACTAAAAGAGAATTAAATTAGAAATAAGTTATAGGAAGATTGACAGAAAATCCCCAAATATTTGAAAACCAAGCAACAAAATTCTAAATAAAATATTGGTTTAAAAAAATCAAAGGGAAATTGGAAAATATTTTGAACAAAATAAAAATGAAAAAGCAGTGTGTCACAATTTACGGGATAAAACTGAAGGAGTTCTTAGAGGACTATTGATAGTTTTAAGCATTTAGCAAAAAGATTCAAATCACTTATAAAAGTAAGGAACTAGAAACAAGAGGAAATTAAACTAAAATGACAAAGAAAAGAACTATTCACATTACAGACAAACCAAAAATCAAATAGAAAAGAACAATTTTTTCATGATGGAAAGCAGAATAGTAGTTTCCTAGACCTGGGGTTGAGCAGAAGAGAAATTGAGAAAAAGCCAGTGGGAACTTGGGGCATGAAGAAATTATTCTGTATCTTGATTCTGGTAGTGGTTATAAAAGTGTATATATTTGTTAAAATCATTTCACTGGGGGCACCTGGGTGGCTCTCTTGGTTAAGCCCGATTTGATCTCAGCTCAAGTCTTGATCTCAGGGTTGTGAGTTCAAGCCCTGAGTTAGGTCCCCCAGGCGGAGCCTACTTAAAGGGAAAAAAAAAAAATCATTTCACAGTACACATAAAATAGGTTGCTTTATTTTATGTAAGCTGTACCTTACTAAAGCTGATTTTACCTTTTTTTAAAAAAGATTTTATCTATTTATTTTAGAGAGAGCAAATGTGAGTGGGGGGAAGAGAAGAGGGAGAGAGAGAATCTCAAAGGGACCCCAAACAGAACATAGAGCCTGACTCAGGGATCAATCTCACAACCCCGGGATCATGACCTGACCTGTGCCGAAGTCAAGAGCTGGTCACTGACCTAATCGAGCCAACCAGACTCCCTGTTAGTACAGCTTACTTAAAAAAAATTCTTAGATATTTTAGGAAATGGAACAATGACTGAATATTTAAGGAGTTATAATATCTAAAATGATACTGTGATCATTTTTAAAATAAGGAGTTCTGACCTATTAGAAATGCACATTGATGTATTTGTGTATGAAATAATAGAACCACTGAGGTTTGTTTCATAAGATTGTTAGGAGCAGGGAAGTATTGGGGAGTAGAGATGAAAAGTAATTTGCCGTGAGTTGATAACTGCTTGAAGTGATGAGTATATAAGATTTTCTAATATTATTCTCTGTACTTTTGAATTTGTTTGAAATGTTCCATAAGGAAATGTTTAAAAATATGTCTTTAATGCATGTTTAATCTGGTACATTGAACAAAACTGAGGCATTTTAGCAGAATTTTTTAATCAAATAATCGATGGCTCTTTTTCACTGTATTTCTCCATCTAGCTTGTTCAAACATCATGTTAATAATTCTAGTGCTTTACTCTTATTAACAGGAAATCTGTAGTCCCAATAGTTTGGTGTTTTGTCCCCCCCTCCCCCTTCTAAAAAACCTTGCATAGACTAAGGGTTTTACAGAGGTGAAGATTCATTCACACCTTGGACTAAAAATTCTGTCACGACAATTATCTAGCTGTATTAACCTCGAAAAGGACACCTGACTTTTCTGAGTCTGAGATTCCTCATGGATAAAAAGGACCAGTGCTAAACTTTTTTTTTTTTTTTTTGGCAAGTAATAAATAAGATAAACTGGCATAATATCTAACTATAAGCATGAGCTACTATAATTATTTTATGATAGTACCTTGCAACACTATTTAAAATTCTCCAAATCCACAAAACAAAGAGACTCAGTGTTGATCTCTCATTTAGCTTCCAAGCCTACACTGTTGTCATGGTTTAACCTCTTGTTATTAAACTTTTCTTTACCATCAATAATTACACAAGAACCGCAACCCACTTCCAACTATATTTACATCAATGTTGACAATGGGAACCAATCAATTACATGCTCTGAGGTACACTGAAATCTATTCACATATTTGGGATACCTCATTCCCCTCCAATCTGCCCTAAAATGATTGTGCTGATTTTCCCAGCTGTTTCAGAACCTTCTCTTTTTTGGCTCCCATACCATTCTTGGGATAGACAAGCACAAAGTCAGAGCAATGACAATTGGAACTCCATGACTATTCCATTGAAAGTCAATTGAATTTCAATTTCCTTCAATGGAGAAAGCCAGGAGGAACCAATTATTGTTGCTTTAACATTGTGCAATTTTACCTCAGGCACCACTTAGGATCCAAATGAAAACATTTCAATTCCTGCTTATTACCTTCTTCCTGATAAAACACTATTTTTTCCCTGGCTCCTGAAAATAGTGGTATATCAAGGGAACCCTCTATTAAATACATTTTAGCATCTTCGCTATATTAACAACTATTAAAAGAGAAAAGATATACAGGGACCAATATTCCACATATAATGCTATTTGCTGTTTATTTTGCCAGCAATTTTATGTGGTGTTGCTCTTACTTCCACTTGTCACAACTTCCTTGAGAACAAAGTCAGTACAATTCCCTTTCTGTTGGGGACATCAATTCCCAATCTGGAAGAAATCTCATCTCCATGCTGCGTTAGCTTGCATCTGCCACAACCGCAGGATTTCTGGGAGGCTACTGGCACAACTCACACATTTCCACTGTGAAGCTTGGCTTTGGGAAGGAGTGAAAATGCTGTTCCCCTAGCAGCCATTCAGGGCCACAAACTGTGAAAGCCAGAGCCACCTAACAAGCTGTGAAAATTTCAGCCACCTGAGGAGCTGTGAAAGACAAAGATGGTGCTGGCTGAAGAGACAAGAGCAGGCAGAAGCCTCCAGAGGACCTGCAAATATCCTAGACTCTCATGTCAGCCAAGAAACCATGCACTCTGAACTGAGTAACAGAGTCAGCAGGGACTAAAAAACAGAAGTGAAAATCAACTCTGTCATGTTGGAAAATGCCTACACAAGGGTGGGAGATCAGCCATCTTAAGTCATTACGCTGTGGGCCTGTCATATCAAAAGAACACAGATTATATACGGAGAACAGAAAGAGACTTTGCATCAAACATATCCAGTGCCCAACAATTGAGTCAGTTTCCAAGCCAGACTCTCAGTTCTGGAGCTCGGCCTGTGAAAAACCTAAAAGACAAAACAAAAACAAAAATGAAAAAAAGAAAACACCCAAAACTCTGGGATATCCCAGGCTGCACGGAAAGGTGCTATGTCTTTTTTCTAGTCTCCTCCTGTGTTAGAGCAGGAACCAGGAGTTTTTATGGGTCATTACTTCTTATGTTCAGCAAAATGACTCTATTCTGCCCGGGACACATCTGGCATGCTGCCTTTCCCTCCTAAGCCTTCTGAATACTCTTGTTTCCCTAGCCCCAGTTGGACGTGAGATTATCAGAGGGATACAACGTCATCACTCGATCACCTTTCATGCTAGTATGATCCTCAAGCCAGTTTTTAAGAATTTAAAGGGCAATATCAATTACACTCTCAAAGCCATTTCACATCAATGAAGAAGATTTAAAAATTAGATTTAAGGGGCACTTGGGTGGTTCAGTGGGTTAAGCCTCTGCCTTTGGCTCGGGTCATGATCTCAGGGTCCTGGGATGGAGCCCCACATCGGGCTCTCTGCTCAGCAGGGAGCCTGCTTCCGCCTCTCTCTTTGCCTGCCTCTCTGCCTACTTATGATCTCTGTCTGTCAAATAAATAAATAAAATATTTTTTTAAAAAATTAGATTTAAGTTCCTGTTGTCAACTTAGGTTGAGGTTATGGTAGGTCTAGGAAGCTTGTTTTAGCCCAAGTATGATTGAAAGCAAAGATAAACTTCAAGCCTTGTTCTCTGGATTGGCACTGCCTAAGAGACCAAGGGCATTGCTTTGACTAATTTTCCAGAATCTATCTGAAGATTTTTTTTATATTCTTTTTATCATCTACAATGGATATTGCCTGTTAGAATAGGAAGTTAAAATCTTGTAAAAACGCTTTTGGAAGTTTAGAAAGGCTTTTAACACAGGAGAAATGGAAATTTTGCCCTTGTAATTCTCTTTGCCTTAAGTTCTGAAGGAGGTTATCAAAATTAAGAATTATAAGAATTAACACTAGATTCTTATTAAAGGACAGATTTTTACAGAGAGTAAAGTCATGACCCCTATGAAAATATAAAATGAGCATATGTCTAAGATATTCTTTAACTCCATCAATCAATGAGAGAACCCAGAATGTTATAACCAGTTCTAAGGAGGATTCAAAGAACCACACATATATAGGCAATCAGGAATGCTAAATGAATTTGCAAATAGATGAAAAACTAGACAATTACACTCCCCTGAATATAATTCATTTGCATTGCTATGAACCAGAATCAGATGCATTGTTATTAATGTTATACAATTTACAGAGTTGTAAAATGAAAGGCAGAGATAACTTGGAAAGGTGCCCTACAATATGCCTAGTTTGCTACTCAAGGTATTTGCATCCTTTTGGTCCAAGTGGTCACGCTTTTTCCTGCCATTCTAAACAGAATGTTGAGAAGAGGTAAGGAAGGTCTTGGTTAGAACTACGGTTTACGAAAACCCAGAAGGCGGCCTTGCATCTAGTTTTAATATTAAATTATCCTGTTGTTTATTTTGTCTGAATTCCAAGTGTTAATCTATAAGAAACTTACACATGCCCTCCACATGCATGACATGGTGCATTAATTTCCTAGCATGGCTACAACAACTTACTGCAGATAATGTGGCTTAGGACAACCACCACAAACTCTATTATCTCACAGTTCTGGAGACCAGAAAATCGGAAATCCAGGTGTTGTCAGGGTTGATTCCTTCTGGGTCGTCTGAGGGGGAATATGTTCCATGCCTCCCTTCCAGCTTCTGATTATTGTCTGTAATCCTTGGCATTCGTTCCTTGGCTTATAGACACATCACTTCAATTTCTACCTTCATTTTCATATGGTGTTTTCCCTGTGTATCTGGGGCTTTGTCCAAATATTTTTTTTCTTATAAAGATACCAGTCATATTGGATTTAGGGCCCTCTCTTATCTGGTATGACTTCCTCTTAGCCTGATTATATCTGCAAAGACTCTACTTCCAAGTAAGGTCATATTCACAGGTTCTGGGTAGACATGAACTTTTGGGGGGACACTATTCAACCCAGAACAAGATATCAAATCTTCAATATCAAATACAGAGGATGTGAAGGGAACAATGCTTCTTATCAAGAGACTGTCAGGCAACATTGAAAGGCATACAGTTTTTAATGGCAAGAGGCGTAACTCAGAGCACTCCAATTAAAGAGCAATTCTTGTTTATAACCAGGCCTGGATCATTTCCAAAAGGCAAACCAAGCACGTCAATGTGATACCAGACTTCTGGGCCAATGTTCCAAAGACAGCAGTCCACTTACATTCTTCAGGATTCAGAAAAAGCTTCTAAATCTAGCTTTGCAACTAATCAGCTGTGTAAACTGGGGCACATCCTTTTCTTAATGCAGCCTCACTTTCCTCTCTGCCCAAAGAAGAAAAATAGACAAATATTTCTAAGCCCCCTTCCACCTGTGATTTATATTTTTTAATACACGCAAAATGTCCAACTTAGCTCTTAAGACACGAAAATGATTGTTTTTTAAAATTGTTCAAACCTACTTCTACCTCTGTGCTTTCTAAAGTTAAAACATAATTTTAGGATTTTGTTGTTTTTATTGTCTGTGGCAGGAAAAAAAGTTGGGGTCTCTTACTCTTTCTTTCTATGTCAGAAATCGACACCTGATTTTACATTTCTTCTATATGACCCTGAGCCCTTGGCCACACCTGCAGGACTCTGACTTTGCACAAGCCCAGTGGGGCATTCCTACTGCAGTCTTTGCTGGGCTCTAAGGGCCCCCCTTTATATAGATTATAGCTACAGATAATCTATAGGTATATAGATTATAGTTATAGTTATACGGATTATAGTTACTATGTGCAGAGTTCTTGGTGATCAGGGGCAGGCACCCTACATAGCTGATTGGATCAGACTATGGATCAGGCACTTGACCATGCTGGAGGGAAACTAGGACTCTTTCTTGAAATTTTAAAAATGAGGCTAAGATAGAGTCACTCTAGGCTCTTCTCATAAACTGAGAAATGTAAATTGGAAAGCTATTGAGTGTATATATAAATTAAACTAATCAACAGAGATAAAGATTTTTTTAAAAAGTATAAAGAGAAAGAGGCAGAGATTTGATGCTGCTACTCCTTGTAATACCTAGATGCTTTCCTGTATTTTTATCCCAGGACTTTATTAGACTGCTTTGAAATGGTTTTATCACTTGCAATTTGAATAAATTTGGCTGAGACATCGTTGATTTAATATACCACTAATTAAGAAAATTTCCTTATTATTTTAGATTAAATTCATTGTGAATATCCTTTCCTCAATATATGTATATGAATTTAATTATCCACAATATGTAAATATTGATTTTTCAAAGAGGTTAATAAGTTTAAGAATCATCTTAACAATGACCAAAATGATTATATTACATGAGCAATTATCTAACAAAAATCATTTAAAATGAATGTGAACATGTTCTAGATAGTTTGCATTACCAGTACCATCACTTTTTTGAAGTATTGTAAATACCTGTTGTTTAAATCTTTGGCTAAGTTACAATATGCAAACCACACTTTAGAATCTCCTTTCCATTATAGCTATGAAATAGATACATGTGGAGGCTGTTTGACCTAAGATTCAAGAAAGGATAATTTTCACTAGGTGAATTCCTAAAAACAGTGGCAGGCACAAGTCAACTACAAGAAAGGCTGATTCTACATAGATTCTCAGGAGCAGATCAAAGGGTCATGAAGATCTCCTTCCATGACATCTTGGGAAAAAGTAACTAGAGACTTCAAAGGGCACTGGGTACTCAAATGGTGAAGTTAGTCTAAGAAAACGTAATCGGTTAGAATCCTGTTCTTCGCAAAGCATTATGGAAACCATTTTACGTGGAATATGTTGAGAGCTACCACAGGGCTCAGACCTGTATATAATGCTACTCTTCCACAAGAAGAACCTTCAGAAGAACTCAATGTTCCTACCTAAATTTCCTTTACCTCTAGAGGAAGTCAGGGAGCTGAGGAAGAGCTACAAGTCTTGCCTCAATTTCTCAGATGTTAATTTTCCATAAGCACTTCTTGAAATGTCAATGAGACAAGATATGCCGAACCTATCTATGTCTTATTTCCACGGAGCCAAACTCAAGCTCAAAAAATTCCTAAGGTGAAAATTTTGGCACCCTACTTTCTTTTTTTTTAAATTAATGTATTTATTTGAGAGAGAGACAGACAGACAGACTATGGGGGAAGGGTCAGAGGGAGAGAGAGAATCCTCAAGCAGACTCCCCACTGAGGGAGGACTGTTGCCGACACAGAGTTCAATCCCAGGACCCTGAGATCATGACCTGAGCCAAAATCAAGAGTCAGCCACTCAATTGACTAAACCACCAAGGCACTCTGACATTCTACTTTCTTAAAAAAAATATTTCCATGGGAAGTCTTCTATAAACTCTAAAATATAAAATACATGTAAATCGTGCTATGATCCTAGACTACAAGAGTTTAGTGTTGAGAAGACAGAAATTCAGGGCACCCTGCATGACCAGTAAGAAATAAAGTGTTAATTAAATATCACTAATAATTACAAAGTCATAGACATCTTTAAGTTTCAATTTCAGCTTTAAATATAAGCTGCATGTCTATTGTGCATTTATGTAACAGTGAATAATAGAAATTAACATCTATTTAGCACATATTATATGCCAAGCACTGTGTCAGGCACTTTCTAGGTATCAATTCTCAAAGACTCACACCAAACCAACTGCCCCCTCCATTAACATTACATTATAAGCATCAAGATGATATAACTGATCTACCTACAGTTTCTCCAAACAAGATAGTGTATTTATTTATTTTAAAGATTTTATTAATTTATTTGCCAGAGAGAGAGAGCACAAACAGAGGAAATGACAGGCAGAGGGAGAGAAAGAAGCAGGCTCCTGTTGAGCAGAGAGCCCGATGTGGGACTCAATCCCTGGACCCTGGGACCATGACCTGAGCTGAAGGCAGAGGCTTAACCCTCTGAGCCACCCAGGTGCCCCAAGATAGTGTATTTAGAATACAGTTGACCCTTGAACAGCATGAGCATTATGGGGAACCAACTCCATACCTACAAAGTAGAAAATCCATGTACAATTTTTCACTCCCCAAAAACTTAACTACCAATAGCCTACTGCTGAGCAGAAGCTTTAGGGATAAAATAAACAGTAGAAGAACACATACTATGTATGTTATCTTTATGATATATTGTATTCTTACAATAAAGTAAGCTACGAAAAATGTAATGTTAATAAGAAAATCACAAGGAAGAGGGAAAAAAATATCTGAAATACTGTATTGTATTAAAAAAAAAACCCATGTGTAAGTGGACCCTCTGTAGTTCCATCTTATATAGTTCAAGGGTTAATTGTACTCCTAAATTATTCTGCAACCATATTACCTTTAGATGTTATGTTTTGTTTTCCTATCTATAATACTCTAGCACCCAAGACACCTCTCAAAGCTCACCCACTTGCACACTCACTACAAACCCATTTCTGTTTCGGACTATGCCACAGCTTAAGGAATATGGCCCATACAGGACTAAAGCTCTCTCTAAAATTTCCTCAACCATTTAAAGTAATACAAAAAGGAAGTTGCCCCCTCCCCAAACTCCAAAGAGATTTCTCCTCCTCTGCTCCTATGGACCTTTCTTACCATTCCCTAGTCTGGTCCCATGGTCTCCTGTCTTTTCTGGGCCAGCTTGCTTAGTTTTTACAACCTGCTCCCCACACATCAACTCCCTTTGCTATGAAAACACCCCTGGGCTTGAAGTTCTTTTTCTGCTCTGATTGCTTTCTGGAGAGTATTTGCCTTCGTTGCTTTTATGGCTGTCCTTTGCTATAGAGAAAATAAGGTAAAGGAAACTGGGCAGAGGGAAAGGGGCACAGAGGACAATAAACTTTATACCGTAGTACATTCAGTAGGAAACTCCCTGGCAATGTGAGTATGAAGTGGCCTGGGACTCGAAATGAGCATGACTGGAGTAAAATGTCTTTAATTATTTTTGAAAAATAATAATAATAGCACTTATCCTGATTTTCAGAAGCTTTACTTCTTAAAAACAGAAATAAAAGATCATGGATAAGGTTGATATTTAGCATCAAAGATGGACCTGGGAGTCATTATGCTAAGTGAAGTAAGTCAGTAACAGAAGAACAAGGACTGTATGATTCCACTACATAAAGTATTTAAAATAGATCAACTTACAGAAGCAGAAAATAGAATGGTAGTTCCCAGGAGATTAGAGATGGAAAGTTGTGCAGTGGGTAGACAGTTATAATTATAGAAGAGTAACTTCTGAAGATCAGCGGTAAGACCTAGTGCGTAATTTGAATATGCACTTCAAAATTTGTTAAGAGGGTCTGTCCCATGTTAGGTGCCCTTGCTACAAAAACAAAAACACACAAAAACAAAGGACAGGAGGAAACTTTTGGAGGTGACGGTACGTTCATAACCTTGAATGTGGTGAGGGTAACACCGGAAAATGCATACGACAGCTCACCCAACTACAAAGATTAAATCTGTGCAGTGTGTGGTGTTTCAATTACACATCAATAAGGCAGAAAAAAATAAAGTGACATTCAAGACCAAATAAATATGTAAAATCCAGGATATCAGAAAGTTACACACATATAATTGCAACCACTGCATTTGTGAAAACACAAATGCTCTCAGGTCTGAGTGTGTGGGGTTATTTATAGCTTACTTCACTGATGGGCACTGTATCCTCCTTTCTAGAATGGGGTCATTATAATTCTTACTGCATAGGGATGGTATAAAGACCAAATAGGGAACCAACATTAATAACTATAATTAATAATTTTATATTGATGATTATAATCATTTATTAACTAAGCATTACCACATGCCCAATGCCAAGCTAAAGTACTTTATATATGATATTTCACCTAATTCACATAATTACCTAAGATAAGAGTAGGACATATTAACAACCTCTCAGAATACTCGACCTATAATAAGGTCTCAGCACAGAGTAGCTAAAATAATAATTACTACTTGCTATGTTATTGTTGTGATTAGTCAATGTTATAATAAAGCTTATCCTTGTTGGAAGTATTTTTACCACAGGTAGAAATCACAGAGAAGGGATTCAGATGTATTTTTAGAACTGTAGTTAATCTATGTTGTTTTCATTCAGAGGGAAAGTCCAAGAGGATAAGGGATAGGATTAAGAAGGGGGAAGGGGCCCAGTGCCAGATGTCCTGAGAGGAGAAATGAAGAGGTAAGTCTAGGACTCATACAAGTACTGATTTATAACAACAAATATTTAGCCAGAGATCAGGTATGGAAATTTCAGGGTGATTCTTAGGCTCAGTTCTTTCATTTGCCCCAAGACAACCATTCCTGTGGGTCATCATCCCCTCCCCCAAGACTCCTGAGGATACCAGATCTGAGAGACCACAGACCAGCTCCCCTCAACTCTCTCAATACCAGCTCAAAAACCCTGCAAAGACAGAATCACAAGCTTCAGTAGAGTCAATTATTGAGGTATTTCGGGGACTCCTCTGCACCATCCCTGAGTGAGGGGGAATAAAAAAAATCCATTTTTTGACACTTGAAATGGAGCAGCCTGTGGTCCAAAATCAGAAAGAAGAGTGTAGAAAAGAAAATGCATGACTGGAGGGAACAAATTTTAGTGAGAATAAGTTTCAGGTAAAATGTAAGCAATCAAGTGTAAATGGATGATAGTGGCCATTTTCCTGCTTTTCAGAGGTGTGAGGAGAGCAGGGAGATCTTAGAGTAGCAGGTGACCTAGGACAAAAAAAGGGAGGAGGAGCAGCCCTTTCAAGGACTGATGGCATTCTCCTGGCCTGAACCTGTGTGCTCTCGTGCTGCAGAGCCGGGCTAGGTAGTGTTGGCCAAGGTCTAGGAAAGCGAGCAGGGAGGCCTTAAGACAGCTACGTGGTAGCTCTTTCATTGTTTAATGTTACAGTAGAATTACCTTCTCTGCTGAAGTAATAATTAAATTATATCTGTATTCTGAATTTGGGCAATTAAATAGCTGTTTATTGTTGGACTCAGAGTGGAGAAGAACCAAGAGTTTATTATCAACTAGACCTTGGGAAGCCAGGAAGTTATAAACCTATCAAGAAACAAACTTTTTCCTCCACACCACAAACATTTGAGGACTGCAAAACAAGGACTGAAAAGGGGGAGGAGTCACAGGAGATGATCTAGGACTCTTGACCACAACAGAAGATCTTAACTAAGGAAGGGAAGAAAGCTAAGGGTTACTCGGTTTTCTTCAGTATCAGGAAGGCAAGAACCAAGTGCTCCTAGAGAATTTACTAAAGTTCCATGTAGGTGAAACACATTCACACTGATACCGGGTTTCAAAGTAGTCTGATAGTCACTCGTAAACTAATCCATATTCACATGATGTGGGGGATGTTTGCCATAGACCGTGCACCTCTACTATGTGGAGCCTTACTTCTTGGAACATTTGCTAACAACCTTGACATTTTTATTTGCACCATGATGACAGAGGAGTATAAGTCTCCAGAAAAGGTTGCAGAATTGAGAATTAGATAACGAGAAGAATGAAAAAAGGCAACACTGATGAATTGGTGTGTCAGGCGAGGAGGAAGTATTTGTAATTGAGCAGGGGCAGAAAAAGGAAGAAAATGGGAAAGCGTATTGGACAAGGTTGCTGGGCTCTCACTGCAGAACAAATGGTTTCTGAAGGCGATTCTTACTGCTAACACAGCCTTGTGGAGGCTAAAAAGGAAAACTCTCTATCCTCTTTTTTTTTTTTTTTTAATATTTTATTTATTTGAGAGACCAAAAGCAGAGGAGAGGGGCAGAGGGAGGAGGAAAAGAAGACACCTGGCTGAGCAGGGAGCCCTACATTGGGCTCGATCCTAGGACCCCAGGATCATGACCCTAGCAGAAGGGAGAGACACTTAACTGACTGAGTCACCCAGGGGCCCTTCCTTCTAGCCTCTTTAAAGCCCGGCCATCTAAATGGGACAAGAACTGAACTACAATTTATAATTATAAAGTCTGGGCAGAGAACGCAAGAAAGACAAGTGAGTCCCTCAAGGCATCCCAAAATAGCTTGTCTTTTGACCTCTCCCATTTTAGGGCAGAGAGGGACTAGCAAAATCATCCAAGATGACAGTGAGTAAGAAAAGTTGATGGTGGGAAAAGGGACACTACTGACTAGAGGATGAACATGCAAATCCTCTCAGGTTAATTTTAAAATCGACACCCCTATGTATGTAACCCTGTTGATTCAGATCCTTGCTGTAAAGTAGGTATCAATACACAACATGCTGCATTTGTCTTTAATGAGGAGAGCAAGTAAACGAGCATGACATAGCTAGAGGCACACTCAAAGGTGAGCGTATTTTCATTCCTCCCCTGATGCACTGGTGTAGCATTTCATTCATTTTACCTTCCCTGAATGACCTCTCCGGATTTCATAACAGAGTTCAGAACCATACATGCAAGGGCAGTGTCAAGACTTAGGAGAGGTGAGGGGGCGGTGGGGGGGGGGCGCGGGGGGCGGGGGGCGCTTTTCCAAAGAAGAAGCCTGTAAAGTCAGTCAGCGTTCAGACTTAAGGATCCAAGCCCTACTGTGCTAGATGATGAACGGGCCTCCAGTGAAGCCAGCCTCCTTGCTGGGGATACGTTTATGGGCAGGAGCAGAGGAGATGTCTTTTGCATAACGAGTCCACCGAGAAAGAGTAGTATGGAACTGCTGAACCGGCTGCGTGGAATGTATTGCTGGTAAGTCTGAAAACAAGAGGCAAACAATTTCCGCTGGGGCCTGTAATGCTTTCACAAAGAAGAGACTCTGAACTCAGGCACAATCTAAACAGCATGGGCGACGGCCGCCGTTCCAGCGTGTGGCTTGTCAGGTTAATTTATGGCTGTGTATAATTGGGTGGTTGCTTTTCCTCCAGAAAGATGAAACAGCCAAGCCAAGAGAGATGGGTATCTCACCATTTCTAATATAGAGATAAAGATCTTATTTGAGTGCGAAGCAAAAAAAAAAAAAAAATGTGGGGACAGTGGACAAAGATTAGGCTTTTGTATTGTTGCGAAGTCCCCCCCCCCAAAAAAAGGGCAGAAAGAATGAGGAAATGGTTCAGAAAATCTGGAGCCTAATTAGTCCAACTTTGAGGAGTTAACTCTCAAATTTCCCCCAAACCAGAGGGGTTGCTTCTGTTAAATTTAAATAAGTTAGTTAAGATACTTGCCCCAACTACAAATCGAGTTTTTTCATTTAAATCCCAACCATATAAAAAGTTTACTTTTATTATCACTTTTAAAATGTGCTTTGTTCCTGAACCATCATAAAGTCTAAGTACCAAACAATAGCCATGATTAATCAAAACAGTTGGTTATACAGTATTAAATTGATTTCAGATTAAGTCTTACTTCAGTGTCCATAGGAGAGAAGAAATACTGGTTAAATAAAAATTGACTATGAATGAGAATCTGAGTTGTGACATTCAAAGGACCAGCTGGTTAGGTTACACCAAAATACCAGGCTGAGCTTCTATCTTTTTAATAAAAATATTACACATTGTATTACAATATCTTTTAGAAGAAGCTCCTGTTCAGATGGCTGTAAAAGGAGCATCAGGGTTTAGAGCATTTCTGGGCAGACGATGACATGTTGTTTAGGCCAAAGAATCTTGATATAAATAAAACAAAATTAGTTCTCTGTGTTGGGGAAGCTGGGACTTCAGTGAGCTTAAAGGTCAGTTGCCCAAGAGAGCTCCAGATTTATCTCGGGAAGTCTGGTAGGTCTTAGATGAGGCTCTTTGTAAACTGGAAAACCCTTGCTTATGGCTGTGGGCATGTTGAGGGCAATGATTCTCATGGCATCAATGGAATTTACTTAGTGCTGGAGGGTAACTAACTCTCCTACAACCCGCTGCCTCTCAGGTCCTCTGGCGAAACTCCAGACTCCACGTTCCCGTCAAACTGGTATCAGAGTAAACTGGTCACGATACAGGAGCTTTAATTCTAACCTAATGAGTAGGAGTAATTCCACTTCCACCCAGAGCCACCATTGTAAATGAAGCAGGCTAGGACTGCGTCTGGACTGGAAACATTGAAATTATTCTTGTTGCTCTTTCAAATAATATTTTCAGAACTGACCAATCTCACTGGCTTTTTTTCTTTAATCGTGTATCGCATGAAGGTGCTCAAGAGCAGAATTGCTATGATACAAGTCATGTTGTGCTCTAAGGCTTGCCTTAGCACATTTCCATTCCTCACCATGTCACATCCCAGGATGTGACCATGCACATCGCATGGTCACATCCTGCCTTCCAATTAAGAAGAGTAGCAAGAGATGTAGAACAAGTGCTGCTGCTTCCTTTCTTCCCAGATACATATCCTGCCAGATATATACACGTATGTATGTATATATGTACATATGCATGTATGTTTGTATATGTACATATAGTTTCTACCAATTCCTTTATAGTTATAAATGTATATTATTTTTATTTTTGCAAATGTTTGTATTTATAAATATTTCTACTTATTATTTAACACACATTTAAATTGCCTCTGCTTTAAGAATTTTGGATTAATGAACACCAAATTTGGTTTGATAAGATAGGAAGAAAGGTGAATAAGGTATTTTAAAGCCAGAGGAGTAAATAGGAGTCAATCACTTAGGCTGTGGAGTGGTAACCTGAACAGGTTAAGGCACGTTGTCTTGGGCTCAACACAGAGGAATCAATCACTGTGAATTCCTGTAGGATGCTAGGATGCTAGGATTAGTGTGTAAGAGTTTGCTGACTTGAACCAGACCACATGGCAAAAACAGCCAGACTCCCCAACTCCTCATGTGGCTTATCACAATCTAGAAACACCTTCTAGATCACTGAGAACTTTACTAAATCTTATTTCTTGTTACACAAGGATTCCTTATATTATTCCTCTAATCACTTGGGAGCCATCTAGACAGTGATAAATTCATTATGCAAAGATGAAAAAGAATTTTTTTTCTTATCTAGAAGATGCCAAGCACCCCCATTTTTCTTTTCCAGCATTTCCCTATCACACCTGTGAGAGGAGAATAGCAAGTATAACCTCCTCGTTAGTATCACAGGACAAATCTCTAAAACTACTCCCTGCAATGATTTTTTATTTAAAAATCTCTAAATATATTGTCTAAGAGTTAAGGCATTCTAAAGGCCTAGGATTTAAATATGTTTTACAAATCTTAAGTAAATTAATTAAGGGGCCAAGATTATTGCTTTAATTTCCTATAGATATTTCCATAAAACATACTGTTTGGGATTCACTGTCTACGAAAATCAATTTTAAGGGCCAGCCCTCAGGTATTCATTCTTTTATTCATTCTTTCCTCTATTCATTTAAAAAGTTATTGAACTTATACTCCGTAGCATGCCTTGTACTGGGTGTAGTTATACATGAAAAAACCGTCATTCAATGAGTATAAAATTTGGGTTGGTGGGTTAAAAAGTCAAAGAACTCCAAAGACAAGAAAATCAGTGATTAGAGGACAAACATTGTTAAACAGAGTTGCCTAAGGAAGGAGTAAGAGATGGGGACGATCAGGAAGTAACTCCAAATAAATCAAACGATGAAAGCAAAACAGGGTGGACATCAAAATATGGTGGAAGATGAGGCTGGAAAACGCATGGAAGGATCGTATCATGCTGGATCTTAGACACCCTGAGGAACTAGGGCTTAATCTTATAGATAATGATGAACCCTTGAGAAAGTATATATGATGGAGAGAATTGTATTTTATATAACTAATGTTGGATTTTGGTAAAATTACTGTGCCCTCGGTGCAAGGGAGATTTAGAGATAGGTAGGAATGGAAGCTAAAGGTAGATTTAGGCAACATTTATAATCTAGATGAGGAAAGATGGGAGTCTGAATGAGGGTAGTCAAATATTGTCTAAGACCTAAGGCAGGAGGAAAAACAAGAGTTAATCCAGTAGAGCAAATTTGGTGGACATTGCTAAGATACAGACTATAAAAACTGATAATTAATTAAACCTAATGAGGGAAAAAAAGGAGAGAAAAATCAGTTGCAGACATTTAGAACATAAGTAATTAGCACAACTGTGGTACCATTCATAGAAACAAGGTAAACCCTAAGAAATTTTCACAGTAGAGGAAACAGTGGTGATAGTCAGGCAGATGGTCATACAGGTTGGTTCAGACTAGAAAATAGGGAACTTTTTCTTTTTATCTGTTCAGAGTGGTTTAAACTTTCATAAAATTATTTCCCTTTCCCCAGGCAATAATGTCTTTACCACTGATCAAGACAAGAAGTAGGAGGGACTTTGAATTTCTACTTCCAAATGACTATGTACCTTCAAACCTATCTATTTACTTGTTTATGTTTTTATAATACAAACTTGGGTTTTTAAAAGTTGACCAAAAGAGAGCTTCAGAGAATATCGTTTAACAGGTAAATGAACAAGCTATGCCATTATACAGAAATGCACACACAAAACAATCTAACACTCTAAGTTATTATTTCTGTTATCTAACAGTTTTTCTTTAGCTATCCCTATTCACAAACATAGAACTTGGCATCCATTGTGGATTAACATGTTGGGCACCAACTACCTGCCAGTATTTATCATTCATTCAGTATGCCTCTTTGATATTAAAATAAATAAAATAAAATAGTAACTTCTCAAAGTCACAGGCCAGTAAATAGCAAAAATAGTATACACATTCAGACTGGCGTGACTCCAAAGACAAACTCCATAATGCTAGGAAATTAGGGATGTACCTTTTGTCCCACTACATATAGGATTTGTATATGGGATAATGTCCTTTTCCTCTTTAAATTCCAGTTTTCTTATCTGAAAAATGACAGTTTATGCTTCACAGAACACCAGTGAAGTTAAAATGATAGAATCTGTGAAAAGTTTAGGAAGTGCTATAAAATAATATCTAATATAGAAAATACATTACATATATATAGTAAGAATAAAAAAAAAAACTTCATTCCATTTTTGAGTAGTAATCCATGAAATACTAAGGGTCCGCCATTCCTGTGGCCTTTTGAAAAAAATGTGTCCAGAAATAATTCCTTAATCAAAGTGTGCCTGTGCTTTACCATGTAAGATCTCATTCTGGTGACTCTGTCCTGAGATTAAGAGGGTAGACGTCACTACCACAGAAACCCCTGTAACATAAGTCACAAATGCCAGCCATATATATGTCATTTTAGAATTTCTAGTAGCCACATTTAAAGAACAAAAAAATAAATAAAATTAATTTTAATATATTTTGTTGCACAGTATTTCAAAATACGGTTTATATAATCAAATATATACTTTTATGTAGTCAATATGAGATTTACTAATGAGATACTTTATAGTTTTTTCTATTCTAAGTCTTCAAAATCATGTGCATATTTTACATTCCTAGGACATCTCAATTCAGACTAGTCTCATTTCTTTTTATTTTTTTAAAGATTTGTTTATTTATTTGAGAGAGAGAGACAGCAGGAAAAAGCACAAGTGAGGGGGAGAGGGAGAAGCATGAAGGACCCTGGAATCATGACCTGAGCCAAAGCAGATGCTTAACTGACTGAGCCACCCAGGCACCCTTGCACTAGCCACATCTTAACTGCACAGTGGCTACATGTGCTTAGTGGCTGCCATATTGAATGGTACAGCTCTATAATATTGACAGTGGTCATCTATCAAGTATTCTGTCAAAAGAACTCTGCTTGGAAAGAACGGTCCGTACACATAAATAAGGCCACTTGGGTATCTCTTATGGAGTTTTCACAAGAAAAGAAAGAGAAGGACATAGACAGTAAAGTTAATAAAGGTCAAGAGACACATAGGCAGTAGGTAGGGAGTCAAAATTATGAATAAGCAGAAGCCACCATGTAGACAGGTAAAGAGAAGCAATCAGTAGTAACTTCCGTAGCACCAAACACAGACAAACAGCAGACTATTCGAAATATCAATTGGCCAGTAAAACTGCAATATAGTCTAAAATATCATTTCAGTTTTCCATGAGGTCTGGTGATTCAGCTTATAAGTTCCTCCTATCTGCCTTCATCACCACATTTCCTTTCAGTAAGCTTCCATCGCCTTATGTGTATGTTATGTCAAACTGAAGGCAGCTTCATTTTGCCTTCTACTATCCCTTAAAAATAAATTAATATACCACATCTTCTTGATCCATTCATCTGTTGATGGACATCTAGGTTCTTTCCATAGCCCCTGGGGATAAAAATATATGTTTATAAAAAATAAAAAATTATATATAAAAAAATAAATAAATAAATTAATTAATAAATAAATTTATGTCTAAAGTATTCTTTCTCTGGCCGTGAAAGAAAGAAAAAAAAAAAGAAATCCTAATAGCTCCCTGAATTCCTTGGCTATTCTAAGATAATAGAAAGCTCTATGGTCCTTTTAGCTTATAAAAGTTATCCACACTTCTCTAATCGAAATGTTCAGTTTCAGGTAATAATCTACAGTCCAGAGTTCTTCTTCCTGCTATAGGTAAGAAGCCTGCGGTCAGGAAAATGGGTTTTACCATCTGCCGGCCCCAATTACTTCAATCCCTTATTCTCCATCTTTCCAACCACAGGTGTGTTTTACTTTATGTCTCTAGAGTAAAAGCAAAGCAGAGGCACAGATGGGAATGGTATTTTTACTGGATGTTCATGAAACATTGGCATCTGCGAGGATTGCCAAGTATTTAAAATTGACTTGCCCTCCCTAATCATCTTTATGGAGTCTTCAGGGACACCCATCTGCCTCACTAGAGTTGAGGGTCTTTCCTTGGCTGAGGGGTTCCCTTGGCATGAGTAAATACAGCATGTTGTATGTGAGTCCTCAGGCAGACTTCTGACATCCTGTTACTCACTTCTAGCTTCTTTCGGCTGACGTCTGTTCAACACACCACCATCACTGGTATTAGCCCGAAGTTACCAAAAATATCTATCCTATTTCATAAAGGGATTTATTAATGGAACTAGACTATTGAAAATACCAGACTATTGAAGGCTAGATGGGCATCAGCAAGGTTTGTCTTTACTCTCATAACCACCTTCTTTTCCCGTGGTTGACGGGAACACAATCATATATGTTAATATGTAAATCCGTGTATTAGTCAAGATTCTCCAGGGAAACAAAACCAGTAAAGATATATCTAGGAATTGGTTGACCTCGCCATGAAGGCTGAGAAGTCCCATGATCCGCCATCGGCAAGCTGCGGAGCCAGGAAAAACAATAATTCAGTCTGAGCTGGAAGGTCCGTGAACCCGGGAAGCCACAGATGTAATCTCAGTTGGAAGGCCAGAGAGGCTGAGAGATGTCTCAACTCAGTTAGACGGGGAAGTAGGGGCAAGTTCCTCCCTCCTCTGAATTTAGTTCTATTCAGGCCCTTAATGGAATAGGGCGGGCATCACCTTCGGGGAGGGTGATCTACTTTCTGGAGTCCAGCAGTTCAAATGCTCATCTCTTCCAGAAATATCCTCACAGGCACATCTAGAAAAATTGTTTTATGTGGCACCCAGTGGTCAAACTGACACATAAAATGAACCACCACAATGAGGCTGTCACCTGAGCCTGTTCATCCATTGGTAGGGCAGCTTCTATGCCATTTCTCTGTTCCATTACATGTTGATTTTAAAAAATTAACTCTCAGAAATAATCGACTGTTTTAGACATAGTTTCTAAGGAACGCTTTAACATATCATCTCTATATACTGAAACACTAAGCTGTAGCTTTAGCATATTTTAAGCAAATTGCATGACAATACGCTTGTTGTTTTTCAGTACTTGGCTCTTTCTCTTCTGCATATTAAGAACCTGATGCGCAGAGACCCAATTTTTTAAATGTTTTAATAAGCAAATCATGAATATTTAAACTCATACTGAGAAGACTTGCTTATTACGTTCCTCCCTCCTTGCGTCTACCCTAAAATATGCCATACTTTCAAACTCAAGCTCATAGCACATGTTGGATCGAATAGCCAAAATTCATTTTCACTTGAGTTATCACCTAGAAAACATGTAAATAAATATTGGGGCTTGCGCAAAGGGGGAGAATTTTTATTTTTTAATTTTAAACTATGAGGGTTAAAGAGAGTTTGCAGATGATTGCACAAATATTAGCACTGTGAGTATATATTTCTGTGGTTTAGAGGAAATTTTTATAAGCAGATTTAAATAATTGAGGTCTGTCTCTGCCATGACTAATTGTCACATCTCTGAAAAGGCTCGAACCATTTCAGAAATGCACTCCAGGTTTCAAAGGCACCATCTCTGTACAGGTTTTATGCGCCTTGTAGGACGCTAACTGGGTCACACTTCAACCTGAAGAAATCCAATTGCACCTTACAGAGGACACAGAGTACACATGTGCTTGCAAATTTGAGCACAGAAATCAAGATAATTGATCTGATAATTCAGATAAAATACATTCCTGTCAGATGAAGCCAGATAATTTAGGCATGAATAACATTTTGGTATTGAATTTTTTTGAATAATGGAGTGTCATAAACTTCTATGTAAGTTTTACAGACAGATACTATAAAAGAACCGTTACTAATATGAAGTGACTTACTCTCTGAATTAAAGCTGAATTGAAGTTTAAAAGTAGTGTTTAGTCTAATAAACATGTTATTATTGTAAAGTGCCATTCCTGATTTAACTTAACACTAAATGGCAATTAAGAAAAAAATAAGAGCTAGCATTTATTGAGGAATTACTATTATGTGCTGGGCACTATGCTAAGAGCTTTCTGTATTTCTTGGTTGCACACAAAACACCATCACAGAAGAGCCACCATGTGACTATTTGTGCCTCAGTAATGTCTACACTGGAATGTAGCCGTGAGCTTGGTGCCCATCATTTCATCATGGGCTCATGGTAAGACGGTGCCTTGGAATCATTCTGGAATTAAGAAATGATTATTTTCCTTGGTATATAGATGAAAAACCATAATATCATTCTAAATTTTTTTTTCACTAAGAAGACTAAAAATAGTATTGTTGAGCTTTTCTTCCCTTTCCTGTAGACTAGCAGTCTTTGTCTGCATCTCAGACGCATTCCACATGGTCTGTATTCAGTACTTGTGCTCTTGTGAGTCTTACAAACATTTTTAATTGGGGGTTTTAAATCTTTTCCTTGCCCCACTGGTGATGTATATTTTCTGAACACAGTGAATAACATAGTATGCAGGTCTCATAGCCTTTGAAGTTACTGTCATTTCCCCCTTCCCATATATAATAAATAAATTAGAAAGTATTGGAAACTTTAAATTAACAAAAGGTTAAATAAAATTTTATGATCTCCCTTGCTGATATCCTGGCTAGCACTGCAGTTTGAGTAATACATCATTAGAGAAATCACTCTCCAATGCATGATTGTAATATTATGATGAGAGAGTTGTTACTTAGGGGCACCTCCTTAAATAGACTGTTAGCCCTGAGAGCCTTAAAAAAAAAAAAAAAAAAAAAAAAAAGTGAGTGAATTTTCTTTCCAGGGTTGTTGAGAAAGATCTACAAAGGGCCCCAGGAATTGAGACAAAGTTAATAGCTTTAGGGGATAATTTCCCATTAATTTTTAGTAAGCCTGAGGCATCAAATAAAAGTCCTTGGCTTGTCAAATTGTATCACTATTATCTTGCAAAACATTTCAATGCGTTTGGTTCAGTTTAAAGAGCAAGGAAGTACCTGTGAGTGGAAAGAAGAGGTCTGAAGGTTAAATGCTTCATATGTATGAAAACGGAATTCAAATTTGACCATTTCTTCCCCAACTCTTTTTCCACCACCAGTGTAAAGCCCTTCAAATTACTGTAGACTGTTTTAAGTGAAGAGGGTCCTTGTGAAATATACAAGGATAAAGGTTTGAGAGTTACTAACTAACTGAACTCAGTCGATACAAAACAGTTATTTAACACAGAAAGGCAAACTATCTCCTTCTTTTCCTTTGAATAACAACTATTCTTTGGCACTATAGGCTACATTTTCATTTGACTTTCCAGCTTCCCTTTGCCCACACAGAAAAGAAAAAGAAGATATTTTCTCGATCTCTCCTAAGGTATGTCTGCCTGAACATGGCCACCTGATGCCAAGGAGCAGAATTTGGATGAGAGGGCGTTAATTTCAGTCTAAGAATTTCCCTGCCCACAACTCCGCAAATTAAAAGCCTTATTATGTTCATTATTAAGTTCAATTTTTTTGCGGAAAGAGAAGGTAGAATATTAAACATTTAAAATGCTCTTGTACAAAGAATATATATATTAAAGTAGCCAGATTTGAAGGAATCTGGATCCTCAGAAGGAGAATCATTTGAAATATATGCATTCTAGCAGCTTGAACGGATCACTGGGAGTAATGAACTTTTATCCCAGGGCAACTGTAAAAGTTAGTCAATTCTTTTGATACACTTATCCTAAAATAAGATGATATATTCCTTTGAACATCCCTGTCTTTGTTATTCACCCTGATGAGGAAATGTGCAGACAGAACAATTAAATGACTTTGCTGAGGTCACAGGGCAAAACAGAGCAAGGCAGGGCAAGCTAAGGACACAGCCAAATTTCTAATTTGTTTTCTGGCCATCCTCCCAAGTGAGCTCAAAATCATATTATTCTTTGCCGTAAAGATAGCTGACCAGTCTTCCGATTGTTTAGGCTTAGGCAAAGACACAAAACAGGATCTGAAAGGGACAAAGATAATAGATAATTGTCTGCCTGAAGTGAATTTTATTTGGTTCTAAAGACTTCAGGGAGACTACAAACCATGCCAAAGACAACACGTCTGCGCGATCAGTAGGAAGGGGAGGTAATTTGATTTCCAGATTAAGATCCGTTTGGATTGTTCAGCCTTGGCAGACAGTACAAAGGTTTTCAGTGTAATACACACAAACTACCCAACTTTTACTGCTTCCTTTGTTAATATCTCTACCACCAATAAGGCAATGATGAATGACACGCATGTGAAAGAAATAGTAGGTGCAATGAAGAAAAATGAAGAGGGAGAAAGAGGAGAAAAATGAGGTAGGGTAGGGAAAGAGAAAAACTGAGAAGAGCTACAGGAGGTTGTCTCTGTACAGGCACTAGGAGTGAAGCCTCCCATTACATCGTGGTGTGATTTCACTCAGTCTGACTGTCATTTAGAAATCCTCCCTGTCTTTACATGGGCCTCTCCACTTTAGATTTTGACATTATCCATCTTTAACTTCATTAAGAGATTTTTCTAAAAAGGTGGTAAAACTACATTTGCAGTATTTCTTTAAAGGAAGAAGTGTGCGGGGTGCCTGGGTGGCTCAGTGGGTTAAGCCTCTGCCTTCGGCTCAGGTCGTGATCTCAGGGTCCTGGCATAGAGTCCCATATCGGGCTCTCTGCTCAGCAGGGAGCCTGCTTCCCCCCTTCTCTCTCTCTGCCTACTTGTGATCTCTGTCTGTCAAATAAATAAATAAAATCTTTTTAAAAAAAATAAAGGAAGACGTGTGGAAGGAAAATAAAAATAAAGAAGTGGGGGACGAAGAAAACAAGGAAGAAGGGAGGGGAAAGTTCAACTGTGTTGGAACAATGGCTGTGGCTTACAGAGAGTCTACTATTTGCTACACAGTCCAAAAGGCATTTTCTACATATTATTTCTATTTCTCAAAAAGCCCCTTATTATTTTTCCATAATATCCCATGATAGTCTCTCTCTCTCTCTTTGTTAAGGAACAAAAGATCAGAAAGATAAAACAACATCCAATTATTGCACAGCTTGAAAGTGGTAGAGCTGGAACTTGAAACCAAGTTTGTCTCATTAACGCTTTTCTTTCTGTACCACTTAAACTGAGCTTGTATTTAGGTCAATAGTCATGACACCGGTAAAAGAAATTAAGAATGGGCTGCTAATAATCTGTTACCCACAACTAAGCCAGGGTGTCATATTTTTGCTTTAAAGTATCTAGTGTGGTTATCACATGAATACTTGACCCAGATCCTAATTCAAATTAGGTGAATAGAAACATCAATACAATATTCGGGGCATGTGGCTCATGGATGCAGATTTTAGATAAGAACGCCATAGCTGAGATTTCCTTCCTAACTTAATAAAACAGTTCTTTTGGAGATAGTTGAAACTTAAGTCCGTAAATACCCCTACTTCTCTGAAGAACAAAGGGTTCATAAGCATTTGTCATTGCCCTCACTGACAGCTGTTACAGGTTACCTAGCATAAAATAGACGTCCAGTACAATGCCAGGCATGGTGCAGGTCCCAAATAAAATGCTCACTGAATGAATTAATGAATACCATTTAAAAAGACCTATTAAAATGGGACTTTCTGATCTCAACTACAACCTGGCCAAACACATGCTTCAAAGACACCAAAATGTCCTTTTTCATACATTTGCCAGCAGTGCAAAAATGAGAGATACAGAGAAACTATATTAGGAATAGCTTTTCTGAAACAGTGAAAAACCAGAAATACCTAGCAACTCCCCGATTATTTTTAATTTACCGTGACAGGAATTGGCGTACTGAATTGCATGCAAACAGAGTGTGTTCACAGTTTGTGGAAACACTACTTTTTCTGAACTATCAAATATTTGAAAATACAGAAGTCTGCAGATGAAACGGGAAGATAGAAGAACTTCATTGAAGAAGTCAGTCAAGATGGTAGTCATTCACTGTTGAATTATCTGTGTCCTTAATCAAGCCACTGAATCTACCTGTGGCCTTAGAATCTCCAGGAAAATAAAGCATTGCCACTAAAAGAATTCTAATTTTCCATCAGTTTTCTTCTTTCTTTAAGCATATGGTTGAAGCCCAGACCAACGTTATCAATTTTCACCTTCTTCCTCATTAATAGAACTTTAAATTGTATTCAGTGAAAATACTATTATATTTGTTATCCTCCTTTGCATATAGGGATGACCAATTAAATATAAGTAGTTTGGGGGAAGGATTTACGGAAAATCTCATTTTACCACTCTGTAATCTCTCTTAAGTTTTTTGCCTAGAATATGATTTGAAGAGCTGGAACTCCAAAAGCTCTATCACAATCCTGAGGGTAGGAATCACAAGCTACGAGAGGACAGAAGAACCCTGGCATTTTTTTAAACATGCATTTATGTATCTTAGAGAAAGAGAGAGAGAGCAGGGGGAGGGAAGAGCGAGAGAGAGAATAGCTCCAGCAAACTCCTTGCTGAGTGTGGAGCCTGCACACGTTTGATCTCAGGCCTTTGTGATCATGACCTGAGCTGAAATCAAAAGTCAGACACTTAAGTGACTAAGCCACCCAGGCATCCCAGAAGAACCCTGGTTCTTAATGTTTTCCGATACCAGTCCTGAACTGATGATGAGTTTTTAATATTCAGGTTTATTAATTTCATCTGGAATGTGGAAAAGAGGGGCTCTGAATCAGAGACTGATTTCTTATTAATTACCTCACAATAATTAAGTTTACCCCCCCCCAACCTTCTTGCCCCAGACCTTGATTGTGGAGTGATCTGGTGAAAGCCAGGTCAAACCTCCTACTCTAGTAGTTAGAAGCTCCACAGATGAGAAACAGACGACAGATTTTCTGCATTTAAATTCAAGAAAAAGACAGCCGTCACTCTTCTAGAAAAGAGAAGGAAAATATTTTGCTGATAGGATGATAATCCCGTTGAGATGGGATGGCAAGAATCCTGAGTTCTCACTCTAACCTATTGAAATGTAAATATATCTTTCCAGATGCTAAATAAATCACTGGTATCTGTTATGACGTCTAAGACACAAAGTTGTCTCCAGGGTCTGAGCTTAAGTTGTCTGTCTCCAAGGTTTGAGCTTCATCTCTTTTAGAATCGAAAAGCCTGATCAGGGAAATACAAATCAAAACCACAATGAGAAACCACTGCGCACCAGTAAGAATGGCTAAAATTAACAAGTCAGGAAATGACAGATGCTGGCAAGGATGTGGAGAAAGGGGAACCCTCCTACACTATTGGTGGGAATGCAAGCTGGTACAACCACTCTGGAAAACAGCATGGAGGTTCCTCAAAAAGTTGAAAATAGAGCTACCCTATGACCCAGCAATTGCACTACTGGGTATTTACCCTAAAGATACAAACATAGTGATCTGAAGGGGCACGAGCACCCGAATGTTTATAGCAGCAATGTCCACAATGGTCAAACTATGGAAAGAAACTAGATGCCCTTCAACAATGAATGGATAAAGATGATGTGGTATGTATGTATACACACACACACACACACACACACACACACACACACACAATGGAATACTATGCAGCCATCAAAAGAAATGAAATCTTGCCATTTGCAACAACGTGGATGGAACTAGAAGGTATTATGCTGAGCAAAATAAGTCAATCGAGAAAGACAACTATCATATGATCTCCCTGATATGAGGAAGTGGAAATGCAATGTGGGGGATCTGGGCAGTAGGAAAAGAATAAATGAAACAAGATGGGATCAGGAGAGAGACAAACCATAAGAGACTCTTAATCTTACAAAACAAACTGAGGGTTGCTGGGGGGAGGGGAGTTGGGAGAGGGTGTTGGGGTTTTGGACATTGGGGAAGGTATGTGCTATGGTGAGTGCTGTGAAGTGTGTAAACCTGACGATTCACAGACCTGTACCCCTGGGGCTAATAATACATTATATGTTTATTTAAAAAATTAAAATTTAAAAAAAAATGGAAAAGCCTGTAGAGGTACTGCTTCAGTCTTCCTGACTTCCTGGGTCTTAACTTAGGGATGTGCAGGGTGTAACCATTTAGTTCTCTCAGATCACAGCAATTAAGGACGGGGGTGGGGGGAGGGGGAAATGGCTACAGATCTAAATCTCATGGTAAGTAAAGAGGAAAGTATTCCTTAGGAGAAATAGAAACAAGCATTTGTCTTTATACTACAAGTGTATCCAAGACTGGGAAGGCTAGAGATCGTTACAGGAATGCTAGAAACTACAGAAAACTTATTTCTCCACAACAAACCACCTCTAAACTTCTGTAAGGGAGAAGAAACCCTTCCATGTTTAAGCCACTTGTAATCACATTTCTGTTGCTAGCACTAAAACCCAACTCCTAGTTAATACAATGGTTAATTTCTAAAGTCTTAATAATTTAGATAAAATCTAGGGAAAGGGTGGTTGTGTTATGGACATTGGGGAGGGTATATGCTATGGTGAGTGCTGTGAAGTATGTAAACCTGGCGATTCACAGGCCTGTACCCCTGGGGCTAATAATACATTATATGTTAATAAAAAGTAAAAAAAAATATTTTTAAAAGAATTTAGATAAAATCCAGCTTTCAGCAATAGCACCAATGACCATCAAAGAGCTAGAAACGTATGCAGTACTTCACCAAGGATTGTTCAATACATGAAGAAGTAAATGAATTCATAAACAACCAGCAGCGTGATCCTAAATAACCCATATTACACAGCAAGTAAAGGTAAGAACAAAGGACTCAGTATGACAGCTGCCTGAATGAATGTTCCTGTTTACTCCCTGTTTGGGTTTTCCTTGCTGTTCTAGTTTTCTTCCAACCCTAATCTAACATATGCATTTTTCTTCTGAAACATTCGATCTTACCATGCCCTTTCCTCAATATTCTCCTCATTGTTTCAAGGGTCCACTTAAATGCAGCTTCTTCAGGAACAAGGTACAAGGGTATCTTGACTTAAATTATTGTTACTATTCATTAACACTCCTTATTTAATTTGTTGCAGAACTCAGCACATTCAAACTGTCTTTTAAGTATTATGCCCCCATCAGAAAGGACGAATACCCAACTTTTGTAGCAACATGGACAGGACTAGAAGAGATTATGCTGAGTGAAATAAGTCAAGCAGAGAGAGTCAATTATCATATGGTTTCACTTATTTGTGGAGCATAACAAATAACATGGAGGACATGGGGAGATGGAGAGGAGAAGGGAGTTGAGGGAAATTGGAAGGGGAGGAGAACCATGAGAGACTGTGGAATCTGAAAAACAATCTGAGGGTTTTGAAGGGGCAGGGGATGGGAGGTTGGGGGAACCAGGTGGTGGGTATTGGGGAGGGCACATATTGCATGGAGCACTGGGTGTGGTGCAAAAACAATGAATACTGTTACACTGAAAAGAAATTTAAAAAAAAATTTTTTTAAGTGCCTATAGCTCCCCTAGTTTGAAAAG
This sequence comes from Mustela nivalis, assembly GCF_964662115.1. Classification (NCBI taxonomy): domain Eukaryota; kingdom Metazoa; phylum Chordata; class Mammalia; order Carnivora; family Mustelidae; genus Mustela; species Mustela nivalis. The sequence goes on from NC_139032.1 coordinate 50,486,900, forward strand.
CTAGGTGAGGATCAGGGGCAGGTTCATATGACAAGCGATTAAATTCCCAAAATCTACCTTGGTGCCTGACTTTTTCAAGTATTAAAAAAAAAAAATAGTTTCTTTCTCCCCTCCCCACCCCATTTTAATCATAATTTCCTAACAATAGTCAGCAAATGGTCTGCTGTAACGTTGGAAGCACTTTTCAAAGTGTATTATTTTCTGGCCATGAATCATTGTCCTAGGGTTGTCTACTTTGCAACGTGGCACTGGACAAAATTACACTCTGCAAAAGAGACAGGAGCAGATGATACAGCCCTAGGCTTAAGAACTGATTTCCTGCTTCAAATATGTTTCCTGATTGAAGATTGCACACCTAGGAGGTGAGATGAGAGAGCTATTTTATAAAAGTGTCCAGCAGATGTACTGCAGTAATTCCCACTGTATTCATCATTTACTGAATTGCTCACACACCAGAAGTATAATCCAATGTAAATGATCTCATCACCCATCAGTATGAGGGCTCACAAATCCAACTTGGCCTTAAGCTAAAACTTGACATTTCAAGGTTCTCAAATCCACAGTAAGTAAGCAGTATATTGATGACTTCCAAACGTCTCTTCTGAAATGGCCCCGGCTTTTGAGAAATGCAGGTGTTTGGGATCTAGAAATAGAAGTGGCCAGCTGCCCTTGAGGTACTTGGGGCACTGTTCCATATTTCCTACCCCTGATTTGGCTCTAAGAAGGGAACATTTTGTGCAGAAGATAATGGAATTGACACCATTTGCATTCTGCACATACAAATACTGAAGAATGAAATTTAAAAGGTTCATTTTAAAGTATCCCTTCTTGCAGCTTTATCGTCACTGCTGTGTGTGGGAAGACATAAGGCGTTCTCGTGCTGTGATATCAGAAGAACACACATATTCACAGATGGGCAGGGATCTAGAGAGGCCATTTATGTTTGAACCTCCTCCAAATAAAGGGTAACTGAACCTGAGGTAAGTCCACTAATCTGACTGAGTGTATTTCTTAACCCATGACAGGAGAGGATCAGGCCAAACCGTTATAAATCTCCTTGCCATCTTTAAACTTAGCCGATAACACCACTATAGCCAAGATTATATTCTGAATCATTTCATTTAGGAACATTATCCGTTCTCCTTCCCCAGCCACTGATTCTATGTAAATTGTGTGGCGTACTGTACAAAGTATATACCTAAAACCCATTCCCTGTTCTGCCAAAATACTTCATCGCTGTTTGATCTTTGGCAAAACATATATTCTCCTTAAGTTTCAGATTTTTTTACTGTAAAATGGAGAAAAAGATAATTTTTACACATGGTTAGTTAAAAGATTATATTAGATGATCTTAAAAAGTACTTGGAGAGAACTGATTTTCCAAGAGATGATTTTTTTTTGCCATTATTCCTTTATGATCTTCTGTTTTCAAGCATTCAAAATATACATAAAAAAACAAAATTACAATAAGTACTTTTATTATATGTTTAGGTTTTTTTTCTCCAGTGGATAGAGGATTTTTACTATTGTAGACTGAATTGTGAGTTTTCTCACTTCCTTACCTATCCTATGATTATAATTTATAGCATTACTTTATCTTATGATGCTATTCCACAATGTTAGGCTTATCACTCATTCTTGCAAATGCTAGATAATCAACTTGAATTACCTAAAAATAAAAGGGGAGGCATTTATTGTAATGACATTGCAATAACCTGACAAAGAAAAACCAATAGGAACAAAGGAACTCAGAACCCATGGTTTTTCTACATTCTCCTCCCCGCACCTTCCTTTACTTCTCCTTCTAGGGGTGGGTTTTTACACTCACCTCTCACCGCAGTGTGAGAGTGTGAGTGCCAAAAACAGTGTGAGTGCCAAAAACATGGTTTTTGGCAAATCTAGTCATATTCCACGACTACTCACAGAGAAGAAATAAAATTTCTCTTTACCCGCTTCAGTATTTTGAAAATCTGCCGGGAAGTATTCTGATTGGACTACTTTAATCACATGTTCACTGTCTGGATCAGCCACAGAACTCGGAGATGTGATCTTATAATCGGCTCAAGTGGAAATACATCTCCATATAGCAAGTGAAGGGCAGAGTCTGTTCACATAACAGGCAAGGTAAAATGCTGAGGACAAATAAAACTATCAGGTGTTCTTATCTTATGTTTTTTTATTTAATTTATTTTAGAAAGAGAGAGAAAGAGCGTGTGCACACCAGCAAGGGGAGGGAGACAGGGAGAGAATCTTCAGTAGACTCTCCACTGAGTCGGGGAGCCAGAGGCAGGACTCAGTCTCACCAGCCATGAGATCATGGCCTGAGCTGAAACCAAGAGTTGGGACACAACCGAGTGAGCCACACAAGTACCTCTCTGGTGTTCCTGTATATGTTAGAAGTGACTAACAGCAACCCCAGCTCTGGACCTAAGGGAAAATAACTTTAACTTGAATTAAATAATAAATCTACTTTTAAGAATACTCGCAGCAACCCCAGCTCTGGACCTAAGGGAAAAGAACTTTAATTTGAATTAAATCATAAATTTACTTTTAAGAATCATGTTCTGCTCTCTTATTAGGATTTGAAAATTCTAATTGGGGTGCAGCATGGCAAAATATTTATGCTTTTATCAAATACTTTTTAATCTGGCAAATGGGGAAAAACACATAGATGGTTATTTGTAGAAACATGCCTTATTTCAAGGATATGAAGGCAATTTGACTTCTCCGTATTTTTTCCAACATCTAAATTCCTTTTAATCTGAGAATTCAGTAGTCACATAGTTTTATAAGAAATTGACTATCCTGGAGGAGCTAGCCTACTGAGAAATTCAAAGAAAGGTAGAAATAATTGAGTTCAATTCTCCTCCAAAGAATAAGTTTATACAAGGCAAGAGGAGAGTCTATATAGGGTTCCTGAAAAGGGAGTGGTGTGAGGTATACAATTAGAGATATGATTGAAGATGTGAATTTGGAAGAGAAAAATACTCTTATTAATTGGCTGAAAATAGCTCAGTCCTTTAATAACTAAGGATGTACTGAGGCTCCTAAAACTATTTCTAATTTTCTAATTAAACCTAAAAGTATTCTTGTGAAGTGTCTAGGCGCCAGTAATAATTATCCCCATTTTGTGAATAAAGGAACACAGCATCTGAGAGGTGAGGCAGTTTACATGTATAATCAAATCAGTAACACTTAAGAATAGCCCCAGAAGGTGATGAGTAGAGAGCACCTTTTTCTTTGGATGTAGAGGACAACAAATAAGGAAATCAGCTGGTGCACAGTAGACACAAAGTTGGATTTAGACCCAGAAAACTTTTTAGATTTTAGTGTGGTTCTCCTAAAGGCCCAAACCTAAGCACGTTCCTTGTATTGTCTACATTATCTATAAATTAGGAATAAAACTGATCACTTAAGAACACTGTGGAGATGACTGAATCAGAATGCATATGTGTTAATATGATGGAGGGATGATGGGGAACTCCTGGTTCCTCCTTTTCTTGCCAAATCTTCCTGCAACGAGGAGCACTCCTCAGGCTTGACCAAGACAAGGAAGTTAGTCCAGGGCTCAACCTTAGCAGGTGGCACCTCTCAAGAATGTATATAATTAGTGCCTACAAGTGTGGGAGCTTCTAATCAGGATCTGAGCACTCTAAAGCATGTCGCCTTCCTATTGAAATAAAATGATGTCTATACCGAGAATATCTTTTCCTTGCTATACAAGAACGTTTAAGAGGGTTTAAGGATTAATTGGGGTAAATTCTAAGTCAATAAACATACACTTTCACTACAGAAAAAGACAATATATGGGAGAGACAATATATGGGATACCTGACTTAGCAATAAGTTAATGAGACAGTTAAGAATGAATTATCTCTTGGGGCACTTTGGTGGCTCAGTCAGTTAAGTGTCTGACTTTGACTCAGGTCATGATCCCAGGGTCCTGTTAAGGAGCCCTGCATCAAGCCCTGCTTCGGGCTCCCTGCTCAACGGGGAGTCTGCTTCTCCTTCTGCCTCTCCTCCCTCCCAGCTTATGTTCTCCCTCAAATAAATAAAATCTTTTCTTTTTAAATGAATTGTCTCTTTAAGATCAAAGCTCTGTCACATACCACTTGGGATTTTTAAAGATAATCTTCTTCTAGGTACAGATAGGAAGGACAGAGTTGAAACTCTGTTAGCCTTCCAAAACATAAAAGCTCAGGATGGACTTCCTGGGCCAGTTGTATTTCTCCTTGGTAAAAGATAAACTCTCAGGAAGTCTTAAACATAGTATTAAGAGCTACATTCTCTACAGCATAGGAAATATCATGGAAGAGAGGTGGATTTGTGCCAAGATGCCAACAGAAATTCTAGCACAAATGCCAAAGAATTTAAGTCACACACACAGAGACTTCTCCTCATTGTTCATCCTAACTCCCCAGAATTCCATTTGTTCAAAAGTTTGAACAGGTTATGTTCATTTGTGTTGGTTTCTCTCTTCCATGCATACCTTTCCTTTGGGGCCCATGTAGAAATGGGTCAACATCAAGAATCAGATAATCCTTGATGCTAGATCTATAGCCAACTTAAAGGCCTAAATAAATCAGCATACACAAAAAGGTTTGTGAAATGTAAAGCACAATCTAAAACTTGACTCCTAAACCCACACTTTCCTTTAATCTTTCTCAGGTATCTTTATAAGGAAGAAAATTATACATTTTAATTCCTTTTAACATTTTCATACTGACCCAAGCGCAAATCTACTATTCAGAGAGTACTACTAGCTGGGTAGATAGTCCCAATGAGAACATCACCAAAGAGGGAAGGCTTGTGAAACCACGTACTCTGTTAATAAACCAAACTACCAAATCTGATGATTGAATCTCAAGAGATTTTCTTTTTTTTTAAGTATTTTTTTTTAAGGTTTATTTGTCAGAAAGAGAGAGAGAAAGCACACAAGCAGGCAAAGAGGCAGGCAGAGGCGGAGAGAGAGGCAGGCTCCCTGCTGAGCAAGGAGCCCGATGCGGGACTCGATCCGAGAACCCCAGGATCATGACCTGAGCCGAAGGCAGCGGCTTAACCCACTGAGGCACCCAGGTGTCCCTCAAGAGATTTTCTAAACGATAATATAATGTTTTCCAAAATTAATCAAAGCAATTCTTTTTCTGGTAATTGCTGTTACTTTTAGTCTTTCCCCATTTAGTTCATGCCATATGAATGAGAAGACAAATTCTCAGCCTTTGACTTTCAAAATATAATTTTGAAATATGTGACAGAAACAAATTTTTGAAGGGAAAAAACTTTTAAGTTGTAACCAACTTCATTTTGAATATCAAGACCAGAATCTTTACAGTTCAAGGCATGGTTCACACAGAAACAATAGATGTTGAATAAGAAATGATTAGTTTCATAATGTTATTTCCATGAACCTAAACTAAATGAAGACCTAGAAGTGGAAGGGAAATGAAGCCAAAGGGAAGTCTGTCCCAAGAAAGAGACCTGTATCATATCTTTCTAATCACTTTCCTCTCAGATTAATTACCAGGGTGGGCTATGTTAATGAGATTCCTAAATCAATTTTAGGATACAAGAACACAAGAACTTATGCACCTCAACCCGGATGAACTCTGGGGACTTGCAGAGTCTCAATAAATAACCTTCTGCTAACAAGACATAGGGACCTGTGTAAGTTTCCTAGAGACGCTATAACAAAGTACCACCAACTGAGTGACTCAAAATAGTGAGATTTATCACTTCATAGTTCTGGAGGCTAGAAATCCAAAATCAAAGTGTCCGCAGGGCCTTTCTCTGAGATGCTGAGTAAATCCTTCCTTTCTTCTTCCTAGTAGCTAGAGGCCAGCAATCCTTAGTGTTCCCTGGCTTTATAGATGTCTCTCCAAGATCTGCCTCACAGTCACATAGCTGTTGTCTCCCTGTATGTCTCTGTCTTCATATTGTCTTCTTATAAAGACATCAGTTATATTGGATTAGAGCCCACTCTGATGAATTTACCCTAACTTGATTATATCTACAAAAGCCCTATTTCCAAATAAGATCATATTCCCTGCTACCAGGGGTTGGGACGTCAACCTATCTTTTGGGAGAACACAATTCAACCCATCAAGGGCTATAGAAGGAAATTTGTTCCCTGATATTTCTATACAAAAGTTCTTAGACAACTGCAGAAAGCTTTTAATAGCCCAGAAGGAAATTTGAGACCAACCAATTATTTTCATACCCCCAAAGAGTGATATGGAGGTGGTGAGTGACAAGGCTAGAGCTGGAGAAGATTCATCATGAGGATAAAATGCTTAGGACTGCCTTTCATGTGCTCAGAGTGCTTGAGAACATAGATTTCTCACTCAGCAGATGGAAACATACAGATACTGAGGTCCACAATCAGAGAGGATGATATAAATTTAAGAGGATGTCAGAATGGACAGATGACTGAGAATAACATTGCCAATCTTTACTGCCAATGATGCCATGATGCTATTTGAGGCCCTCTGGGAAATGGATATTAGATGTACCCTGGAGATAAATTGAAAGGGAGAAAACTCTGAATTGGACTGAAAAGCATTGAACTGAATGAATGAAGTTATCTCAGATGGACTAAGATTAAATATTTTCCCACTAGATGAGAGGCTCAAGAAAAAAACTGTTTTTTCTTTGTGGAAAAAGGAAATGACAATTCTTGCCAACCCTACTTTGTGATCTAAAATTTGTATGTGTTACCTATACAATGAAGGCGGAAAAGCTCTCTGGGACACATTGGGCAAAACTCTATCAATACAAACACTGTCTTTCTTGGGACATGCTACCAATGTAAAAATAAAGAACATATTAGATTGAAACACTGAAACATGGAGAGCTATAATTTCACAGGAATCCTGTAGACTTGAAAGTGTGTATCACAGAGGTAAAGACTATAATCAAACCTGGTTGCTTTTACGCTGGCAGTACCTATCATTTTTATTTTGACAAGGGAAGATAGTTTGCACTACAATGATATGCATACAGTTTCCAAAGGCAGATTGTGCACACACAGCTTGCACTCCACAAAACTGTGAACACTATGTAAGTGATAGAAGATACCATGTATTATGTGGACTTGCCTGAAACATTATATACGTAAAAACCACAATTGGTTTGCTGATACAGAGATTAGAGTGACGGCTTTACAGAGGATAAATTTATGCTTAAGCCTCAACTGTTACTAGCTGATTGATCTTGGACTCGTTACTTAGGATACATAAACCCTGGTGTCCTAAGGTGCCAGACTGTCCTAATACTACTACTTGTCTTACATAGTCCTGAGATCTGAATGAAATAACATAAGTATAGTACTCACAACGGTAATGAGCACATAGTAAACGTCCAATAAACATGTGTTATTATTTCTACCAGTTGTTTTGCTCATCCAAATCAAGTGTTGTTTTTAAAATAATTAACAAAATAAGAAATAGAGTTGGATTCTTGTCTCAGTTTTATAATTACCTAATTAGGTCATCTTGGATTTGCCAGGTGAGCTTCCAGGTCTTCATACATAAGATAACTAGATAGGCTACTCAATTAATGGGTACCAGTGTTGTTCCCTCATTTCCCTTTTAGACATGATAAGAACAAGAATCCCAGTCAGCCTGAATTCTGGTCATTATTGTATTCTGAGATATTCTTTGCTTTCTGTTCCTGTTGAATCAATATGGTCATTTCCATACTTCAGCTCTCTGTCCATGTCTATCTTTCTTCTAATACTCAACAACATGAAGCCAGGGACTATGATTTATTTACACTTATCACACATTCTTAGTATAATTCCTGGAGAATCATAATTAATAAATATTCATAAGATCACTTATTAAATAAATGAGCAACTGAATTTTATTAGATTGAATCTTAATTCATCTAATGTTTAATTAAATTGAATTTTATTAGACCATTTTTTTGTAGTTAAAAATAAAGACAAAGAAAGAAAATGCATCCCACAGAACAAATGCCAACTATAGACCTAATTTCTAACTCATTCAACTGAGTTGAATTGAGATTTAAATATTTGTTAAAGTATTTTATTCAATTATCAGCTTCATTTTTTCTTTCACTTAACCCCTTCCTTATTTCTGCCTTAATGCTATGCTAGGACTATGTCTTATTTAGTTTTATCCTTTTGTTTACTCAATTATTCACCTGAAAAGTATTTATTGAGCATCACTGTAATAGGCTCTCAGTATAAAATTTTGCATAAAACTGAATTTGGTTCGTGCTCTTAACATAGTCTTTGACCTACCTGGAAAACATTAATCAACTAACTACAATTATAAAAATCATTCTAAGCTGAAAAGAAAGGTGTTTTTTTAATGCATAGGAGAATGCATAAATAAGAACCAATCTGGGCACCTGGGTGGCTCAGTCAGTTGGGCCTTCGATTCTTGGTTTCAGGTCAGGTCATGTTATCGGGGTCATGGGATTGAGCTCTGCTTCATGCTCTGTGCTGGGCATGGAGCCTGCCTAAGGTTCTTTTCCCTCCTCCTCCTCACTCCCACTCTGTCTCTTCCCCCACTTATGCATGCACACACACCACACACACACACGCACACAATTGATTGATTGACTCATCCTAAATACAGGATTTTATTTAATGATCCAGGTGAAAAGGAGGAACTGAGTGAAACACAATTTCTGAGAAATCAAGAAAGAATATGGATAGAAGGACAGATGAAGGAGTTGGGAAAAAATTCTTATATAACAAGAAAGGAACTCATAATACAATAATGAAAACACAGATAAGTAGAACAATGACTATGAGAATTACAGTGGTGATTATTGTTGCTTTTGTTGAGGCTCACTATATGTCAGTCACTATTCTAATCATTTGTTCATTAGATTCAGATACAGGTAGGTTAAGGTGTGACAGCAAAAACTTGAAAGAATTTCATTCTCATGGCTTTATTTTTCACTCTACAGTAAGAAGTGAATTCATATGCTAATAGTGATACAGACAGTGGACTTGATGTAAAGAGGTTGCCAGAAGTCTAAGGTACATGAGAAAGTTTGAACAAGTTATAAAAATGAGAGAACAATGGGGCACCTGGGTGGCTCAGTGGGTTAAGCCTCTGCCTTCAGCTCAGGTCATGATCTCAGGGTCCTGGGATCAAGCCCCGCATCAGGCTCTCTTCTCAGCAGAGAGCCTGCTTCCTCCTCTCTCTCTGCTTGCCTCTCTGCCTACTTGTGATCTCTCTCTCTGTCAATAAATAAAATATTTTAAAAAAATGAGAGAACAAGATGAGAACAGAAAAACAGTGGAACTGTCAGGCAATATTTTGGACCTGCTTAAAGTCGATGATCATGAATTTATAGTAAGATCAATCTGTTTAGGGGTGTCACTTTCTCCAATATTGTGTAGTCACTCAGATTTAATTAACTATCACTCAGCCAACATTCACTGATGCCTTTAGCACAATAGGGTAATATCAGATACAGTACGAAATGTGAAAATCAGTAAGCTCAGACTTTGGCTTTTACTTAGCCAAAACAATTAAAATTCCATGTCTTGGGGCTCTGGCTCTAAATTCAGTTTAACTGCTATTGGACTAATCTACTAACAAATAGCAATTATAAGGTCTGGAAAAAAATAATAAAACATACACAACACATTAAGGGCACCGGGAATTGAACAAAAGTTTGGAGATAATACAGTTGACCCTTGAACAACATGCAGCTGGGACACCAACTCCCCACACAGCTGAAAGTCCACATTTACCTTTTGACTCCTCCAAAATCTAACAAACAGCCTACTGTTGACTGGAAGTCTTACAGATAATAGTTGATTAATAATAATAGTTGATTAATACATATTTCCTGTGTTATATATATTATATACTGTATTCTTAAAAGACAGTAAGTGACAGAAAAGAAAATGTTGGAGTGTCTGGGTGGCTCAGTGGGTTAAGCCTATGCCTTCAGCTCAGGTCATGATGTCAAGGTCCTGGGATCGAGCCCTGCGTCAGGCAGGCTCTCTGCTCAGCAAGGTGCCTGCTTCCCCCTCCCTCTCTGCCTGCCTCTCTGCCTACTTGTGATCTCTGTCTGTCAAATAAACAAAATCTTTAAAAAAAAAGATTAAAAACAACATAAGGAAGTGAAAATATATTTTAATACTATACCGTATTTATAGAAAAAAATTCACAAATGCATCTGTGCAGTTCAAGCCTATGCTATTCAAGGGTCAACTCTATAGGCAATTCAAGCTTTCTAGGGAGTAACTGCACATTAACTGAGAGGCATGTTAATTTGGTTTTTCTCTTGAAAGTTCTCTTCAGATCACATAGCAAAAAGTTCTTTGAACTCAAACAGAAGGCTATAGTCTTAGTAGTATGAGTGGTAAAAGTACAGAGTTCAGGGCCACAAGAGGAGCTGGAAGTTGAGGGATGAAATACCAGAAAGGATGGAGCCACTGGACTCCCCTCAAATATTGGAAACATTCCTGAATTGTGTCAGGAGAGAAAATCCAAAGACCACAGGAGAAGCTGGACAGAGATTTCAGTTGCCCATCTGAGAGGAGTCTGTTTGAAACTTGAATATTGCCAACTTAGAATGGTGTGAAAGAAGTTCTAGGGTTTCCACTGATAAGCAAAAAGTGCCTTGTCTTAGGAGTAGATACTGTATTAAAGGGCTAAGGATGTGCCTAAAGATTCAGAATAAAACTTAATTCATTCCACAAAGTTAAAACATGCCTTGACAAGTTCATGGTAATGAGCCAGTAACTTATATGCATGTCAAAATAAAAGTCAGTATTTTCAGGGAAAGATAAGATTCTCTATATGTCAGCTGTGTCTACCACACAATAAAATATCAAAAAAGAGACAGAAAACCCAATAACCCGGTCAAGAGAAAAAGCAATCAACACACATCCACAAATTAAGATAATTCAGAAAGACAAAAAATTTAAAGAAACTATTATTTTTTTAAAAGTTTACAACATGAAGAAAAAGGTACCAAGACCAATAAACACAGTGAGAATTTCATCAAAAAAATGAAAAAGAATTTTTTAAAAATTACAATTCTGTTTCTGCTATTAATAATTACTGAAATAGAAAATTCACTGGATGAGAGTCCTAGAAGATTAAAGACAACAGAAGAAATGTTCAATAATTTGAAGACAAAGAAATAAAGTTATTCAATCTGAAAAGAAGAAAAAAATCAAAACAAAGATAGCAGAACCTTAGTGACCTGTAGGGCAACATTAAACTAAATAACACATGTAGAATTGTAATCTGAGAAGGAGATATATTATTGAATGAAGAAGAAAATAAATTCTAAAAAAAAACAAAAAAACAAAAAAAACAAAAAAAAACGGAAGACTTCCAGTTTCCAGTTCTACATGCAATGAATTTGGAAGTTGCTACACTGCTTTAGTAACAGTAAAAATGTGAACATACTGAAAAAAAAATCAGCAACTCTTCCTGGATTCAGAGAGGACACAGGGCAAACCACTGCTCTAACCTTGGAGAGGAGAGTAAAGAAAGCTGTAGCTTACTGGAGCTGAGACTCACTACTGGAATCCACTATGGGAAGTAACCTTGAGATAGAAAAACCATAAATGTAACTAGTGAATTACTAGAGGCACAAGATAAACAATTCTGAGAGTTATAAAGTCCTGGGAGAAGCAGTCCTCACAATATTCTGAGACTAACCTCCAGGAGCTTGACCAGGTCCCTACCGTATATACAGGAAAAGAATTCCCCCCCTCATGCTTCCAGCAAGAAGAGAAAACTCACTATTTTTAAATATATCAGACAGGGTGCCTGGGTGGCTCAGTGGGTTAAAACCTCTGCCTTCAGCTCAGGTCATGATCCCAGGGTCCTGCCACCAAGCCCCACATCAGGCTCTCTGCTCAGCAGGGAGCCTGCTTTCCCCTCTCTCTGCCTGCCTCTCTGCCTACTTGTGATCTCTGTCTGTCAAATAAATAAATAAAATCTTTAAAATAAATAAATAAATACATACATACATCAGACCACTCTGTTCTTCTTCTTCTTTTTTTTTTTTTTTTTAGATTTTAGATTTTATTTCTTTATTTGACAGAGAGAAATCACAAGTAGTCGGAGAGGCAGGCAGAGAGAGAGAGAGAAGCAGGCTCCCTGCTGAGCAGAGAGCCCGATGTGGGACTCGATCCCAGGACCCTGAGATCATGACCTGAGCTGAAGGCAGCGGCTTAACCCACTGAGCCACCCAGGTGCCCCACTCTGTTCTTCTTAACTAGGCCTACCTTCAGCAGAAACAAGGTAACCAGAGCCTGATGTCCTTAGGTCTGATCAAAGCCTAACTAACGCAGGGGGAAGAGAAATACCCATCTTTAGACCACTATAGCCATCGTCTCTCACCTAAAGGAGGAGGAAAAACAGAGAAACCCTTGTGAAGTTTACAGTCCAAAAGAATAAGCTCAAAAAAAGATGGAGATCTAATCAGAGGACTACAGAATACTTCTTCTTTCACCATACCTCAACAACACATTACCAAAGGCCTATTTATAGCAACTCCTTTTACCTGGTAAATTATGTCTAGCTAAATAAATAAATAAATAAATAACAAGGCATTCGAGAAGTCAAAAAATACAACCTGAGGAAAAAGAGCAGGCATCAGAACCAGGCATGGCAGGGATGTTGGTATCAGAAAACATGGGGAAAAAAATAAAAATATAGAAATAATATGTCAATGGCTCTAATGCATAAAAATATACCACATGCAAGAAAAAGAGAGTAGGAGAAATCCTGAGAAAAGATAAAAATATGCTGATCAAAAATACTGCAACAGAAATAAAGAATGTCATTGATGGCTTATTAGTAGACTGCACATGAATGAGGGAAGAGTCTCTGAGCTAGAGGATATATCAACAGACTCCTCAAAACAACAAAAAGCAAAGAGAACAAAACTGAAAAAAGAAAAGAACATCCAAGGACAATGGGACTACTAAAAAATGCCTAACATACATATAATAGGCATACCAGAAAGAGAAGAAGGAATAAAATTTTTAAAAGAACTAAAAATGGAGACATGGAATATGTCCAAGATTAGGAAGAGTTAAGATGTCACTTACTTCCAATTTCATCTATAAATTCAATGCTTCTCAATCCAAATCCTGGCAGATTCTTGGGGATATGACAAACTGATCCTAAAGTTCATGTGGAGAAGAAAGGGGCTCAGAATAGTCAGCACAATATTGAAGCAAAATACAGTTTTGACACTAACAAATTTCAAGTTTTTCTATAAAGCTATAATAATTAAGATAGTGTGGTATTGTTGAAATAACAGACAAATAGATCAGAGGAACAGAATAAAGAGACCCAAAGCAGAACTACATAAATGATAGTTATATGATATTCAAAAAAGCAAAGGCCATGCAGTGGAGCAAGGATAATCTTTTCAACAAATGGTGCTCCAACAACTGGACATCACATGTGAAAAAAAACAAAAAAACAAACAGAGACCTTACAGACTTCACAACACTTAAAATGGATCACAGAACGTAAAACGCAAAACTGTAGAACTCGTAGGAGATAACATACAAGAAAACCTAAATGACCCTGGGTATAGCAATGACCTTTTACATGTAACAGCAAAAATTTGAACCTTGAAAGAAATAATAGATGCACTGATACATTTTCACTAAAATTAAAAACTTCTAGTCTATAAAATCAATGTCAAGAGACTGAGAAGACAAATACCATCGACTGGGAGAAAATATTGGCAAAAGACACAACTGTTGAAGGACTGTAATCCAAAATATACAAAGAATTCTTAAAAATCAAGAATGAAACAAATAACTCCATTAAAAATAAGCCAAAGACCTTAACAGATATCTCATTAAGGAAAACATACAGATGGCAAATGAATAAATGAAAAGATGATCCATGTAATATGTTCAAGGAAATGCAAATTAAAACAAGAGTGAGATACCACTATATATCAATGAAAATGGTCAAAGTACAGAAAGCTGACAACAGCAAACGTTAATGAGAATGTGGAGCAACAACATCTGTCATTCATGCTGGTGAGAATACAAAATGGTACAGCCACTTGGAAGACCATTTAGCATTTTCTTACAAAACTAATCATACTCTTACCACACAACCAAGCAATCACACTCCACAGTATTTACCCAAAGGAGGTTTTCAACATGTCAACACACAAACATGCAAAGAGGTGTTTATAGCGGCTTTATTGATAACTGCCAAAACTTGGAAGAAACTAAGATGTCCTTCAGTAGGTGAATGGATAAACAAATAAACTATGGTATATTCAGAAAATGAAATATTATTCAGTGCTAAAAAGAAGTGAGCCAAGAAAAGACATGGAAAAAACCTGAAATGCACATTGCCATGTGAAAGAAGCCAATGTGAAAAAACTCCATACTGCATGACTCTCATTATATAACATTGTTGGAAGAGACAAAACTGTAAAGGCAGTAAAAAGACCAGGGATTGGTCATGGCCAGGGTCCAAAAGAAGGATGAATACAGCACAGAGGGTATTCAGGGCAATGAAAATAATCTACATGATACATAATAGTGAACACATGTAATTATGTGTTTGTCCAAACTCATAGAATAACAACATCAAGAGAGAACCTTAAGATTTCACTATATGCTCTTTATAATAAATCAACTTTATATATCAGGATATTAATTATAAGTTAAGACATGGAAAAATAAACTATGTACCATGAAAACAAGGATCACAATAATCCTGCACTGTCTCTATTAAACAAAATAAAGTAGATTTCAGGACAAGTACTATTACCAGGGCTAAAGAAGGATGCATTATAAGAATAAAGGAGCAAATTCATCAAGAAGACATTATAATTTAAATTTGCATGCACCTAATATTAGAGCTTTAAAACACCTAATGCAAAACTAGTAAAGCCAGATGGGAAAAGAGAAACACAATCAGCCTGTGGGAAAATTGGAAACTTCTTGCTCAGTGATTTATAGAAAAAACAGAAATCAGTGTTCTAAAAATTTGAAAAAAACAACCAACTGGAATGACCTTCACAAGTCCATTGCATCCACTCAAAAACAGTGAAATAGCACTCTTCTCAAGTACGCATGGAACATTCATCAAAACAGCCCATGGGAAAAGCCATAAAATAAGTCTGAAGAAATTTTAAAGCTTTGAAATTATATAAATTATTTTCTCTGGCCACTAAGAAATTAAGTTAGAAATAAAAACCAGTAAAATATCTGGAATATTAACCCAATTTGGAAATTAAACTACATACTTGTAAATAACATGGATATAAAAATGACAAGGGATAAAATTATTTTTAGCTAAATGAAAATAACAATATATCAAAATGTGTAGAATACTGGTAAAATAGATCTTTTAGTAAACTTTCTAGCATTTAAATTAGGAAGTCTCAAATAGATATGTAAGCATCTATTTTAAAAAATAGAAAATGAAAATAACTTAAAATCAAATTAAAATGAAAGAAATAATAAGTATAAAAGCATAAGTCAGTAAAGTATAATCAGTAAAAGAATAAAGACTCAATAAAGCTAAATGTGGTTTTTAGAACAGATTGATAAAATTGATAGACCACTAGGTAGACACAGGAATATCAGGAATAAAAGTGGGCACATCATTACCACCCCTTAAAAAGGTAATGAGAAATTATTGAAAATAACATTATGTCATGAATTCCACAATTTAGATAAAGCAAACACATTCCTTGAAAGACATAAACTCTCAACATTTAGCCCAGATAATAGAAATTTTGAGTAACTGTATAATTGGAGACACTGTATATGTAGTTAAAAGCCTTTTCCATAATGTTAACTATGAATCACCTGACTTTACTAATTACTTTTAGCAAACATGTATGATATAAAACCAATTGTATACAAACTCTTTCAGAAAACAGAAAAGGAATAATCCCCAATCAATTCTATGAAGAAAAAATTAGTGTCACATAAAAAAAGATAAAATATCAAAAGAAAATTACAGACCATTATCCCTTATAATGAGAATAGTAGTGATAATCCTTAGCAAAATATTCTCCAAATGAATGCAGCAATATGTAAAAGGAATAGTATACCATGATCATTTAGGATTTATCTCCAACATCAAAGGTCAGCTTTATTTGAAACAGTAAATCAACACAAATTATATTAACTGATAAAGGAGAAAAACCATATAATGAATACATATATCTCAATATCAGTATTTCAATATATTCTGAAAAAGTAGTTAACAAATTCAATATCCATTCATGAGAAAAACTTTCTTCAAAATAGGAATGGCAGAACATGATAAAGAACATCTACAGAAAACCTACGTGTAACAACATCCTTAATAGTAAAAATGAATGCCTTCTTCCTACAATCATTATCAATGCAAGTATATATTACCTCAAGTTTTTACTAAACATTGTGCTGATCACCCTAGCCCATGAGAAAAGGCAAAAACAAAAAGTAAAGAAACACAGTTTTGAAAAAAGAAATTATTTTAAGGTGATATAATAATGTATAAATCCTGTAAAATCTGAAAAAAAATTTACAAGAATTAAATAACAAGATCACAGGGTATAGGTCAACATAGAAAAACAATTGTATTTCTTAATGTGAGCAATGAATAGTTAGAAATTAAAATTTTAAGAGCTAAATTTCAATAGAACAAAAACCAAATTAAGAATAAAGCTAACAAATTATTTATAGGACTTGAAACAACAAAATTTTGTGGAAATAAGAAAAGCATAAATAAATGAAGGGAGTGATCATGTTAAAGGGATGAAATACTTTCAATGGTTAAAAATATCATTCTGCTCCAAACTGTCCTATCAGTTCAACACAATTCCAGTAAATATCCCAGCAGGTCTTTTTGAAAATACTGATTACCTTATTCTGAAATTCTTATGGGAAAATAAGAGAGCCAGGATAGCCAACACACTTCTGACAAAGGGGAACAAGATTGCCAGTTTATCATGACTGATTTCTGAACTAACTATTAAGTTACAATAATCAGGACAGCTTATATTGGCTCAAAGATATGAGAGCAGATAGATATCAAAAAGACTGATGCATATATGGTCAACAGATTTTTCTTCCCACTATTTTTGACAAATGGACAAGGATTAGAAAAAAATGGATAATAACTGAAGATAGCTAAGAAGATCCAACATATGTATAATAGAAGGATGAGACACTACCTAAAGAAAGGAACAAGTGGTGTTCAAAGCCATAGGATGAAAAATCCTTTGGACATCTGGGCAAAAAGAGGAAGTTTCTCAAAAAGAAAAATAACATTCAGATTTGTCAACGGCAACATTTTAAGAAGAAATTAACACATTTAAGATAGCTAAGGGGGGAAAAAATGAGCCAAGGATTTTTATATCCAGCAAAACCTCTTTTTAAGTATAAGAATATCAAACAATTGCCAAAATGAGATAGATTAAGGACTATTTTCCCAGTGATCTCTTCCTAAGGATTCTACAAGATGTTGATAGAGAGATATAGATTTAATAATAGATAATAAATATCAAATATACAGTTACTTATAAAACTAAGACTGAATGAAAATTAATGGGGAGAAAATACAGTATGTAATGGTCATGTGTTTTTATAATGTAGAAATCATAGGCTATTGAAAATGGAAGAATAGGCAAAGATATATAAAAAAATTATTTTAGGAATCATAAGGCTGATAGTAACCTTAATATTGAAATTTCAAATCTTTTGTATTGTAGGATGTATTAGTTTGCTAGGGCTGCTATAACAAAGTGACACAAAATGGGTGGCTTAAACAACAGAAATTGTCACATTTCCGGAGATGAAAAGTCTAAAATCAAAGTGTCAGCATGTCAGGTTTCTTCTGAGGGCTGTGAAGAAGATTCTATTCCATGACTCTCTGTATTCATTCCTACTAGCCTCAGGCATTCACTGACTTGTAGGTTAGGTCCTTTCTATAGCTTCATATCATCTTCCTTCTTTGTGAGTCTATGTGTCTAAATTTTTAAAAAGTAAACTGTCAAATTAGATGAAGGTCCACCCTAATTACCTCATCTTAAGTTCATCATCTGCAAAGACCTATTTCTAAATAAAGTCACATTCACAAATACTAGAAATCTATTATAAAATATTCTGGGAGATACAAATGAACCCATAACATGGTATACAACAAATGGTCATGGAAATAATCATGGGATATTTTAATTCTATTATACTGTTAACCTAGAAAATGAGAATTCTCTGTGTGGTAAAAGAGTAGAAAGATCAAATATAGAAATTAAGTAAAATTTATTATCCCAAATCTTTATCAGTTTAATCTCAAATCTATGTGTGTGCATGCTTGCACACACATGCACTCTTTTCACTGACAAGGCCTAGAGAAACAAGAATCTGTGTTCCAAGTATATACAGCATATTTAGTATATGAGCCAGTTATAAAACAAACTTTCAGAGTAAGCACTGTGGTTCAAATGAGTGCAGAAGACTCTCTAATAGTTGCCATCTGTCTTTATTTTTCAAACTCATTTGATCGGGCTCCTTAGCTTTATAGTACTTTTCTCATTTAGCACTTACATCAGTCCTATTTAAACACTTTAATTCAGTAAAGTCTGAAAAGTGATTTAAATGGATGCATAGCTCAGTAAGAGGGACAGAAGAGAAAACATTCAGGGACTGACGCATGCATTGCACTGCACCATAGTAGAGAATTCAGAAGTTTGGACCCACCTAATTTAAAAGTTTCCCTCCCCCTCTGATATTTGAACTAATAGAAAATATGGGGAAAGGAATAACAACTTAACTTTCAAAAAGTGAACATAAGTTAGATTTGCAAAATATTGCATGGATTTTCTTTACAGAGTAACCTTTAAGAGTAAGTGGGTATAAACTTTGAGCCCTGCTGAGTCATTCAATCTAAGTCCCTTCAAGAAAATATCTGACCTTGGGTATCTCTATACAGGTCTGATGATAAATTATTTCTTACTTGCAACATTCTATGCCACAACTGACCGCTAATATGTACAAAAATTCATGAATAACAAAATAGCAATACATTTTAATCAGCTGCCTAGTTCTTTATTCCAATGATGAATGTGAGAAGTTCTTTCACATGTTAAACAAGAATAGCAAATGTTGCTTACCAAACACTGAACTGGCTCATCCCACCGTGCTTCAATAAAGGATCTGAAGAAGACATTTTGAGAAATATGTTCAAGAGGGTAATATAACTATCTTTTAATATTAACTAATGCTAATTTGGTAGCTCTGATTGTCTTATAAGAAATAGAAACTTTAATTACTGATTACTATAGTCTATTCTCATGTGTGAATCTTCCTTGCAATTCCTTTATACTTTTCTTTGCATATATTTATATTTTCCTTTAAATATAATTTTATGCATTCATTTTATGATTATATTAATATCCAACATTTATTGAGCACTCATTATGTAATAATCCTTCTTTTAAATGATTTACACATATTCTTAAGTAGTCTCCAAAATAATCCTCTGAAATGGCTTCTATTTTATTCACGCTATAGGTTGACAATACTGTGGACCAGAAAATACAATTTGCTGCAGCTTGCACAAACTCAGGCAATGTGATGTGATCCTTCCAAAAGCAGAACTAGATTCTCAATTATCATTGCATACCTTGTATTACCTGAAGAACAACCTGGTCCCCAAGTTTTTCTTTTCTTTTTTTTTTTAAAGATTTTATTTATTTATTTGACAGACAGAGATCACAAGTAGGCATAGAGGCAGGCAGAGAGAGAGAGAGGAGGAAGCAGGCTCCCTGCTGAGCAGAGAGCCCGATGCGGGACTCGATCCCAGGACCCTGCGATCATGACCTGAGCCGAAGGCAGCGGCTCAACCCACTGAGCCACCCAGGTGCCCCCCCCCCCAATTTTTTCTTTAAGATCATGACCTATACAATATGCTAGGTGAGCTGATTCTTGACAGATAAGTAGATATTTTCCAGGTTGACAGAGTAGGCAAAGACTTTCTAGGCAGAAATAATCAAAGAATCCAAGCAGGTGAAAACAGACAATTGCTTTATTCCACTGCTGTAAATGTATAATATATACATGCCTATCACACATGAAAGCTTTGGTATAAAATAGTGGTATCATGATAATTTTATAGAAATTTATGTTCATTGTCTACTCAGGAAAGACAGAGGAAAATTAGAACCTCCTTCAGTTTATGAACATAGTATATTTAATTTAAACTATTTAGACTAGACTTTATTTGGGATAGAGGCACAGTTACATCAAGATTTTAATGATCATAGTTGTTGTATACTGTGACAGCTGATTAGCTAACGGGGTCTTAGACCTACAGGAACTCTTGAAGGCATCAAATTAATTTGGTGACATTATTTTAAGACCTTTGCCCTTATGTTGCTCCACTCCCAAACTAACAGCAGTTTATTATAAGATTCTGTCAGTCATGCTTGGACTTCTACAAATGCACAGGCCAGGATTCATGTTGGTGATGAAAGAAATAAATGATAATCTAAATTATAGGAAACTCATTGATTTTAGCACTATGCTAAAATGGGTCGGGATGATTATAGTGGGTAAAAAGCCAAAACTAATTGCTGTTGATCAAATTGTCTACTTTTACCACTAGGACTAATTAGCATGGTGATCGATATTAATGCTGGCTTTATCATTTAAAATAACTTACTTCTGGCTTTTAGGACTAATTAGTGTTCATATGTTTGGTGCAGTTACTAATTATTGGCATCCAATAAGTTTCTGATCATTATTAGGACCATTGGAAAATGAGAAAGTCATTGCTTGAACAGAGAAAAAGCAAAATTTTTCTGCATAAGTTCTAAATAAGAGTCATAGTCCTATCATGCTAGGGCGATTTGAAAATTGATTCATCAAAAACAACTGATTCATCAGAAACATCCTATATATACTCTGGACTATCATGAAATAAGTGATGATAACATTATCATCCTAACAAAAGAGTGACCAAGGAGTACTTTCTAGTGTGCCTTTAATAGACAAAGTATTTGTTTAACTCAAAATAGCTGAAAATACCTAGATTAATGAATAAGGGAATTAAGAAACAGTTATTCAAACATGATGGTTTCCAATCTTTTCAAGTGTTCTCAAATAAAAATATAATACCCCAAGGTTTTTTAAAACACTTTGGAAAATTATTGGTTTTTTTCTGAGTAGTAAAACATATATACACATTTATCATTCATATTCAAGAAAATGGTTTGCTGTGTCTGAGTGTACAAGGCATCTAATTAAAAATAATAAATAAATTTATCTTATGAGGCTTATGATTAGTCATATTTTTCCATAGATAGAATATGGTGGAAATTACTGAAGTATCCCAAAACTACGACCCTTCCTAACAAGAATCACGGAATAACAGTAATACATTATTTTTTCCTCATTAAATACCATGTTGTAGGGATTAAAATGGCATTAAGCAGTGATTGCCCCAACAGCACATGGAAATACCAAAAAAAAAAAAACAACACCTCAGAATATATGTTCTTCAAACTTGAAGGGTATGTGAGAAGGCTAGAAGTAGCAACAGGTATTTCAGGAATTAAAAATTTAAGGCACTGGTTTGAATGAAGTATATAGTTATCTCTGATTAAATTAAATTTGATTCTGTTTGTAAAACTTTCATATAATTACTTTATTAGTGTTTGGAGATTTTTATAGTCATTACTTTAAAAGGTAACATGATGTTCAAATAGCTTCTACCATTTCAACTCATATTTTAACAGACAACTTTGCCTTACTGAAGTAATGAAATGGAATCCGATTTGGTTGCTTTGGTCTTAATTTACTAAATGACAGCATAGCAAATTAAGAGTTAATGTTGCTTCTTTTTTTTTTTTTTAAGATTTTTTTTTTAAGAGTTTATTTATTTATTTGACAGAGAGAGATCACAGTAGGAGAGAGGAAGGGAAGAGATCACAGAGAGAGAGGAAGGGAAGCAGGCCCCCCGCTGAGCAGGGAGCCCGATGTGGGACTCGATCCCAGGACCCTGAGATCATGACCTGAGCCGAAGGCAGCGGCTTAACCCACTGAGCCACCCAGGCGCCCTTAATGTTGCTTCTTATGACTGAAATATAGCCTAAAACTTCTTTAAATTGGGGCCAACAGTGAAAGTAAAATAGAGAACGAGGAAAAAACCCTACTGTCCTTTTTGTATTTCTTTTTTAAGATTTCATTTATGTATTTGAGAGGGAGCACTAGAGAGAGAGAGATCAAGCATGAGTGAGGGTCAGAGGGAGAGGGAGAACAGGCTCCCTGTGGGGCTTGATCCCAAGACCCTAAGATCATGACCTGAGCTGAAGGCAGATGTTTAACTGACTGAGCCACCCAGAGGCTTATATATTATTTCCACTCTTCATCTCACCCAACACCCTGTGAACATTTTCAGATTTTTTTTGTGTCCTTTTGGTTTTTCCTTCTCCCAAATCTTTACTAAAACCTGCCTTCCAGGATGAATCTAATATTAGTGATTTAAAGCAATGTCTGCATGAGGACATACTGAGAACATTGCAGAAAGATTTAGGTATCCTGCTGGAATCTATCCAAGTAGCCTAAAAAAACTCTATCAGTTTGTTCATTAAGTGTCAGTAGACGAGTAAGTCTTTATGTTTCCTTCTAAGGCATATTTGCATTTTAATACAACATTATGCCTGCTGAATGAAAAATTTGGTCTTTTATGGAAAGGAACATAAATCACCAATCAAATCACTCCAGGATTTGTTTCCTGTTGCCCATAAAATCAGATCAAAGTTGGGTCTCTTGACTTGTGTGTCTGGAAAGTCCAAGTTATTTCATCTATCTGTAAGGTAAGTTCCCTCATAGGAAAGCTAATTGTTTCTCTCTAGCTTCTTTCAGTGTTTTTTTAATCTTTGATTGTCTATAATTTGAACATGATTTTAGGTTTTTAGCAATGTATCAGTGTGTTGTGAGTGCAGTGAGGTGGGAGAACATGCTACTGTCCTATAAAACTATGTATCGGTCTTCAACTGACCCCATCTTTTCTGGTCTATGAGTTCAAAATTATTTCTCCATTTTCTTGTTAACTCTTAGGTGGAGTGGAAGGCCAGAATGGCTGGAGTTGCAGATTTCTCTTCTCCTACATCAGTTAGACTCTGAAAATACAGCATCAGGTTAGGCTCTAAAAAACTCATTTCTCCTGAGGGCAGTTCTTGTTAAGAACAGATTGCTCTGCTATATTTCCAGACAGTTCCTTTTCCTTTCCCCCTCCTGAAAGAAGGAAAGGATTCTTCTTTGTTATTCACTGTGGGAATTTGACCGAGCTCCTAAAGATCAAACTCACAATATTGTGGGGTTCCCCATGAGTGGGTTCCTCTGCGTATCTTAACTCTCAGACTTGCCTACAATGAGCCTTCAGTAATTCATCAACTGTAGTTCAGGCTTTTCTAACTCCAGCATTGCCTCCCTGGGCAGTCTCTGCTTCTGAATCTCTGTACAACATGCTATGATCTCTCCATTCGCCAGACTCTCCTGTCTTGGGAGAAGCAGCTTGCCCTGTGACCTCTCCTCTCAGAGATCCAAGAAGAGTTGTTGATTTTTCATTCCATCCATCTTTTTACATGTTAGGATGGAATGATAAATTCCAAGCTCCTTACTTGGGAACCAGAAACCAGAAGTCAGTTTTTAGGACTTAAATAGAGATCAGTGTGCTTCCAGTCCCTCAAATCTCATCAGTGTCCCACACAGTTACCCCTTATAGATGAATAAATTTCATTCCAGTTTTAACTTTTGGCTCTAAATTCACCCACTAGGATTTCCACTGAATACCTATGGACTGAATAAAGATTCAGATTGTCTGTTATTGAGTCCTACATAGATTCTAATAGCACCACAATTTTGTAACTATTAGTGGTTGTGACCAACTGTTGGTAATCTGTAATTCAGGGGAACAGTTTGTTACTAGCTTCATTACAAAGTCTGTCCACACACTGTCATTCTTATTATTTTTTTTTATATGGGGATTTGGAGAGATTTA
This sequence comes from Mustela nivalis, assembly GCF_964662115.1. Lineage (NCBI taxonomy): Eukaryota > Metazoa > Chordata > Mammalia > Carnivora > Mustelidae > Mustela > Mustela nivalis. The sequence continues at coordinate 50,510,902 of NC_139032.1, forward strand.
AAATCTACATTGCTACTGCCACCATATCTCTAGAATCCTCCAAATAAATATATTTTTTAAGATTTTATTTATTTATTTATTTATTTGACAGAAATCACAAGTAGGCAGATAGGCAGGCAGAGAGAGAGAGAGAGGGAGAAGCAGGCTCCCCGCTAAGCAGAGTCCCGATATGGGACTCGATCCCAAGACCCTGAGATTACGACCTGAGCCAAAGGCAGAGACCTAACCCACTGAGCCACCCAGGTGCCCCCAAATAAATACATTTTTGAGAGTAAAAGTGTGGTATTGAAATTATTCTGTAACAAAGGCATAGAATAACAGCTGCTCCAGTTAAACTGAAATGTATGGACGACATTCAACCTATAATCCAAAGGTAAATTAACATCCTTAGCTTGGCACACAATGTCTTCAAAGTCTTGGTCTGTCCTTACTTCATTATATAGTCTTCACTCACTGACTCAAAGATACTCTATTCAGTAGTCATAATGACCTACACATAGTTTCACAAATAAGCCAAGTTTATTTTTTCTAAATTGTACCAAATTACATAAAAGAATAAAAGAGATATTTCAGTATGAATCCCTACCACTGAGATATCTTGAAAGAGGCATAAAATGTGTAGGAAGGCCTCCTGTCACTTTTTCTAAGTTTCAGTGCTAATCCTAGAACTGAATCTTAAGAATTAGTGAAGGGCAAAAGATGTTACACTGTTAATTTAGTGTCACTAGCTCTTGGTAGGGCTTAAGACACCAGACCTCAGCCTCTGCCAATTATATGTAATAGTGTATATTTTTAGACCAAAACCTGAGCTCATGTGTGTTAAGAGTTTCAGCAGGAAAAAAGCTTATTTCTTCTATCCTTAATCAATTGGCGTGGGTAAGCTACACTTGTTACTCATTACATTCAGGTGTTTGAAAGTGGAGACTTACATATTAGGAGATTCAATGGAAGAGCAAAAAATAATAGTACTCATCATTCATACTGTATAATCTCCCATCTTAGATCCAAAATCAAGAGACTCCTACACTCTAGAAGATTATACTTGCAAAAGGATACTTAGTGACTTCTTTTGGACATCTTGAATGTTGCTTAGCCTCTACCTCTCACAATTTGTTTCAGGGCATGAATTTAAATCTAGGACTTACATCCTTCAAGCCAAGCCTATGATTATTGTTTAACTCTTTCATAGAACTTTTGTTGTGTTTATCTTTATAAAGACTCTACTTTGCCAGTGGTCCTTTTTATCCAAAGATGGAGCAGAAGTCATAACTCACTTAGAATTAGCTTATGCCCTCCTAAGACTAGTTTATTATAAAGATAAATCCCCAAATTGTACTTAATGAAGCAGAGTTTATAAGCTCTAAAGCAAAATAAGGAACGATTTACTAAAGAGAAAGTCTATTTTACTCTTGAAAGTGAACATTCCAAGTCTTAACATTTTAACTTTATTGATGCTTATATCTCCTTTTCCCTATGCAAAATAACATTAAGAAATCCATCTATACTATCAAGTATATACTTTCATCTTATCTGTAATTTACATTCCATTGAATTTTAAGATCCTTTAACTCCTTTCTACCTAGCCCTTCAAAATTTTTAGTGAGTATGTTTTCTTTACCCGCCAAGATTCTGTTACTCTTTCATCTTCTGTGTATCCTTAGCGCTTCGTATACACCTCTACAAACTCTTAGTTTAATGTAGCAAAGTGATCTGATTAGATCTTTTTCTCCCTCTCATGAAGCTTTCACTTTCTTGTGGACACAGGTTATACCTACACATCTTTAGATCTCTAAGTATAGCACAGTGGGCAGACATAGGCAAAATTCAATACATAGTTTTGAATAGTCAATTTAGTGACAATTTATTGAGCACCAATTTTGTTGCTTTTTTCATACACACACATACACACATATACATACACACTCATTTTTGCTCCTATATATGGACATGTTAAATATATCTACATATCTGCATATATGTATAGATATCTGCTCATCAGGACTTCAACTGAGATATGTTTGTATTATTTATGTAAAGTATATACATATATAAAACAAGTTTACAAAATAGGTACTATCATTTAATCTGCTTCAAGTGGAAGAACATGAGGTTCAAAGACTTTTTTTTTTTAAAGATTTTATTTATTTATTTGACAGACAGAGATCACAAGTAGGCAGAGAGGCAGGCAGAGAGAGGAGGAAGCAGGCTCCCTGCGGAGTAGAAAGCCCGATGCGGGGCTCGATCCCAGGACCCTAGGATCATGACCTGAGCTGAAGGCAGAGGCTTAACCCACTGAGCCACCCACCCAGGTTCAAAGACTTTAAGAATTTGACCCAAATAACACAGCTGATATGTGGCTATATAATCTTCCCAAAGTTATTTAAGACTGAGTATTTCAAGCAGATGAAAGAATAATTTCACATAGGAGTGCCCCTCTTAGGAAAAGCAAGTAACACATCCTATCAAATAGGGTCCATATTATGGAAAATTGAAACCTTACCAAGCCTTTCAACAGAAAGAAATCTAATATAGGGAATTGGTTACATGAATGTTGAAAAGCTAAAAGAGCCTAAAAGAAACACTGAATAAAAGCAGATATAGCAATTGCAGAAAGCAGTTACCTGCTATATTTTCTGGGGAACAGAAAGAGAGGAAGTGGAATTGCTGAAATTTAGAAGCTCAAAGACGTAACTCATGCTCAGACCTCAGAAAAGGTGTCACCGGCTGCTCCTGCCACTTTCTGAGAGAGAGTGCTGGAATTCCCTCCGCGAGTCTTTCAAGAGCCTGAAGGTAATCACTTCTGCTGAAACACTGCTCACAAGAACAGAGAACAGGAAGAAGGTCCCCTCTCCCTCCAGTCTTTCAGTCTCCCTCTAGTGCCTTTTATCGACTGAACTTATCAGAAGCCATTTGGCAAAGAAGTCTAAAAAATGTAGTTTGCTGGGTCCCAGCCCCAGCCTCACAAGGCAGAATCTAGAAATGTGGGTTTGGACTGAAGACAATAGGAAAATAACTGGTATGCCTAATTCGAGTATAATCTGGATTTTTTGAACACTGTTTAGGTAAAAGGAAAGGATTACAAACACGGAAAGGAACTCTTATGTTTCAAATATCTACTAAGCATCAGACACCATGCTAAGCTCTAGAAAATATTATACATTCAACAAATATTTGTCATACACTTTTTTCAGTCACTGTAAAAGATCTTTCAAGTGCAATGGTGAAGGGACAGACATTATCCCTTCTTTTAGGGAATTTAGAGACCTGAAAGAAAAATGGGCAAATAAATATGTGATTATGATAACATGTGTACCTATTTAACAAGTCATGTAGCAACCATGAAAGAGAGTCAGATTTAAAAAAAAATTAAGAAGTAATTTCATTTTTCTAGGTTTATAGCTACAAAGTAGTACAGATAGGATCTGAATCTAGAAAAGCAAGACTGAGATTTGTGTCATTCAGGGCATCACTCTTCTTGCTAGGGGAGAGAAGCAGAGAAGGCAGGTTGATCTGTTGCTACTGCCAAGTTCTGCAAGCTCACCCAGGGGAAAATGTAAAAAATTAAGTCTCTGATTTGACCTTCATTTTTAGCTTCCTTGAAAATGGCAAATGAGTGCCTTGCATGGATATTCATGCCAAGGAAAAATTGAGTTTTTTTCCTGTTATCAAAGTTCTTATACTCTACATCGGGACAGTCATATTAGATATCTCTTTCTGAACTTGAGCTAACCTAGGAAAAGACTTTTGTTTCATCCTTTATTATGATTCCCTAAAAAAAGCATCGTGCCAGAATTTCCACTATAAGAAGCATTACTAGAGGCTATGAAAATTTCTTTTGTGCCACAACCATGAAGCTGAGGGGTTTTGCTTTTTTGCCATTTTTAAATCTCAGCTATTTCTAGTGGTTGTCTAATAGCTATGGAATGCATGAACTAAGTCACTAGAAAGAGAGAGGAAGCAGAGTTCTTTAGGACTGAAAGAAATCTTGAGTAATTCAGACTATTTGTTTTTTAGTCAAAGAAACTGTGACCTGGAGAAACCAAGTGACTTATCTCAGTGTCCCATTAAAGGCTTCTTAGGGGAGAAAATTTATTAAGTCTTGGGATCATGAGTACAGGTACAAGCCCTTTCCATGATGTCATATAAGTTAAATACAATCAGTCCCTCATAAGGAAAAAGAAAAGAAAAAGAATAGTTGAAGGAACAGGTGTAAAAGTTTGAATAGCACTGAGAGACTTTAGTAATGAAGATACAGTTTATAAATCCCTTGGGTCCTAGAAAGTAACGCTCAGAGATCTCACCATTTGAAGGGAATTATTTGAAACAAAGAATGTGGGTTGGGAGAAGAAATTCAGGGTTCATTTATAATGGAAAACACAAATGGATGGGATTGAAGGATAAGAATATTTTGGAAGTGCAGATTTAAGTAAAGCCATAGAGGCGAAGGAAATTCACACCAGTATCTTGGCATGGAACTCTGCATTTGTTGGGGCATAAGAGGGTGAGAATGTTGTGGTCAGGGTAACACGTTTTGATAGGTTCTGTATGTCTTAATGTGAAAAGAGCAAAAGGGGTTTTTTTTTTAGTTCTATATACAACTCATAAAAGTTATATTGTATTGACTATTTAGTGCTATACTGGCCAGTAAAATAAAGTTGCTTGATATTTCCTCTTTGTATTTCCCAGACAGTCACAGAGTAGACACAGAGTAAAATTCATCAGTTACTGAGAGGCTGATACCTGGCAGAAGCAAACACTAAACTTACGTCGGAAATAAATCCTAAGGCTAAAAACAGACCAGAGAAGGCAGAAGAGGCCCAATGTGAGTCCTCTAACATTCTGAGCTAGAGTAATGTTCCCCACAAGGCGAGCCCATCTGCTCTGTAGAGGTTCTGAATCAAGCTATATTTAAAGAGTATTTTTTTTCTGGCTCTTGATTTTAAGTCAGAGAGCACCAGGTTGTGATCCTGGACGCAACATTAAACTAGAGTGACCTTACAGGAGTTACCTCATTGCTCTGCGTTTATTTTTTTATCTTTATGATAGAAATTTGATAAAGGTTTCATAGATAATCTATAACATTTACTGACATGTCCTATAACATTTATTGACATGTCTAAAACAAAATTTCTAGAATAGTGCCTGGGATAGAAGAGAAATTTGACAAATCAGCATTACTGAAAAGTTGTTAATCTGACTCAAAAGGTAAATATGCAGGTGGTTTGCCTACTAATACTCAACACTAATTCAGTCTTTTTAAGTACAGTCTCTATACTTCCTTAGATGAGAAGCGGGGAAAATCATAAATACCTCTCTTCTTGAAATGAATAGATGAAAAAGTACAATCAGGAAAAGAATGTGATAGAATGAAAATGATTGTAGAGATTCACCATGGTAATACTTTGCACATCAATTACCTCTAACTTGTGCTCCTTACTGTTTACCTGAGGGTAAAGTTCTTATCTGATATATGAAGCCAAGCCAAAGAAAGGGCATTTTTATGACTCACAATCTTGAGAATTTATAAATAAGGAAAAAAAAAAACCTCAACAGTTGCTTGTGATAGGTTTACATTCTTTCTAAGAAAGGAAAATAAATCAAGTTTTATTGATTTGTTCATTTACTCAACATTTTGAAACAACTACTATGTATCCTGGAGATTCAACAACAACAAAATACATATGTACCTGATTTCGCAGCACTTATAGTCTAGGGTAATTAAACAAAACCACACAAACAATGTAATTAAAAACTGCAGTGAATCTTATGAAGAAGTAGTACAGTAAATGTTGAATGAATCTATCTGAAGAACTTGAACAAGTCCAAAGACCAGAAAGACTTTTGTGAGGAAGACACAAATTGGCTGACATCTTGAGAGATGGAGAGGGGTTAACCAGGTGAAATGATGGGGAGTACGGAAGAATATGGAAATCTCAAGGTAGGAAAGAACACGGGAATATTCAAGGAACCACATGAGAGACCACTGTGTTGGAATGCAGAAATAGAAGATCATAGAGGCAAAATATGATCTTGGAACATAAGACAAAAAAAGCCAGACAATTTACAGCATGTGGGTCCTAGCCAAGTTTTGTTTTGTTTTGTTTTGTTTTTAACTTATACAGACTGTTCTATTGCAAGAGAGCTCAACTCACCATTTTTCAACATTAGGATGGTACAAAAGTGATATGCATTCAATAGAAACTGTACTTCAAATTTTGAGTTTTGATCTTTTCCTGGGCTAGAGGTACATGGTATGATCCTCTCACACATTGCTGGGCAGGGCAGCAGGCTGAGCTCCCGGTTAGGCACGCAATCATGGAGGTGATCACCCAGAGCACTTAATAGCCATTCCGTACCCAGACAACCATTCTGATTTTCATTTTCAATACAATGTTCACAAATCACACGAGATGTTCTAACACTTGATTATAAAATAGGCTTTGTCTTAAATGATTTTGCGATACTGTAGGCAAATGTAAGTGTTCTGAGGACATTTAAGGCAAACTAGGGTAAAGTAAGTTTGGTAGGTTAACTGTATTAAATGCATTTTCAACTTCAGATATTTTCAGCTTATAATGGCTCTACTGGGGCAAAATTTCACTACAAGTTGAGGAAGACCTGTATTAATTAGTGAAGGGCTTTACAAAGGAAAGATGTTATTGAAATTGCATTTTTTACATGATTAATAAATGATCTATTGATTTGAGAGAGAATCTCAAGCAGACTCCCTGCTGGGCACGGAGCTGGACACAGGGCTCACTGTCACAACCCTGAGGTCATGATCTCAGGTGAAATCAAGAGTTGATCACTTAACTGACTCAGTCACCCATGTGCCCCTGAAATTGCATTTTAAAATACTAACTTTGATCATTCCTACAAAGGTAGGAGATAAAAGGAGATAAAAGTTGTTGGTGGGAGAAAAATGATGAAGTTCTTACTGTTCTTTAGTAAGGATATGTGATAGTTTAGATGAAGGGGATTAAGAGGTACAAGCTTCAAGTTATAAAATAAGTAATCATAAGGATGTCATGTACACCATAGGGAATAAAGCCAATAATATTATAAGAACTTCATATGGTGACAGATAGTAGTTAGACTTATTGTGGTGAGCACTTCATAATGTATATGCATGTCAAATCACTCTGCTGCACACCTGAAACTGATACAATATTGTACATCAACAATTCTTCCATCAAAAAGAGAGAGAGAGAGATGTGATCGCTTTCACTAGAGTGATAATGAGAATGGAAGAAAGGTGTATTCAAGAGTTATAAAGCAGGTTAACTTGCTTAAATTTGCTGGTGGACTAGATATAGAGGGTGAGGAGGAGGTAAGTGACAGCTAAGAAGATTAAACTTATGGGGCAAGAAGTAACAAAATGAGATGAACTTGAAAAGTATAAAGTAATGTATAAATAAGAATTCAGAATATAAGCCTATTCAGTTGGAGAGGGATAATTCAAAGTTGCAAGAAAGGGGAAAAAAAAAAGATTAGGCATCAGAGCTGGCAGTAAACTGAATGAGAACAACAAGGTGACATTAGCAAATAATGGAAAGGCATCACTGCCTTACATATAGAATAGTAACTCATGATAGCATCAAAGGTGTTAGTCCTTTCTGTATGCACAGGTAACCATGTCATCTGCTACCATCTCTGCAGGGAGTGTGCAGGTTGTTAGGGAGGAACCAAGGGGAAAAAATCAGCGAAACAATTTTTTTAAGAACTTTTTTTTTTTTTTAGATTTTATTTATTTATTTAACAGAGAGAGACACAGCTAGAGAGGGAACACAAGCAGGGAGAGTGGGAGAATAATAAGCAGGCTTCGCACTGAGTAGGGAAGCTGATGTGGGGCTTGATCCAAGGACCTGGGATCATGATCTAAGGCAAAGACAGACACTTAACAACTGAGCCACCCAGGCACCTCAGCAAAACGATTTTTGAAGGCATTTTAAGTTTGGGGTATAAAAATAGCAGGATGTTTATATTCATGAGGGTCCTGAGAACCACTCAGACATTAGGAAAGCATATAATTTACCCATAAAGAAAAGCAAGGCTTCAGCAGAGTTCATGGGTAAGGAAAATGTCACTTTGAGATGCAGAGAGTAGTCACATTTCCTCCCTCACTAAGGACACACTCCCTCAATCTAGGGCCTATGATTCTCATTAGTGACTCAGTTAAGTGACAAGTTATACATTACAGTATGTCATGTACCTTTGGGATTATACACAAATAGTTTTACCTAGTGGATCTTTGAATTTATATCAAAATTTTCTGGAATGCTTATTAAAATATAAATTTGTAAGTCCAGGGACTCTGTATTTTAATAAATACCCAAGATTATTTGTATATAAGTAGCCTTCAGCCTATACAAGAGGTTAATATTAAGTGTGTAATTCTATGGAAATACACTTATCTTGATCCAGGACAGCAAATAAAATGATACACCACCTCCTGGGATAATAGCTTGACAATCAAATTACATGTGAGTTGAAAACAAAAATAACGTGTTGTATAACCAAATATTCCTGAAGGTTTTGTTGTAAATACAAGACAAAAAGGGGGCACACTGATGATCTCTCCAGGATCTTTCTCTGTTAGAATTTTCATATTGGAAGAGATTATCCTTGTAAGATATTAAACCTTTTTTTTTTTAACTTTTAAACTGAAAATCAAAAATACTTCACAATGTTCTATAGGAAACCATCCTTCTTTAGTGGAGGGACAAATAATAATTATGGTTCTATAAATTTGACTGGTAGGATTTAATCAATTACAAAACCAAACAGCCTGACATCTCATTTTTATAATCTCACAGTGCATAAACAAATCAGCATAGTTTTCATTGTATTGACCATGTTTTAAAAAATGCATTGAGTAGGTACTTAGATAAATGCCTCTATGTTTTGTGGCTCCTCCAGAGGTATTGTTTCTGTTGTTAAAGAATATGGATGAACTAAGACTGCCTTCCTCATTCCCTGTCTTGATTTTCAATAGCAGATATAAAGTTGCTATAACTTTGGGCCATAGCAGTAACTGAACAAGTTACTAACTATGCTGTGGAAAAGTAGAACAATGTATTTGTAATATCAGTAATTCTGGACCATATGTGATGAAATTATAGTTATAATTCAGCAAAAGAAACATGCCAAAATTAAATTTTAGCAAAAGCTAAAATTTAAAAATAAAATAAAACAAGGCCCATATCTTTTGATGGAAGATTGCAAAGATTCATAGCTCAAGGAAGGAAATTTAATTAAAGAAAAAACAGTCTATTCATTTCAAGTAGCCTCACTTCACTTATATTTCTGTTTAATGGAACAGTGATTCCAAAACTTAGCTAGTGCTGTTACATATTTTTTCAAAATGATTCTACATGGGGATTCCATTGCATTTTTGTCCAAAGACGGTACCAGGTGAAGGAGAAGCATTTCAAACTTGCCAACTCAGCTCACTCTAAGATTGATCTGTGCGTGAAGTCTTTTCTCACTGCTCATCCTCAGAACAGGTGGAATCAGCACGAGGTCAAAGCCAAAATTAGAAGCAAGACTCCAAGGTGTTCATGCTAACATAAATTATTCCATCTCAGGAAGTCTGCAGCAGGAAGAGTTGGAGGGACAGGTCCAGGTCAACTTGGGAGAGAGAAAAGTTTCAAGCATGCAGTACAAAGGTCCAAGATAGAATTGGAGTTGAGAGAAAGTGAAGATGTTAGGTATCTTTCATTACTATAATGACTTTATCATTTTACTCTATCATCAATTAAGAATTATGGGGTGTCAGTTGGAGATAAAAGAACAAACTAAATTTTCTGAGTTCAGTTTAAAGACAACTTGTTAGATATTGTACTCTCCCATGGTTGACAAGAGGGCTGATCATATGATCACTAATGAGTCTTACATACATTATACAAATGACAATCTGTATTGCTTCATTTTTTTCCCAAAACTTCTTTTAGAAATAAAAAAGGTATCTGTGGTTAATTGGGCATACCATCTTCAGTGACTGTTTTTTCTTTTTTAATTTTTCTTTTTGATTACATTGGACTACTAGGCTGTCCTAGATCACTTAGTTTAGGGTCAAGATATTTAATGGGAAATCTGCTCTGAAATTCCTTAAGGGGTTTTGAGGAGTCTAATGGAAGGAAGATGGAAAGAAAAGGAAGAATTGACCAGTCCTTCCTGCTTACAGCATTTAAAAAAAAAAAAACACACACTATTTTATCCTCTATGCTTTCAGGTTCTCATTTAAAAGTATTAGGTAAAACAGGAGATAAACAGTAAAATAGAACAGTAGTCTATGCACGGGGATCAAATAGTAAAAAAATAGACAACTCTGGTCAAGCATGCAAATAGTTAACAAAGACTCAAACAAGGCCTCTTATCTGAATTTTTAGAATTCCAGAAAGCAATAATAACCATCCCATAACAGAAACTCAACAATGTCATCAAGGAGTAATCTTAAGCAGGCAACATCACATATAAAGTTCTCATTGGCCTTAAAGCTATAGACCAAAAACCAGAAGCACAAGAACCTTTTCCATGCATTTCAGCAGATGACAGAATATCACAGGGGAAAAAAAAAGACACTAATCTTTTGAGTTTTAGGCTGTTTCTTAGCTCTTTAAGTAAGTTCCTCTGGCCTTCACTTTCTTCATCTCCTAAGATATTTGAGAATTTGAGAACTCCACATACTTTCAGACCAATGCTGTGAAGTTATTAGAGTAAAGTAAGGCATATATGAGTTTTACAGAACCAAAAAGTGCCACAAAAATATGAATTGTTACTACTCACTCAAGGAGATAGGGATGGTTTCTATATTCTGCAGAAAGAACTCTGGCTGTTGCTTTCCACGAACATATCTAACAGTCTGGTTCCTATGACAACTTTATTCTTCTAGACATTGCCTTCTTATCCTTTGACCTCTGCATCCTTAGCCTATACACACAAGCAAATGTCATCTTCATTAGCACTCCTTCACAAACTAATGAGACTTAACAAGCAAAAATACACTAACAGGTGACTATACAGATGGCTTATGTTTCTCTTGAAAATTGATCTTACCTCCAGTGGCCTCTTAGATACTCTGAGGCTCTTGTTGGTTGACTAGACTCCCTGGTACAAATAAGACTTCATGTTGAGTTGAATCTCTCCCCACCACCACCCATCACCTTGTACTGATTAAGCTTACTCAGCTCCATAGTCACAGACTTCTCTTCTCACCCAAACATGCTTTCTCAAAATGAATGCCCAGAATCAAAATACCAGAGAGAATCAAGATTCCAATCAAGAATGCCCAGAGAGATACCAGAAAATCCAGTTTCCATGAAGAAAAAAAGCAGTATTAGAAAATCCATCTTAAATATAACTCCAGCTTCTGCAAGCCAATCTCTATAATAATTCTTTTTACACATATGCAGGATAATAATTTAATGTATTAATTTATGTGTGTTCTTGCATGGATTTTGCCCCTTTTAACGTCCACTCCTCCCAACCTTCCTTCAACGTTGAGGACAGAATTTCTATTTGCTTTCTTCAAAGGAGTCATTTGTATTCAGAACTTCCATACCTACTGAGGAAATAATACTGGATACTCCTGAAAGAAATACACATAAAGGGTCCTTGTATACATAGACTAAATGCCTAGTTGAGGTAGGTTAAAAAAAAAAAAAAAGAATTTACTGGTTTAAAAAAAAAATGTTCTTTGGCTTGAATAAGAAACAAAGGAAAAAAATGAAAATTCAATGGGTTCTGAGTGTAGGAAAAAAACCTATTCCCTGGTTTTCAGCAGCAAAGGCAACATGTTGGACTGGAGAAAGGGCACCTGGGGAAGGAGCCTCCAAAGAACATCATCAGATACTCTACATTCAAGCTGGGAAAAGAGGAGAGAATGAGAAAGATTTGGGTCTGAATGGATCATTCACAGCAATGCAGAAGCCATCTGCATGATTTGATGACCTCAGACAAGACAGGTGGAAACTCTCTCAACAAGACTGACCAGCCAAGATCTTACCGTGGTAGGACATCCTCAGACAGTGATAATGCTCCCCAAAGAAAGGGAGAACAGAATTTCAGGTACAAGCTGAGTTTTTTATCTGTGTATCTCTACTAGCCCAATGGAAGAAGCATACTGAGTCAGAAATTATGGGTTAAAGAAACATGTTTTCTTCTGCCCCAGGATTTATAAATCTACACATTCACACTGTATGTTTAATGCCTCAATTAATCTCTATAACAGCATTACAAAGTAGAAATTACTTTCTCCCTTATTAGAGATGAGAAAATCTGGATAGGGTAATGTAAGTAGCTTTTCAAGATAGCACACTTAGTTTATAAAGGTGCCGGGCTTCAGCCCAAAATCTTTCGGACTCCAAATCCATCTCATCTGCTCTCCAATCTCACCTGCCCCTGAAGGTTAAGTAGACTGGGTGCACTTCAGCATTGTCCAATTACACTACTGCCTCTTCCTAAAGGTAACATGAACCTGAAAGGCACCCTTGCTCTTTCATATTAGCACATATTAGCACAAGTGAAAAGAGACTTTTAGTTTTGTGGGCTCGCTATTAAACACCACTAAATAATATATTTCATAAACACTTGTGCCTGCCTTTTATAGTTGTGATTACAAGTTTGAAACACTAACTAGATTCTTCATAGGCATTTTACAGCTTAATTTCTCCACACGGCTGTGCTTAGTGGTGGTTCAGAAAGGACAAAGCTCATGAGGGATAAAGATCCATCTGTAGTCATCAAGTAATTTTCTGAAGATTAGAGACTTGGCTCATCTGAAGAAAACTCTGGCAAGCCCCAGGAGCAGAGGAGGCAGCTGGGAATAGTTCACGGCCACTCCTGGTGGCCCCACATGCATCAGAAGGAGGTTGGCACCAAATGGCCACTGAAAGAGCTGCCAGCAGAGATTGGCACTTGCGCACTGAAACCAAAGTGGAAAGTTGCAAGCCAGTGTGCCAGCTGGAAAGTAGTGCCTTGTGAAAGGATGAGGATGAGCTCTTGTATAGGGTACAGAATAATAATTTCTGAAATGTACAAGGAAGGTTGAAGTGTGGACACAGGGGACTAGAAACAGATGCGGGACAGAAATGCAATCAAGCAAAATGCAAGGCAGGAAAGAATGAAGGAAGGAGAAAGACTATCTGAAAAAAAAAAAAAAAAGATGTCAACCTTGACTGATTTAAAGCCAGTCAGTTAGCAAATTCCTGAAAAGGAGCCTGGTTTAATTCATTTTGTATCAGTTCTATTAAGCCATCAGGAAAGGAAAGATATTAGGGGCAATTATTATTAAGGACAGGGAAGACACCACCCAAAGACATATTAAAAAGCAAACCAGTCTGATTTTAATCCAAGATCTGACACTTTATAATGTATAACCTTGGGAGCCCTTTTGTAATCATTTTGGAACAACAGTTTCTCAATTGTAATATGGGACTGATCACATGGAAATGACAGTTGATATTATTATTACTATTAAAAGCTATAATCAAATATGGACTCAGTATACACTAGTTACCTGAACTAAGCATTTTAAATACTCATACATTACCGTTCTAGTAACTAAAAGAAGTACCACAGCGGAAGCTCTTTTTAAGGTAACAGATTCACACTAGACACTCAAAAAATTGTGGCTACTATTAATATTGCCACTGATATTCTTCTTCTTAGCTATTTAATTCCTAATTTCAAAGATATTCTTGGGGTAGCTGGATGGCTCAGTCAGTTAAGCATCCAACTCTTGATTTCTGCACAGGTCATGATCTCAGTGTGGTGAGATGGGGCCCCTCACTGTGCTCCTCACTGAGAGTGAAGCCTACTTTAAGACTCTCTCTCAAAAAAAAAAAAAAAAAAAAAAAAAAAGAAAGAAAGAAAAAAAAGATTCTTTTTTTTTTAATTTTTTATTTTTTATAAACATATATTTTTATCCCCAGGGGTACAGGTCTGTGAATCACCAGGTTTACACACTTCACAGCACTCACCAAAGCACATACCCTCCCCAATGTCCATAATCCCACCCCCTTCTCCCAAACCCCCTCCCCCCAGCAACCTTCAGTTTGTTTTGTGAGATTAAGAGTCACTTATGGTTTGTCTCCCTCCCAATCCCATCTTGTTTCAGAAAAAAAAAAAAGATTCTTAATGAATGCCTCTTACTATCATAGTACCAAATGAGGTTGGAATGAAGGATTTCAATTCTACATCTAACCTAAATTTCTGACAAATTCTTCTTCTTAATGAGACACAAAACATGTACACTGAACATGGATACCTTGAGATTAGCCAGGTTTCCTATTATGTATATACCAAGCTAGAATTTCCCATGTACACATGCAATCATTTCACTGATGCCCAGACAGAGTTTTCTTTCTTCCTATTATCCACTAGCTAAGTGAAAACATGTTCTTTACTCTCCCATTCCTGCACACATTTTTACTGAAAGTTGTGTGTACATGTACAATGAGAAAATTGTTAATCAAATGTTTGTAATTACTACACTTTCCAGCACATATAAGAAATAGAGTGTTCTCTCTTTAATTCAGGAACAATTAACTCCTTTCCATCATCAGTTGTTACCTCTTCAGAAAAGTGCTCCCCACAGCCAATTAATCTAAATTAAGTTTTCCCTATCAATCTCGACTTCAATGCCTTGGGTATTGCTTTTAAAATGCTTACCAAAATTACTTCTCAAAACTCTGTATGCCATTTTTTTTTAATCTGTCTGCTCACTTCTGTTTGTCTTTAGCACTCACTACAATGTATATTGTATGAACTCAGGATCCATATTCCTATTCTTCAGCACTCAAATACTTACTAAGCATATACAATGGGCCAGGCATTGTTTCTAGGCACTAGAATACAGCAGTGAACTGACATTCTACCAGAGAAAAATGAACAGAAAAAAAATAGGTAAGTGGTGATGTTATAAATAACATAGCGATAGGACAGAATAAAGAATGTTCTTGTGCTGAAGCTATGAAAAGTTTTGGGGACAGATGGACTCCATTTCACCAAAAGTAATCAGGGAAGTCTTCCAGAAAAGTAGACCAATGATGATAAGTAGAGGAAAAGCATTTCAGGTAGTGGGAATGTCAAGTGCAAAGACCATGAGCCTGGGATTTCCTTGGTGTGTTCACAGAACAGAAATCAGGCATTGCAGTCAACGTCGAACGAAGAAGAAAAAAGGAAGAGATGAGACTGGAAAATTTGGATCATTATGAAAGTTGTGTTGGTATGGTAAGGCCCTTAATTTTGTCCTGGATGCGGTAGGAACAAAACTGGAGAGTTTTGAGCAACATGTGTCGAGATCTCAATTATGTTTTCAAAGGACTGCTCTGCCTTTGTGTGAAGAAAAGCCTGGAAGGGGTCGGTCAAGGAAGAACACTTACAAGATTAGTGCAGTAGTTTAAGTGAAAAAACGTGAAGTATACAGTGACTAGGATAGAACATATCATGATAAAATACAAAGGCTGCTATAAAGGTGATTGACATAGGTTAAGTTCCATATACATGTTGAAAGCAGAGGTGACTGGATTTTCTGAGAGATTGTATGGGGGATGACAGAATGAAAAAAAAAAAAAAAAAAAAAACAAGAAACACTCCATTTTTTTGGCATGAATTTTCTAAAGAGTAGAGCTGCATGACCAAAATAGAAAACAGTTGGAGAGAAGAGAGTTGAGAAGGTAGAAATGAAGAGTTCAGTTTGAAATGATCTGCTTAAAAAAATGGGTGGAGAAGCGGAAGAGGCATTTTTCTAAAGAAGACATACAAATGTCCAACAGGCATGAAAAGGAGCACAAGTGATGATCACTTATCAGGGAAATGCAAATCAAAATCACAATGAGATAGCGCCTTACATCTGTTAGGACCTCTACTATCAGAAAGACAGGAAATAACAAGGGTTGGCAAGGATGTGGAGAAAAGGGAACCCCTTTCCCTATTGGTGGGAATGTAAACTGATATATCTATTATGGAAAACAGTATGAAGGCCTCTCAAAAAATTAAAAGTAGAACTACTGGATGATCCAGCAATTCTATTTCTGTGTATTTATTCAAAAAAAACCCAAAAGCACTATTTTTTTTTAAAGATTTTATTTATTTATTTGACAGAGAGAGATCACAAGCAGACAGAGAGGCAGGCAGAGAGGGAGATAGAGGGAAGCAGGCTCCCCGCTGAGCAGAGAGCCCGAAGCGGGACTTGATCCCAGGACCCTGAGATCATGACCTGAGCCGAAGGCAGCGGCTTAATCCACTGAGCCACCCAGACGCCCCCCAAAAGCACTAATTTGAAGACATATGTACCCCTATGTTACCCACAAAATTATTTACAAAAGTCAAGATACAGAAACATCCTAAGTGTCCATCAAAAGATAACTGGATGGATAAAGATGTGGTGTTTACATATAGGGGCACATACATGTGCACATGCATGGGTGCATACACACATATACACACTCACACAGTGGAATATTATTCAGCCAAAAAAAAAAAAAAAGACCCAAACTCTTGCCATTTGCAACAACATGGATGGACCTTAATGGTATCTGGTTAGGTGAAATAAGCCAGACAAAAACAAACCAACCACATATTTTTTCACTTATGTGTAAAGTCTAAAACATAAAGAAACAAACACCCAAAATAAAACTCACAGATATGGAGAACAGACTACTGGTTGTCTGAGGAAAACAGGGTAGGGGTCAAAACAGGTAAAAAATATGAAGAGGTACAAACTGCTGGTATAAAATAAACAAGTCATTAGGATTTAACGTACAGCACCATGATTTTACTCAATAATACACTATTGCATATTTAAATGTTACTAAGAGAATAGATCCTGAAAGTTATTATAAGAAAAAAATTGTTTTAATTTTATGGTAATGGATGGAAGGTAAACTTACTGCAGTGATGATCTCACATGTACAGAAATATCAAATCATTTCATGTCCACCAGAAACTAATATGTTCTATGGCAATTACACTTTAATAGAAAAAAATAATATTCTGGATGCTATATTCAACATAACCCTAAACAGATAAAAATCCAAATATTCACCAACCAGTGAATAAACAAGCTATAGTATGATCATATGATGGAACAACACTGCTGAAAAAGGAGTACACTACGGGTCCATGAAATGACATAGTTGCCTTCCAAAACTATGTTGAGTGAAAGAAGGTGGACACATGATTGAATATAATATACAGTTCCCATTATATGACATTGCAGAAATCAAAACAGTGGTTTTCTCTGAGGTCTATGGAGAGAATTAGGCAGGAAAAAAGCATGAAGGAAGATTTTTAGGTCATAGAAATTTTCTGTATCTTCACCGGGTGGTGGTGATGTACATGTATACACTCATTGAAATTAATCGAACTGTACAATTAAAAGCTGGCATTTTATTGAATGCCAATTAGGCTTCAATTTAAAAGACAAGAGAAAAAGAAATAAACAAAGAGTTCATTTTGAGGTGGGTGACGTTTCAGCTGTGGAAATATCCAGTGCACAGTTGGTTTTAAAATCGTGGAGTTGAGGAAAGAGTTTTGAGGCTGGAAATACTTATTTGGAAGCTATTAGAATACAGAAGACACTTAAAATCATTGGAGTGGATGGATTCACTTATGAGGAAAACAGAATAAAGGTCTGAAAACTGACTGCCAGGGCCCTGGAGCATTTAGTGCTCAGCAAATTGAAGAGGAATTGTCAGAGGAGACTTAGAGGGGTTCACTGATGTGGTAAAAGGAAAACCAGGAGAATGGGTTGTCCTGGAGATTAAGGGTCTACCACTACTGCTGGGATAAGAGAAGGTAGAATGGAGGGCTGGGGGCTGTGAGGCAGTGCCCAATAACCAAGACAGAAGCAATTTTGTGGAATAATGGGGACAAATGCTCCAACGGAGCTTCTAGAAAAACTTGGGAGGACCAGAAGTGGAGTACAGACAACTCTTTCAACTGATTTTTCCATAAATGGGATGAGAGAAATGGGTTGTAATGGGAGAGTGATGTGAAGTCATGGGGATTTTTTTTTTTTTATGGGGGATCTCACTTTAGTAAGAGGGATAAGCGTGTTCATAGAAAATAAAATTGATGGAGGACAATTGCAAAAATGAAATTCTTGGGCAGGAGCGTGAGGATGGGACCCACCATCCAAAAGAAGGAAAAGGCCACAAATAGGGGAACTCTCCCACGGTGACAGGAGAAAGGGCGAGTATGGGGTACAGATGCCCTCATACTGGTAGATTCACTCGGAGAA
Organism: Mustela nivalis; assembly: GCF_964662115.1. Lineage (NCBI taxonomy): Eukaryota > Metazoa > Chordata > Mammalia > Carnivora > Mustelidae > Mustela > Mustela nivalis. Next base: position 50,529,149 of record NC_139032.1, read on the forward strand.
CATTCTTGGCATCTGTCACAGTGCCTAGAATGGAGTAGGTGTTCAAAAAATGGATTGAATGCATGGATGTATATTATTAGGTCTGCTTCCAGAGAATTTTCTAAGAATAACGCTCTGTATAGCAGCTCTCCTTGCCTTTTAGCTTAAACTGGCACAATAAAATGGAAGATAGTGAAAGGAAAGGAGAAAGGCTTTTCAAATAAGCTTTAAAGATTTACTCCACAACCTCCACCCCTTTTCCTTTCCTTCTAAAACAAAGATGCGGATAGAAAGGTATGGAGTATTGGACTTTTATTATAGAAGTAATCGGTATCTGTGACTCCTCTTACCCTCCCATAATATCTGTTGGATAGAACTCTTGGTTTTCTCATTTTGGCTACATTCCCAGAACTGTATGTAAAGTGTTTTCCTGAAATATTGAAAAGGAACCCACATTTTAAGTTCATCATCTCTTTGCCTGAAAAGTGGCTTATTCTTTTCCTTTTGAGACTGCACTTTGTGTGGGCTTTCCTCTTCCTTTACTATTAAAGTTAAAACTTGAAAACTGCCAAGCTGCATACAAGCCAAGCTTGTTTTGGAGGACAACAGATATCCACATTAGTAAAGAAAAGAAACAAAGATTAGTGGAATGTGTTTTTAATGTGAAATAATGGAAGAAGAGAGGATCCAATGTTCACGGAAATTCTACCAGGTGCTAGGTTCTATACGTAAATATAGTCATTACACACACACACACACACAGAGAGAGAGAGAGAGAGAAAAAGTAGATATTATCCACTTATCACAAAGAATGAAAAGAAAGTTTGAGATTTAAAAAACATTATTTTCGGGGCGCCTGGGTGGCTCAGTGGGTTAAGCCACTGCCTTCGGCTCGGGTCATGATCTCAGGGTCCTGGGATCGAGCCCCGCATCGGGCTCTCTGCTCAGCAGGGAGCCTGCTTCCTTCTCTCTCTCTCTCTGCCTGCCTCTCTGCCTGCTTGTGATCTCTCTCTGTCAAATAAATAAATAAAATCTTTAAATAAATAAATAAATAAATAAATAAATAAACATTATTTTCCACTTTTTAAGTTTATTATATATCAGATATATTGCTAAGTATGCATCATCAGCTTCAATTTTAGAAGAACCCTGGAAGGTATAGATTTTTGCTCCACCTTAGAAGCTGAGAACACCAGAGCAGTAAAAGGTATAATAATTAACCAAAGTTAACACAACTACCAGGGGTTCAATCCTAGACGCGATGGTCACTGGAGACATATCCTTCCTGTCACACTGCGTGGTTCATCAAGGAAAGCAGAGCTGCCAGGGAATTGAGCAATACAGGAAGATAAAGCAAAAGGTAATTAGTGAAAAACTTTTTATAAAGAGCATCAATGGTCCAGCAGTTTCGTGTATCATACTTACTAGCGAAGCCACAACTGCTTCTATCTAGCTGGATGCCACCCAAAACTAAGAGCAGGTTTCCCTTCTGGGTCTCTTTCAGTGCCTCCTGACTTGAACAGTAGTAACAATGTGCAGGAATGGTCTAGATTCTTAAAACTCAAACCAAGATCTTGTTTTTGTTTTGTTTTGTTTGGATCCTTTAGCTTCTCGCCAGCTAGATTATAATGAGATGTAAATTAAGAAAACCCATACATCAGAGGTAAATGTAATATATGTATGTATGTACATCTAATTTTTCCCAGAGTAATTTCTTCACAAGTAGCCTGGAAGTCACAGTAATTAAGAACAGTCTTTAAAATCAGAATGGAATTTCCACCCACCCTTTCCAGTGGTTGAGATTTGCCCAAGTGACTTAGCCTTCGCCTCATGGTCTTCATCAGTGAGGAAGGGTGATGGTATTACCTACCTCAAAGAATTACTGAGAAGAGCACTGAAACACTCTAGTTAGCACAGCAGCTGGAATAGAAAATGCGCTCAATAAATTGTTTTTGTCCCAAATGCCATTTGATAATACAAAGGAAGGCACTAATGGTCACTGTAGAACCTGTGACAAGCATGAAGACTGACCTCAAATAGAGTGCTGGTTTTTAAAAGGGTTCTAATGATTAAGCCTGATGCAGATAAATCACAGTATAGCTACATGATTAAATTGCACCCTCTTATTTAATTGCATCTCAGGTGCCAGGTACTTGTTACAATTCCTGTCTCTGCAGCAAGGAAAGGCTTGAGTTCTATGAGCACAGCAAAATGGAAAGACAGAGATGTTTAAAGATAGCCATGACCTTAGTACAAACGAAAAGGATCGGTTTATTCTTTCAAGATCATCTGTGTGTGTGTGTGCACGCGTGTGTGTATATACATATATATGTGTTTATACATATACACACACATACACACATATATGTATATAATATATACAATATATTATATATAAATATGTATAATAATTTACAAGCTAGAGAATTGGAAAGAAAGAAGTTTTAAAATTTCAAACCCAGCTTGGTTTTAGTTTTCCTAACAAGTCCAAAGGAGTCCCAGCCAAATCCCTAGATCCTCTATAATTACCATAACTACTCATTTAGGAGAGGAATTCATGCCAGTTCTTAGAAAGAAATGGTATTTTCTCTTTCCAAATATCGTATCATTACTATACCCACCTTTTGCTGAGGACAGAAACTTGGGGAATGAATCTTTCTTCTCTCGGAAAGAAGTAGGTCCAATATCATAGCATCTCTATAAAGACAAGTACTGTCCAATTTTTCATATTTCCATTCAAAGTCACTCTCCTTTGTAAAATTTCCCCTGGTGCATCACCCACATGTAAACTGGCTCTGCTTTTCTAAATTCATAATAGTACTTTACTCCTGTACTCTTGTGTGTCTCTCTCATCTTTATCTCTATTTGTACCTCCACGTCTGCCATTCTCCCCACAGATGTTTCTAAAAGGCTGGGATTCTCTCTTTACACATCCTCTGTCTATACAGATCTTAACACAAAGTGGACACGCATAAATGCTTCCCCACATTCATATTAATCATTCCATGTGTTCCAGACACTAACATAATAATTGGTTACTCTGTATCAAGTGCTTTCTTTTTAGGACGAATCACAAGGCTCAAATCTCTTTAACAAGGCTTTAGGTCCCTTACCTCATTCAATTCTCAAAGCTATCCTAAGTAGGTCCCACTATGACACCCACTGTGCAAGTCAGCAGGCTGAAGCTGTGAAAATGTGGGCCAAGGCCCTGAGGTCCCAGAGTGGTGGTGTTTTACTCAGTCTTTGTTACTCCAGAACTCACGCTGTGGACCACAAGGCTAAACACCACAGGACACGCACTCTGTCAACACCCACTCTACAAGCAAACAGATAAAATGCAGGGGCTCTGTTTTTGTTTGGCTATCCTCCAGTTCTAGGATTAGATGTAAGCAAGTGATCATGTTTTAAAAGACCAAGAAGTTCCTTACCTAAAAAGAGTAGGCAAAAAGTAATAAATATTTCTTTATCCTTTGAAGAACTCAATGATGCATACATAATACACCTCGAGTACCACAGAGAGCATCCACATTAATTCCTGGTGACTTGTAAGCTGCCAGTTACTTAGACTTAATGAGTTATGAAGGCCTTGGCCTTGCATTTAAAATTTCAAAGTGAAGGAAGAGGTTTTGGCATTTCCTTTGGGTAGTCAGACCAGTTACTCAAGCAATTAATCTTCACTTTCTGTTAATAAGACTGTATTGTATACTTGAAGTCTGCAGGAAGAGTGGCTCTTAAACGTACTCAACACTCACAACACACAAAAGTGGTGGTGACAGTGTGGGGTCATGTATATGTTAACTATCTTGATAGTGCGAATCACCTCACCACGTATACGTGTATTAAATCATGTTGTAACCCTTAAATACATGGAATTAAATTCATCAGTATTCTTGGGTAAAGCTTGAAAAAATTCACCTTCACTCCCTATTCCACTCCCAAAGAGGCAAAAGCAGTGGTTTTTTAATTTTTATATAAACATATAATGTGTTATTAGCCCCAGGGGTACAAGTCTGTGAATCGCCAGGTTTACACACTTCACAGCACTCACCATAGCACATACCCTCCCCAATGTCCATAACCCCACCCTCTCCCTACCCCCTCGCCCCCCTCAGTTTGTTTTGTGACATAAGAGTCTCTTATGGTTTGTCTCCCTCCTGATCCCATCTTGTTTCATTTATTCTTTTCCTACCCCTCAAACCCCTAACATTGCATCTCCATTTCCTCATATCGGGGAGATCATATGATAGTTGTCATTCTCTGATTGACTTGTTTCGCTAAGCATAATACCCTTTAGTTCCATCCACATTGTCACAAATGGCAAGATTTCATTTCTTTTGATGGCTGCATAGTATTCCATTGTGTGTGTGTGTGTGTGTGTGTGTGTGTGTGTGTGTGTGTGTGTGTAATATATATATATATTGTATATGGCATATATATATATATATATATATATATATATATATCACATCTTCTTTATTCATTCATCTGTTGATGGACATCTAGGTTCTTTCCATAGTTTGGCTCTTGTGGACATGGCTGCTGTATACATTTGGGTGCATGTGCCCCTTCAAATCACTACATTTGTATCTTTAGGGTAAATACCCAGGAGTCCAATTGTTGGGTTGTAGGTAGGTCTATTTTCAACTTTTTGAGGAACCTCCATGTTGTTTTCCAGCATGGTTGCACCAGCTTGCATTCCCACCAACAGTGTAGGAGGGCTCCCCTTTCTCCGCATCCTCCCCCGCATCTGTCATTTCCTGACTTGTTAGTTTTAGCCATTCTCACTGGTGTGAGGTGATATCTCATTGTGGTTTTCATTTCTATTTCCCTGATGCCGAGTGATGTGGAGCACTTTTTCATGTTGTTGGCCATCTGGATGTGTTCTTTGAGAAAATGTCTGCTCGTGTCCTTGCCCATTTCTTGATTGAATTATTTGTTCTTTGGGTGTTGAGTTTGATAAGTTCTTTATAGATCTTGGATACTAGCCCTTTATCTGATATCTTCTTTGCAAATATACCACATCTTCTTTATCCATTCATCTGTTGATGGACATCTAGGTTCTTTCCATAGTTTGGCTATTGTGGACATTGTTGTTATAAACATTCAGGTGCACGTGCCCCTTCAAACCACTACATTTGAATCTTTAGGGTAAATACCCAGTAGGAAAGCAGTGGTTCTACACCTTTCCTAAGAACTATGAATCCTTACATTTCATCCATATTATGAAGAGATGCCACTGCTTACTAGTAATACAGAAGAAAAAAACTGATGTAGACTAAAAACAAGCAAATAAACACACAAACAAACAAAAACAAGAACAGAATAAATGTAATCCTTGAGCAGAGGGTCAGTTGTGAAGAAGTCTAGTGAGTATATTAATCCAAGCTCTTCTCTGAGTAGTATGTACTGTGAATTATTCTTCATACTGGGGTCTTAAATGGGAATTTAATCAGGCAATATTGTAGTTCCTCAAACTACAAATTAAAAGAGAGGCCAAGACATGTTTCTGTTAACACAACCTGAACTTACCTTACCTTGAAAACTGAGATTCATATTCTGTAATATGTGACAAGCCTATGCTTCATGTAGAAAGAAAATGAAAGCAAGGAGGTTATTGTTGGTGTGTGTGTGTGTGTGTGTGTGTGTGCGTGCATGGTTGTTTTTTGTTGTGGTGATGGTGTTTTTTTTTTTTTTTAAGTAGGCTCCACACCCCACATGAAGCCGAATGTGGGACTTGAACTCACAACCATGAATGAGATCAAGACCTGAAGTGAGATCAAGAGTTAGAGGCTTAGCCAATTGAGCCACCCAGGCACCCTGAGAACACTATTCTTGAGAACATAAAGTACACACCTCAGTCTCCTCAAAGAGGTGCATAAAGTGTTAAAAAAAAAAAATCCAGTCAAAGTTTGAGTCCTCACATTCTCTAATGACCCTTAAAATCAGACGTGGTCAAGTATCCTGGTAAGCACAGGTGTTTGAAGGATGAACACGGACTCTGAAGTCAGTCTGTCTGGCTTCAAATCCAAGCTCAGCATTCACTTTTGCATATCCTTATTATGACTTAGCCTCAGTTTCCTAAATGGGAGTTCAGGGAGCAATCTATCTGGCACCTAAGAAGTACTCTAAATGTAAGCAATTATTACTGCTTTTGCCCATTTCTAAGTGAATAAAAGTTTCTAAAACTTTACTAAAAAAAAAAAAAAAGCAAAAATGCATAAGAAAAATGAAGATCTGTCAATATTGCTATTAGAATCCACAATATTATGGCATATTCATTTTAAGTGAAGCAAAGGTAGTTTGTTGGGGCAGGGGCAGTGGTTAATGGTTGTGTTTTAGTTTTAGTTCCCACTTTTCTTTTTATAAAGAACCCTTGAATATGTCTGAAGAGGGGGCAGTTCATAACAATTCCAACTGTTGCATAACTGACAAGATCACCCCCATAGAGGCATGCCAGAAGGAAACATAGAACCAGTCTAGAAACAACTGTCTACGAGTTGTGTGTCCTTAAACGTTTAGTGCACGTTCGATTTTAGCTGTTCTACAAGTGCTAAAGAGTTATTCTGCCAAGATCATTTCGGGTTGCAAAAACCAGAGCCCTGGTCAAGTTACCTCAGAAATAAATTAAAGATTTACAGAAAGGGCGCTTGTCAAAACGTTAAAGAATCCCAGCTCAAGAACAATGGGACGTGGGCAGCTCCAGAACCCCAGTTCTCTCATTTTCTCACATTCCTTTGTCCTCGTCCCCTCATTCTCTCCTCCGCTCTCATGCTCTCCCTCCGCCTCCTCCTCTTTTTCCCTTCACTTCACACTGACGTATGGTCAAGATCCCTGGGTGACTCAGCACATATCCCACTCAACAAAGATGGCTAGCAGGGGAGACGGTCTAAGAAGGACTTCAAATGGGACCAGCATCCTCAAACATTCCACCCCTCCCTTGCCTGGCAGAAGCTCGTGTCCCAACAAATACATCCAAAGTAGCCTCTGGGGAGTTGTAGTATTCCTGTATCATACATACAACAATCACCAGGCCCTATGTTTAAGACATGTCTTCCAAACAATCTGAAATCAACAATAATGTTTTTAAAGTTCACTTCATCATATTTTTAACTTCTAATCTGAGCTTCTGATTGAATAACTAGGTTTGTGAGATTGTTAACATGATTCTGGCTCAGAGCAAAGGAACTTGGCCTTTTTATTAGCATGTCCATCTCAGGTCAATATGCCAAAAAATTGTCAAAGTCTTCAAAAATATGGAGGGAGGGTGTCAGCTGGGTGGCTCAGTGAGTTAACTCTTGATTTCAGCTCAGGTCATGATCTCAGGGTCATGAGATCAAGCCCCATGTCGGGCTCTGAACTCAGCAAGAAGTCTGCTTGTCTTTCTGCTCCTCCCCCTACTCTCTCCCATAAACAAATAAATAAACAAAATCAAACAAATAAATAAAGTCTTCTAAAAAAATATTGGGAAGTTGTATAGTCCTATAATCTACCCTCGTGTACTGTCTTCAGAGACTGAGGTTTGAAAAATGCTAAAATTCCAACCTTCATTCAATGATGGGATTCTTCTGCGGGAGAAGGGTGAGACAGTCAATGGTTTTATGCCAAGTAAAAGTGTTGATACGGGCTGGACTGATCTGTGTTTCATCTCAAGATGAAAAGGGGAAAGAAATCACACTTGAGAAAGCTATGTAGCTTCCCGAGATAGAAGGTTGTTAGAGCCCTCTGTAATTGATGAAAATGTCTCTTGGATAAGTCTGTTTATAGGTGATTGGTGCACCTCGAGTAGACAGGCGGGAAAAATAAGCTATCATCTCATAAAAAATGGGTGGACGTTTTCTAATCATTTTCTGAGGTTAAACTCAGGATCTATAGTATCAGACTCTTTAGTTGATTTTTTTTCCTGAAATACCCCTTGTGGCAATGTATGTGAAAACTGCCCAAGGTCTTTTTTTTTCCCCCCTTTTGAAATTGTAATCCAGAAACTGGTGGGTTTTCAAACTTTCCTTGCTGACCACAGACTCTAATCATTATAAATGGGCAAGCAGAAGAGTTACCTGCATTCATTCAACAAACAGTGAATATGCCAAACACTGATAGGCGGTGGAGATACAATAAAGAACATGACCATCATGGAATTTCTGTGAAAGAACAATTACAGGAAAGGTTTGTGATTCCTGCACCAGAGGAAAAACAGCGATATGGTAGTCATTGTTGTAAAAAAGTGTTTATCTCCCTTTCCAATCGCATGATAAATTATATATCCTACCCTATGGAAGTTGGCTGTGGCTAGGTGTCTTATTTTGACCAAGATATGGAGTATAGGTAATATGAATCACTTGTGGATAAAATCTTAAGCAACCAGGATACACGTTCCGTGTGTTTTTGCTTTTTTTCCTTTCACAGTAACTGATAACATTCCCAAGGGTGCCTGTTCTGGAACCCTGGTCCCGGAAGTGGAGACAATGAATGCGAAACAAGGATCTCAGCAGACCTGTGAGAAATATGTAGCACAAGCAAGAAATAAACTTATAATGCATTAAACCTCCAAGACTTGGGGTTTGTTCCTATAGCATATCTGTCACAATCCAGACTTGTGGGGCATGCAGGGGGATACATCTAACCCCAGCTTGGAGGGCATGAAAGGTTTCCTTACATATTACATATCCATGCAGAAGTTATTGCCATAATTATTTTATTACTCATTCAGTTATAAACTATGAGTACTAAGCATTTCATATGAGGTATTTGCCCAATAATGCTGGTTTAAGTTGGGTAGGTCAGAAATAAAACTATAGCTCTAGAAACTCAATTTCAGTGTTTTTCTGCAGTGCCATTTATTCAGAATACAGGTTCTAGACAAATCCTGGCTCTGTTACACCATATAACACAACTGGAAAAATTTATATGTTCTTCTTTATTTCAATGGGTATCCTATCCTTTATCAGCTAAATTGCAATAATAATTATATGAAAATATTGTTCGTTCAAATATCTTTGTTCAAAACAGGTAAATCAACAAAATACTACTTTTCTCCTGAAGTCACTGTTCTCTGCCTCACTCACTTTCCAAATACTGATAAGCAGTAAACTACATATAAAACCATTAATTTACTTCTACAGCACTGGAACACAAAACTTTGCAAAATTGAAAACATGATCATTTTTCATAAAGTTAACATGCATCAGATGTCTTTCCCTCTTTTTTTAATTTACTTTTTCAGTGTTCCAGGATTCATTGTTTATGCACCACAACCACTGCTCCATGCAATACGTGCCCTCCTTAATACTCTCCACCAGGCTCACCTAAGCCCCCACCCCTCTCCTTTCCAAAACCCTGTTTGTTTCTCAGAGTCCACAGTCTCTCATGGTTTGTCTCCCCCTCTGATTTCCTCCAACTCACTTCTCTCCATCTCCCAATGTCCTCCATGTTATTCCTCATGCTCCACAAGTGAAACCATATGATAATTGAGATGTCTTTCCCCCTTATGATAAATTGCAAATGATACAATATTGGTCACATAAAATACTTTAAGTGTGACTTCAAAAATATATTTAGATTTTTCCAATGTGATACTGCCACATGTCTTCCCTAAAAATTTAAATTTATTTTCTCTTTTATCAATATTAGCAACTTCTGTGTAGTCAAAAATGTCAACTATAGACCTAGGTCAAATTTAATTCTATACACCACTTCAGAGAGTTTGGAATTAATAGGAATTTTGCATGAGTAATCTTAACAAGATTGGGTACTTAATGATTCAATGGTATATTTATGTTTTCAAGAATCCCATGTGCCTTTGGTATACTTGGCTAAGTGTTGCTTCAATTCCTCCAACTTTTAATAAAGCTAAACTCTGCTTGTCTCCCATAAAATGATTTATAAAGAAATTTTCTATTATCCTGGCTGATAAGAATGTTTCCCACTGCACACTGCAACATCTTCAAATAGATGCTCATCTCCACCGGGGGGAGGGGGGGAAGTATTTTTAATGATCATACGCCCATGATTTACAGTTCTTAGCTAAGAGATTAATTCAAAGAGACTTGATGAAGTCTATGCCAGAAAATATGGGTTAAAAAGCATTTAACAAGCAGAATGTTTTAGAGTTGCATTTCACCTTTAACAAGTTCAGGCATACCCCTACACATAAAACAGACCGAAAAAACAAACTGAATCTTTGTAAATCCTTTCTCACAGCCTTCCTATTGAGTGATCAACACCAAAAAAAAAAAAAACAAAAATAACTGATACCATTTCCTAATGTGCCTAAGAAATTGAGAAGTTCTTGGCAAAATCTGTTCAGTGAATCTAATGGAGGTCCTCCCGGAAATGTGCCGATCAGCTTGTGTTAAATATCTAAGAAGAGACTGCATTTTGGTTTTTCTCAGCCCAAATCTGCAGGCTCAGGCTCTTCACAGATAATTTGGATGAGCACAAGATTAGCAGCCATACTGCTCTGATTCATCTGATTTTAATGGAACCCTTGGGGATTGACTCAATGCAGCTGACTGGTTTCTTGCTATATTAAATTGTCCCTAATCTGATTGGCTACATCATAATATTATAGACTATAGACTATTTGTCACAGCATGAATCTACATTTGGTTCTCTGAGTTTAGGCAAGTTAGCTATTTTCTTAAAGCTTTGATTTCTAATATCAAAATTCGAGGATACGGCTATCACTAGCAAATGCCTATAGGGTACAAAAATGGAAATGGAGGCTATCACTAATGACACATTATTTCACCATTTAAACAATGATTGCAGGCTGTGAAATTTTTAAGCTCTTAAATCTTCTTTGAAGCATCTTTTAGTTCTGCTTCTGGAGTAGGTGAGTGTGTGCCTGGGTGTGTTTGTATGTGTGCGCGTGTCCATGTGCACATGAATGTGCACATCTGTGCACAGGTTTGGGCCCTGCTAAATGCACAGTAGTTTCATTTACCGGAGACATTACATGGGCATCGGTATTTCATTTCACCACTTACCATGTGTCCCAATGCTAAAGATACAGATTACAGTGTGAGAGCTGGAGTAATTATAGCCTTCCAAATCCTACACTCTCAAACCTCCTCATTTCATGGGGCACCATTAGTTTACTTTCTCAAAGCTGATTTCAGCACTTTGGCAGATGTTTTATGAATGTTGTAAATGGGTACAAAATGGAGAAATATCCTAATATTGAGAGCAGTAAATATCGTTGTCATAAGCCTAAGGCTCTCCATACACATTAGAAGAAAGCACTCTCCAAAGAGAGTAGTTAGGAGTTAAAAGAGAATAAATCACTATTGTAATAATCATAAAAAAGCAATTGCATGCCAGAATTAGATATTCTCTGGGTAACCAGGTGCTAATAATTTTACTATATTAATGAAGACTTAAAGTCATATTGGTCTACTCATTTGGATGGTATTTGCTTCAGCATTAGGAAGGCTTGATGTCTTCCTTTTAAACTCCAGTTATTAACTTGACCCTGTTACTGAGAGATTGCAATCCTTAATTTAAGGCTAATTTACAATGGCGTCGATAACATTAGATACAAATGGGACATTAGCTAAGGATGGAGTGGAGGACATTCATGCATTTTTATGCTCTATTATGGCTGCAGAGGATCAAGCCTGTGGCACAGATGGCAGATATTTTTACCTTGCCTTCTTTCTGATCCTCCTCACCTCACAAACACCAGACTATACAGATGCAGAGCTCTGTACTGTTACACATCAAGTGCAAAGGTCTAGAGCTTACTTTTTCCCCCCAGAATGTTAAATAAATCAGTTCCTACTCAAGTCCATATAATCCTAACTTTTCACTAAATATGAGTTGTTGTTTTTTTTTTTTTTAATATATAATCCCTACTGGAGAGTTGATCTCTTCAAACTAAAGCAAGTGAGTAAAAATTTCCAAGGTAAGCTCTAATGGCCTATTTCTTGCCAAGGCAGAGAACAAAGACATCCCTGCCATCCCTCCATTCATCTTGACCTTCTCCTGGCACTAGTCAAAACTAGGTAAGAATTCGTTCTATCTTCCTTAGTGATTCCCAGCCTTCACGGCATACTAGAAACATCCAGGATGTTAAAACAAAACAAAACAAAACAAAACAAAAAAAACTACAAAACATTGATGTTCAAACCCTATACTAGACCAACCAAATTAGAATTTCAGTGGAAAGCAAGCGTTTTAAATGCCCCAAGTAATTCTAAAGTTCAGCAAAGGTTGACAACCTTAACCTACTTACTTGTTGTGATATGAGAAGAAAACAACTCCAGACCAAAAGTATCCTTCCCACTCCTTGGCTATAGACCTGATATTCCACCACTAAAACAACTTACTAGATGTCTCCTACAGGTTGTATTGTCCGACAAATACAGAAGCCGTTAGCTACATGGGCTGTCGAGTGCTTGCAATGTAGCTCATCGAAATTGAGATGCGCTCTAACAGTAAAATACATACCAAATTTCAGAGACTTCACCAGAAATAAAGAAGGCAAAATACCACAATAATTATAATGCTGATTACTTGTTGAAATTACATGTTGAACACAGAACAAAATATATTAGAATTAATTTCACTTAGTTTTACTCCTTTGTAGCTAATAGAAATTTACATATATGAATCACTTTGTATTTTTATTGGACATTTCAGTATTAGGAAAAATGACTTTGATGTGCTTAAAGACATTGCGATGGGAAATTGATACTGATTTGTTTATAGATTAGCCTATTTAAGACTGTTTGTTTCATTGCCATAATGGCAGAAAGAACATGGAAGGTCTGACTGATGAATGTGGCTACCGAGAAGTCTGAAAACATCTGTGTCATGGAATGTTTCTTTAGTTTGGAATGGGACTGTCCTGTTGAGCCACGGTTGCCAGTGACATGAATTGAGTAACTTCTGCTTGCCTCACACATGGGCGTGCTTCATGCAATGCTTGCCTCACATACTTGTCCATGTCTTCCTCACTCTGTTAATATTAAGCAATCTTTTGAAAAACTGTCTTTCCTCTTTCAGGCTACCCCAGTGGAAGCATATAAGCCTCTTGATTTTGCAAATTTGGGCTGATGTTTCAGCTCTGCTAACACTGCTCATGTGTTCCTGAGTCACTCCACCTCTCTGCTGCCTCTTTCTTTCTTTCTTTCTTTTTTTTTGTCTACAAAATGGAGATAAGATGACTGTTCTGATGTTAGCTAAATGTTATCTCATATAAAATAAAACCTAATCCAGTGCGGGCCACACAGCATGGTTCCACCCATGGCCGTCCTTCCTTCTCTCCCTTCTCCAAGACGTTTGCCCTTCAAAACTCAAATCAGAAGCAACTGTTCTGGTAAGGCTACAGCTAGGTACTTTCCCCTCATCCACACTTGATTTTAATTATTTGGTGAGAAATCTGTGTCCCCCACTAGACCACTGTGAGCTTCTTGAAGTCAGGGTTTTTCTAATTCTAACCCCGATGTCTAGCACAGAATGTAGAACATAGCAGGTGCTCCAGGTTTGCTGGATGAGTGGGAGGATGGTGTTTGAGATCTTTGGAGTACAACAGAAAAAGTTCAATGATTAAATAATAGTATACCAATAAGGTATAGAAAGGAGAGCATAACATCTCCTTTTGTGTTCCATTTCACATACTTGCTCACCCGGCTTTGGCCAGCCATGTGGCAATCAGTCCCTAAGACGTTGTGCTATCATTGCTGGAGGAATACAGAAAAGCAAATAGCCCAGGCATGGCATCACTCTGTAGCCTGACGTGAAAATCATAATATGAAAAGTCTCTCTCTCTACCATCTTTAAGTCTACTAAGTATTCCTTCTGCTCCCACATGTATGTGTCTACAAGTCTTTCTCTAGCAACCCCCCCTCCACTTTCTGCTTCTATTCCATTGCTCAAGCAAATGTTCCCACTGAAGTACTCCTCTTCTTCTCACCCTTCTACCTCCATCCCTAATCTGAGATTTGGTAAATCCTCTGCTCTATAACCTAGAAGTCTAATGGCTGTTTGGCTGGCTTTCCTAATCAGACTAATACAAATGATAAATAGAAGATCTCTCCTCATGCAGCACATGGTTTGTAGTTTCAAATGACAATTACATGCTCTTCACTCTCATCAGTTGTTTGTTTCTGTCAAGCCCTCTAAAATGTAAGATCTATATGAGGGAAGGAACTCTATGCTGTTAACTGTATTCATTGCGATACCTGGCTCTGGGGCTTGTACTTTACAGTCATTAAATACTGCAGTAAGTACAAAGTATTCTAAGCAAATATCATTATACCATGCATTACTCAGTTACGAAATTTTATCTCACACAATTATCAGATGACTCATATGTATCTGTGTAAATGTAGGGGTGCAACCTCTAGCAGCCAAAGGCAGAAACTTCAGGGGAGTGGCAACAATTATTTTTCTAACGTATCGCAGAAATGTTTTATTGTGGCTTAGAAATTGAGATCCAAGGCTGCTGGTCCAGGTTTCATCCAGGTTCTCCAATTCAGTTCTATTCAGGAGCCAAAGATACATTCAAGCTTAAAACCCTCAGTCTAGGGATGACTAGGTGGCTCAGTCAGTGAAGCGTCTGCCTTTGGCTCAGGTTATGATCCAGGGGTCTTGGGATTGAGTGCCATATCAGGCTCCTTGCCCAGCAGGGAGCCTGCTTCTCCCTCTGCCTGCTGTACTCTCTGACAAATAAATAAAATATATATTTTTTTAAGAAACCCTCAGTCTCTTGAGTTAAGGGGTGATCATTATGATTATCTGACTCTATAACAATAGGTTTGAATACCTATCGAGAACAATCATCCCTACTTTTCTACAGCTCACCTAATTACTAAGTAATCTTGGTATTTTACTATGCTTTTCTGAAGTTTCAAATTATTCAACTATAAACCATAATGAAAAGAATATTTGCTTGTTATAGATGTGTTAGGACCAAGTGAAATAATTAAGACCAAGAAGATAATCTGTGTCCAATCAACATTAGAAACTGAGTGTTTGTCACCAAGTAAAGAATAAATGAGAAGTAGGAGAAAGAGAAGGCCAATTTATAGTCACTCCCCATCCAAGAGAATACTACATAAGACAAAGTAAAAATTCAACAGTAGACCCAATGGCCAAAGTTTTCAGAGAACCAATTCTGGGTCTGAATACCAGATTCACAATTTATAAGGCGTAGGACATTAAACAATCCATTTAATGTCTCTGAGCCTCCATATACTTAGCCATTAAAAAAAAAAAAGCTAATAACAAATGTCCCCCAAAGGCTGTAAATATTAAGGGAAATAGTATATGTGAAGCTCTGAAATTTAATAAAGGGGAGAAGAAAATGTGAAAGGGCTAAATATGCACAGCATTTGTATGTAATGTGTCCTGCAAGAGCTGTTGATATGAAAGATGTTCTGGTTACTTAGTCTCCCTTCAAATACAGACGAAAATAGGAAGCCTTAATACAACCAGGCTATTTTAAAAATAATCTTCTGGCTAAGCTACAGCTGTGCTACCTTGTTATCACTATTTGGGTCAGGAATGTGTTTACCTGTTGAATTTTTTTAGACAGGACATCAATAAACAGGCAGAGCACTTTGAAAAGCTGATTGTACAGTGAGCAGTCCCCAGCGAGAAACAGAGTGGGCTGGATGGATTACCAGGACGCAGCATAGAGGTCAATGTTGGCTGAAACCACACTTTAAAGGGATCATGTTTCAATGCTTGGCTGAGACAGAGTTTATGAAATGTCTTTTCTTAAACACTCATAAATATTTCCTCCTGCACCCCCTGGGGTTCTTTCATGGCTCCAAAAGGTCTTTATCTTGTCCCTCCCCTTCAGATAATCCCCCAAGATATGATTAGCTTTGCCTCTCACTCATTTCTGCAACATTTAAGACCTCGGACATACTAAGGATCTTATAGAGGTTTGATGAGTAAAAGAAAAATTCACTCAAACTAAACTAAATATATAATTATGATAGCACAAGAAAATGTATAGCCTCTCTGGAAAACAATGGAGGATACATAACAAGAGATATTAAAATGTTCCTACCCTCTAATCCTGCAACTTACTCCTATGAAATAATTCAATACTAAAATGGAGCTTTACCTACAATGATATTCTGTGCTGGACAATAAAGTGTAAATATTTAATGAAACAGAATTGGTTGAGTAGATTATGGTATCCCATCATAAAGTGATATTCTATCTACCTGAAAAGAAAAAATTATAGGGGCACCTGGGTGGCTCAGTCTGTTGATGTCTGCCTTCGGTTCAGGTTGCAATCCCGGGGTCCAAGGTTTGAGCCCCACATGGGGCTCCCTGCTCAGCCAAGAGCCTGCTTCTCCCTCTCCCTCTGCCCCTCCTCCCCTCTCATGTGCTCTAACAAATAAATATTTTTTAAAAAGAAATTATAAATATATTAATGCAATATTTTATAAAACAAGACTGCATAAAGCAGTGGTGTACAAAAAATCCAATTATGTTATGTTAATGACCATATAAAATACACGTGTCTTTGTACAGCTGCTACAAAAGGATGCACACACAAGCCAAGTTTTTTATTTCAGATGGCCAAATTATAGGTATTTTTCCTGACAAAATCTTCTTTACTGTTATCTTAACAATTAAAGAAAAATGAGAGAAAAATCTGAAGATATCTTTTGTTATACAATATACTAGGGGCGCCTGGGTGGCTCGGTCCATTAAACATCTGCCTTTGGCTCAGGTCATGATCCCAGGATCCTGGGATGGAGTCCCACATCAAGCTCCTTGCTCAGTGGAAAGTCTGTTTCTCCCTATCCCTCTCTCTGCTGGCTGCTCTACCTATCGTGCTGTCTGTCAAATAAATGAATAAAATCTTTAAAAAAAAATACACAGTATAATACTAAATGTGAGGAACAGGAACCCTAAGTACTATATGTATTCATCTAACAGGTAATCACAGAAGTCATCATCACACTTTGTGGTCATGACATACTCCATGTCTGTCATGCCTTTCTTCATTGTCTTTCTTCCTCACCAGAGTACAAACAAGATCTGTGAGGCACTGTGAGGACTGGCATTAGGTTTGTTTTCTTTAGTGCTTGTCTCCTGCAGTTTACAATGACATGCACATTGTTCATATCCAATTTGGTTACTCAACAGAAGGAAGGAAGGTATGCTGCCCAAAACATGTCATTCTCATACACTGGCAACTATGTGAAAATCTGCAGATTCACCTTTTTTAATTTCAAGACAGGAAATGCTTTAAACTATTGTCAGTCTTTCATAGCTGGCACTTTGGTGAGAGCTGTCTGTGGTAAGAGAAACAAGAGTCTTTAAGTGGAATGCAAAGTGGCAAACACTAACGGTCAGTAGAAGGAATACCAAAGATATATTCTGCTTATTTTACAACCATTCAAAGGTCTAGACACTAGACTTGAATTTGTACTATGACTTAGTTCTAACATAACATATACTAAACAAGGTACTATAGAAGCAGTACTCAAATTACTCAGTCACTCTTTCCCTCCCACAATCAACGGATTCCTGAATCAAGTAGCTGAAACATTACATAGTTCAATGTTCTCAAGGAAAGATTTGATTGTATTTAGGAAATTATATGTATTGAGGCAAGAAAAACCTCCTCCTGTGAGGAGACAAAATTCACACAACTCTCACTACTATCTTTACAGTCCTGTCAACAAATACATTTAGAAATACAAATTGGAGAAATATTTTTTTTAAATCTTTACTCAACCAAAAATGTACCTTCCCCTCAGAATATTAATAATGGATTTTATTTACATGAGATTCCTTTTGGGGATTTGAAGCTTTAGTGAAATCTCTCTATACCCATGGCACTACATGGAGTTAAAGACAATGAAAAACTGGTTGTAAAAATGGAAACATAATTTCAATAGCGTCATATCGCTTAAAACCACTGTGTGTGGGAAGTGAAAATAAAACTAATTTCTAGGTGATTTTTCAAGCAGTGAGCTTTGAAATTCATCCTTCTAATATATAAATTCTTTGATTTCTAGCGGTCACTGTTTGA
The DNA here is from genome assembly GCF_964662115.1 of Mustela nivalis. Classification (NCBI taxonomy): domain Eukaryota; kingdom Metazoa; phylum Chordata; class Mammalia; order Carnivora; family Mustelidae; genus Mustela; species Mustela nivalis. The sequence goes on from NC_139032.1 coordinate 50,547,135, forward strand.
TTGAAAATAGTACATATCGTGTAATTTACAAACTAAAGACATACTAACTCATTTTAAAAGATTACTTTGAAGACATTTACTTAGAATCATTTCTAAGTTCAAAGAAATAATATCCACATGGAACCTGGGTACATATTTCTCCATCAATAGGATAATTTGTCACAAGCAATTACAGGGCATACATTTAATGTAATACTGCCTTTGGAATTTTCAGACAGTTAAACTAGCTTTCCTTGTCGGCTCCAAAGGTGTGAGAACAGGGACATTTAAGACCTATTAAACTGAAATGACACTTCCATCTTGTTAAAGAAAATTAAAGAACAACTTCTTCAATTAGACTTTTACTTGTAAATGATGAAGGACCACTAGAGACAAATGATTTGCAGAAAGGATGGCGCATGAAAGTGAAAATCATTCAGTGCTTAGAGCTGTCTCTATAAACACCATGATGACTATGTTTCAGATCATTTATATAGGTCATAGCAAACTAAATCTGAACATTCCAACTGGTATAAAATAAAAGTACAGACTTGATATTTAAAGGCTTGATTGTGAAATAATTTGAACATAAATTTTCAATTAATGCCTAATTATTAATTTAATTCCCCATTAAAAAAACTAAATCAGTTTTGTTGTATAATTCCCTATATTTTTAACAATACAATATTAGGTAAATATTTATAAAATTAAGTAAAAATACAGCTGTCATCTATGTTTTTTCAAGTACAGTTCTCTTAATTTATGAATTTAACAATGTGTTCTTGAATCCAATTTCTAGTTCAGTTTTGTGAACCAGTATTTCTCAAAATATAAATATATAATATTGATAAGAATTTACAATAAGAAAATCTTGCTTCCATTAACTTCAGATCTTCGGATTAACATTAAGTAGGCTAGTTTACTGTAGGACCGTCCTAAGACTTTTGACTTAAGATTTTATTTTTATTTATTTATCTGAGGGAGAGAGAGGACAGAGGCACAGGACCTGTGGGGAGGGGGGAGAGTAGGAAGAAGCTCAGTAGGGAGTGCCATGTGGGAGATCGCAGGACCCTGAGATCATGACCTGAACCAAAAGCAGAGGCTTAACCAAATGAGCCACCCAGGTACCTCTTTCCTATGACTTTGAACATACTACTGTGTATCATGAATCTATACTTCCTAGTATAGCATAAAGCATTTTTTAAGAACAGTTAACCCTAAGTCACCATTTTTTAAATAAAGCATGATTGACTCATAAATCTGACTCAGGTTAGAATTTACAGAAAACATACCAGTAAACACTGATTTAATTACAAATGATGAAATGACATTTTTCATTCTTAGACACAAATACTCTGCAATATGCATGCATATATATTTAGGCATGCATGTGTGTGTATAATTTACTTTCCCAAATGTGGCAAAAAGCTGTTAGCTATTTATCCCAACACCCATTCTACACTTCTTCCCTGGTAATGGATTCCACTTTCAGTTGGGCACACTGTACCCTGGAATAAAGCCTACCCTCACTTGCGGCCACCTGTCCCTGTATGTAGCGCATGGATTGTGCATATTACATATCTCCCATGCGATAAGGCTTTGGGAAAATCCTAGAAGGTAGCTCATAAATGCTCTTTGGCCCTTTTGTGTTCTCTCTTCCATGCTACTACCTTAAGTCTTGATGGAATATATACCCAGGGCACAGCTGTGGCATTTCCTTACCACTTACCACATTACCATCTCTAGGATGTGACCTTCACCCTCACAGCTCAAAATAACTACTTCTATGATCATTTTTTCCCCATCTGAACAGGGTGTAGACTTTCAAAGGTCACATATCAATATTGTAATGACTCTGCATGAACCCCACCATATTAGTAAGATTCTCCACGAATTTGGAAATCTATTACACAGAAAGAGGAGATCTTCATAGCTGAGTGCTTGGAATGGAAGCATCTCAGACAACCAATCCACCAAATTATATTCTAGAGCATCACAAAGCATCACAAAGCTGGCTTCCCATTTCTTGAGGCTTGACTATTCAATAAATTCTTTGGATTTCTAATTTCAGCCTAAGCCAGCCAGAACTGGCTCCTGTTAACTACAACCAAAAGAATGCAATTAGCTTTGCTCAAGATATGGTAAATTGGAAGAAAAGTACAACATAACACATTGTATCTAACAATCACTGTTTAAATAAATGTGCAACTTCAATCTGACCACAAAATGTAAATTAAGAAGGCATTTGCATGATGCAGCAATTCATACCTCTTCCAATTCCTATTCTCAAGTCTTCCAGAAATCCTGGCCCCCATAAACAAACAACTTATTATTTCAAGCACCTACTAGCACGTTGTCCTGTCCTCATTCTCTCTCTCTCTCTTTAGGAGTAATACCACCAGATTACCTCCTCAAACAATCTAGTCATCTCTTCAGCCAAAAAAAAAAAAAAAAAGACAACAAATGTCTTCCTTTTGTCTGATGGAGTCCATGATCAAAAGAGTGAGACTAAAAAAAAAAAAAAAAAAAAAAGAGTGAGACTATATAAAGTGAAGGTCAAGCAAGCTTTATTTTGAGCCAGTATCCAGAATCAAATTGACAGGTCAGGGCCATCTCTTATGGAGAGAGTGACCCCTCCCAGACTCACAGACTAACTTTTATACAGCTAAGGCCATGTGGTTGAGCCTGGCCACACACAGGTGGCCAGTGAGATTGTAACACACAGAGAAAGTTGCATAGTCATGCTAGGTCACACACGGGTGGCCAATTGAATTACAAGACACCCTATAGTAGTTATTTGAACTAGCCTATCACCTTGGTCAGAATTGGCGCCCAAAAGGTGGGGCCCACATTTTTTGGTAGTTAGGAAGATATTATGTGCTCTTTACTGATTGGCTGTCTCCACCTGGCCTGACTCGTCCTTGTATTCTGGGCTCTGTTATCTCCATCTGACCTGACCCATCCTTGTATTTGGGCTCTGTTATCAGGGACTGGTCAACCATATTTTACTGGTTTCCCAGACTTGCTTTTAAGTAAGTTCTTCAGGTTGGCGGTGGGGGGGGGGGGGCGCTGCAGGTTCAGTTTAAGTTTTACTGCACAAACAACAAAATGGCTGTTCAACCAAGATGGAGTCGCTCTGGCTAAGCAGGCCCTTACATTGCTCATCAGATGACTCAAACTCACCTCCTTGCTAGTACTTCTAACACCTATTTCTGTGTAGAGGAGGAAAAATAACCCTTCTACCCCTCTCAGTTGTTAGCTAAGACCACTGTAATAAAAGACTTAAAAAACGACCAGAAGTGTGTGTGTGTGTGTGTGTGTGTGTGTGTGTGTGTGTGTGTATACACACACACACATGCATATCTCATGTATATGTGGAAGAGACCTGGAAATAGGGAACTCCCCAAGTTAGCTTAGAATTCAGGGCTAAAAACCATCTTCGGAGGAAAAGTAAAGGTGGATATAGGCCTTTTAGGGAAAAGCAAATGATGTTTAGGAAAAAAAAAAAAAAGAATGAGCCTTTAGAAGAACAGATGGGAGGGTATGATAGTTTGTGAAAAGTCTGTCTGGGTGTGGTGTTGAGGTCTGGGCTCCTCTTCTGTGATAAAGAGTCTGTCCCTTCCTGGTCGATGCAACATCAGGGGAAGGGTTCTAGAACAAGTGAACTCCTTTTGGAGGACTTACACTGAGGCAGATAAAGAAAACTCACAGACTATCCCTCACCACATTTGCTATTTTTCCAGTGCCTACAGCTCAAAATAATCAATATACCAAGGTGGCATATTTGAAGGTAGCATATTCTGCTAACCTTCACCTGTCTTTACCTGTTCCAAGAAATCTTAAATTCTCCTTTACTAACCTGAAGGTCCTTAACCATCACAATACATTGGATGATTTTTTTTTTCTCTGCTTGGGGGGAAAAAGGGTGGGAATAATGTATAACTGTTTAACAATTATTCCCAACTCATAAAACTCTATGTGCGTTTTTCTTTGAAAGATTCACTCCATATACTTGCAATAAATGGACTATGTAATAGTTACAAAATCTTTGTGCACAATTGCTATTAAAAATCTCTACCAGTTTCTAGTTAATGTAATTACTGAAGGGAAAGAGCAACCTGCTCACTGAACTCGCCTCTCATGAGATAATGGCCTGTGGTTGGACGTCATCACCGTCGATCATTTCTACCACAGCAGAGGTTACAGAAGGGCCAACATGCCTTCTTGCCTTTGAAATGGCAAAAATCTTTGTAACCACTCTCTGACTGAGGGAATCCTAACTCTCACAATTTTAAGGTAGAAAACTAAAACCAATTTGGCGGTATCTGAAATCTGCACAGTGAACTTTTGTGCATAGGATAAAAGAATAGTAGAAAAGAATTTGACTGGTCTCTGGGTCTTTTTCATTTCAAGGATTTGCTCCATTGCTTATGGTTTTCTAAAAGAAGAAAAAATTAAATTAAGCCTCAGCAAGTGAAGACAGTAACCTTGATTTTGACTTAATATATCACCTCACTTTCATTCCAAGCTAACAGTAGGACAAAAGAAATTGGAGCAAGTGTTCTGGACTCAACACTGGAAGATATCTCAGTGTTAGGATTTTGTCCCCCAGAAGTAAAAGTCTTCTATAGACTAATTCAGTTCACTAATCTATCAAAATTATCAAGACATTTCTTGCCTTGTTATCTTTGCAGGTACTCTGATGTTCTTTTTTTTTTTTTCCCCATTCACTATAACCTTCAGGTCAGTTTTCCTCTGCTCTGAGAATGATGAAGCAAATTATTTGCTCTTAAAAAAAAAAATGATGGCACTCCAGGGGGTCTGGGTGGCTGAGTATGTTAAGCATCTGACGCTTGGTTTGGGCTCAGGTCATGATCTCAGGGTCAAGAGTCCCACTTAAGATTTTCTCTCTCCTTTTCTCTCTGTCCCTCCCTGCCGCCCTCTCAAAACAAAAACAAAAACAAAAATGGTTTAAATAAACAAACAAACAAATAAATAAATAAAAATGCTGACCCTCCTAAAATTCTCCTGACCCTGAAACACGTAAGGCTGGCTTTGGGAGCCCAAACCTCCTGAGCCCCTAACAGACAACCATGAAACTGGTTATGCCTTTACCAGTCTGCAAATACCTTTCTATCGCTAGCCATTTTTTACACTTACTCCTTTCTGACTGTTTCCTTCTCCCTTATTCACTTTTAAGGGTGTTCATTCTTTTTTTTTTTTTTTTAAACAAGGCTTAATTTTTATTTTTTAGAGATAATGCTATTGCACACTCACAAGACTGCAGTGTCGTGGGATAAACACATTTTATATGGACTGGGAAACCTTAAAAAAATGATTTCCAGAAAAACTATTAATTAATGAATTATGTGCTTTATGGTGACATTTGCATTATTGTGGTGGCCTGGAACTAAATCTGCCTGCCCTGGGCCCTGCTGGCAGCACTTACGCCCTCCTCCCTCCAGGCAGGCCCAAGAGTGGGAACAGCTCCCCCTGTTGTTAGCATCTGGGAGTCTCCCTCTGCTTTTCGCCTTGCTTTCTGCTTCCACAGCTCTGAGGAACAGAGCATCTATCTGATACATTGGGCAATTCTCCTTTTGTGTATATACGAGCTAGGTATATTTTGCATATTATACAAATTGTGTGAACATCATTTCTTTCTTTCTCTCCTTAAAATTGTTTAAAAAATTGGCAGCTTTCTTTACTGTTCTATTACTCTCTGTTACCGCCAAACTGACTAAAAGCGCCTTGTAAACCTCATGGAGGAGGTCTGTTTGCTTGCCATCTCTGAAAAACTTTTATTTTCGCTACATAAAATTGAGAAATGTCTAAACATTTAGCAAAGAATATCTTAAACAAAAGGAAAAAAGTTTTAAAAAGTTAACAAAGGGAGAAAAAATTGTAACTTTAAACTCTGCTAAGATAATCAAAATTTTATGAAGTTGGAATAGGGAATTGTTGTTTAGGGTTTTCTTTTCCCCAGTTTTTCAAATCAAAATTTATTCAGATACATATTAATTTACTTGTGCAGATGTCTAATACAAGCTTATGTGTATGAAAACAGCACACAAAAATGTTCATGCCATAGAAAAATGTTCTTAAAAAAAAAGAAAAATGTTGATTATTTTAAATGTTTGTATCCATGCCAAATTTTGATAATTATTAAAATAACTGGAGATCTTTAACTTAAATCTTTAACTTAATATTTTCTAGTTCTAGAGGGTCTGGTGAAAATAATACATCTGTAAGAATTACAGGAAATGACACTTTAATGGAAAAATACTATCTGAAAACTATAATGCTAAATCTACTTGAATAAAAGCAATTGTACTATCAATTAAATAACTATATAACTATCTAAATAACACCTAAATTAAAAATAGATAAGTCAAAATAACTTTAAAGACAGAAAACACATGCAGATGTTCTGCTGTGGTTGTGGGAGTTCAGAACCAGCCTGCTGTGAGCTCAGTCAAATCTGCAGGGGTCCCTGGTGGTGTGGCCCAGCTGCCTGGGCCCTCAAGTCCTGGCTCTTCTCCTTCCTGGGGGTGCTGATGATCCAGGGGTTCTCTGACACTTCTGGGCCTCTGTGGGCAGCTGGTGGAGGAGCAGGAGTAAAAGGGCCACTTGGGAAAAGCTGGAAGTTGGACTCCGCTTTGGCCAACATTTGCCTGTTGTGATCACTTTCTTTCTTTAGCTCCTTGAGGCTTTTCTCGGTCAGCACAGCTGCCATCCAGCTTTCCTGAGCTCTCTTTGCATGGAAGAGGATCCCCTTTTGATAGTGCATGGTATTTTCCTCCAATTCTCTCCTGGTGTCTTCAGCGATCTCCTTGTAGAAGTCTCGAGTCTGAGACATGGCCTTGATGTTTCAATGTGCGCAGGAAAGATTCCACTTAATGTCTGCGCACTGCTCTTCTGCCTCAGACCATTTTCTCTCAAGGGGGCTGATGCATTCTTGATATAATTTAGGCAGAGTTTGAAGCTTCTGTTTCAGCTGCTGAATCTCCTCTTCAAGCTGTGAATTTTCACGCTGCAAAGAGGCCTCCTTGGCTTGAAGATCTGTTATTTGTCCCATAAGCTCCTCATTCATTTGCTTTCCTTCCTGCAATTGTCTGGCTAGTTCCTGCTTTTTTGCTTCAGCACTTTGAAGGGACACGTTGGAATCAGCATCATCAGTGACACCCTTCAGATCACCCTCTGACCCATGGATGGGGCCATCGTCATTTTCTGTTTCCCTCTTTTCCTCGACCTCACAGTTGACATGACCCAAATGATCTCCAGGGTGAGTGGGCCCGGGGAAGGTCTTCAGCAGGTTTTCACCCACTGGTACTAACTGGCTGACTTTCTCGTTCAGGGCCTGTTGGAATCCTGCATTTGACTGTTCTAGCCTTTCTTTCTCCAGCTCCATTTCTTGGAGTCTCTGCTTCCATCTCGCAGTTTCTTGGGCGAGCCGTTCTGCACTCTGTAGATCAGGAGGGTTTCCATTCAAATCACCCAGGGGTTTCTTCCAAAGCTCTTCTCCATTCTTCTCTGAGGCTTTGAAGATGGGTCTGTCACCAGTCTCTTGAGACGATTTAGGAGGCTGGCCCTTCAGTAACTTTTTCAGAAAGTCAACAGTATTCTGAAGAGACAGCCTACAGTGGTTTGTATTTATTGTTGATAAGCACGAGGTTTTTAAGGTGGGAAGACTGGCCTCCGCCCCGGGCAGACCTCGGGCATCATCAGCTTGTGTCAGCGGTTCCATCTTCTCACTGCCTTTCCCACAGACTTCAGCGTGGGCGAAACACCTTTCACCTCACACCTTCACCCTTCTCAAAATGTGTTGTTTCTTCACTGGCAAAACCAGTATCACAGTTTATACCAGGATCTCCCAGGGAAATCCATGGAGACCTGAAACGTGTCTCCAGCTTTCAGAAATCACCAGTGGAGGACCGCACAGGTGGTCTAGGACCAACTGGAAAGTGGATCTATGGCAGGCAGGAGGCCATCCACGGCTGTGGAGAGCTCCCTAGCTCTGCCTCCAAAGGCCAGTGTTCTCTGGGTCTCAACTGAAGGCTCAGAACCTTGGGGGCGCTCTACCTCTAAGGTAAACAGTTGCCTGACAACCAGAGCACAGCAGTTGCATTGGGGGATGGGGAGGCCAGCCAGATTCTAGGAGACAGTTGCCCTCTAACTTTGCCCTGAAATAAAAAGTGATCTCACTTCTTCAGGCATGGGGGGAGGTGGAAAGCACTGATTGTAGCCAGGTGTCCAGCCACTCAAGGCCCACGTGACCCAACAGGAAACCTACGGGTCAAAACAGGGCCAGACCTTGACCATTCTCTCAGGGCCCCCACCTGTAAGTGAGGCTTATTCTCCTGATTTAAAGCTTCCTTCTGCTTCAGAGAAGCCTGGCACTGTCCTCCAAGGTCTCAGGGATCTGTGTCCTTTGAGGTCCCCTCAGCCACTCTGGGCAGGCAGCTTCCCAGGAGTGAAAGGGTCTCCCCAAAGGTATTAATTAAGACAATGGATCCTAATTCTAGCAAGTCAGAAGAAATTAGCTGGAACTGGCAGAGTCTCATGAATTCATGAATTTTCTGTGGAGCCAGCATGTCCAAGAATATTTGGAAGGGATTAACCCTGTTCTAGGGGTGACTGCAGTGGTCCATGTGGTTCTCCATCTTTAGCCCATCACCCCCAAGATGGCCCCCAGGAGGGTCTCTGGTCCACAAAGTCATTTCCAGAAGCAGGCCTCTGGGGAGAGGGCAGGTCCTTTTTTGGGCTCAGTTTACCGCCTTTTATTTCATTAAACCCTGTCTCACTCCCCAGGCATCTCTCTGGCAGACACAGCTCAGAACCTCCTTGTCCATCTACTCGGGCTCCCTCAGGTGCAACTTGTCTTTAGTCCCTTTATCTGAGGGAGAAACAAGAGAACTGCCAGGTGAGGCCATGCTGGGGGTCCTGAAGACTGTTAACGTTCAGACCACAGGGGCTGCATGGGAGAGGACAGAGGCTCTGCCCAGCTGGTGGTGTGGGCAGGAAATGGCCAAATGCCTACAGAGAGACTGGGTTCTTTTCTTCTTTTCATTAGACCATTTCCTTTTTTTTTTTTTTTTCCATTAGACCATTTTTTATGAGCAATTTTTGATTTACAGAAAAATTGAGCAAAAAGTGTAGAGAGTAGGCATGTTGTAGTCAACTTTCTGTGGAACTCAACCTGTTTTGTACTGGTGTAAAACCCAGCATTTGAAGAACCCCCACTTTTACTGAGATCCAATTTACCTATCACATAATTTATCCATTTTAAGTGTACAATTCCACAATTAGCAGCATATATAGAATTATACAACTATCACAATGAGCTTAGAACATTTCCATTACTGTAAAAAAAAAAAAAAAAGACCTCGCCAAGCCTGTCATTTCTTTTCTTTTTTTTTTTTTAATTTTTTATTTTTTATAAACATGTATTTTTATCCCCAGGGGTACAGGTCTGTGAATCAGCACTCACCAAAGCACATACCCTCCCCAATGTCCATAACCCCACTCCCCCTTCTTCCAACCCCCTCCCCCCAGCAACCCTCAGTTTGTTTTGTAAGATAAAGAGTCACTTATAGTTTGTCTCCCTCCCAATCCCATCTTGTTTCATTGATTCTTCTCCTACCCACTTAAGCCCCCATGTTGCATCAACACTTCCTCATATCAGGGAGATCATATGATAGTTGTCTTTCTCTGCTTGACTTATTTCGCTAAGCATGATTCGCTCTAGTTCCATCCATGTTGTCGCAAATGGCAAGATTTCATTTCTTTTGATGGCTGCATAGTATTCCATTGTGTATATACCACATCTTCTTAATCCATTCATCTGTTGATGGACATCTAGGTTCTTTCCATAATTTAGCTATTGTGGACATTGCTGCTATAAACATTCGGGTGCACGTGCCCCTTTGGATCGCTACGTTTGTATCTTTAGGGTAAATACCCAATAGTGCAATTGCTGGGTCATAGGGCAGTTCTATTTTCAACATTCTGAGGAACCTCCATGCTGTTTTCCAGAGTGGCTGCACCAGCTTGCAGCATTTCTTGAAAAATTCTCCAGCTGTATTTTCATTATCATTTGTTTCCATCCTTGTCAGCATCTGTCATTTACTGACTTGTTGATTTTAGCCATTCTGACTGGTGTGAGGTGATATCTCATTGTGGTTTTGATTTGAATTTTCCTGATGCCGAGTGGTATGGAGCACTTTTTCATGTGTCTGTTGGCCATCTGGATGTCTTCTTTGCAGAAATGTCTGTTCATGTCCTCTGCCCATTTCTTGATTGGATTATTTGTTCTTTGGGTATTGAGTTTGCTAAGTTCTTTATAGATTTTGGACACTAGTCCTTTATCTGATATGTCGTTTCCAAATATCTTCTCCCATTCCGTCAGTTGTCTTTTGATTTTGTTAACTGTTTCCTTTGCTGTGCAAAAGCTTTTGATCTTGATGAAATCCCAATAGTTCATTTTTGCCCTTGCTTCCCTTGCCTTTGGCGATGTTCCTAGGAAGATGTTGCTGCGATTGAGGTCGAAGGGATTGCTGCCTGTGTTCTCCTCAAGGATTTTGATGGATTCCTTTCTCACAATGAGGTCCTTTATCCATTTTGAGTATATTTTTCTGTGTGGTGTAAGGAAATGGTCCAATTTCATTTTTCTGCATGTGGCTGTCCAATTTTCCCAACACCATTTATTGAAGAGGCTGTCTTTTTTCCATTGGACATTCTTTCCTGCTTTGTCAAAGATTAGTTGACCATAGAGTTGAGGGTCTATTTCTGGGCTCTCTATTCTGTTCCATTGATCTATGTGTCTGTTTTTGTGCCAGTACCATGCTGTCTTGATGACGACAGCTTTGTAATAGAGCTTGAAGTCCGGAATTGTGATGCCACCAACGTTGGCTTTCTTTTTCAATATCCCTTTGGCTATTCGAGGTCTTTTCTGGTTCCATATAAATTTTAGAATTATTTGTTCCATTTATTTGAAAAAAAATGGATGGTACTTTGATAGGAATTGCATTAAATGTGTAGATTGCTTTAGGTAGCATAGACATTTTCACAATATTTATTCTTCCAATCCAGGAGCATGGAATATTTTTCCATTTCTTTGTGTCTTCCTCAATTTCTTTCATGAGTACTTTATAGTTTTCTGAGTATAGATTCTGCCTCTTTGGTTAGGTTTATTCCTAGGTATCTTATGGTTTGGGGTGCAATTGTAAATGGGATTGACTCCTTAATTTCTCTTTCTTCTGTCTTGTTGTTGGTGTAGAGAAATGCAACTGATTTATGTGCATTGATTTTATATCCTGACACTTTACTGAATTCCTGTACAAGTTCTAGCAGTTTTGGAGTGGAGTCTTTTGGGTTTTCCACATATAGTATCATATCATCTGCGAAGAGTGATAATTTGACTTCTTCTTTGCCTATTTGGATGCCTTTAACTTCCTTTTGTTGTCTGATTGCTGAGGCTAGGACTTCTAGTACTATGTTGAATAGCAGTGGTGATAATGGACATCCCTGCCGTGTTCCTGACCTTAGCAGAAAAGCTTTCGGTTTTTCTCCATTGAGAACGATATTTGCGGTGGGTTTCTCATAGATGGCTTTGATGATATTGAGATATGTGCCCTCTATCCCTACACTTTGAAGAGTTTTGATCAGGAAGGGATGGTGTACTTTGTCAAATGCTTTTTCAGCATCTATTGAGAGTATCATATGGTTTTTGTTCTTTCTTTTATTGATGTGTTGTATCACAATGACTGATTTGCGGATGTTGAACCAACCTTGCAGCCCTGGAATAAATCCCACTTGGTCGTGGTGAATAATCCTTTTAATGTACTGTTGAATCCAATTGGCTAGTATTTTGGTGAGAATTTTCGCATCTTTGTTCATCAATGATATTGGTCTACAGCTCTCTTTTTTGATGGGATCCTTGTCTGGTTTTGGGATCAAGGTGATGCTGGCCTCATAAAATGAGTTTGGAAGTTTTCCTTCCATTTCTATTTTTTGGAACAGTTTCAGGAGAATAGGAATTAGTTCTTCTTTAAATGTTTGGTAGAATCCCCCCGGTAAGCCGTCTGGCCCTGGGCTTTTGTTTGTTTGGAGATTTTTAATGACTGTTTCAATCTCCTTACTGGTTATGGGTCTGTTCAGGCTTTCTACTTCTTCCTGGTTCAGTTGTGGTATTTTATATGTTTCTAGGAATGCATCCATTTCTTCCAGATTGTCAAATTTGTTGGCATAGAGTTGCTCATAGTATGTTCTTATAATAGTTTGTATTTCTTTGGTGTTAGTTGTGATCTCTCCTCTTTCATTCATGATTTTATTTATTTGGGTCCTTTCTCTTTTCTTTTTGATAAGTCGGGCCAGGGGTTTATCAATTTTATTAATTCTTTCAAAGAACCAGCTCCTAGTTTCGTTGATTTGTTCTATTGTTTTTTTGGTTTCTATTTCATTGATTTCTGCTCTGATCTTTATGATTTCTCTTCTCCTGCTGGGCTTAGGGTTTCTTTCTTGTTCTTTCTCCAGCTCCTTTAGGTGTAGGGCTAGGTTGTGTACCTGAGACCTTTCTTGTTTCTTGAGGAAGGCTTGTACTGCTATATATTTTCCTCTCAGGACTGCCTTTGTTGTGTCCCACAGATTTTGAACCGTTGTATTTTCATTATCATTTGTTTCCATGATTTTTTTCAATTCTTCTTTAATTTCCCGGTTGACCCATTCATTCTTTAGAAGGATGCTGTTTAGTCTCCATGTATTTGGGTTCTTTCCAAACTTCCTCTTGTGGTTGAGTTCTAGCTTCAGAGCATTGTGGTCTGAAAATATGCAGGAAATGATCCCAATCTTTTGATACTGGTTGTGTCCTAATTTAGGACCGAGGATGTGATCTATTCTGGAGAATGTTCCATGTGCACTAGAGAAGAATGTGTATTCTGTTGCTTTGGGATGAAATGTTCTGAATATATCTGTGATGTCCATCTGGTCCAGGGTGTCGTTTAGGCCTTTATTTCCTTGCTGATCTTTTGCTTGGATGATCTGTCCGTTTCAGTGAGGGGAGTGTTAAAGTCCTCTACTATTATTGTATTATTGTTGATGTGTTTCTTTGATTTTGTTATTAATTGGTTTATATAGTTGGCTGCTCCCACGTTGGGGGCACAGATATTTAAAATTGTTAGATCTTCTTGTTGGACAGACCCTTTGAGTATGATATAGTGTCCTTCCTCATCTCTTACTCTTTGGCTTAAAATCTAATTGATCTGATATAAGGATTGCCACTCCTGTTTTCTTCTGATGTCCATTAGCATGGTAAATTCTTTTCCACCTCCTCACTTTAAATCTGGAGGTATCTTCAGGCTTAAAATGAGTTTCTTGGAGGCAACATATAGATGGGTTTTGTTTTTTTATCCATTCTGATACCGTGTCTTTTGATTGGGGCATTTAGCCCATTCACATTCAGGGTAACTATTGAGAGATATGAATTTAGTGCCATTGTATTGCCTGTAAGGTGACTGTTACTGTCTGTTGTCTCTGTTCCTTACTGATCTACCACTTGTAGGCCCTCTCTTTGCTTAGAGGACCCCTTTCAATATTTCCTGTAGAGCTGGTTTGGTGTTTGCAAATTCTTTCAGTTTTTGTTTGTCCTGGAAGCTTTTAATCTCTCCTTCTATTTTCAATGATAGCCTAGCTGGATGTAGTATTCTTGGCTGCATGTTTTTCTCATTTAGTGCTCTGAAAATATCATGCCAGCTCTTTCTGGCCTGCCAGGTCTCTGTGGATAAGTCAGCTGCCAATCTAATATTTTTACCATTGTATGTTACAGACTTCTTTTCCCGGGCTGCTTTCAGGATTTTCTCTTTGTCACTGAGACTTGTAAATTTTACTATTAGGTGACGGGGTGTGGGCCTATTCTTATTGATTTTGAGGGGCGTTCTCTGAACCTCCTGAATTTTGATGCTCATTCCCTTTGCCATATTGGGGAAATTCTCCCCAATAATTCTCTCCAGTATACCTTCTGCTCCCCTCTCTCTTTCTTCTTCTTCTGGAATCCCAATTATTCTAATGTTGTTTCGTCTTATGGTGTCACTTATCTCTCGAATTCTCCCCTCGTGGTCCAGTAGCTGTTTGTCCCTCTTTTGCTCAGCTTCTTTATTCTCTGTCATTTGGTCTTCTATATCACTAATTCTTTCTTCTGCCTCATTTATCCTAGCAGTGAGAGCCTCCAGTTTTGATTGCACCTCATTAATAGCTTTTTTATTTCAACTTGGTTAGGTTTTAGTTCTTTTATTTCTCCAGAAAGGGCTTTTATATCTCTCGAGAGGGTTTCTCTAATATCTTCCATGCCTTTTTCGAGCCCGGCTAGAACCTTGAGAATTGTCATTCTGAACTCTAGATCTGACATATTACCAATGTCTGTATTGATTAGGTCCCTAGCCTTCAGTACTGCCTCTTGTTCTTTTTTTTGTGTTGAATTTTTCCTTCTTGTCATTTTGTCCAGATAAGAGTATATGAAGGAGCAAGTAAAATACTAAAAGGGTGGCAACAACCCCAGGACAATATGCTTTAACCAAATCAGAAGAGATCTCAAATCATGAGGGGGGCGAAAGGGGATAAAAAGAGGTTCAAAAAGAAAGAAAGAAAAAAAAAAGAAAAGAAAAGAATTTTTAAAAAGACAACAAATAAAGAAAAATATAAAAAGGAAAATATATATATATATTAGATAAACTAGTTAAAAACGTTTAAAAAGAAAGTGGTAAAAATTTAAAACAATTTTAGCAGAAGAAGAGAAAAAAATGAAAAAGAAAAAAATTAAATTAACTGCAAGAGTAAAAAAAAATCACAGGAAAAAAAAAAAAGAAAATCACAGGGAGAAAGCCATGAATTCCGTGCTTTGCTTTCTCCTCCTCTGGAATTCTGCTGCTCTCCTTGGTATTGAAACCGCACTCCTTGGTAGGTGAACTTGGTCTCGGCTGGATTTCTTGTTGATCTTCTGGGGGAGGGGCCTGTTGTAGTGATTTTCAAGTGTCTTTGCCCCAGGCGGAATTGCACCGCTTTTACCCGGGGCCGGGGTGAGTAATCCGCTTGGGTTTGCTTTCAGGAGCTTTTGTTCCCTGAGCACTTTCCGTAGAGTTCCAGAGGATGGGAATACAAATGGTGGCCTCCTGGTCTCTGGCCCAGAGGAGCCGAGAGCCCAGGGCCCCACTCCTCAGTGCGCCCTCAGAGAACAGTGCCCAGTTACTCCTGTCTGCCTGACCTCAGGCCGTGCTCCGAGCTCACCGAGCCTGCGACCGGTTCAAGGTCACCCCGAGCTGCGAGCTTACTGTCGGTTCTGTCTCTGTAGCTGGCTTTCCTGTTCCAATACCCGCAAGCTTTGCGACACTCAGACACCCCTGATCCTTCTGTGACCCTGCGGGACCTGAGACCACACTGACCCCGCGTGGGCCTCGCCCCGGTTTAGCCTCTGTAGCGATGTCCCTCAGCGGAACAGACTTTTAAAAGTCCTGATTTTGTGCTCCATTGCTCCGCCGCTTGCCGGGAGTCGGCCCCTCCCCCTGGGGGTCTATCTTCCCGTCGCTTTGGATTCACTTCTCCGCCAGTCCTACCTTTCAGAAAGTGGTTGTTTTTCTGTTTCCAGAATTGCTGTTCTTCTTCTCTTCCATTTGCCGATGGATTTGAAGGTGTTTGCAATCTCTAGATAAGCTATCCAGCCGATGTCCTGCTAGCTGACGTAGTCTCAGCCTGCTACTTCTCCGCCATCTTGACTCCTCCCCCTAAGGGTGTTCATTCTTAAGAACTCTCTAGTTCTTACAATCAGACCAATCTTTCTGTGACAATTCCCATGATACCTCTTCTTAGTCTCTCCAGCCTCTGTCAGCTTCTTGTTGGCATTATCATCTTGCAATGAGAGTGAGTACTTTCCAAACTAGCTCTAATGAGTACCCACCTTATTTCTGTGTTATATCTGCCTTATTTACTAGGTTGCAAGCTCCTCAATGAAAAATATAAACCCTTTTGCAGAGTGCTAGAAGACCATCACTCAGTCAACATAGATAATGACAAGAATCTGATTTAGTCTCCTGGGTGACTGGTATCAATGCAATGGCATGTCTTCCTAATTCACAGCTAGTAGAAACAGTGTCCCTCAGTTTGGAATACTCCACATCACACATCTTGACGAGCTAAATTCTTCTTACACTTCAGGTGGTCTATCAGGCCTTACTTCCTTCAAAAAGCATTTCTTAAGCTCAAAACTCATGTCCTTATTATAGCATTTTTGAAAATTACAGTTGAATACTGGTAATCAGTTAATTACTGCTATTTAGTGTTTCTCAGTGCTGGGTAATTTGCTTCCCTAGGGAATTCTGGCAAGATCTAGAGACTTCTTTGGGTGGCACAACTGGTGGTGGTAGAGGCTCACGACTGGCCTCTAGTGGGTGGAGGTCAGCGAGGCTACCAAACATCCTACAATGCCTCAAAGGTCCCTCATAACAACAACAAAAAAAATCACCCACCCCAAAATGTCATTACAGCCAATGTTTAAAAACCCTACCTGGCTCAATGGCACAATGTTAATCTGAGCGTGTTCACCCTTAAGCCACTGAAGATATTTTAAGACTCAGCTGTTTTAAAATCCTAACATATTAAAGATGTTATCTACCACAACAAACACTATTTCCCTTTGAGAAGGGGAGAAAAGATTTTTCCTCAGGAGAAGTCATACTTTTTTATTCAATAAATCTTTTAAATTACTGTTTTTCCTCTATGTCTTTGGCTGCTAGAAAAGTAAGAGCCAAATTTGTTCCTTCCTGTGACAATAATATACGACTTTATGATATTAATTTCTACTACTTTTATTGCTGGTTTTATTGTTCTCCTAGTTTTGCTTCCCTTTATCTGAATTCCTTCAACTCTTTCTTTCCTTCTGTAAGGCATATATAGATTTTTATTTATTTATTTATTTATTTATTTATTTATTTATTTATTTTAGTGGAGGAGCATTCTAACACTTAAATAATACCCCACAAAACTCAAAAGGGCCACTTGTCACTGAACAACATGCTTTGGATCAATATAGCTTTCACAGAAAGAACTAAAATAATTTTAATAATGTTTGCAGAATCACAGAATAATAACAATAACCTAAATATAAAGTGACCTAGGAGGTAGTACAACTAAGTTTTTCACTTCAGGTGAAGAAAAAGTTGAATCAAATGGATAAAATGCATTGCCCACGTTCATACAGTAGCACTAAAGTGGTTGGTACTTGAGTATGGAGGCTGCCATTTTTCTGAAAGCTATTTGCAAGAAGAGACAATACAAAATTCTCTTCTCACATTTTTCAGGTACCACAGAGGTGCAGGAAGTACAAGAGACTACCATTTAGGAAGCAAACATGTTCAACTTTGAGATGCCTGTGATTTTCCTAGCAACAACATCATGGAACCTACCATTTTAGGGTCCGTTGCATGAAACATCTACTTCCCCAGCCAAAAAAAGGACAAGTCTAAATGATGCTGGTTCCTGTAGCATCCTTTGAGAAACAATCCTTTATATTCATAGATTACCTTCTGTTCCCAAGAGATAAGCAGATGCAGGTACCTCTTGGGGATCCTGTTCAAGAAAGCACTCTTCTTAAAGAAGCTCACCTGGGTATACAATGTAGCTCTTGAAATCACACATGGCATGACATACTGTTTTAAAAAAAATGGAATTAGTTGTTCCACTTTTATAAAGTTTCTCAAACACCTTCCTGTTTAATTTTGCTTTTCACTAACTTGTAGTGGTTTATTTTTTTGGCATAAAACACAAATTTTATTTTTTCCAGCTTTATAGAGGTATAATTGACATGTAACATTGTATAGGTTTAAGGTGTGCCATGTAATGTTTCAATGTACATATTGCAAGATAATTACCACAATAAAGTTAACTCACCCAACAACTCACATAGTTAAAACTTGTGTGTGTGTGCACACATGTGTGTGTGTGGTGAGAAATGTTAAGTTCCACTCTGTAACAACTTTCAAATATATAATATAGTATTGTTAACTGTAGTCGCCATGCTGTACATGACCTGCCCAGAACTTAAACATCTTATAAGTAGAAATTTGTACACTTTGAACACCTTCACCCATATCCCTCACATCACAATTCCTACCCTTTACCTCTGACAACCACTGATCTGCTCTGTTTCTAGAAGTTCCATTTTTTAGTATATACAGGTAAGTCACATCATACAGTATTCACCTTTCTCTGACTCATTTCACTCAAAAAATGCTCTCAGGATTCATCTGTGTTGTTGCAAATGACAAAATTTCCCTCTTCTTTATGACCGGGAAATTTGGCACATTATATATATATCATATAGAAATGTTATACATTATATATGGTATATATTATATAGCTAATGGAATATTATCCTTATTGTCTAGATAATATTCATATAAATACACATTTTCTTTATCCATTCATCTGCTGATGAACACTTAGGTTGTTTCCATGTCTTGGTTACTGTAAATAATGTTGCAATGAACATGAGCTGAAGGCATCTCTATGAGATAATGATTTAATTTCCTCTACTTCCAGAAGTAGAACTCTTGGATCATATATGGTGGTTCTATTTTTAATTTTTTGAGGAACCTCCATACTGTCTCCATTGTAGCTGTACCAATTTATATTCCCACCAACAGTGTACAAAGATTCCCATTTCTGCACATCCTCATCAACACCTGTTATCTTTCATCTTTTTATAATAACCATTCTGAAAGTGCGGTGACTACCTCACTGTGGTTCTGATTTGCATCTTCCTGATGATTAATGATGTACACTTTTTTTTTTAATGTACCTATTGGCCATTTGAATGTCTGGAACAAAGTCTGTTCAGGTCCTTTGCCCATTTTTTAATTGCTTTTTTTTTTTTTTTTTGCTATTGAATTTTAGGACTTCCTTATATATTCAGACATTGACTCTTATCAAATATATGGTTTGCAAATATCTTTTAATGTTCCATAGGTTGCCTTTCCATTTTGTTGATGGTTTCTTCTCTGTGCAGAGCTTTTCGATGGTGTAGTTCCATTTGTTGATTTTTACTCTTGTTGTTTGTCGTTTTGATGTCATATCCAAGAAATCATTGCCAGGACCAAGCCCAAGAAGCTTTTTCTCCACATTTTCTTTAAAGTGTTTTATTGTTCCTGGCTTTATATTTAAGTCTCTATTCCACTCCAAGTTAATTTTTGTGAGTGCCCTAAGATAGGAATCCAGTTTCATTCTTTTGTATGTGAATATTGTGGGTCCCAAAAAAACATTTATTGAAAAGACTGTCTTTTTGCCAGTATTCTTCACTCTATTGTTAAATATTAGCTGACCATCTGTGTGTGAGTGTATTTCTTAGATATACATATACATAGATATACATATACAAAGTGTATTTCTTAAATATTAGTTGACCATCTATTGTGTGGGTGTATTTCTTAGATTCTCAATGCTATTTCATTGGTCTGTGTGTTTGTTTTCACGCCAGGACCATACTGGTTTGATTACTCTAGCTTTGTAATATAGTTTGAAATCAGGGCTTCTGATGCTTCCAGTTTTCTTCTTCCTCAGAATTTCTTTGGATGTTGGGAGGGAGGGGTTGTGGTTCCATGTGACTCTTTAAATTGCATATACTATTGGTGAAAAAAAACTCCAATGAAATCTAGATAGGGACTGCACTGAACTGACAGAACCTGGGTATTATGGGCATTTTCTATTTGTTTGTTGTTCTTCAATTTCTTTCATCAAAGCCCAGTAATTTCTTTGTACAGTTCTTTAATTTCCTTGGTTAAATCTTTTTCCAAGTTTTTTGTTGTTTTGATGGTATTCCGAGCAGACTGTTTTATTTCTCTTCTAGATATTGTGCTGTTAGTGTATAGAAACACAGTTTCTGTGTGTTGCTGCTCTCCTATAAATCCCACAGGCTCTCTTCACTCCTTTTTCTTTTTTTTACTTTTGCTCCACTGACCAGATAATTTCAAATGACCTCTCTTTCAGTTCACTGATTCTTCTGCTTTGTTGAGTCTGCTGTTGAAGCTCTTTACTTAATTCTTCAGGAATCTAAAGAATTGTTAGGACTTCTATGTATTTGTTGATGGTATCTGTTTCTTTGTTGAAGTTCTCATTTTGTTCATGCACTATTTTCCCAATGTCATTTAGTTGTCTGTGTCTTTTTGTAGTTCACTGAACTTCTTTAAGAGGATTATTCTAACAACTCATAGATGTCTATTTCTTTGGCATCAGTTATTAAAGCTTTATGCATTTTCTTTGGTGGCATCATGATTACCTAACTCTCCAGGATCCTTGATTCCTTAATTGGCATTTGTTCATCTGAGTAAGCATTTTTCTCTTCCAGACTTTACAGGTTCTCTTCATCAGGAAAAAACCATCACCAGGTCAGTCTGGGGTACTGGACAAATCAGCTGGTAGCATCTCTGGGCAGACAGGGCTTGCTATGAGGGTCTCTAATTGGACAAGGTGAAGGCCATGCTCTGAGGTTAGGGAAACGCCACTTGCTGGCCTCTAAAACAGTTGAATAGGACTGCTGACTGGATTGATTCCTAGTGAGGCCACCGAGTGAGCTCCTGGATCTGTCAGGTAGCCTGCTGGTTATGTTCCATGAGTGTGGTGGCTAGCTTAGTTCTGCAATCACCTCTCGCTGGGTGAGGTCACAGGTTGTGTTCTCTAGTAAGGTGGTGCCACTGGTTGAACTCTGTGACTGGGAAGGGCTATGGGCTAGGCTCTGCAATTGCTCCTGGTGGGTGTGGTCTCAGGCTATTCTCCCTGACTGGATGGTGGCACCAGCTGGAATCCATGTTTGAGCTTTACATTTGGATGGAGCCTTAGCATGTCTTCCATGATCAGATTGGGTCACAGACTGTTGGTTAGCTCCATAATTAGGTAGGGCTATTGGCTGGGCTTTGTCATCAGATAGGCTGCTACATGTTGAACAAGGTTGCTCTCTGGTTGCAAGGGGCTTCAAGATGGATCTTGCATTTGGGTAGGGCTAGAGACTGTGCTCCATGGTCAGACAGGGTCCTTGTCTGGGCTCCCTTGTCAGGTGGAGCCCGAGGTTATGATCTGTATTGGGTGAGGTCACTGACTGGGCTCCCTCCTTGGGCAAGGCTACAGGCTGTGTTCAGCAATTGCTCAGGACCATAGTTCAGGCTCTGTTGCAAAATAAGACTGTGGCCTGGACCCAGGGCTGGGTGGTACTGTAGGTTGGGCTCAAGGGTGCCTAGTGTGATTGTTTGGGCTCCCCAGTTTCACAGGGCTAGAGGATACACTTAACAGTTGGCCTGGGCTACTAGCTTGGTTCCTTGGACAAGCAGGACCCTAAGAAAGGATGCACAACCTCAAGAAAGGTTTTCTGGCCAGTCTTTCTCATCAGAATGGACTAGAAGCTATTCTTAGTAGTTGGGCAGAGCTGTGAATTTGCTTCCCTGCCTAAGCAAAGGTAGAGAATAGGCTCCATAGCCAATACAATTCATCGGCTGGTACTCAAATAAGGCAGAACTGCTAATCAAGCTCCCTGGCCAGATGTACCACCAGTTCAGCTTTACAGACAGAGCCACTGGTTGGGATTCCTGCCTGGGTACTGCTGCAAGCAGGAATGTCATTGACCAAGATCTGAGCGCTGGTTTAAGCCCCGCCCCTTCTGTCTCTTTCCACCACCCAGTGTTCAAGACCCTGTGGGGTGAGACCAGAAGGGGCTTCTAGGAGAGTGTCCTGCAACTCTGATGGAACTAGATGTCTACTTGGATTCTCATTCTCCCACTAGAGGAAGTGTAGGCTCAGAGGGGTCTTCTTGGTGTGGCACTGGGATAGCCTGGGGGAAGGGTGATTCACAGTGGAGCCATGCCTTTTACCCTTCTACCGCAGTCTCTCTCTGTCTCTGTGATGCAAGTGGGTGCTTCAGCCTCAACCCTGGGTTGTGGAATTTTCACAGCAGTATGTTGTCTATGGATACTGGATTTCATCACTGAATTATTCCCCTCAGTAATTCCTGCTGCAATTTTACACTAGAAACCAATGACTTCAACTTACTCTATGGCACTTTTCTAGCCTTATTTTCACCCACTAATATATCTTGATGACAAGAATTAGATCAATTTCTTCTCTACCGTATCTCTAACACAGGGTCACTTACAAAATAGATATGAAGAATTATTGAGTGATACACTTAAACTACAGAAAGAAGACCCATTAGTATTTTTCACCCCATTATAAAATAAATAAGCTCAACTTAGGTTTCTTTTAAGTTTGTCCACAGTTGGAGAACTCACCCATTACAGTAATTTTTACACCCAAGCAATGAATCAATTCCCTCAAGAATATAGTATCAAGAAAAAATTATTTTACCAATATATGTATGTCTTTATAAACCATCAAAATTTTGTGTGTGTATAGATATAGATGTACATAGAATAACAATATTTTGATATTAACTATATAATATATTACATGGCAATAACTATCCCCAACTTAATTCTATGGTATTATTTATTTCCATTCAAAGAATTACAATTTGCCTTTTAAGCCTCAGTGGAATAATCTTTGAATGCATTGACCTTCTAACTTTGTCTTACTAATTTTTCTCAAATTTTTGCTCTGAATTATTACCTATTATTTGATATTAAGTTTTCTATTAACATATAACATATTATTTACTTCAAGGGTGCAGGTCTGTGAGCCATCAGTCTTACACAATTCACAGCACTCACCATAGCACATGCCCTCCCCAGTGTCCATCACCCAGCCACCCCATTCCTCCCACTGATATTAAAGATGTTTTAAGTGGCAACATATTCTTAGCTGTGTTAGCCCTTTTAAAAAAGAGGCTAAGTCCTAATCTGCACACCTTATGTAAAGGGTATGAGAACAAATGAATAACAGAAAAAATACAGAGCTCTTTCTTCATTTCTAACACTGTACACTATGTCTCAAAAATGTGCCTTGGCTCTAAGAGCCTGGGGAACAGGAACACTTACATGTATTAGTCTTAAGTGTTGGTGGTGATCTGTTGGTCCCTGGACCCTACCATTTACCATCCAAGGCACCAGAAACGTGAGGAAATTTTTCTAATGGGAAGCAGTTCATTGTTTTACTAATAACATGTTTTAAGACACCTCTAGCATGCTCCTTCCGTACCCAGTCCAAGGTACCAGAATAACAGTAGACTGGAGAACATGGATTAGGCTCAAGGATTCCTGTGTATTTACCTTCCCCCCACCCCCACAACAAGAGATGGCCAGGTTGCTTAATCTAGAAGGTCAGTAGAGAAAAGAAACATTGCTTTACATCTTCCCCTGCACTTCAGTCTCAACTTTAAAACATACTAGTCTTGGGACGCCTGGGTGGCTCAGTTGGTTAAGCAGCTGCCTTCGGCTCAGGTCATGATCCCAGCGTCCTGGGATCGAGTCCCACATCGGGCTCCTTGCTCCGCAGGGAGCCTGCTTCTCCCTCTGACTCTGCCTTCCACTCTGTCTGCCTGTGCTCGCTCTCTCTCTGACAAATAAATAAATAAAATCTTAAAAAAAAAAAAAACACACTAGTCTTACCCACTAGTAAGACAGAGCCAATTAATGCCCATCTTTTTACCAATCAAACTGATTACTCTTCCTCCAGAGCATGACTGGAGGGCAGGAGCATGCCCAAGAAGAGAGATAAGCAAGGGAGTAGAAGCCTGGGCGAAGGGGCTCAATGTTTCAGAAAAGGAGTCAAAACATCTCTTACTTAGATATGCAGCAGGTTACAGAGAAAACTGATAATCTCACACCTATTGTGGAATAGTATGTCTTTTAAAAGTAATAAATGACTTCAAATAGTTCTGGTATATGTTCAAATATATGGCATATATAATAAGGTTTATAGACTGAAACTAATAAGTTGGTGACTGAACTTGTATCTGAACATTTTGAATAGAAAGTAAGTCTCCTAACATTTTATTGACAAGGGTTCTTTTTAAAACTATTATTAAGCTTGTATTAAGAAAAACTCAATTGCCTTTTTATTAAACCAAAGTAAACCATTTATCTAATTCCACATTTCTTTGTGGCCTGATACAGTAGCATAGTCTCCCAATCAAAAGAAAATAGTAACCCACATCTTTTATTTATAAACCAAACCAACCTTACGAAAAATACCACCAAAACTCCCTCAATCATATAGAAATTTTAAAAGATGAATTTTTTAAATTGTGTTTAACTTAAAATCAATTCAACCAGATTTTGTGGATAAACACAAGATCCAAATATAAGCTGAATAAATTAGCATTTCTTTTCTTCCCCTGCAAAAGTACATCTTCTGTTGTAAGTGGTGATTTCCAGAAAGCTTCCAAAAAGTTGACTACAACTCTCAAACACAACTTTGATTCTTATTTCTGAACACCATCCATTTTTGTTGTCCTTTCAGAAATGAAGATACAAAGAAACTTGATTATTTCAACTCCCCAGTAAACATGATTTCATACCACATTTATTGCCATAGTCATTTCTTTGTAACTTTAATTCTTAGAAAAGAAACCCTTTGGAATGTCTCCTAAGTGAACCAGCATTGAAAATCTAGGCCTAAAATAAAGCTACATAGATAACACTACGGAAAATCTATCCCTTAGAGTTTATAGTTATAGAAGAAAATTTTTATCAGTATAACACACACAAATATTTGGAGTTGTACAATATATAACAAAAACTTTCCCTCTGTTCCTACTTCAGCTATGTTTCCATGTAAACTTTTACTGCATAGCTTAAGAGTAGGTTAGCACTTTTGTTATTAACCACATTTTTCAAGAGTTTGTAAAAGTGTTGAAATTTCTATTTTTCTTACTTGAAATTATAAGAAAATTCAATTATATGTTTGGAAACTGGAGAAGATTAATTTTAAGTGTTTTTATATTTTTTTACCATTTTATACTGAAACCAAAATAAACTTTTCTTCAACACAGAGACTAAAATTTTGAGACTTGAAATAATCAGACTTATTTATTCTCATTACATCATGTAACTTTCTCTATTTCAGAGAAACAATTTAAACAGAAAAAGGCTAAAAAGAGCTCAAGATTTTTAATTTTCCTTAAATTAAAACCTTTCCATCATCCTTTCTTTTCACCCACATTAATGGCAAAATTGCTGAGCCAATTTAGTAGTACAAAAGAGAAAAACTATAATACAAAATAAATCTGTAAATAATTTTCAAAAAATCTCCAACAAATTTCAGAAATATTTACTGGTAGCATTTTTTATACTCTGGAGACATAAAATATAATTTATATTGATAGATAATGTATATGCTTCATTTTAGTATCTAAAAGAGCTTATGACCCCAAATGCATAAATAACACTTTCTTACAAGTCTATCTGATTATCATGTTCAGGGAATCCTTTATCTCTTTAATGTGCTATGGTAATATAATTGGATATTACCAATATGCTTGAAAAGGGAAAATGTCCATGTATCCATTTAGACTGCAGTAACAAATTAAAAACAGAAATATATCATTTTCCCATTTGTTTGTGTAATGCTTTATGCTCTACACAGTTATCATGGGTAGCATTTAAAATTAGTATGGAATGAGAAATGAAGAATAAGGACTGCGATGCTTAAAGATATTCTGGTCTTAGTAATTCGATACCATGAGTAATTCCTGAATCAGTGGTACCATAAGTAATATAAATTTATCACATTAAATACAATGTTAGATTAAAATTTTTCCTAATTTATTTTTATTTTATCTATTTATTTGACAGACGGAGATCACAAGTAGGCAGAGAGGCAGGCAGAGAGAGAGAGGAGGGGGAAGCAGGCTCCCTGCTGAGCAGAGAGCCTGATGCGGGGCTCGATCCCAGGACCCTAAGATCATGACATGAGTCGAAAGCAGAGGCTTAAGCCACTGAGCCACCCAGGGACCCCAAAAATTTTCCTAATTTTTGAGATATTTTCAGATTACATTCCAGGACTCTGGCTTCAAGAAGTATGCTATTACAATAAGTTTACTAGTTGTTTTTTTTTTACTAGTTATTATTGTTTTTATTATCATTATTATTACAATTTGAAGTAACAGACATTAAAAGTACAAGTGTGTTGCTTTGGCACTAATCATTTCCATATCAAAAACACTTTGAGTAGATTTCTAACAATTGCACTTCAACTGAATTCAACAAATTTCAACAAATGTCTGTTTTCTTCGCAATTAACAATATCTAAATTAAAGCTTGGGTCTAGTCTAGGTCACAGTTTTTTTTTTAGGGCAAGTACTTTTTTTAACTTTTTTGTGACTAAAAGGAAAATTTCAAAGTAGAACGTGAGTTTTAAAAGCAAATTTCATTAAGTATATTTACTGTTCTATGGTGGCTTCAGAGATAAAGGCGACAGGTAATATTATTACTTCCTTTCTGTGTAACAGGAGTGAGTTCCTGGTTGAGATCAGTGTGCCTGAGAAAAACTAAAAATAAACTTTAATCTAAAAAAATTCAATTAAAATCACAGACCAAAATAGTTTCCAATAGCAAACTAAAGATGTTTCATCGGCTTCTATCGTGCATTGCCACATCACATTAAAGGAATCAAACTCACCATGAAATTCAAAGATCAATTTATATTATGTTACAAAACAACAGAATCTCTTTGTGTCTATCATTTAAAACCTAGAAGCAGTAACACCTTTTGTTTCAATTATATGTCTAAGTTGAATTTATATAGCACAAACACAGAGCAAGTAATCTCTCCTGAGTGCTCAGGGAAAGCAGACACAATTACTTCTGGGATTAAACACTTTTTTTCATGAAAAGTCTCTCTTAGTAAGTTTTATATGCTTGAAAAAGCTGTTCATAGATTTTTTTAAATCCAATAACAAATTCGGAAAGTGAAAAAAGCACCCATAAGACGCAAGTCAAAATTTATCAGAGGTGTTGACTACAGTGCAATTTGTTTATTTCAAAGATGAGGTTTTAATAAAAATCACTAGTTCAATCTTTAATCAGCAATAGGATAAAATGGGATAAAGTCTAATGAAGCAAAATCTGAAAATCCTTGGCTCTTTCACACATGTATTTTGGACATAGTTAATATAGTCTGCTCTAAAAATGTTTTATATTACTACAAAATTTAATAACAACAAACACTTTAGAGTAAATATTTCTAGCAAAGCCTAAATTACTCTAAATTATAATAATTTCAACAACTTTACCTCAATTTGCTTGGCCTCTGTTAATAATTAATATTTAACTATAAAATCCCACAATTAGGGTTTTTTTTAAGATTTTATTTATTTATTTGACAGACAGAGATCACAAGGAGGCAGAGAAGCAGGCAGAGAGAGAAGGGGAAGCAGGCTCCCAGCTGAGCAGAGACCTTGATGCAGGGCTGGATCCCAGGACCCTGAGATCATGACCTGAGCTGAAGGCAGAGGCTTTACTTACATATTTGACAGAAAGAGAGAGAGACAGCAAGAGAGGGACCACAAGCAGGGGGACAGGGAGAGGGAGAAGCAGGTTTCTCACTGAGCAGAAAGCCCAATGCGGGGCTTGATCCCAGGATCCTGGGATCATGATCTGATCTGAAGGCAGATACTTAAAGACTGAGCCACCCAGGCACCCAAAACCCCACAATTCTTATAATCATCAACTCCCTCTAATATCTTCATTGACTTTCAATTATTATCTTGTTAGTAAATTTAAATTTTGAAGTCTAAATTATGTTCAGTTCATACAAGTACAACTGAATTGACCTAAGACATGCTACTAGTCAGGTGTGGAATCCAGACAAGATACAGTGTCTAAAAATGCCTCCTCTATGAATCAATCAAGTATTTGCTACACACTGCATAAAACTAGAGCTAAAGAGTTTCAACTACCCAATGGCTTTTGGCCAATATGTAAACTATACTATATAAAATAGATCTTTCAATTCTTGCTTTTCTCATTTCTCTAAAAAAATTTTTTTCATCATGGTATACGTACCACTTTAACCCTCATCTTCCTTTTGCCCCATCCACCCCCATCCACCCTCTGGCGACCATCAGTTTCTTCTCTACAGTTAAGTGGCTGTTTCTTGTTTTTGTTTTTTGTTTTGTTTTGTTTTTTACCTTTGCTTATTCCTTAAATTCCACATGAGTGAGATCATATGGTATCTTTCTCTGACTTATTTCACTTAGCATTCTAGTTCTATCCATATTGTCACAGATGGCAAGATTTCATTCCTTTTATCACTGAATAATATTCCTGTGTGTGTGTGTGTGTGTGTGTGTGTTTGTGTGTGACACACACACTTTCTTTGTTCATGCACCTATCAACAGACACTTGGGTTGCTTCCATAGTTTGGCTATTGTGAATAGTGCTGCAATAAACATAGGGGTGTACGCATCCCTTGCAAAAATTCATGCAAAAATTCAAAGTTAGAAATGAATATGAAAACCTCATATAATTCAGTCAGTCCTTGATATTTTTTTAGTACATCTTGAGACCATTTTTTCATTGCTTTTATTTTATTTTAAATAGTAAACACAACTGAATCCTAATCAAAATCTTTCACATAGTTAGGGTTGCTTGAAGTATAGATCTTCATGTGTAACAATATCTTTTTAGAATCATCCCAGTATTTTCTTTCAGTACAATGATGGTCTTCAGTTTTTATTCATAGCAATTATTCAGCCAGATTCTTCTTCCATCATGTGGTCATTTGACAGTATTTGACCATTCATTCCTTCTTCAGTTGTCTTCTCAGTTGGTATCTATCTCATGCTAGTGCACATACTACCATTCTGTTCCTTCTTTTTTCACTTCCAAAATTCCAGATTTCTCCAGAGGTTTTATCTCTAGTCTTCTATTTTCTCACTGTTCTTTCCATAGAAGCTTTTTTCTTCAAATATTATCCTATTTACTAGGTGACCAAAAATACAACTCTAGCCTTACTCTCTCTCAAAAGAAATAGTCCAGGCTTCTTGTTCCCCAGCACCACTTAGAGGAGCCACCAAATCCTGCCAAACCTATTACCCAAAGGCCCCTAGCGTCCATTTCTTCTTATATAATATCCTCCCACTATTAATAGCTATTTCATACCCTACTTACATCCCTACTCTCATCACAATCTCCCAATGTGCCTCCCCTGTCTCTTCTTCTAGAACAGCAGATTGTTTTTGTCCCCTGTGCCAACCTCGATTGACTGGAAATGGAAGTCATGAGTGCTACCTTGAGAAAGGTTATAAACACATTTGGACTTAGTAGGAAGGATTCGATGTTGGTGCCCGGTGACATCACTCCAATCCATCTGTTCTATCACTGTCAGAATTTTTTTTTTTTTTAAACGAAGGTACAATGTGAGAGTGATCTTTTAAAAGGAAAACTCAGATCATATCCAGTCTCTGCTGTAAAGGCTTCTTTTGTTCCCCACAGCCTGGCAAATTAAGTCCAAACTCCTTGATTGTTGCCACACACAGTTTTTCAATGATCTGACTCCAAACAGGCCTTAGTGCTCCTTTTCCACTTTGTTTCACATATGTTTAATTACATAGGATTCCTTACATATTATTCCATTTTTTTCCCTGTCGGTATCTTTATTTGTACTTAGCCATTGACCCAAATCATACTCAAATGTCAAAATCCAGCTCAAATGCCATTTCCTTGGTATAACTAACCCAGACTTTTTCCAGGCGCTATTGACAAGTCCCTCTTCAGCCCTCCCACAGTCTTCTAAAAAAATTCTTTTCTGGCACACATCTCATTCTATAATTGTTAGCACTTTGAGGAGCGCACCTTTCTCATCTTCAGATCCCCTCATTTTAAGGGTATCTCAATCACAGTAGTGATTCAAAAGATCTTTGTTTAATAATGAATTCTCATGAAGAAACTATAAAATCATTTTAATCAGTATGTATTTATAGCTTCAGCGACCTAGCACTATTTTTTTATACTGTCTTTTTCCCCTTTGTATAAACAGTACCTTTTGTAATAGCTAAAACAGTTAAATTTGAGATATCATACTGAGATTTGCTATAGTCCAAGGAATACAGAGGAATAGACTAAACTTTATTTTTTAACTTACAGTAGCTATTACAGTGTATAGTTCTTTTGACGTCAAATACCACAGTGTGTTTTTTCAGGTGTTAGAACATAAATTCTAACATAAAATCATAATTTAATATTGAAATAAAAAAAAAACCTACATGGGTACCACACACACAATTAAACTTACTGCCAACTCTAGGTCTCGCCTGACTTTGAAACAATTCTTCCTACATATCTTAAATGCTGGAGCTATCATTTGACACATGAAAACTCCAATTTTGCTAAAAATGGAAGATATGTGGAAATCCTGCTATTGTTTCTGATATTCTCCCAGAATAATCTACAACTGTGAAAAATGTTCCAGAGTCGTGCTAATCAAAGGGTGCTCCATGGAGAAACAGCATGTCACAGCCTAGAAGCTTGTTAGAAATGTGAGCCTGGTGGTGGGTATTAAGGAGGGCATGTATTGCTTGGAGCACTGGGTGTGGTGCGTAAAAAATGAATCTTGGAACACTGAAAAAATAAATTGAAAAAAAAAAAAAAAAGAAAAAGAAAGGAATGTAATATCCCAGGGGCGCCAGGGTGGCTCAGTTGTTAAGCCAATCAAGACCTTCAGCTCAGGTCATGATCCCAGGGTCCTGGGATCGAGCCCCGCATCAGGCTCTCTGCTTGGCGGGAAGCCTGCTTGTGTTCCCTCTCTCACTGTCTCCCTGTCAAATAAATAAAATATTTTTAAAAATGTAATATACCAGTCCCCACCAAAGTTCTACTAATTCAGGAGAAAAAAATATATATATATGTATATATATTGCATATATACATATATATATATATATTTTTTCTTTTTAAAGAAGATCCCCATCCCGTTCATATATGGATTACAGTTGAGAAGCACTGGTCTAGAAAACTACAATCACTTTAGAGCAAAACACAATCTGACTTAAAAAGAGGCAGAGGATCTGAATGGACATTTTTCCAAAGAAGGTATACAGATGGCCGACAGACACAGGAAAAGATACTTAACATCATTAATCATCAGGACAATACAAATCAAAACCACAGCATCTCCTCTCTGCTGTTAGAATGGCTATTATCAGACAGACAAGAAATAGCAAGTGCTGCCAAGGATGTGGAGAGAAGGGAACCTTTACACACTACTAGTGGGAATTCAAACTGGTGCAGCCCCTATGGAAAACAATATGGAGGCTCCTCCAAAAATTAAAAATAGGGGTGCCTAGGTGGCTCAGTGGGTCAAGCATCCTACTCTACTCTTGATTTAGCTCAGGTCATAGCCTCACAATCATGAGATCAACCCTGGTGTCGCGTTCTACACTGAGCCCCTTACCATTCTCTCTCTTCTCCCTCTGGCTCTCCCCTTCTGTCCATTCTCTTGCTCCCTAAAATAAATAAATAAATCTTTAAAAAATCTAAAAATAGAACTACTGTATGTTCCATTAAATCCACTTCTAGGTATTTACCCAAAGAAAACAAAAATACTAACTCAAAAAAACTGTATGTACCTCCATGTCCACTGCAGCATTAGTTACAATAACAAGATATGGGAACAATCTCCATGTCCAATGGATGAATGGACATAGAAAATGCAGTGTCCACGCACCATGTGTATATATACATGTATACACATATATACACATATACATATCCATATATATATATATACACATATCCATATATATATATATACACATCCACATATACAATGGAATACTACTCGGCCATTAAAAAATAAGGAGTTTTGCATTTGTGACAATATAGATGCACTGGGAGGGCAATTATGCTAAGTGAAATAAGTCATGAAAAGACAAATATTACATCTCACTTATATGTGGGATCTACAAACAAAACATGTTCATAAATACAAAGAAAAGATCGGTGTTTGAAAGAGGCTGGGGTCAGGGAGTAGGCAAAATGGATGAAGGGAATCGAAAGATACAAACTTCCAGCTAGAAATAAATAAATCATGGGGATGTAATTACAGCATGGTGACATAGTATATAGCACTATGCTGCATATTTTAAAGCTGCTATGAAAAATTTAAGTTCTCATCACAAGATAAACATTCTGTAACTCTGTATGGTGATGGATGTTTACTAGACTTACTGTGATGATCATTTTGCAATATATATAAATATCAAGTCATTTTGTTGTACATCTGCAACTAATATAATGTTGTATGCCAATTATACCTCATTAACAAAATCAGGGCAAAAAAGAATACTGATACATAGGTCACCACCTTAAGGGTAGTGATTTCATTGATCTGGGGTGCATCCTATACTTTGGGATTTTAAAAATTATCGCCCAAGTAATTTTATTATGCAACCAATGTTGAATAAACCTGTACCATATTGGAATCACCAGGGAACTTAAAAATATGAAGGCCTAAGCCCTATATTGCTTTAAAAGTCCGGACCTCTGAGCTCCAAACCTGTTCTCTAGTTGTTTCTGACACACATCAAAGCCTGAGAGACACTGGTCTAGAGAAATCTTGATTTAAGAGGTCTGGCAATTTCAATGGCCAGATTATGAATATAGGTGAGATTTGTCTATATTTTATTAGTTATTTATAACTAAAAAATAACTCATCTGGTACTACTATTAAAGGACTTTACAGATGCAATTAAGATTACTAATCTTTTGACCTTAAAATAAGATTATCTTGAACTATCTAGGTAAACTCAGAGTCATTGCATAAACCATTAAATGCATAAAAATCAACCAGAGGAGGCAGAAGAGGAAAATAGAAAAGATGTGGCAGAAAGGTAAGTCTTCAAGTGTGAGGAGAGTTTGATGCACATTGCTGGTTGTGAGATATAAAGGCCGTGGGCCAGGGAAAAAAAGGGAACCTTCAGAAGCCAGAGATAGCCTTCAACTGACAATCACCAATAGAATGAGGACCTCAGAACGAAAACCATATAAACAATAGCAAAAAAATCCAAGTTGAAAAAGAAAAGTTTTACTATCTAAAAGTGAGTATTGAGGAATAGAAGGAAACCTCTCATAAAAGAAAGTCCTCCTAAAAAGCCAGTATCTGAATATAGATAAGCCTACATCTAGGCAATGTAAATATCATAATTCCTTCTTTTCGTAAAGGGAACATCCAGATGGCCAACAGACATGTGAAAGATGCTCCACATCACTCATCATCAGGGAAATGCAAATCAAAACCACAATGAGATACCACTTCACACCAGTCAGAATGACTAAAATCAACAACACAAGAACAGGAGTTGCAAAGATGCAGAGAAAGGGGAACCCTCTTGCACTCACAGTCAAAATGCAAACTGGTTCAGCCACTCGGGGAAAACAGCATGGAGTGTCTTCAAAAAGTTAAAAACAAAATCACCCTATAAACCAGCAATTTTACCACTAGATATTCACTCAAAGTATACAAAAGTAGTAATTTGAAGGGATAAATGTATTCCAGTGTTTATGGCAACATTATCTATTATAGCCAGATTATGGAAACAGCCCAAATGTCCACTGACTGATGAATGGATAAAGGTGTAGTATGGGGCGCCTGGGTGGCTCAGTCGTTAAGCATCTGCCTTTGGCTCAGGTCATGATCCCAGGGTCCTGGGATAGAGCCCCACATCAGACTCCCTACTAAGCAGCAAGCCTGCTTCTCCATCTCCCACTCCCCCCACTTGTGTTTCCTCTCTCTCTGTCAAAGAAATAAGAAAAAATCTTTTTTAAAAAGGTGTGGCGTGTATGTACACACATATACATATATACACACACACACACAATGGACTATTACTCAGCCACCAAAAATAAAGGAATCTTGCCGCTTGCAATGACATGGATGGAACTAGCGTATATTATGCTAAGCAAAATAAGTCAGAGAAGGAACAAATACCCTATGATTTCACTCATTTGTGGAATTTAAGAAACAAATGAGCGAAGGCAAAAAAAAAGAGAGAGAGTGAGAGAGAGAAAGGCAAACTATGAAACAGCTTTGTAACTATAGAGAATACGCTGATGCTTACTAGAGGGGAGGTGGGTGGGGGATGGGTTAAACAGGTAATGAGGACTAAGGAATGCATTTGTGATGAGTACTAGGGATTATATGGAAGTACTGAATCACTAAATTGGATAGCTGAAATTAGTATTACACTGTGTGTTAACTAACTGGAATTTAAATAAAAACTTTAATAATGAATACTAACAAAAATATAAAACTGAAATTTATAAAGAATGAAGGCTTGAATCAAATATGGCAGATTCAACACTCTTGTTTATCTCCACTCTCTTCTGAAATTACACTAAAATCATTGTAAAAAAATAAATAGATCAAGAACAAAATTTAAACCACAGGCTAAAGGAAGAAGATGTAAGCGTGAGTCTTAAAATTTTAGAAGATGGAAAGAAGGAATGAGTAGTATAGACATAGCTGACAAGAAAAAAAAAATCTGAAACTTAAGTGACAAAGATCAAAAGACAGCTACAAAAACTGATCTAGCCCATAAAACCCATAATAGTTCAGGAACTGGAAGCACTAGGTGACTCTAATAGTGGGGGCATAGTGGTGAGTGTTAATCCTCCAGAATCCTTCCCAAGACCATGAAGTTAGGAGCTTGCCCAGGTAGAAGGTTATCCTCTGGAGGCACTGAACTCTAGATTTGGGTGTACCTGGCAGGTGAGAGGGCAGTGGAGCAGAAAGTGAAACTCTGCATATTGGATTTCGAAATTTCTTTCCTATTCTTGGCTTTCATTTTATTTTTTTACTATTATTATTTTCTTAAGTAGGCTCTACGCCCAAGGTGGGACTTGAACTCACACCCCTGAGCTCAAGAGTTGCATGCTTTACCAACTGAGACAGCCAGGTGCCCCTTTTGTTGGCTTTTAAAAAGCTGAGAATCGAACTTATGACACAGTTAAGATTTTGCATAATTCCTTTCCAATAAAATTAATCCACTTGAGAGAAAGAAAATTTCAGGTGCAGACTTTTGGCATCTTCCCAATACAGTAGAAGACACTTTCACACAATTGAGAGGAACACTAGCCCATTGATTTCCTCATACATCCAATTAGCTCTTGAGTGGGAATATACAACTGAGAATACCCAACCTTTTGAATATTAGCTTTTACATGGCAAATAATGACTGATAACCAGAAGTGGGAAAAGAAAAGTCAACTTAGGGTGAAAAAAATTTTCAACTTTTATGTATGTTCTCAGAGATGTAAGACATGAAAGTATGTTTGTATGTTTATAAAGCAAGAGCAGGATATTATATGAGCTTCTTAAAAACAAAAAAGAATTCCAGGAAATTAAAAATATGATGGGAAAATCTGTTGTTGTTGTTGTTGTTGTCACATGAGTCCAAAGAAGGGTTAGAAGATACTATACAGCTGGGAAAATCTCTCAGTTCAGCAAAACCAAAAGGTGAAGAAAGAAAAACTTAGAGATAACAGATAGCAGATTATAGATAAATAAAACCTATTTATCCAGAAGAGCTGACACCAGACTAATTAACATATTTGGAAAAAAGAGGACAGAAAATGGAGATAAATAAATAACATGAGACTTTCCTAGAACTGAAACAAATTAGTTTCCAGATGGAAACAGCCCATTGAGGACAATAAAGTGAATAAAACCAAAAACATACCCATAGTAAGTAATAGTAATATTACATTTCTATTTTAGAACACTGAAAATAAAGAGGCATTCAGAACTTCCAGAGAGAAAAAAATCCCTTCACATACGAAAGATTGGATTTTAGAACGCTATCAGTCTTTTCAACTGCAACACTTGAAGTAGAAATCAATGGAGTAATGCCATTAAAATCAGATGTAATTTTTTTTAATCCAGAATTGTATACCCAGTCAAAAGAGCAATCATATATTGAGTAACCTCAACCTTTAACATCAAAGTGCTGTCTTAGAAAACTACTGAGGAAGTGAGTCACCAAATCAAGAGAGCAAACCAAAAAAGAAGAGACATTGGTCCAGGAAAAAAACAAAACAAAAGATTAACGCAGTGAAAGTTCAAAAGAATTGCCAGGATGAACAAATGGGTATCCCTGGAAGACAGCTCACAGCGAGCCTAAAAATCAGTAAATTGAGATTGGAGTAAGAAGGCAGAGAAGTCCAAGATTTTGCATAATTCCTGCAATACAAAAAAAAAAAAAAAAAAAAGAAAAGAAAAAGAAAAAGGACAGAGACAATTACCCTAAGAATTTGGCCAAGATTCTAATGTTTTTGTTTTTGTTTTTTTTTAAACAGCCCTATAGGTCTTCTTAGGTCAAAACCTTAGGTATGTATTATATTGATAACGTAAAATAAGTTCATTCCATTTTCTCCTAATAATGTATCATACACGTAAATTAACATTTTCCTCAAATGAAAATCATTCTCTTATTGCAATATTTTTGTTCACTTCTTTAAATCAAAAAATAAATCAATATAGACTAAAATAATAAATTCTTATTGATTCCTTTAGTTTTTTTCCCCACGATTTCCCTCAACAGATTTGCCTTATATTTAGTAATTCTTAACCTTTTCACAGGTATTCTCCTTTACACAATTTGCTTAATAAAATGACTCACAATCAAAGTTTGAAATGAAGTTATACAAACATAAAGAAATAAAATTGTAACACGGAAAAAAACTTGCTCATGAAACGTAATGTCGTTTCACCTTGTGTTAATAAATTCAGTAACCAAATTAGTTACCAATCATTAACAAACTTTTGTTTCTGTCAATCACATTGATTGAAATGACTGCACAATTTTGATCTCCATATCTCTACTTTATTTATAGATTTCTCTTCACACGCAGTCTCTGTAGACAAGAAACACCACACTGTCAAGTTGGCTTGATAAGGTTGCTACTCACCCACCTAAACATCGAAACATTAAATGAGGCATGATTCATTTCCTGGAGGGAATCATACTAAATAAAGCAACCTAGGATAATACGTTGTACAGGACAGAATAAAGAATAACGGCAAAAATCAAACACAGATATCTAACACTGTGTAGTTGCTTGAAAGTAAGACTTATTTCTCTCGTGTGTCCTCTGATATAAAATAACTATCATATTTTATCAAGAGAACATTCTCAGGTTACACTGTGAAACATTCACTCAGACATTTCAGCTTAAATGCTGAAAACATGTTTTTAGAAAGTGGCACAGTAAAGAAATGGTATTGTTTCTCCATGAGCTATATTAGAAAATTGGATTAAGACATTTTTTTAAGATTTTATTTATTTATTTGTCAGAGAGAGAGAGAGAGCAAGAGCAAGCACAGAGTGGCAGGCAGAGTCAGAGGGAGAAGCAGGCTCCCTGAGGGGCAAGGAGCCTGATGTGGGACTCGATCCCAGGACGCTGGGATCATGACCTAAGCTGAAGGCAGCTGCTTAACCAACTGAGCCACCCAGGCATCCCGGATTAAGACATTTCTGAACAATTTATTGTTTAAAGCACATTTAGTTAGGTAACAATGACAACTAACATCACTCCATCTCTCTCTTTTTTTTTAATTTTATCTTATTTTTTCAGTATTCCAAGATTCATTGTTTATGCACCACACCCAGTGCTCCATGCAATACGTGCCCTCCTTAAAACCTACCACCAGGCCCTCCCAACGGCCCCCCGCCCTGCCCAAAACCCTCAGTTTGTTTCTCTTAACCCCAAATCCTCAGTTTGTTTCTCTTAACATGGGAACCATGTAACTTCTTGGTTTCTGATTCCATTTATCCATTGGCCCAAATCACTGAACTAAAATAAGTGAATAGTTATTTCTGATACAGATACATACTCAATTGGTTTTCATAAAAGCAAGAAAATAAGAGTTGGAAGGGATGATACTCTAACAATTTGGTTCTGTAAATGACAAAACAAAAGTTTAGAGAAAAATGAATCACATGTCCTGTACTTTTCAGTAAATGCCATCATATTATTTCTCTCATCATCTAAATTTGCTTCTTTCTACATGACAATTAATAATGATATTACTAATCACCAATGTGTGAAAAACACTAGAATACTTTATGTGCATTATTAATAATCATCCTAACAGTCCCAGTGTTATTTTTATACATGAAGCATCTGATTCTCAGAGAGGTAAGTGAACTCCCTAATGCCACATAGCCAGTAAATGGCAGGACAACAATGTCAAGGCCTACACTGCTTTGCTGCGCCCTCCTGAGTCCCACTTAGTTTGGCCAGGTCACCTGATCCAGACAAAATTTTAAAAAGGAAAAAAAAATACATCTGCAAGTTTTTCATAACATCATTTAACCCACTGAGTCATAGAAGCTGAAGCAAATTATCATAGAAGCTGAAGGAAATGATCACACTGCTGCATTGTAAAATGCCATTGTCTTTTTCAAGAGTAAACCAAGTTACTAGGACACTAATGAAACCCAAAGTTTTAATAAATCCAGATGTGTTATTGTTTAAACAACATTTCTCAGTAACTTTATACTGATTGCCTATTGTCCTGTGCTTAAGGTTTAATTACAAAAATGCACATTAACACAACGATACAAGCTCTTCCATCATAACCTTATACAAAGGTTTAGTAAAAAACTGAAAGAAAGAAATAACTGAATTTCAGTTATATAAAGCAGAGAAAGTAATAGTCAACTTGTAATATCCAACAATAAGTTAATGCATTATTGGAATTAATTTATTACTGTAATACACTGAGACTATTCTCAAGGTAGAAGTATGGAAAAACTATTTTCCTAAGTCCTGAATTATCAACAGAAGGAAAATGGTTGTTAATCCTACATTTGCTGAGAAATAAATCAGGCTATAGAATTCTGGCTTATTACTTTCAACCAAATATTTTGGCATACAAGCCAAAATATTAATATAAAAATGTCTTAATTGTGTTACCTTTAGGGATTTTAGAGAAAGCAGTTTAGGAATAGCAGACACATTTGCCTATTAGAACATTTATCAATTACTATAACTCTATGTACTCTGCACTCCAAAATGTGTTCGTAAGGGTTAATTCTCTAAATTTTAGAGAATTAATTAAATTCTCTAAAAAATTTTTTTAGAGAATTTTAATTCTCTAAAAAAAATTTTTAACTGTTTATCACAAACCTTTTTGGGACTCTAATGCAAGCTATGGCCCATGTACCCACAAAAATTCACTTGAGCTCATACACATACGGTATGGCCCACTGCCCCAAGGGTTTTATTGATATTCTAATTGAGAACTTCTATATCCCATTGACTTGCAGCAGAGAAATACTAGGGACCTGAAATTTCATCTGCATAGAGTTAGCCTTAAAATTTTCTGAGTTATTAAAATACAATCTTATGGACTAAGGGTTATCTGAAACTCTATAATATCTTTATCTATGTTCTTGAATTTTCCCAGCATTTAATAACTGGCATCAGTTTATCTTAATTATTATCTTCAATGCAAGTCTGGCCCACTGAGGGTCAACCAAAATGGATTTCCCTCTGCTTCCTTTAAACATTCGTTTAAGTCTAAAAAGACTTCTACCAGGGCGCCTGGATGGCTCAGTGGATTAAGCCATTGCCTTCGGCTCAGGTCATGATCTCAGGGTCCTGGGATCGAGTGCTGCATTGGGCTCTCTGCTCAGCAGGGAGCCTGCTTCCTTCTCTCTCTGCCTGCCTCTCTGCCTACTTATGATCTCTCTCTGTCAAATGAATAAATAAATAAAATCTTTAAAAAAAATTTAAAAAAAAGACTTCTACCTTAGTATCTACTCCAAACTACTGCACCCTATTTGCTTGTATGCATGTGCACACACACACACACATACACACACACACAATCTCCACTTATCTAAAAGCCTCCTGAAAACAGGGACTTCTAGGTCATTATTTTTCAGCCACAATGTCTAGTATGGTACTTTATACATTGTAGGTATTTAACAAGTATTTACTAAGTGAATAAATGTGCTGACCAAGTAGAGCATTTAGCACACTTTATCAACATCCTCCATGCTCACTATCAAGCATTTCTGCCAAGTTCCAGATTCATTTCCAAAGAAGATCGTTTTGATTGAATTTTAAGTTTTATGTTTAAAAAATCACATTACTCTGCCATAAGAAACAACTGTTATTTAGCACACATTTGCGAGTCCTTAGCCCCTGTTAGATTTAAGAATTTACCTACCAGTCTATTCAGTAAGTTAACCACATACAGACTATTGGCACAAGAGTACCAGAGCTATAATTATTAACTTATAATGCCATTCAATAACCATTTCACACTGATTTGGAATTGTGTTTTGTGGGTAAAGTTCTTTGGGGTTAGGATTTTTATATTGTATGTTCTTTATAAAGTAATATTCTAACATAGTCTTTCCAGCCCTATGTTCTCTATAAATAATTATGAATAATAATTTTACATATTCTGGGCAAAATGTCAGAGGACATTGCTGAAATTTTCACAATTTTTCAGCAAGAATGACTGAACCAGACTGAAATTTTTCCAATTTGGAAGACGATGCTGAAGGAATGGTAAAAGAGAAAACACCAGGGTGCCTGGGTGGCTCAGTCAAGCGTCTGCCTTGGGCTCAGGCCATGATCCCAGGGTCCTAGGATGGAGCCCCACACCAGACTCCACGCTCAGCAGGAAGCCTGCTTCTCCCTCTCCCATTCCCCCTGCTTGTTTTCTCTCTCTTGCTGTGTCTCTCTCTGTCAAATAAATAAATAAAATCTTAAAAAAGAGAGAGAGAGAGAAAACACCATGTTAAGCTTAAAGAATAGTTTCATGGTGGAGGTGGGGAGAACTAGCAGGTTGGAGAATGGGCCCAAGTAAAACAAAATACAGAAATGTAAAGTTTCCTAGGAAATTAGTCAGCCAACATTGATAAAAAAGATGCATTCGTTTTCCAATCTGTGTTCATGGCTCTGGTGGAGAGAGTGAAAAAGCCTCCTTTTTCCATTACCCTGCCTCACATCTCCAGAGCAGGGTCAATACTTTCCCCAGCAACAGTCGAATCCAGAGAAAAAGCAGCATGTTGCTTAAAAAAGGAATGAAACAGTATATAAGTCAGTCAGAAAAACAATCTTCAGTAAGTAAGTTAATATGTTTTATCATGAGAAATTAAGATTCTAACCCCTCCCCCTCAACAAAATCATATAGAACTAAACTGTGATAATTTAACAATCACAGTCATTCACTGAGGAAAGGAAGGTGTAAGAAAACAAGGCAAAAGAAAACAAACCAACATCTTTTAAGAACCTATGGTTTCCCAAGCTTTTCCCAAGATATTACCAAATGCTCACAATATGCCCTGAAGATATACACAATTTTATCCATATTATCAATGAAGGAAAGGTTGTAAAGCAGTTTGTTCCAAGACTACTAGATGCTAAATGTCACAGGCAAGACACCAGGCAAGGTGTGTGTGACTCCTTTCCACCTGCTCTACAACCCTGGCTACTCTATGAAGGAAAAGAGGGAAGACCGTAACACAGGTATTTTCATTAATGTCGATTCTGATGGAGGTGGAGTTCTGGGAAAGAGACAAAAAATCTCCCCTATTTCTTTCTGATTCGACCTGGGATATCAGCTTTTATTTCTACAGTGGCTTTGCCCCAAGCATAAGGGAGAAAGAAGTTGCTTAGGATGGATTACTTAGACGGATTTCAGCTCGAACGTAAAGAGCTGTGTCTGAAGGCCAGGATGGAGGCAAAGGTCTCCAGGAATCAGAGTGAAAAGGGAACAGACCACTTTGGAAGACAAAGATGTAAAATCCACTCATTACATTTGTTCAAGACATGTGAGT
Source organism: Mustela nivalis (assembly GCF_964662115.1). Lineage (NCBI taxonomy): Eukaryota > Metazoa > Chordata > Mammalia > Carnivora > Mustelidae > Mustela > Mustela nivalis. The sequence goes on from NC_139032.1 coordinate 50,588,890, forward strand.
CAGAGACAAGGAGTGAGGCATGAATTCCGAATACATTTGATTATGAGGTATCTGATTTCTGATATTTCTTCACACTTAAGTAAATTATGTTATGATTTCAGGGGCTGATAATGACCCCTGGGTATGTCTTGGGTCAAAAAAGCAATGACCTGCTTTCCTTTTATAGAAAGACAAGAATAAGTTCTCATCTAAAGACCATTCTTCTTGGCCTCAGTATTTGTATTTTCATTACTTCTTTAATAATGCTTCTTTGCCTTACCTGGCCTAATACAGCTGTGCATGGGGTGCCTGGGTGGCTCACTTGGTTAAGCATCAGAGTCTTGATTTCAGCTCAGGTCATGATCTCAGGGTCCTGAGATTGAGACCCCCTCATCTCTCTCTCTTTCCATCCCCTGCCCCCCATTTGCATGCATCTGGGCACTCTCACTTTATAAATAAATACAGACACACACACACACACACACACACACATCTATGTGTCTAAACATATAGATAGATAAATACAGATACAGCCTAGCACATTCAAACTAGTGAAGTGCATGACCAAATCTGACATCGACATCAGGGAGTCTTTGGAGGCAAACTACACACTTAGGCTCCCTGACACCACCATTATCCAATTGAAAGTCTCGTTTCCACTCAGCTAATCCCTACTGGAAACGGACAAGGTACAACTGAATGCCAGTTACATCTTCCCTGAAAAGTTCTACTGAGGGGCACACAGGACACTAATAAAAATTTCAACAGAGAGACCAAGGAAATTTACCAAGCCATGACCTATCTTGATGGGTATGACTCATCTTAATGAATATGAGGTCCTGCAAGTGAAATTACCTCAACAGTCTGAGCAGTAACAGGAAGCCATATCCTATAGGACCTTGTAAGATTCTGAAAAATTATCTTCTCTACTGGAGAGCTGAACAATGGAGAGACACACCACAACTTGATTTCAAAGGAATTATTCTGATTGCTAGGCTGATAGGAAATTGGGAGAAATGGGACTAGAGTAGGAATACTGGCTGAAGAGAGAGACCATTACAAGGTCCTCTATAGAGATGACTGCAGCAAGTGACTAAAATCTTGAAAGAAAAGAACTCTGTGGCAGGGAATAGGGTAAATATACAGGTTGAAGAACTGTGGTAAAGGGTCCAATGGCAACTGCCAGTGACTTTGACTCTCCCTCTGGGGAAGCATGGCTCCCCAGGAACTGAGTAACTGGCCAGGCCCATCTTCTTGCAACTGGCACAGGTCTATGTAAGCACCCATTGATTACACAAGCCTTTTCAAATCTTCTCTCGAATCCAGTGTATCTTTCCTTCCATTTCCCCTTTCATACTCATACCTGAATGTGTCCCTCACTATCACCTCCTTAATGAGCATTTTTGACCAAACAGCAAGGATCTGTTCTCTCGTTTCTCCGGACTACCCAAGTACTTTGTAAGAACCACATTTTATTTCTTTTATTTTTTAAGATTTTATTTATTTATGTGACAGAGACAGAGATCACAGGTAGGCAGAGAGGCAGGCAGAGAGAGAGAGATAGAGGGAAGCAGGCTCCCTGCTGAGCAGAGAGCCCGATGGGGGGCTCGATCCCAGGACCCTGAGATCATGACCTGAGCCGAAGGCAGAGGCTTAACTCACTGAGCCACCCAGGCGCCCCAGAACCACATTTTCTTTTCATTTATAATCTTCCGTACCACTTCCTTATGACCTTATTAAACAAACATTTAATGATCATGTGCTCTGTCCCTGGTTTCATATTATATAATTAAGTCTCTAACAGCACTTCATCGTGTACCTTAAACTTGGGAGGCCCTTAAATAAATGAAAATAAATAATAAATAAAGAAGGTGGGAGAATAACTCAAGTTCACGAAATTCTGAGTGCTCCCTCCTTTACCCAGTACCTCAGCAAACTCAAACATCCTTTCCTCTATAGGAAGTAAATTAGCTTTTTTAAAAGAGGCCATAAAATAGTAAATGTAGGGGCGCCTGGGTGGCTCAGTGGGTTGAGCCGCTGCCTTCGGCTCAGCTCGTGATCTCAGAGTCCTGGGATCGAGTCCCGCATCGGGCTCTCTGCTCAGCAGAGAGCCTGCTTCCCTCTCTCTCTCTGCCTGCCTCTCCGTCTACTTGTGATCTCTCTCTGTCAAATAAATAAATAAAATCTTTAAAAAAAAATAGTAAATGTACATCAGTTTGGATAATTGGACCTACTTCATGCATCAATTTTTACAGAGTAAGGCAATTCACGCCAACTGAATTAAACCACTTAGTTTACAGAAGAATAAATTATGTCTACATTAATTCAGTTTTCTTTATCCATAACTTCTTAAAAGAACATAGATGTAATTAAAACACTGATGATCCAATAGAAATGACTCCCACGTGACCTTACAGGGGCCCCATTTGTTGCCTCTATTTCTGAGAACCACTCAATCTTTACTTATTCTTAACACCTTGTAGAAAAATCCTTTAAGGAAACAGCATTATTAGGTATTTAGCATTCATTAGGTTCTAATATTTTATACGTATTAACTCTAGCCTTAAATTATCCATTGAATTAACTGATACTTTTCACCTTTTACTAGTTGAAGAAACTGACCCTGGAGAGATTCAGCAATCTTCCTAAAATTACATACTTAGTAAATGATAAAATTCAAAACCATCTTGTATCTATCCACTTTCTTAGTTGTAAACATGAAACTCCAAAGGTCTACTGTTACAGTCCTCTGGAAAATAAAGCTTTCTACTCTAGAGGCAACATCAAATTCTCATTCAAAAAGCAACCTATTTGCTTTCCTTTCTCATCGGGCCTTAATAACTAGAATTACTTGGAAGATGTTACTTTTGTATTAGTACTTTAGGCCTTAAATTGAAAACAATAAATCAAAAAGAACCTTTTTTATCCAAAACACTTGAATTACATTAAGTTACTAAAAGCCTACATGTCAAACGAGGCTGATTTCCATGGAAAATAAATGCAAAAATAGGGCTACATGTCTAAAAATAATGCATTACAACTAAAAGGAATACCACCAAGACTCATGAAAAGGAGATACATATTTCTTTGTCATTTATAGGAAAAAGTGTGTACGATTCATTTATTTTAACTAATTACTTCAAAGAAATTTAATGATAATTCCCCAATTTGATAACCATCACATAGAAAGACATTTTAAAAGCATTTTGCATTTTAAAGCCTTTAAAACAAATGTTAAAATATGAATAATGTCAAGTAAACAGCAATGAATGGTGAATAAGGTTACAGGAAACTCACATGGAAAATGCTATGCGTGAAAGGCGGATATCCTAGGAATTTATCCCACCCCTGATTAGGTTACATAATTTTTATAGCTTACAGGAAAATCAGAGATTAACCTAAATTAATTCCCTACATTTACTTATGATAAAAAGGAGGACCAGAGTTGCTACTTTCTTAGTAGTTCAGCAAGAATTATACGAGTAAATTCGGAGAATAGAATCATTGACTGATAGTATCTCCTAGTTTTGAGAAGTTCAGACATGACTCACAGGATCATTCACGCTGTAACCTTTCAATAATTCAAATTGAAACCTACATATCATTTTCCGTTCTGTGTCCATGCACTCAGTTTCAAATTTAGAACGTTTCTCGGAGTCCCTGACTTTCATTTTAGTGTTAATAAGGTAGAGACTTTTAATTATCTAGAAATACTTGCAAAACATGTTTCTGAGGAAAACAGACTCAGAAAACCATACCCAGCCATTCTGTGTGTTATAGTGAGGGGGAAAGTGACTCTTCCGTGTCCTTTGGTCATCTTAGAGTGATTCAGTACTGCCAGTAGTAAGTAGCTGAAACCCAAGCCTCTCTTCCAGGGAGAAAAGGGGTGTAGTGTAGAAAAGGGTAGGTGAGATGGATTGACAGGGAGATTTTCAGAAGCTGGAGGATAAGAGCCTCTAGGGAAGTTTTAGAGTATGAGAGACTTGGGATGGAGAAACCACAGACTAAGAATTGGTGCTATGGTTTATAATTTAGATCTCCTTTTCTGTGCTTCAAAGGGTGCAATTCAAGTTTAAGGAAGAATGCTGCTCTTAGTTGCCAGACTGTATTTTGCATGTGACAATACAAGATCTGATCTGCAAGGGGCCTTAGCTAATATTTAGTCCTTGGGATTCGAGAGGTCACCATCATGACAATCATTGCCATATTAGTTATTTGTTCCGTTCTTCTGGTCTAACAAATCAACCCACACTATAAGCATTTCAGTGGACCATACTCTTACCAAAGTGCTATTATTCCAGAGGATTTGGTCCTTGAGATATTACTGGAATGAGCAGGACACAGCTAGGTAGGAGAGGAGGGGTACAGGTAAGGAAGAAAATCCGGAGCCTTCTCCAGTCTTACCCTAACCTCCATTCCTTAGACACGGACTTCCAAGCTTCAAATCTTCCCTTCAGAATACTAAGGTCCCAGTGTGGAGTCAGACTCTGGGATTTCATCAGAAAGAAATTAAAGGAGCTCTCAGTCCATCACACTGTGACACACCTGAAGCCAAACTTGCTGTGGGTTCTCTGAGATCACCTACCTAACTCTATCCCCTGTGTTCTAGTCTCCTTAAACAAGGCTAACAACTTGCCTTAAAACTCATCCCCAGTCCCTTAGTTAGCCCAGGCCTAACCATTTTTTTTTTAAGATTGTATTTATTTATTTGAGAGGGAGACAGAGACAGCAAGAGAGAGCATGAGTGAGGAGGGGAAGGAGAAGCAGGCTCCCCTCTGAGCAGGGAGCCTGACCCAGGGCTGGATTCCAGCATCCTGGGATCAGGACCTGAGCTGAATGCAGACACTTAACTAACTGAGCCCCCCAGGCGACCCCCAGGCCTAATCATTTTACCCCAGATGATGGTCTCTCTTAATCTTGGGCCCCAACCTAACTCCCATACTCTTTTAAGGTCTGAAACCAAACCACTGCCTGGGGTCCTACTTGTAGGTGAATATTTCTCAGGTCTACAATGAGAGATTGTAAAGAAGTGATTTCTAAAATCCTTGCAAATCTCAAAGCTTATTCTCTATTCCAGATACCAACAGCTTCCCAAACAAGCACAGACTTCCCCTACAATTTTAGGTGCCTATGAAAGACCCTGTTTTATCATTTACAGTCCCAGATCTAGACCCTCCTTTCACCGAAACCAAATTATAACAGAGAAATATGTCTCCATTCCAATGCAGGACTTGTGACAATCAATGAATTAACATAAGATTTGTGAATTTCTTTGAGCAATGTGGAAAAAAAAGACTTATTGTTTCATTATTGTTAAGGAATTACAATTTCTTACATTCTGACATCTGAATTAGAAGTACCTGAGCCCTAAGGGAGGAAATCTCATTAAGATTTATATGTTATCAATAATAGAAATAGTTTTAAAAAATAATGGCCTTGCTAATTTCTGCATAAATATCATGTACTTTCCAGGTTCCTTGGCTATAAACTTTTATCAAGCACCAAGGACACTCTTTGAGCTTTGCTAGGAGGATGGTACAAGGAGTGAGGAATATTAGAAAACATTAAGATCCCTTTCCTTATCTTGCAGATCTCTCTAGGATCTGCCTCTCTCCTTTCCAGTCTCCCTCCTTCCCTTATTCTTCAGAAGAAGAACGTGGCTTCCTTTGCAGAAGAGTGAGACGGAGGGACCATCAGTTGCCCTTGCCCTGTGGGGGGTTAGAGAAAGTCTATAAAATTAAAATCTACCAACAAATTAACAAGTAATAATTTAATCTATTATTTTCTTATTTCTTTCTTACTAACTCCTCCACAAGGGGTTCAAGCAAGTGGCCTCAGTTAGCTAACTGACCTCAATGTTCAGAAACCTCCAGCTGACAATGATAAAAGAGCTCCCGAGAAGTCCGGTAACTCAAAAGGAGACACTGAAGTAAGAGTGTCAAGGCCCTAACTAATGGAAGTACTTTGAGGTAAGACGAAGTTAGGAGGAATCCTATCCTGGGGCTTTCTGGTTAGACAAAGAGATTTTAATTCTCTAGGTTCACTGTCATCACCATCACATCAAGCTTACTTAGCACCTGGTAACATTTAAAGCACTTCCACGTACTGAAATTATTCAAGCCTCTCAAGAACGGTTTAAGTTAGGTATTATTTGCGTCCTCACATTATACATGAACAAAGGAGTTTCCAAGGGCTTTGATGAGTGACCCCTAACAGTGCCACAGCGGTAGGGAAAAACCGTACTCTAAGATAGCTGACCCAACCAGCAAGGGAATTCCAGTCCCCATCTCAAAGCCCTTCTGGGTTCTTCTTTCCCATTTCCCGAGCACGCAAAAAGTACCAAGAATGTGGAAGTGGAAGGGTACAAATTCCCCTCCCTGTTTGTGCTCAGGGCTCACACCTTTGGTAACAGCCTCCTCTGAGCCCGCCGATGTTAAATAAACCTCCAGTCCTCCAAAGCCTCCGAGTGCCGCTTGGTTCTTCTGGCAGGATCCAGTCCAGGTTCCGTAACAACAGTGAGTGGCAGAACAGGGAAGAGCATTTAGGTTTTCTGGCTCCTTGCTAGGATGGTATTATTAAATTTAAGAATACATACAGTGCAACTTGTAGATTTTTATAATACCCTTTATCAGGCTGAGGAAGATCCCTTTTCTCCTTAGATGTTGATAAGTCTTATTACACAAATGAGTGTTGAATTGTGTCACATGCATTTTCTGGATTGACTGAAATAATCATGGGACTTTTTCTCCTTTACCTTGTCAGTATGATTAGACTGTATTTAAAATATTTTTTTAAGGATTTTATTTATTTATTTATTTATTTGAGTGGGGGGGGGCAGAGGGAGAGGGAGAAGTAGGCTCCCTGCTGAACAGTGAGCTCAGTGTGGGGCTGGGTCCCAGGACCTGAGCTGAAGGCAGACACTTAACCGGCTGAGACACCCTGGCATTCCAATTATTTTTAAAATATGAAAACAACCTTGCTTTCCCAGGGTAATCCTTACTTGGCATGGTACACCATCATTTTTATATGCCTCTATTTGATTTGCTTACACTTTGTTAAATATTTTTTTAAACCTATGTTCTTGAGACATATTGGTCTGTACTTTTCTTGGTATGAGCATCTTGATAAAGGGATTATGGTGGCTTCTTAAAATAAAATCTCTTATTTCTAATTTTTTGTTTGCCTCTAATTGACACGCAGTATTAGATTAGTTTCATCATACATTATTCTACACTCATCCTTGGTGTAGCTACCGTCAGTCACCATACAACCCTAATACAGTACCACTGACTCCATTCCCTCGGCTGTAACTTTTATTCCCGTGATTTGTTCATTTCATAACTGAGAGTCTGTATCTCCCATTCCTCTTCACCCATTTTGTCCAAACCCCAGCTCCCTTCTTTCCAGCAACCATCCGTGTGTTCTCTGCAAAGCCATCTTGATAAAGAGGAGAGCTGAATGTATCACAATTCCAGATTCCAAGATCTACTACAAAGCTATAGTCATCAAAACAGGATGATACTGCACAAAAACGGACACACAGACCAAGAGAACAGAACAGAGAGCCAGAAATAAATCCATGCTATGTGGTCAATTAATCTAGGAGAAAGGAGATAGGAATATACAATGGGGAAAAGACAATCTCTTCAATAAACGGGACAGCTACATACAAAAGAACAAAACTGGACCACTTCCTAACATCGTACACAAAAACACACTCAAAATGGACTGAAGACCTAAATGTGAGACCTGAAACCATAAAACTCCTAGAAGTGAACCCAGACAGTTCTTTCTCTGACATCAGCTGTAGCAACATTTTTCTAGATCTGTCTGCTGAGGCAAGGGAAACAAAAGCAAAAATAAACGCTGGGACTTCATAAAACAAACTGAAGAATGTTCCCTCTTCCTCCTTTTCTCTAGACTGGTTTGTCTGAGAGTGATAATTTTTACCTATTTAAATTCCAGACAGAATTCACCAATGAGGCCACCTGGGCCTGGAGTTTTCTGGAGGAGAGTTCTAATTATTTAACAAATTTCTTTTAAAAAGATGTTAAGGGTTGACCTGCTTTACTATCACCATATGCAAGAGGGCTGGTCTGATAGGCGGCACTCTGCCTTACCAGAACTAGACCTTCAGAGTGATCTTCGGAAGAACGTACTGGATCAATCTATGCCTCTGATTTAAATCATTTGGTAGTTCTCCACTGTTTTTAGGCTAAGACTCAGAAGGTACAGTGTGGTCAACAGGATCCTCTGTGTCTTCTGCTCTCCCTCCCTCGGCAGACATGCTCTTGTTACTGGACCTCTGCCCTCCACACACTGTTTTCTTGCAGTTCTTCAAAGCAGATTGCTTCCTGCCCCTTCCAAGCACCCTCGTGTGTGCCCCTCTGCTAGGAACACAGGAACACCTCCCAAATTCCCTCAGCTCACAACTTCCAGTTTATACACCCTATCCAAGGCACTTCCTCAGGGAAGCCTCCCTGGATTGCTCCGACTACATCAGGTGCCTCTGTTCTCCACATTCAAAGCTCCCCACTATTTACTTCCAGCTTTCTTTTGTGTCTGTTTATCACCATATACTCATATAATTAATGTCTATCTCCCCACCAAACACTCAGTGAGATCTGGGATCATGTCTATTTTATTTCTGAGGGTATCCTGGGACCTAGAATACTAACTGGCAAAGAGAGTTTAAGAATTTATTTAGTGATTAAATGAAGGAATTAATGAGTGTAATAGGATGTTCAGCTATTTCTGTTTTCATGCCTCCACCAAGTTCTATTAGCTACTACTACATACTAGTTCACATCAACGTTTCAGTAGAGCATAATGACTATGCTTTTCTCACTTCGGCTTACTTTCTTGTGTTCTTATGTTAATATGAAGGAGCACAGTATGATGAAAATATTATGAGCCAAATGCAAAGATTTTGGGGACCTTTTGCCCCCAGGTTATTCTATATAACCAAAGATCTATATTGACCAGTAGTGTTCACACACAAGCTATGTGATTTTGGTCCTGGCCCTTAGATACTTAATCAGTCTTAGTTTCTTCATTTGAATTTAGAATGAATAACATTACTTTTCCCTCCAAGTAATATGTGAAAATGTTTGATAAACCATAAACTGCTGTAAAAGCTAGACGATTGTTAATGGTAATCTTGCAGTTGGGAATGTTCACTTTGGACGTATGCTCTCATGTTTCCTTTAAGTAATAATTCAAAATGTATGCAATAAATCTCTACGTGGAAAAATATTTCTGCACCTAGAAAAAAATACTGAACAAAAACCTTTTTACATTTTCTCTAAGGCATATGGGTTTGCATTTATATGGAAGAGAAAAAATAGCTTAAAAGGGGGGAAATAAAAGAGCATGTTATCAAGATTACTGTGACCATGACTTCGCTATTACTACTCTATTGTCTCTCTGATATTCCATCTCCCTGTTTTTCCCCCTCATAAAATTTAGATCAATGCCCTGAGAAATGTCGCTAAAGTTCCACAAGGCAGGTTTCTTTCTAATGTGGAAATCAAGCCATCTCATCTTGGAATTGGACAGAGGATCCTGTTCAGAGACAGGAGAAGGACAAGTCAGTCTTTCCAAGTCCTGGAATTCTTTGAGATATTGGCAAATGAAGTGGCTCAAAGCACAGAATCCAGAATGATTCGGAAACCAAGGGGCTGCCTCGACACAGTTCAAGCAGGATAGCAAAACCATTCAACAATTTTCCCCGGCAAACAGACAGCATTAACCTTGGAGAAAAGCCATAATGATGGCCAGAAATAATTTCAGCTGCCATCAGCCACATTATATATTCATGAAGTTATGTTTATTTGTCCTTTGCATCAAACATACTTATAAATTAACCAAGTACTTAAGCTGTCTTTGCCCTCTTTGACATCAGCAAGAACAGTAATAATACACATCTCTTAACTTCACAGAAAAGAGCTATTTTATAAAATATGAAAATATGAGCCTGAAATTCTGGGCTTTCCTCTCCCATTCTCTCCAGCCATTGAACCCTCCAGATTCTTCGTACAGTTTTCAATATACCGGTATCAACATTTCTTAACCTCAGTTAATTCTAGAGGCAAAATCCATGTAAATTTTAGAAGAAATAGAAAAGGAGGAGAAAGGAAGGAAAAACCTTTCTGCGCATTTAGCTAGAAGGAGACACATGTCCTGCAACAAAACACATTTTACATCTTAAGTTCTCTCTTCTAATTATAACTGTGGAATTTCAAAATAAAGGAATATAGGAAAGTGACAATGTCTACCGAGAAGCACGGAGGCTGGCTTCCAAGAAGCTGGAAGGTCATCCCAGCCCAAGGTCTGCCCTTCAGTTATAAAGGCTCAAACCTAATTTATCAGATCTGGAGAGAAGTGGGCAGTTCACATTAACCCAGCTTACAGAGAATGACATGTAAAATAAACTACCAATTCATTAATTAACAACAAAAAACGGTAACAATCATAGAGAATCACATAACCAGAATATTGTGGATCTCTTGAACAGATCTGCGGTGGATGCTAAATCGTAATCATTTAGTTTCAGAGAGAATAGGGATTCAAAAAACAAGAGTTGCCAAAAAACAAGAGCTGCCAGATTTACATATGTAATGCCTCTAGGACAAGATAACTAACCTCATGTGTCCATATTTGTGATAAGAGATCTGTTTGTGAACTCATTCAAGCCACTATTTTATCCACACTTTCTTTGTAAGTCTGGATCACCACTGGGAGTTTTCCTATAAAACTTTAAAGGCAGTTTTAGTTTATTCTTGTTACTCATTGATTTTTGTTAAGCTCTCAGGGACTGATCAAATTTTTAAAGACTAACTTAAATAGCATTGATGTCATGAATATTAACATATACTAAATATTCTTGGGAAAGAGAAAACATTTTATACACTCACACACACACACACACACACAAAACAGATACACACATATGATGGATGTATATTGTGGAAATGTAGGAATGTTTACTACTTGCTATGAGCATATCACAGAACTCACAGACACAATGCAGTACCCTGACTTGTCTCTTTCTCCCACTCAACTGTCCTTGTGAATATCCTGGAACTCCGGAATGAAGTTCCATTCCATTCTACTCCACAATTCACATCCCAATACCTGGATGCAGAATCTGTTCATTAATAGCTTCAGAGACTAACTATATAGGTTGACATCATTTCTTAAAAGTGGGTCCCTTAAGACAAACCATAAGAGACTCTTAATCTCACAAAACAAACAGAGGGTTGCGGGAGGGGCGTGGGGGATAGGGAGAGGGTTGCTGGGTTATGGACATTGGGGAGGGTGTGTGCTATGGTGAGTGCTGTGAAGTGTGTAAGCATGACGATTCACAGACCTGTACCTCTGGGGCTAATAATACACTATATGTTAATTTTTTTAAAAAGTGTGTCCCCTGTGAAGCATGAGTTAAGACTTTGGGGGGATTCTGAGACCCTGTCAGGGTATGCGGAGTGCTGGAGAAAAGAGGATGGCAGACAGAAGTGGGTGTGGATCCCAGACAGAAGATCCTGGGAATCTCAAAGACATGTTTTACTCCTAACAAATTTTGCTCAGGATAGGGCTTAATAGAATATTCCATAATAAGACAGACTTTATGCTTAATGCTCTCCCCTCTAGCTATGTTCAGGTCATATCTCAGAGTTAAGTTATAGGAAAAAAATCCTAAAGAGCAATCCCTGCTCTCTCCCCCCTCCTCCTTCCCCTTACCTTCTTCCTCGGTGTAAATTCCAGGAACATGCTGCTTCCAGGGATAACTGAAAGGAAAAGAAATAGCAAAATTGAGTTTAAAGGAAGGGATAGGAAAAAAAGAAACGTTCTCCAAGTTTATAAACTGAATTGCTGCTTTGGTAGATTCTCCTTTTATCATAAGAATGGAAGTAAATCAGGATTTACTAAGATTCAACAGAAAATAACCTGCTTTTGAAAGATAAAACAATATCCCAAGGGACTGTGCTACATAAAATATAGGAAACCAAAAGAAAACATTTTATATTAATAATACAAAGAGGTAAACACAGACATTATAAGATGGTTAAAAATATATATATATCAAGAACTCAGCTTTAAATTCCGTAACAGAAATAGCTACAAATTATAAAATTTAATCTGCCAAACTATTCCAGAGTAAACAGTTTCCATTTTGCCTCATGAGGTTTCAGCACCGTGGGCTGGTTTATTTCTTCTTTCACTCTGGTATTTTTTAAAGCATTGTGTAACTAATTCTTTCTCACTGCAATTTAAGAAAGTAGGTAAGAGCGATGTACACACAAATAGGACTTCTGATGCTATCTAAATCAACTGTGCCAGGATTACAGTCTGTTCCAGCTCCAAACCAGCCTGTAAAAACTTGATTCATCTTTTATTAGTGGAATAGGCACAGTCTATCTGTTCTATTCTAATTGCATGATTGTTAGAACCCATAATAATGAAAGCAGACCACAGCTTGACTTTCAGATCCAGGGTAGGAATGCCCCCCAGAGCAGTTACATGTAATATATTTAGCTTATGGCAAAAAGAGTTTGTGAAAGTCATGGAGAGCCCTGCATGAAATAGTACAAATCATTTTATGAATCCCATTGTTCCAAGCATATATAGATTTACAATTGTCAAATTCTTGTGATTTTCTATAAGTTGCTCAGATTTGAACCCTGAAAAGTTGTGCCAAAGGGTGCAAGACTTTAAAAAAGGAAGACAGAAGAATTGGAGTGGGGGTTGAATCTGATTTCTTTCTCCCCAGTAAAGCGTTTAATGGTTAAGGGCATGGATGCCATCGTCATGCAGCCTGAACTTGAGTCCTTCCTGTCTCTTAACTGTGGATCCCCGGCCAAGTTACTAACATCTCTGAGCCTCCGGTTTTCCAGCTGTAACCGAGAGTTATTATGCTCATTAAACATAATACATGGAAAGGTGTACAGAGTATAGTCTAAAAAGGTGGAAGTAGAAATATCCTGAAATATGCTTTTAATTCTCTAGAGGATTTTATTTGGAGATTTTTAATTAAATTATAAGAGTGAAAAACTGTTTTTTTCCCCTAAGAACAAGTTGATATTGGTACAAACAACTTATATACCTGAAAAGATAAACATTCTCATAAATGGGGCCATCTTCCTGAACGGGATTTAAGGCATCTGCCCTTGAAGTCAGTAGTAATATTTTCTGGATTCTTAACTTTCATAAAGATAGTAAAAGAACAAAACAAAAAACAAAGTATACAAAACACACAAAATAACTATTTCCTTCTTCTAGAGGAAGAGGATTTCAAAAGACATTAGCAACACAACTAGTGAACAGCTACCTTTTCCTAATTCAACTTGAATTACGTAAATCCACACGGAACCCGTGACAGCAGAGAAAAAGATGAAGGGAACCACTGCTCATTTTATCTGACTGCAGCTTCTCATCAACTTCCTGTTCGCCATAATCCTCAGGCCAGAGGCTGGCTTCTCCTTCACCAACAGGCAGCTGGCTTGAGAGAAAAGGAGACTCAGACTGAGCTGGCAATGAGGGCTCCATGCGAGAAGATCCACGGACAGAACAGGGGGCACCGCCACAGAGCAGCAAATGCCAATCACACACCCAGGAAAGATAAATGTGTCTTCACTTTGCAAGAAGTCCATGTTGCTATTACCTTCAGGGAAAGGTTTGGTCAGGTAATGCCATTTTAGCTATAAGGTCTGGCTGTTAATGTCATGCATTGCCTTGAGAGCCTTGGCCAGAATCATACAAGCTACGTGGCTTTGAATGTTAAGTCTCAGTTTGCTCACATGAAAAACTGTAATGTCTCCATATCAGAGTTTTTGTCATCAGTAATTGAGCTAATGTATGTAAAATACAGAACAGAGGGTGACAGATACCCAGAATATGACTTATTATTATATTTTATATTCCTATATTATTAATCATACTTAATATATTAATATGTATGCATATAAGGTATACATTATATAAATATATTAATAAACTTATGAATAAATTTAATATTTAAATATAAATCTAGATTATATAAAACATATTCATAAACAAATAATTACTATATCAACATATTAAATATAATTATTATTATTTACTACTTAAAATATGTAGGAGGATATTTTACTTTGTTTCCTTATTCTTCTATATCAGAACCTAACCTCTTGCTAGATTTACAAATTAAAAAAACAAACAAGAAAAACCCAGCTCCAGCCTAAAAGCAAAACAATAGGAGAAAACAGTGAATCAGCAATGATTTTTAACTCTTTACGCAGGTTTATGCCCACTTAAAGGACATTCAAAACAAGCGAAGTGCTCCCATCAACCTGAAAGGTTGTAATATATGTAAAATAAACCATACAGAGATGTAATTTCATACAATTTGTAAGTTGGACAGAAATGTAGGGAATCTATAACTCTACACACACTCATCTTAGAGATGAGTGAATTCATACCTAAAAAATATGTCTTCTAAGGTCACCAGATGCTTAGCCCCCAACATGAGAAGCCAGCTATCTGCCAGTCTTCCCTGTAAGGATCAGTAACTTTGCCACAATTCATTCCTGATCTTAATTAGGAACTACGGTAAAAAAAGATGCTTGTTAGAAGAGTAGACCCCCGATGTAATTCTGAAGTACCCTTAAACACCGACAAAAGCAAAATGTTGGGACAACGACACTTTATATTAGATTTTTGGGATGCTTTAGATCCTATCATTTCCCTATTTCACTGTGACACAGTATTTCTGGATTTTATTCTCATGACTCAAAGCAATGAAAAAAAGTCAAGCATAGAAGGTAGTGTTTACCTCAATAATTGGAACAGCTTCTTATGAGCTGTTTTATTTACTCTTTGGCTAAATATATTTATTATTCAGACAGTTTACTTTTATGCATTACATATTTATACAACATTTTAAATGCATATGGTTTTATAAACCCTGTCTAATGTACATTGTATGCTGACAATAATTACCAGAAATTGAAGCATGTCATAAAAAATCATATGAAACTTCAGAGAATTTCTAGCCTCTTCTGCTTTAACTACCTATAAAACCACAGTGGGATTTACAGAAAGTCACTGCCAAACCATCTGAAGGAGCAATGTATCTCGTTATGTATCTTTAGTGGAGCAAAAATCATAGGAAAGTCGCAAAAGTGGTATCGATTTTTAAACAAATCACTGCAAGTATTTCCAGGTTGTTGGTTAAGCCCACTCAATGACATCATACAAGATAAACATCCATTTTTCCCTTACTGTGTGCCAATAATGGTGCCAAAGAAGAACTTCATTTCACTTTAGGGTTTCTCATATGCAGCACACATCAGGGGTCCTCTGCATTGGAGGATGTCTCCCAGCATCCCTGTCTCAACAGTCTAGAAACCAGCAACCCTCCTGCCCAGTTGCAGCAATCAAAACCCCTTCCAGGCATTGCCACACGTCTCCTGGAGGGCAAAAGCGCCCCCATGGAGAACCACTGCTTTAGCTAATTGAATTCTCTCCATAATCCCATGAGCTACGTGTTACTATCTCCATTTTCTAGATGAGATGACTGGAAGCTTAAGGAGTTTAGCAATTTGCCCAAGGTTACAAAGATAGAAAGTGGAAATCAAATCAACTGCAGATCCCAATAATTTAATCACTGAATGATACTACCTCATTCAAATACCCAGGGGAACATAATATCAAGTTCTATGGATCCACTGATCTTCCCAGCCATACTGAAGTGGAGAGACTCATTTTTTTTTTTAAGGAATTTATTTATTTATCAGAGAGAGACAAAGTAGGGAGAGGAGCAGAGGGAGAGGGACCAGGAAACTCCATGTTGAGCACAGAGCCCAACCTGGGGCTCAATCTCAGGAGTCCAAGGTCACGATCAGAGCTGAAATCAAGAGTCAGAAGCCCAATAGACCAAGCCACCCAGGTGCCCCAAGACTCTTTTAGAAAGGTACCAGCCTTTCCCCACGGAAAGTTTTTTAGTCTCATATACAACTCATGAGTCATTTTGAGTTATGCTGCGACACAAGGAATATGAAATTTTTAGTGGCTTAACACACCAAAAGTTTGTTCCTGCCTCATGATATGATGTGGTGTGGGCTTTGCACCATTGTTCCAGGATGCAGGTTCCAGGATGCAGATCAAGGATATCTGTCTGTAAATCAAGGATAAGGACCTGTGGGGGGCATACCAATCTTTGCAGGATGATAACAGGACCAAATGATGGTGCTTTATGTTTCTGTCAGAAGTGACACAGATCCCTTCCATTTGGTCTATGTGCTCAAAGCAAGACAGGGGGCCAGGTACGAAGTGAGTGGACAGGTAAGTCTACTCCTCCATGCGGGAGGGGCCAAGTTGAGCGTGGGTCAGGTAAAGAGGATCCCAGGAAGGAAGACAATAAACAATTTGAAATATATACAACTTGCATACAACTACTCTGAACAGTCATTAAGAGGTAATGTCTTAATAGAAAAACAACTTGCTTTTCAACTCAAAATGCCTATATCTGTGTTGCCTGGAGAAAGTAATCCTGATGTGGCAGCCAAGTGCCAGAAACGGAATTATTACCTATTCAACATTAGAACCCCAAAGCACTAATATAGCAGGGACATCATCAGACAAATGGATGCCTCCTCTCGATTCTTTAATGATAGAAAGCCTTTCTTTGAGAGGATGAACAAACTCCTTTCTCTCTCTGAGAATCTATTCCATGATCTCTTAAATGGGAGCTCTGAAAACTATTCAGCTTCTCCTGACTCCTAGGCTATTCTGCGTTAAGGAGCAGATATAAACTTCTAAGAACAGAACACTTGTCCTTGGGATTTGGTAAGAAAACGCTGCATCACTCATGGGGGTCTGTGGAAGAATGCAGCACAAGCTATTCATTTTCATGTTTTCACCACACAAACCTCCCCCTCCCTACGTCTCCAGCTGCTCCCTCCTTCCTTTTGCTCCCCACAGGAAGATAGCCCACAATCTCTGAGGAAAACTTGTGATTAAGAATCACAGACGCTACTATTTTAAAAACTTCTTTTTTCCCCCCAAATGTTCTTAGATATCAGTCCTTTAGTGGAGTTACATAATAAGCATATTTAACTTAAAGTCTATGTGAGCGGAAGACAAGGATAGAGAAAGGGAAGGAAGGAGGGTAGGGAAGAGAGGGAGAGAGCAGAAAGGGTTAAAGATAATGGTAAATCCTTGTCACTCCTACCCCTGAGACGTGAAGTCTAATTTTCCCACCCCTGAATTTGAACTGGCAGTAGTGACTCTCTTCATCAATGAAAGGCAACAGAAGGGACCTTCTAGGACTTCGGAGGGTAGCTAACTATTCCTTTAAGCCTTACAGCTTTAGCCTAGGACTTTCGGAACTTTTAATGTCATAAATTCGATTGCATTTCCCCCAAAAATGTATTGAAGTCCTAACCCCTAACTCACAGTACCTGTGAGTGTGATATTATTTGAAAATAGGGTCTTTGCAGTTGGAATTAAGTTGAGGTTATACTGGATTAGTGTGGACCCTAAATTCAATGACTGGTATCTTTATCCAAAAAAGATATTAGGAGACACTGAGACACACACAGAGGAAAGAGCGTCATGTGAAGATAAAGGTGGGCACTGATGTGGGAAACAAAAGCAGAAGAGAAATTATTAAATTCCCTTACTACTTACATCCCATTGACAAGTCTTTAAGACACTCAAAGTGACATTCCTCTAGGGACTCAGCTGCCTCCATGTTAATACTTCACTAAGGACAAGAGGCAATCTTGGCCCAATGCCAGGATCCTCTAAGTCTACTTTAACATATAAAAATCTCTTTGGAAACTTCCTTTATTTCTACTCCAAGATACATTTTGACAATCATCCCCCAAGCCTATGGCCCACCGATATACATCTGAAGGGTCTCATGACTCAGGTGTTATTAGACGGTAATAAATGACATTTTCTTAATGGCTAGCCTTTCTCAAGGTCCTGGAAACCTGGCTTCCAAAATTCCTTAGGGACCAATGCTATCCTTACCCCCTCCCAACTTGAAAATATTTTATGGGCTATTCCTCATGACCCCAGTACAGCTCTTTCTGTGCACAGGCCCTGTCCTGTGCTTTCACAAAACCACATTTTTGCACCAAAGACATCTCAAGAATTCTTTCTTGGCTATTGGCTTCGAACCCTGACACCTTTCCTCCATCAGAACTACAAGCTAAGGAATGCCAACACTTCTTGGCAACCAGCAGAAGTTAGGAAGAGACAAGAAAGGATTCTTCTCTGGACCTTCAGAAGGAGGCCCTACCAACACTGATGTTGGACAGCTATTCTCCAAAGCTGTGAGAGAATAAATTTCTTTGTTTTAAGCTACTCAGTTTGTGGGAATTTGTTCCATCCGCCACAAGAAAACAAATACACTTGGTCTTGGGATATTCCTTCTGAGAACCAACACTCCAGCCAAACTATAAGAATCACAAGCCATGCAGAGACACTACATGTGGACACCCATCAACAGCCCGAGCGGTATTTCCAGTCCACAGTCAGATTCCAAAGCTGGACACCTCAAATGAAGCAACAGGTTGTTAGCGAGAAGGTCTTCTCAGAAGCTGACACGCTATGGATGTGAAATGATCTACCTAACCAGCCCCTTCTGGAATTCCTGATCCACAGAACTGTGAGCAAAATAAAACTGTTTCAAGCCACTGAGTTTGGGAGTAATTTGTTCCACAGTCATAATTAAGTGGAACGGACCCCAGTACCTGAAAGTGGGCTACACAATGAAAACCTAAAACATACAGCCTTGGCTTTTGGAGAGGCAGCACGCAAAACTTAAAACTTTGAGGAGTCTGCTGGTGGAAGCCTGAAGGATGAGGAGGAACTTATGACTGGATTCCAAAGAAAAAGAAATAATTGTCATGCAGAGGCAAAAACTTGGCAACCTACTTGCTGCCTAGCCTGGAAGATCAAGTTTGCCTACCGAATGCTTGGATTTTCTTAGAAGGACAGTTAGACATGATGTATACATCACCAACTGGCCCGCCACAATCCTTCTCAAACTTCTGATTGAGAAAATGATGTTTTAAGCCATTTCCATTTGGGGATAGACAGAAGGAAGCAGGTCAGAGAACGGCAAGGAGGAGCGTAAGAGATTAAGGATGATGATAAATGCTTGACACTCTTCCAGCTGAGAGCTGAAACTGAATCTCCCTACCCTTGAATTTGAACTGGTGTTACACAGCATTTATGCCACAGCAGTGAATAACTGAAATGGCTAAAGATGTAGGAAGAGGAACAGCCTCAACGTGGAATGTTCTGGAGTGAGAATACAATGTGAGAGACACAACTGCCTCTCAATGCCTGAGCCCTTCACCTGTTGAACGCTCCTCAAAGCTTTAAAGATTATAGGCACGGTCACAACAAGGTCAATAAAAAAACCAACTACTTTAGAGGATGTGTGATCAAAGAAGTAGCTATGCATTTAACTCTGGAGGTAAATCTAATTGGTGTATTTATTGAGAACTGCCAGTTTTGTGTGGAAACTAGTGTCTTCTGGAGGGATTTTCACCTTAGGCACTGACTTGAGAACTTTAATCTGACCTGGGATGTGACTTCCTTATATCCTTTCAAATAGAAAGGATTCCCACAATGCAGAACACTCCTGATACAAGTGTTTGAGTAAGTATGAAATAATGAAGACCACAATCTAATTCTTTTGCATTTCTTTATAGGTAAACCTCCTTCGTTGGCCAAGTATTTAAAGTGGCTAACAAGTGATGTAATCAACGCTCTCTAAAAAAACAAAATAAAAATATAATAATATAAAATAATAGGTAAAAAAAATATATATAAATAGATAAATATATATAAGTATATAAATATGAATATAGAAAAATAGGTTAAAAACCCAGAATCAGAAAAATCTAGGTAGACAGAATGGAAGTAATGATGAAGCAATGGTCAAACAAACTCATGTTAAATTGTTATTAAGCGGAATTTGAGACTGAGTATCCAGACAGCTAACTGGAAAAAGAGTATCTGTTACATTTTCTCACTCAAAGTGAGAAGAAAATATTTCCCTTGCAAAGGAGAAAAAAAAGTTAATTTGTGTCACAGAATTCTGAAAATATTACTTAGGAAACCACCACTAAGGACACCAGGATCTCAAAAACATCTCTACAGTTAGCACCTTACCCAGAAGCACGTTCCCGTTAATATGTCTCTTCAAGCTTTTCTCAATGGGTGAAAACATAACTCTGAACCTCAACTCAGTCACAGAAACACACAAAACCAGTAAAATGTACCCAAAAATAGCTCTACTTTTTTCCTTCTCTACCAGACGAGGAGCTTGTTAAAGTGAAAACAAACAGAACATGGTTTTCTTCTCAATACCTAGTACGTATGTATCTAGCATACATGGCACATAGGATCACACAGATAGGACAAAGGTGTATTTTCTAAGAGTACATTTGAAGCCTTATTATATAAACAAATTCATTTCCTCTCATAGTTGTTAGACTGCCTCATCTTCAGACTCAAAAGAATGACAGTGTGATTTTCTAATGCTTATTAGAATGCGTAATAACACATCAATGTGTGTGCTCATCTATGGAGTTCTGGAAACAGAAAGCAAACATCACCATGAGAGTTACCTGGATTCCTTTTTCCCCAGTGCATCGCAGTGTGAAATGTTTACAGCTTATAGCTCATACAGAACTAGCACACAGCCTTACTCACTACAGTAGTGAGAACAAGTGGTTCATGTTGTTTGAACATTAAAATATCCCAAAAGTTTTGGAAAACAATCAAGACCACCAACACTAAAAAAAAAAAAAAAAAAAGGCGCAGGGGGGTGGTGCATTATTAGAAGCAACAGCAGTATTACGTCTAAGTTGTGGAATGGGAAGAGGAAATCACTGCCCAAGTTTGGTGGAGATTTGCAGAGAACACTTCCCAAAGTTGTTTCATGCTTAGGCAGGTGACCCTTTTCTTGCTGTCTCAAGGGCCAGATTGGACTAAACCTCTCCCTCAGTCTTCACTCCACATTGTGCTAAAATGGAATGGAGCATCTAGGAAGATTTTTAATGTTTTCACCATTTACACAAATACAAAATCAAACCAAACCAAAATACAAAACTCAATCTGTAGAGCAGCCTAGTGAGGAGCAATGTGTGCCTGCTGAGTTGCAGGAGGAGTGAATTCAATCTCTCTTAAAGCTTTCAGAGTGCTCTGGGTGGCCAAGGGGGGCAGATTAGTCTGGGGAAAGTACTTAAGGGATGATAGCTTAGAAAAATGGGTGTGGCCCCATCAAAACAACTAGTAGTGCTCTGAGTGTATGCTCAGACCCCAGGATGAGAGCAAATAAGAGCTACAGGGCAAACACTAAGTCTTCTGCACCGGAGGGAGCTCATGACCTAATTAAGAAGAAACATAATAGGGGCGCCTGGGTGGCTCAGTCAGTTAAGCGTTGGCCTTTGGCTTGGGTCATGATCCCGGGGTCCTGGGATAGAGACCCATATGGGCTCCCTGCTCAGCAGGGAGCCTGCGTCTCCCTCTCCAGCAGCCCGTACTTGTGTTCCCCCTCTCGCTATCTCTCTGTCATAAATAAATAAAGTCTTTAAAAAACAAAATTAAAAAAAGGAGAAGAAAAAGGGACATAATAGAGTGATCTATTTAGATGTGCCCTAAGAGATCATCTGGTCTGGTGGCTTCTGCATTGTCTTCCTGTAAATTCTACAGGAGTCACTCAGAGGTTACCATGGGAAAGGTAGGAAGACCCGTTCGGCAAAAAAAAAAGGTCTCCAACTTTAAAAAGAATAGCTTTACTTTGAGAGGCTTCACATATCAGGTTTGGTTTTGTTTGTTTGTTTGTTTGTTTGTTTGTTTGTTTTTAATCTTATTTAATGCTAAATCCACCAAAAATAAAATCTGAAGACCCTTTAAGGAAATGATGAGTCATTTGTGATGGAAAAAATCTGTTGCTTGGCTTTCCCAGCATCTGTTTTCTCCTCTTTGGGTCCCAGATCTGACTGAAGGTACCAGGATTCCTCCACTGTCTGTAATTTGGAAGAATTAATCCCGCCACTGGCTACAGGCGTAAAAACAGCCAAGCAATTTGTCCATTTTATTCAGTCCCTCCAGCCACAGTTAAGTGGTCAGGGCCAGAGTGTGTGATTTGAGGCAGATCAAGTAGAACCCCAAAAACCCAGTTCGGGGCTCTCAGATTAAAGTTAGTTTCATTTGTTAGGATTACTGAGAGGATGGAGTTGAACCTTAAATTGCTGAAAGCATCTTCTTGGAATAGCACCCAACACGGGGAAAGTGCTCCCGAGTTCCGCTTTGTCTAAAAGTTGAGACTCTCCCTGGGGTTTAGTGACATGACAAACAAACAGATTTCCTTTTTTGTATACAGGTTTGTTTTTTCTTTTGTTTTTTTCTCCTTTATAACCTCAGAACCATGCCTCATATCCCATGCTGACTTTAAAGAGAGCTGTGGTCCCCATTAAGTAAGAGGATTTGCCCTGCATTACAAAGCAAGTAAATGGATACCCCCAGTCGGGACCTAAGGATCCTGACTCAGCCTTGTGCTCCTTCCACTACAATTATAAGTTCAAGGCAATATATCCTCACAAAATGAGTGGCACTTTAAACACAGTGCTTTTTTTTTTTTTTTTTTTTAAAGATTTTACTTATTTATTTAACAGAGAGATAGAGAGAGAGAGAGAGAGAGATCACAGGAGGAGGAAGCAGACTCCCCAATGAGCAGGGAGCCCAATGCGGGGCTCTATCCCAGGACCCTGAGACCATGACCTGAGCAGTAGGCAGAGGCTTAACCCACTGAGCCACCCAGGCACCCCAACACAGTGCTATTTCTAAAACCTGGGTTACACATCTTAAAAAAAAAAAAAAAAAAGACAATACATCCTATTTAAAATTTACTAGAGAAACAAAAATCTGATGGAAACAAGTGATGGATCCCTTCATTGTGGTCGTGAACTCGGATTTTTACACATCCTGACTTGAATGTTTGATTCCATCCTAATGGATTCCTGTCAGCCCAAGACTGGTTCAGACACCCTCAGAAGAAGACCCACCCGACTCCTCAGCGCCCTGCAGACACGTGTTGCATTTTGATAGCTAGCTTCTGCTTCTCCCTCTCCCTCAAAACCTCGAAATGGAAATGCAGCCCCAGTAATTGCCCATGTCAGAGTAAACAAATTACTTCTTGAGAATTGCAGTTTGAAAAATCCTCCCTCTCCCTCTTTGTATTTTCACTTTTTGAGGTGACATAAAATGTTACAAATTTATATGCTAATACAATGTAGTTCATTTTGTTCTACCATTAACTAGCTGCCTAACCTTGGGCAAAGAAGTTCATCTCTCTGAGTCTATTTCCATGGGTGTTGTGGATAGAATCAATCCTCTCTAAAGTCTCTTTCAGAGACTTTAATCTAACAATCTCCCAAACTATCGATTTAGAGCACATCAGAAACGACACAGATCGAAACTAGAGCTCAGCCCTACCTTGGGCTACCTTGGTGGGTACGGAGCTGTTGGAAGCAGGCTGCTGAAACAAGGCATCTCCGTGCAGAAGGCCAACATTCTTGTGTACGTTTTTCCAAAACCTGTGTGGAAATGTTCAAGGTAGGCAGTTTCTATTAAAAAAGCAATTCTTGTAAATGTTTGAAGATCAGAAGCCAAGCTTGGTATATATATATACATATATAAACTAGCTCCATAAAAAACATATTGATCGGAAAGAAGTAGGATTATAAAAACCCAAGGGCCACTTTATATTCGATGGAAACTTTCAAAGTTTCTCAGGAGCTTGTAAAGTATTTTAGGATGTAAACTTAGTAACTTGGTAAATAGATGGGATAAAATGTTGCCTCTTTTGACAATTTTGTCATGGTTAATCATAATCCCACATAAAATGGAAGCACGGTGTGATAAAAAAAAATATATATATATACTGAGCTTCAAACACAGAACTGATTTTAATTCAGAGCTCAAGTTGAAAAACCGGAAGAGATCTTGGGCAGGCTACCTAAACCCTGAGCTCTGCATGTCCTTCTATATATACAATATATTTCTATATATACAGTGGGGATAATATCTAAAAGATGGAAATGCTCTATAGAGTATTAGTTATAAAAAAAGAAGGGAATCCTGCCATTTGGAACAACTTGGATAGACCTAGGGAGTATTATGTTAAGTGAAATAAGTCATACAGAAAAAGAGAAATACTTTATGATTTCATTTTTGTGTGGAATCTAAAAAATAAAACAAAAACAGAAATAGACATAAATACTGAGAACTAGTGGCTGCCTAGGGCACTGTGTGGGGTATGTGGATGGGAATAAGAGATGAAGGGGACTAAGAGGTACCAACTTCCAGTTATAAAATAAGTTGCAGGGATTAAAAGTGCAGCAGAGGGTATCCTGTCACTAATACTATAATAACTTTGTATGGTGGCAGATGGTAACTACACTTGTGAGCATTTTATGTTATGTATGTAATGTAAACTTACTATGTTATATACCTGAAAGTAACATCATATGTCAATTACACCTCAATTTAAAAAAAAAAAAAAAAGATGGGACGTTTGAGGACTAAAATGCCAAGTAGAATGGGGTAGACATCACTATAGAAGAGTTTCAGCCCTCTGCTGCACTCTAAAGCAGCTCTTTCCCCAGATGTTCCAGATGCAAGAATGTCTTAGAGCACTGAGCGGTTTATTACCTGATGGATCCTAAGGCAATCACTATTGTCCCTATACTGCCTTCCTGGCTTACCATGATGGCTGGCCTCTTTGGGGAAATGCAAAGGAGTTCTTAGCATGAGCTGGGCACAATGGAAGCAGCAGTCACATGCGTGGTTCTGTTTAATCCTCACACTAACCTGGGAGTTACTGGCACTGCCAAGTTCACATGACCCCAAAGCACCCGCTGATGCCCATTCACCACCCACGAGTGTCTTCTCTAGTCACAGCGCTTACCTTTCCATCAAGGGCTGTATGTGGCACTGTACTCCTTTTTGTACTTTTTTGCCCAAGTGATTAAAGGTACTAAAAATTTCAGTTGAAAGGGAAGGAATCACTGGGTTATAGAAATATTTCAAGTATCTCAACCACATAGCTAACTACAGACAGAGCTAACTACAGACAGAGCTACAGGGCAGACAAAATTAGTCCTGCATGTCCTTTATGCACTTCTCAGAGAATCCTTTATCCTCCACCTCAAGGCCCAATGTCTGATTAGACAGAGGTCCCTTTCTTGGTTTTCTCCTCAATCTTTCCCCCTTCCCCTCCATCCAAGAGAAACAACGGTCTTCTTCTTTTGTTTTGGTTTTGTTTCACGTTTTCCCTTCTCCCTGTCCCTCTCCTGCTCCCTCTCTTGCTTCGTCTTTCTTTGGGAGTCCACTTCATTCTTATCTTCTTAAACTGGCTTATACTGAATTTCTTTGTTATCCCAAATTCTTGTTTTGTTTTTCTTTGTTTTGTCTTGTTTTGTTTTTTAAGCCCAACATGTTTTTGCTTATCACCCTCTGAGGCAGGCCATGTTTCAATAAATGACCCAGCGAAGGGGGACAGAATACAGAGAATCTTCTAAGGTTCTGTGGGAGGAAGGAAGTGGCACCTTCAATCAAAGTCCAGTTCAGGGAAGTGAGGGATAAATCACTGTATAGAAGCTTTAACTGTTTGAATGTATATATTTCAGAAATCTGTAGTATAAATAAGTGGGAATATCAGAATGGTACTAGATAATAAAGAAAGAGAAACATTTAGAAAAACAGAAGAGAGACACTAATAAAAAAAGAAAGAGAGACAGACTTTAGGAACAGAGACAAAGCAATTTCCTTATCCTGTTATTTATTCATTTTCTCTGAAGGAGCCATAATTCCCCAAGTGTAACTGGACTGAGGCTTGCAGAATAGACACCTGAGAACTCTCAACTAAAGTGAGAGAAACTTCATGATAAGAGCAAACTTCAACACCCTCTTCAAAAGAGTCTCAATGTAGTCATAGCAAAAACCTTTATAAAATTCCCAAATAGCCAAAGAAAGATAGGAATATTTATTTATCTCTTATTACAGACAGCAAGCTATTCTTTAAAATTTTAGACTTGAGAAGGTTAAGCCCAAAGCCAAGCCAAGAAAATTAACATTCTTGGTACAATTTTTGATACAATCTATTCAGAGAAAATAATATTTACTTTGCCCACTATTTATTATTAATCAGAGATCACATTAAAATTTTAGAAGCCAGTATATTGTATTCTCAGTTGACAGAATGAAGAAGGATGTCTTATCTTTTTTTTTTCTTTCCACTCATTGGGAAGCTTTATTGAAACAAATTCACTGAAAAGTTTGATCAATTTGTGATTTTAATTTTAAGTTCCTTCTGGTGTGGGGTGATTTTAAAGACAAAGTCAGGATTTGCTAGATATGCTATAATAAATAACCTCCAAATCTCAACGGGTTTCAAAAACAATGATTTATTGTTCATTCTACATGTCCATCCTGGATCAGCTGAAGGCTCTGCTCTGACGCTGATTAAACAATTACTATTTGGAACATTCAGGATTTCATGTTTCTATGTACTACACCAACTATAGAGATGTTGTTGAGATCTTGGTGTCCCGTGACAATTCTCTAAGGAATATTATTTTCAGAACTATAGGACAAAACTACACACACACACACACACACACACACACACACACACTATGTGAAAATAAGAAAATGTATTTGTTTTTCAAGGCACAGAATATCCATGAGAGTATACATTAAAAACAAATCTGGTAAGAGTGGTTGACTTTGGGAGAAAACCATAGAGCTCAGAACAGGGTTGGATATAGAATTACTTTTTTACTTTGTAACCATCTATTTTTTCTATTTTTGTACTATGTGCATGAATTTTCTGCTAACTATAGTCACTATAATAGTTATACTTAAGTGCATCTTATCAGGGCTAGGGTGCAAAGAATATGAACAGGAATATGATAAACTTGTTAGTTAATACAGGAAACCCAAGTTCATGCCATTGGTCTCATTAATTTGAGTCAAGACCCAGAATCACAAATCCTAGATGATGTAGATTATGACTCAGAGAACAGATTATGACTTCCAAAATATTATGGGGTTTCCAGCAAAGAGTTCCCTCACTCTACTCCAGAAGACATACACAAGTACACACATGCAAGAGAGAATTTCACAGTATCTGAGCTCATCGATGAACTCTGGAGGTCGTGTGGGTTAGTTCTTTGTA
This sequence comes from Mustela nivalis, assembly GCF_964662115.1. Lineage (NCBI taxonomy): Eukaryota > Metazoa > Chordata > Mammalia > Carnivora > Mustelidae > Mustela > Mustela nivalis. Next base: position 50,616,119 of record NC_139032.1, read on the forward strand.
GCAAGGGATTCTTAAAGTGTGTTCTATGTTGCCTCGGAGTCCGCTTGGGGTATGTAAGAAGGCAGCCATGTTGATGGGGTCAGATCAAGCTTCAACAAGAGCAGCTCTGCTTTATACAATGAGTGTTCACTTTAAGTTTTTCTGTCTGAAGAAAAGATGATTCTAAAAAGTGTTTGAAGTCCACTGATGTGAGAATCTCTTCCATAACATACTGGTAAAAAAAAAAAAAACAAGCCAACTTCTGCAGAAGGACCTTAAACGTTAGGGAATTCACCGCCTCATTACATGCTCGGATAGCCCAAACTTTTAGAAAGTTGGTCTTAGACTAAGCCAAAATCCGCCTTCCTATAACTTTGATCAATTGGTTCACATTCTTGCTTTGGGCTATTTAATTGCTGGTAGAGATTTTAGTTGCCTCCCTGAAGGCAGAAGACTTAATGTTTTGTAACTACTATTGATCTTTGGCTAGCTTTGGCCTGTAGCTGGGCAGCTAGATAATTTATTTCCCTTTGAGTTTCTCTGATACTATTTCTGGGCTACATTTTCTGTTTTACTTCTTCAAGCTTTCATTTCTTTATGTGAAGAAATTTGAATACATGATCTTTTTTTTTTTTTGTCTTTGAACTACACTTTTTTACATAGATACCAATTAACTGTTAATTATTAAGTGTGTAGGTGAGAGGGCACAGATACATGTTTATAGCTCAAATGAAGGCTTGGGATAATTTAGATTAAATATTATGAAAATCTTTATAACAGTAATATTAGAAAATTAAGTAATGGAACAAGCTGCCAAGAAAGGTTGCATAATGACTGTCACTAGAAGTATTCAAGGCAGAAATAACCACCTGTTGCAAAATGATGGTGTAGAGCTAATTATATCCTCTGGTTATCATCTGTGGATATTCATCCAGACTACCCTCTCCAGGTTACTTGAGATTTTAGTGATTTTAAAAGGTTCAATTTAAGCATATTCATAGAAACACATGCCATCATTACTACTTTTTAAAAATTGCTATAAAATGCTTAGAATGTTCAGTCCTCAACTTAATCCTTGAGATATAATCTGAGAAAATATATCAAAGCACAAAAATTTTCACTATAACTTTATTTATGGGAGTAAATAACTTAGAATCTAAATGTCAAAACATAGTAAAATGGTTAATAACTTTGGGAGTTTGCATGCAAAGAAATACTGGGTAACAAATTAAGTTGTATTCATAGTCTGTAACAACATGGAAAATCTTACTGTTATAATATTAAGTGGAGGGGCACCTGGGTGGCTCAGTCATTTGAGCATCTGACTTTTGGTTTCCGCTCAGGTCATGATCTCAAGGGTTGTGAGATTGAGCTCCCCACCCCCATGGCTGGTTCCCTGCTCAGTGGGGAATTTCCTTTAAGATTCTCTCCCTCTGCTCCTCCCCCGCCACCATCAAATGAATAAATATTTTTTTAAAAATACTAAGTGGAAAACTAAGGCTTGAAGTTGCATACAAAATAGTATTCCAACCATGGGGAAAACTAAATAGAAAAGATAGCATCTCCAGGAAAAGGAAGGAATATTTTAATGCAGACCACTCCCTCTGCTACAAATACTTAGGAAGACTGGATAAAAATATATAAAAAACAAAGCCAAGTCATTTAGTCAAAATTAAAACTTAATTAAAGAGTAAAAGGAAAATCCTCAGATGCCAAAATAAAGAGGGAACTCAAAGCTAGTATAATTTAACTTATGTGGATAAACCCAGAGGAAAGGTGCCACTCAGAGGCCCTGGGAATAGGGAGCTAAGGTTTTAATGCTCATAGACATTTGGCAGGTCCCTGTAAAGAGCTGTAGGTCTCTTCAAATCATAGAGATAAAACTATGGCTGCTTCATTAAGCTAAGACTCTCTAAGTCCCCACCATGAGAATGATTAAAAAAGCTACAGATAATCCCACAGGAAAAGAAGCTTGCTAACTGTTCTAGGATCTGAGTGTGTAGAGATAGGAAAAGGGTAATATCCCCAAACCCTTACCACGCTTGTATGTGGAATCCAAATGCATACACAACCCAGCAAGTGTGGAAATCCAGGTCCAAGAGCAAAGACACACCAGAAGGGAATAACCAAAAGCCGTGTAGGAATTCATCTATTGCTTACAGTAGGACTTGTACAGAGAAAACAACCCCAGCTGAAGTTGAGACTATCCTTAAAAAGTTACAAACAAAACACAAAGCAATAAATTAGAGTCTGCAAATACAAGAAATAAAAGTAGCACTCAAAGTGCAAGAAATAATATAACAGCATGGGACAAGAAAAATTGTCTATGTAAAGTGATGAAAACTATTGAGAGAAATCTGAGAGCAAGAACAAAACACAATGATGTCCTGAAAAAAATCTAATGGGCAGATTTGGACAGGTATATTTCTAGAAGGACATATGAAAGGATAAACAAAGTATGAGGTATCAGTAGTGAACTATTAAGCTCATAAAAGGAAATCAGCTAGAATGCAGCCCAAAAAGTCAGGTGGGGGAAACAGATACAATGTTAACGGGTACCGACTACTACATTAGAAGGTTCAAAATAATCTAAATGGCAGCTCCAAAAGGAGAGACCAGTAAAATTTGGTTGACAAAATATATTAGGAGATAATGGAAGATAATTCTCCTGAAATACAGAAAAATGTGAAACTTGGTAATGAATTATCAAAAATAAGTGACAGACAGGGCGCCTGGGTGGCTCAGTCTGTTAAGCATCTGCCTTCAACTCAGGTCCTCCTCTCAGTGTCCTTATGACTGAGTCCTGCATGGGGGTCCTTGCTCAGTGAGGAGTCTGCTTCTCGCTCTCTCTCCCACTCCCTCTTGCTCTCGCTTTTTAATTAATCTTTTAAAAAAAAAAAGTAATAGACAAAAACTCATTCCAGGGCACACTTACCATATTTTGCATGCAGAACACAGCAAAGAACAAAGACAAACATCTTAAGAATATGGTATTCTTTTACGGAAAAGAAAAAAGACATATTACTGACAGTGGAAGGAAAATGAGAGAAACAGACACCTCCGTTCAAACTCAGACGCTTTAAGATAGTAGAGTCCTATCTTCTAAGAACTAAGAAGAAAACTTCCACCCACAGGCCTATGTCCCGCTAAACGATATATCATTCAAGAATAAGGCACAATAAAAAATTTTTCAGACAAAAAAAAAAAAAAAGACTCAGAAAATTTACTAATCACAGATAATCTCTACAAAATATATTAGGGAAACGGGAAACTAAACCCTGAAGGAAGATGTGGGCTAAGAGAAGTAATGTGTACAGAGAAACTAAAAGACCTGTGGAAAATTATACTTTTCATAAACACAAAAATCAAGATACTCACCCTAGGCACAATAACAGATTGAAAACAATAGAAAATGATGAACAAGAAGTTAAAGCAAAAGACACTATTAGAGGAAAAGAAAAGTGTTTCATGATGATTAAAGGAACAATTCACCATTGTTTCATAATGATTTAAGGAACAATTCACCATGAAGATATAATTCTGAACTAAGATGGACACAAAAACATAACATCAAAAATCAGCATAACATTAGTGGAGAACGATATTAGAAAAAAAAAAAAATCCCTTGTGGGGACCTTGGGCTCTCGCATTTGGCTCTCAGTTTCATGTAGAACATCACAGATATTAAGAAATGGTTCTGTGTTAAATAGGAAATTATATTTGTAAAAGGAGCACCGTGACAGGTAAAGGTGAAAAGTATTTTGGCTTATGTCAAAAGAGTAAAATTAATGTTTGATTCACAAACTGGAATCCGGAAGGGAGCAGCAATCATGAAAACTTAACTACGAACCAAACCAAGGGCAACACAAGATCCTGCTCTTCACGTGGCCGATCTCTAGCCTCTCAGTGGCAGAGCACCCAAAAGCTGTCCAGAGAGAACACACTTCCCTATCTGTCTCCTTTATACTGGTCTTCCCTGTCCCTGCTATCTGGACCTCTCTCCTTTCTGTGGCTTTGACAATACTCAGGGGGGATGTATGGCTGCTGAAACCCACCTTCACTTTCCAGGTCTGATATCCCGTTCTATCTCTGTCCCATGTAATATTTGGTGCGATTTATATTCTGTGAGTGACTCTAACTGCATTTCTCCTGCCTATTTCCCACTTGATTAAGACCAAGCCTTATGAAAGAAAACAACAGCATTCCCTTCTCATTTCAAAAGGCATAGTATATGGGGGCCCTGGGGTGGCTCAGTCATGATCCTGGGGTCCTGGGATCGAGGCCCGCATCAGGCTCCCTGCTCAGGAACATGCTTCTCCCTCTCCCTTTCCCCTTCCCCCACCGCACTCGTGTGCATGCTCTCTCTCACGCTCTCTGTCAAATAAACAATCTTTAAAAAACACAAAAAACAAAGGCATAGTATTTATTCTGTGTTACTCTCCTCCTTCCTATAATGATAGAACTCCTGCTTTGCTTCTAAAATCCTATGAAAGCTGCCATTCAGTATCTGTAGCATCTTCATTTTGACCTTACATGCAGACATATTTTGTGAATGTCATTTGTATTTTGTTAAGAATGAATCTGTCCTAAAAGGTCAGTTAAAGGATTTTAGGTAAGTCAGTATAATCAGACTGGCTATATACTTGTTATACTGAAATTCAAAAATTCTATATCCTTACTGATTTTGTCATCTGCTACTTCTGTTTGTTGCTCGGAGATAATTGTTCTCAGCCACGGTATGGATTTGGTTGATAGAGTCACATTTTTATAAAATGTCAAGCTTGATCTAATGTGCAGGTACTGAAGCTCAGATGTTATTAAAATCAGTTTCATTTTCTTCAAGCATACAAAAATCACTCCTAAAAATTGAGCACGAACTATAAACAAACAGAATCTTAATAACACTAAAGAACAACTATCTTACAGAATAGATTCTTTGATGGTAATGTTACAAATAAGTAATCAACAGAAAATTGGAGGTACAATAAAAAAGGTAAAAATTAAAGAATGCTTTCAAATGTTTAATGTGTTGAAGAAGAAATCACAATTGAACTTAATGACCTTTTTAAAATAATGAAAATTCTATGTATCTAGTAATTAAGTCAGTATTACAGAGAAATGTATTGCCTTAGAAACGGACAAAGATAGTCTAATCGCCAAATGTGGGTAGGCCAATGTAAATATATATGTTCAAATAGAGATCTCTACCTTTCACCAAATAAGAAAGTATGTTCAGAATATATTGGTATGAAAAAGAAATCTGTCTTTTGATCTTTTGGAAGAAAACATCGGAGAAAATCTTTGTCAGTGCGAAAAGAGATGGATTTCTTTAAAAAGCCATAAAAATCCAAACCATAAATTAAAAATTTTATAAACTTATACATTTTATAAACTGCTCCTTTAATGTACAAAATTTTTGGAAGTTTTATTTCACTATTTTAATGTACCAAAAAGATTCCATATGTCAAGCTTAAAACATCAAGAACTGAAAGATACTATTTGCAAGGTATAACATTATTAAAATCAGGGGCCCCTGGGTGGCTCAGTGGGTTAAGGCTCTGCCTTCGGCTTGGGTCATGATCTCAGGGTCCTGGGATCGAGACCCACATTGGGCTCTCTGCTTGGCAGGAAGCCTGCATCCCCCTCTCTCTCTGCCTGCCTCTCTGCCTACTTGAGATCTCTCTGTCTAAAAAAATCTTTTTAAAAAAATAAATAAATAAAATTATTAAAATCAACTGACCTGTACAGTGACATCAATATAAAAGTAAGAATACTGTAGGAAAAAATACAAGAATATGGAAAAGCAGGTTATAAAAGAGGAAATAGAACTGGCTGTTATATTTATGAAGAGATACTTAACCTCACTAGTGGTCTGAGGCATGTAAGGTGAAACAATATTGAAGTAACGTATCACTGATAGAGCCAAAACTGAATAAATCAAAATCTAAAAATATCATTTGCCAACTAGAATGTATAGAAATGCACTAGGCCTCCCACAGCAGGAGGAAGTACACATTGTATAATTGCTACTAAGAGCAATTTGGCATGCTTAAGTTGAAAATAGTCACTGTGTGCATGTTTACACAATGATGTCCATTAAAACATTCTTATAACATTAGAGCCAAGGTAAAAGAAACAACCTAAGTATTCCTCAGTAGGGGAGTAAGTCAGTGTGCAATATTTATCAAGTAAAGTATTTTTAAAATCATTCAAATGGATGAGCTGCATTCACCTCATTAAACAGAGGACTATGGAAAACAATGTTGACTGAAAAAAGATGCAGAAATGTCTGTATGATATGTTCACATGAAGTGTAAATACATGCAGATTAGAACTCTAGATTGTTTGGTAACAGAAACTTGTGTCTGTGGTAAAACTATACACACAAACCTCAGGGTAGTCGCTACATGTCGGAGGAGAGGGACGGCAGTGAGATGGTATACAGTCGGGCTTTGGGTTATAGATATGCAATTCTGAAATTTTAAAAAAGTACTTGAAACAATTATAGTAAGCTGTTTGCAATTGGTATATCTGAGCTGTAAATACCTAGGATTGTATTGTTATGCACAGTCATGTGTATATTAGAAATAATCCCAATTTTTAAAAAGTTTATATTAAAAATAAAGATTCCTGGCATGCCTGGGTGGCTTGCTCAGTCACGAGCCTTTGTGCCTTTGGCTCGGGTCGTGATCCCGGGGTCCTGGGATCGAGCCCGGCATCCAGCTCCCTGATCTGCAGGAAGCCTGCTTCTCCCTCTCCCACTCCCCCTGCTCCTGTTTCCTTTCTCGCTGTGTCTCTTTCCACCAAATAAATAGGTAAAATCTTCAATCAATCAATCAATCTCTTTGGTGAAAGGAAGTATGCCACAATTTATTCATGGTTGTTTCCAGGTGAAGGAACTACAGATTTTTGTTGTGTTTTTTTTTTAATTTATGTTCAGTTAGCCACTGTATAGTACACCATTACTTATTATTGTAGTGTTCAATGACCCTTTAGTTGCTTTGTATTTCTCCCTAACCTAACTTTTTAAATTTTTATTTAATGAGAATGTTTTACTTCATTAGCATTAAAACTCATTTTATTTTGAAAAGGAAAACATATCTAGGGCTCTCCTCTATAGAGATTTTTTTCTGAAACTAAGCTGCCATCATACAGAAAGTGATATGGCTAGAGAGGGTATCATTTCTTTGAAAAGTTAACAGTAGTATACTGTGGATTCCTTTTAATCCTATGACGTAAGTTGCCTTTTCTTTGCTAACTGTTCACATAGATGCTCAGATTCATTATCATTGGAATCAGTGGGGCAGAATGAGTTCTTTTTGGAACTAAAATTTAGGTTCTTGAGGAATAAAACTTCTCCAAAAATTGCAAATGGTCAAACCGAGTGCATTTTTCCTCTATACTTCTAAAGATCAACTTCAACTATGTAATTTAGGCGGTTTGCTTTGCTAACATCAGATCAGTATCTCTTGCCTGGTTTTGACTGACATTCGCTTGCCTGAAGTTATAGAGAGGACTTCTGTAAACCTTCTCATGACACAAGGCTCTTAAAGTGATACAATCTGATTTTTTTTTTTATGGTAGCATTTTTTGTGCTGAATAAAACACCCGACTCCACATGTCAAAGGAGAAAATGGATTTCTGATGGGCAGAAAGCGTAACTGTGCGTCCCTCTCTTCTCTAGCACCCAGTCATGCTTATTTGACACAATTTATACTTACATTAGTGATATTTTTAGAACTTTTTTTTTGCAATAGTTTTATCCAAAAATTACATTTGCTCCATAGGCATTTAATATACCACTGGATGATTATTGATTTTTTTTTCAAGGTCTTTCAAAACCTTGATGTTTTTAAGAGGAACTGTCACCCTCAGCATCTCTTTCCCTAGACTTAGAAAATATGATTTTGTGATGTGCAGTGGGCTTAGACAGCAGGCAAACCCTTCAGGCTGATTGCATAGTCTTAAGACTCCTTGAGGTTAATTAAAAATGGACACTGTAACATTATGCAGAGAAGTCTAAGTTCCCTTTCCTGGAATGAAGGAGAATAAACAATGAATTCTTCCAGTTTGATCAGATCACCATACAGTAATCCTAAATTGTTTCTAGAAGAAAACAGTATGATGAAAGTTTGACTCTCCTAAAAATCCTTAGGTTTTGATCTTTCACAGTATCCCTTCGTTTCTCTCTCTCACACACGCACATACACACACACACACACACACACACACATACACACACAGCCTAAATTAGATATTCTATTGACATGTTTTGGAAGAAGGGAAGATTAAGCTAAGTGTTTTGAGATTCAAACAGACTGTTCCATGGTTTCTAATCATTGCAAACCTGATGTTTTAAATCATTAAGCCATTCCCTCTAGCTTACCATGGGAATATATTTCCATATAGTTTGCTGTGATATATTGAGAGAGATAAGAATTAGAATTCATTTGCTATTTAATTTTTCTCCCAAAGTGACTTAAAAAGGTCATCTAATGCCCACACTTCTATTTCCAGAATATTTTCATTTCATCTATCAGAAACCCTTGCATCAAGATAATTTATTTGACTAGACTTTCAGGAGTTCAGCATCATGGCTATATCCATTTGAATAAATCCAGAGTTCTGATTCTAACCTGCAAAGTGTGGGAAAACAGAAAATGGTGATATTTAACATTCTGAATTTATTATATAGGAAACAAGTTCCTGTGCCTTTCCTTACACTGACCTGACCTCAAAATACTACAGGTGTCCAATTTTAATTTTAATACTAACTTAATCTTATAACTTAACTGCAGTTACTTTGGTATCTCTGATCTAAAACAAATTTTCTTATGTGAACCTGTGGCTTACTGGGTTTTCTGATCACATTGTATAATGTCTTCTCTTCCTGTGAATTCCTAACTCCCCAACCTCTGAGACTCTGGGGCAACCAAGATAGGGGGAAAAAATAGAAGAAACTGAGAAGTAAAAATATACAGGAAAGCTGACATTTAGAAACCCCAGAATTAGAGTCTAGAGAAATTTTTTAAAACAGGACAGGAAGCAGGAGTCCTGAAACAGGAATCTGGTAAGATTTGAAAACCAGATACACTTTCTGGGCCTCACAGAATTACAAATCTATCGATTTCAGAACAAGGGGCAGCATGAACGTTATGCTGTCATTCTTTCATACCCCCAGTACTTAGCATGTATGTGATACAGAACAGGTTCTCAATAAATATTTTATGGCATACAACAGAATGAGGAAATAAACAAATTATTACAAAGCAACAAACTATGTGTAATTTAAAAGGTCTCTCGAAATCCTAAAATCCTCCCACTATCCCTTTCCTTTTATCGGAGATCGCCCAGTTCAAGTTCTAACACAGTGGATCAGGAACAGCTAAAGGAGCCAAACAGCCTACCCAGCTTATAACCGAACGTTCTGAGCCTTCAGTATGTGAACGAACTCTCAGACAGCCGTGGTAAATGCTGATTCTCGTCCGACGAGCCAAAGAACTGATGCGGTGATTAAGGGATGGAAAACAGAAATCTACATTTTTAACAAAATACCGCAAGTGATTAAGATTCAAATCTCTTCGAGTCTCATTTTAAAAAACAATAAAATGGGGCACATGGATGGTGCAGTCAGATTCTCGGTTTTGACTCTGGTTGTAATCTCAAGGTCATGAGATTGAGCCCCGCGTTGGGCTTCATGTTGAGCTCAGCATCTGTTTAAGAAGCTCTCTTGCTCTGCCTCTGCCCCTCCCCTTCCTACTCTAATAAATAAATTAATCTTTAAAAAAAACACACACAATAAAGTGGACCCTCAATAAACGTTGAGTGAATGAATAAGTTTGATGAATGCTGGCTCTGGTTAGTTTGTACCTGCTTTAGCTTTATTGGGGATAGGCCAATGGTTTCGACTAGAAGACAAAAATGACAGTGACAATTTATTAAGTCCTTACCTGTGTCATTCGTAGAGGTTTCCCCCTGAACAATAATCTGTACAAGCCACTAATGACCACCCGTTTTATATTCACTTCCCCTTGAGACCAGAAGTAGCTTTGACCTTCATTGCTCTGCTAAGCACCTGCTGCTCCGGTAAAAGGAGCAAGGAGTCCTGTGAGGGCATGGCATCAGGCCCCTGAAGAGATGCGGAGCCAAACATCACCCACTTCCCTTAAAACACAACCCGATTTTTACCATAAAAGAACATTTAGAAGATAAAATCATCTCACTCACTTTTCTGTTAACTGTTCCAGGCACCCAAGATAACAAAGGGGACTTCCCAGGCCTCACCTACCTCCCCGTCCTTTCCTTAGGGTCTATGATCCTCACCTAAAGAAAGAGTTTTCCGATGGAAATGGTTCAAATATTTGAAGGTAATTCCTTCAAATCAGTCACACTGTACAAAGAAACAGAACCTGGATCCTCAACGTACTGTTTTAAACCAGCCAATTTCTATCAGCATTCCCCAAGGTATGTATTAACATGGGTATCTCCAAGGGTAAAGGAGGCATGTGTCACCTCTCGATGTGCAGGCAATGGCACATGAAATACCTCTGTGGCTTGTTGCTGAAAAGTCACACCTCTGATCCACAGATCAGCTTAATTTAACCATTTTTCAACACGTTAATACATTTCCTTATTTTAAATTCCTGCTTAGTGGAAAGTTTCCCCATTGAGCATCTGATTTAATTTTGTCTGCTTGGATGCCCTTTAGGTAAAGGACACCATTCAATATCGGAATTAGAAGCATTCTATTCATTTTCCCCCTGCAGCCAGGGAAAGAGAAAGAGGAGTGCAGAGGCAGAGACTCAAACAACTCTAGATGCAGCAATTCTCTAGCCGCTGAGCAATGAGGTTTCATACGCTGCTGGAGGACCCATTCATCTTAATCCATCTGGAAAGAGGGCTACGCGCAATATTTCACAATCTAAGTACTTTCTGACAAATCTATTAATTATGCACTCAAACAAATTATTTGCTGCCTGTGGAGAATTGCCACTGGATTTTCTCTTGTGCCAGAATCCATGTTCTCTCTTCTGCTTTAACTCATTGCTGTCATATCGGACCAACTCATCTCGGTACCCTATTTTCAAGCATCCAACATTTTAAATTTAGACGTAGTCACTACCAGAGAGACACCAGATAGGGTTAAGGAAACACGGCGCTGAAGAGCTGAACGACATTCCCTGCCTACTCCCTGATCCTTTTTTGTCTTCCATTCTCCTTTTCTGAAGCCAAGCTTCTGGAAGACATCTCTTCTACATACTAGAACAATAGATGGGACCATTAGACTGTGGCTTACGGATGCTTCTCACCCAAGACTTCTGTTTCTCAGTTCTAAAGACAGGTCCTCCTCCACAACGGATGAAATAAGAACTTTATGAAACATGCACAGTATTTGGAAGGAAAAAAAATACATAGTTGCAATTTATTCTCATCTAACTCAGTAATTACATTTGCATTCTAGTATACCATTTAAAGATCTCAAATTATTTTTAAAGAAATAATTTATTTCCTAGCCTTAGAGATATTGTAATTATAGAAAACTACTGAAAACAAAGGGATAAACATCAAAATCATGCCAAATACCACCTTTTAAAAATATGTGTAGGTCTCTCTAGTCCTTTCATATGTGTTCAGAATATATATGCTCTGTATTGAAGAACACGAACATATCATAATTTTGTATGGATTTTTAACTTACCACTTCATACCTACTTTCTACAGTGCTAAGACCTTAGCATATGTTGGGGAAAGGGAACTAAAAACAAAACCTTTTCCCATGAAAATCCTCTCCACAAAGATTGGAGAAGAAAGACACTTTTATTACTGAAGAAACATTAACTAAAATGTGATACACACCACAAGCAATCTGCTAAGAGATGGCGAAGACAGAAAGAAACCTCACGCTTTCACACAGCCAAGCAGATACAACCCGTTACATATAAGTTTTCGAGATAAATAACAACTCATCTTCAAGGAGGAGGACTTAACAGCATCATTTGTCATAACTTTCCCTGGTAGTTGAGATGATCATCTGTTAACAAATGGGCTTCAGCCAAAGGAAAAACTGACTCCTTCTATTTTGACCATGGGAGGTCCTTTTGCTACTAGGTCCTTGTGCCTACCACAGACGGGCTCCCATCCTCCCACAGAAACTAGGAGATGGAATGCTCTCTCCCTTAATGTTTACATTTCAAAGAGATGGCTCCCAGGTCCTTGAGAAAGACATTTCTAGGTCATAAAGCTGACACAAGTTCTACTCGTTTCCAAAAGGATTTAAACATATTTCAAAGAAAAAAGAAAGTATTTGTAATTATAAGTTTTCTAAAGGAAATGCTCTAAAACCAGAAGGGGAGGGAAATCACATATTTACAAGAAGGATAATTAAACCTCTTATTTTTAATTTGTATTTGTTCTTACAACATACACATCATTTAAAAAGCTTTACAATAGTCCATCATAAAAATACAAAACAATTTACCTAACTCTCTGGGACATTGGACATTAATTTTTTAAAATTATCCTACTTTAAATAATTTTCCAATGCACATTCTTATCAATGGAGTTTTGGAGCACTATTGTTTTTTAACCACATGAATAATGACAGTGTTCCCTGTATGACAAAGACCAAAAAAAAAAAAAAAAAAATTAAATACTGCCTTCAAAAAACAGATACATGCATGCACTGGAGACACAAGCATATTCTTTTAGTGCATGTCTCACAATTTAAAAAGTACTTAGCGAATGTATCTAGTAACCAGCAGCATGCATTTAACAGCAGATTAAATGCCTAGCAAAAAGAATGTTCATTCAGTCCTAGTAAATCCTGAGTTCAAAATTCAGCTCTTTAAAGCATCCACCACCTGGCCAACCGTTCAACGCACCAAAATATGGAGCATTAATCCCCAGTTCCTGAAGCTTAGAACTGCTCCTTCTGTAAAAAGGACCAAGAACTTTGAATTTGAACGGTCCGTAGTTCTTCTGATAAGAGATCACCTTCCATATTGCAGCTGGGCGGTGACTTAGAAAAGTGATTGTGCCTCCAAGAGGAGCAAAGAGACAAATATTTTATTTTCCTCGATTAAAGGGAACGATGACCCAACACCTCTTTTTAATTTTTTTAAAGTCAAAGGGTTGCCTTTTAAGCTGGGTTGACAATTTTGCCAATTTATGTGTAAAGGAAATGAGGTGCTAGGGAACTGTAGAGCAAGCTCGTAGCAGACCCAGAACTTGCTCTCCTCACTGTGGGATTTCAAAATCCTTGTTCTCTTCGTTATAGTAGGATGCAGAGCCCGGGGGCTATTTTCTGCTTCTTGCTTTGAAAAGTAACTGTGCATCGAATTAACTGTGATTTCATAACCACTAGAAGAAAAGGAGGACACTGTAGGAAATGCAAGAACTTGTCACAGAACAAGCAGATGGCAGATTTTTTTTAAAAAATTCATAGAAAACTTCAGAATCTAGACTCAATGAATAGAGAAAGAAAATAAGACAAAGTCATTCTAAAATGCAAAATGACCAGCTTTATTTGCCAAAGCTTACTTTCAAGAAAGCCAAAACAAAAAATAAAAAACCCTACCAGCCTGGATAATATGTTTCCTGGAATATTTGCAATGAAATGGCAAGAATTTCACAGATCGCCCAAAAACCGTACTTACATGAACTCAATTTATTTTCCCAAGTTTAGGAATTATCATTAGACATTTGCCTTAAATTAACAAAAGGAAAAAAGTAAAACACTATAATTTATAAATAACAATTCATCTCAAGAGCAGTAACAAACAACTGATTCTTAATTTTTTTAAGAACTTATCTCATTATCAAATTGCATACATTATGTTGGACTGAAGACAGCATTGCAACTATCATTTCTTTAAAGGATGTTACTTCTTTTGCTAATGTCAAGTTCTCAGTCCCTAAAGACTGAGTTTGTTAATCATTAACGTAACTCTCGGCGAAAGATGGAGAAACGTGCTATCAATACTTATTTTATCTATTTTTTAAAGATTTTATTTATTTGATAGAGAGAGAGAGAGAGAGAATCACAAGTAGGCAGAGAGGCAGGCAGAAAGAGAGGGGGAAGCAGGATCCCCACTGAGCAGAGAGGCTGATTTGGGGCTCGATCCTGGGACCCTGAGATCATGACCTGAGCTGAAGGCAGAGGCTTAAGCCACTGAGCCACCCAGGCACCCTCAATACTTAGTTTACTCTTAAAGGACTATGTTTAATCATTAAAATAGTCCTTTTTGAACAAAGTATAGAATTTCAATCAAACCATGATTGAAAGTAGAACAAAAAATGTTCAGTTATTGAAACAATATCCTCTGCGTTAGCTTTTTCCGAGAGATGCAGTAGCATAGTATCCTAATCAATCCAGGTTTGAAACAGCATATGCCTTGAATGTAGAATGCTAAGTTCTACAAATCAGAGAGGGAAAAAATCAGCAGACAAATTGTATGACTGAAATCGAAAGAGCCAATAAGAATTTCTCCAAAAGCACACAAAGGTACTCTGTTATTGAAATTGTTACTGAAATTAAGCACTGTAGACTGTCCAGAGATAATAGTTTAGAAATTTCCTGTACAATGAATTTTGCAGACTTTGTGATTCTGAAATCAAGATAATTTCCTGAAATCACTAACTTTATTAAGATACCAAAGTATATCAGTCTACTAATATGACATTCAAAACTATTTATATTTATGTATAAAGAATGAAGCAGTTAAGTGACAGACCCATGGGTAAGATGCTATGGGAATAATGCAATCAGGAGCGTGGCCTCTGTCCATCCCTATATCTATCCTCCATGTAGCCTAACGGGCTCACCTTAAGCTTCGAAGAGAAGGAAGAATCGAAAAAACGAGGAGGCTGACTCAGATGACCATCAGGATAGTTTTGGAATGCAAGGAGCAAGTGAAGCAGGAGTTCAGGATGGGATGGCCATTGGGTAGGTAGACGGTACAGAGAGCCTCTTCATGTCAGGATCAAAGGGAGCAGCAAAATGAAATCCTGATGGCCAAGCAGCAAGAGGGCAGCAAGCAGTAGCCACTGCAGCAAGTTCAACAGAGGGGTGGCCCCAGGCAGATCTCCCATGCACCCTGGAGAGACTTCAGTAGGGGATTAGCTGTTCACTAGCAAGTAGATTTTAGAGTTAATGAAAGGGAGAAGATGTGTTAATGGGATAGAACGCGTACCCACTCTTCCAGCAGCCCAGAGCCCTGAAATTTACACAATGCGTTGTATTTCCACCATCTTGAAGTCATCGAGTTTAAGACTTTCCTTCTGATCACTGCCAATAAAATGTTTCAGACTCATGACAAGTTTCCAAAGGAAGACAAACATACCTACATCCAGAAGTTCCACATCGTGACCCACTGTGGAAAGCAGTCCCGTTAAAAAAGCCTGAAATTAAACATGCCTCAATGCATTGTTTAATCTGCCAGCCTCATCAGAATCTCTGAAGGGAGAGTAAGAAACAGATCACAGAGAGGAAAGGACAGGATCAAAGATTAATTAAGCACCTTCAATGTACCAAGCCTTGTTCCAGGGATGTAACAACGTCATCCAACTTAACTCTCACTTCTACAGAAAAGAATGAGTGACCATCACTCTCTCAACAGATAACGAAGTGGGATTCGGAGCTTACAAACTTGTCCTGTAACTAGCCTATAACTAGATGCTGTTTGCTTCCTTGTGTTTATACTCAGAGCCATACCCTGAGTATAAACATGTCCCTAACATTACTCTATTTTCCCATGTCTCTCTTTTCCAGTCTGAGGCAAGAGAGCCATGCAAATCGTGTTGAAGCAAACAGCCTGCATGTCAGCAGCAAGAAGGTGACAACCCAAATATTCTGAAGGTTTCACCAACTGAAATAGTTCACCACCAACACAAGGAATGGAGCCAGGCTAGCTTAAGCCCAACACAGAGCTTCCACAGGGGAGAGCTTGCATAATGAAAAGGAACAGGAACCCCCAGGGCTCAAAGGAAGACAGCAACCATATTTACTCTGGGGAACAGAAACAAAAGGGCCAGGTCACCAAGGCTCTCCTTTGCAGGATCAATCAGCTGCAGATTTACTTCCGCCATCTGATCACACCAAATTCAGGTTCAGGAACAGAGTGTGACTGGGGCACAGCCCGGGTCATGTGCCCACGCCTTGGCAGGGGTGAGGAAGGCTCCCTAACTGAGCACAGGCCAGTAGGCCTGCAGCAGGGAAAGAGACGTCCCCCACAGGAAAATCAGAGTGCTGGGCTGGCGAAGTAACAGATCCCCACTATGATAACGAAAGGTCTCCTGCGCCCTCACAAATGTCCTCCCTTGTCACATTACAGTGAGTGGTTTCTGCTTACTCACATATTCCTCATCCCGAGCCCTCGGAAGCTGAGGCAGAGCCCCAGAGAACTCTGTCTCCCTCACTATCACCACACACCAGAACTACTTCCAGCTTTGACTCATTACACACATCCCTTCTATCTTACCCACCAGAACATGATATATATGGTAATTTATTTCAGTATTTTGTACTTGCTGCCACCCCCTCACGTCCTATATCATTTAAGCGGAGCTCTGCATCAGCAGCAACGAACACTAAGACCCACCCCTCAGTCAGAGGGAGAAAAGGACTCGAACCCCCCCTTTCCCTCCTTCAGAAGGAGTCAGCCTAGCCACAGCCCAGATAGTACAGGCTAGCCTCAAACCCTCTGCCCACATCTGTCTTCCTGAGAATGCTGAGTTCTACAAATCAGAGAGAGTGAGAGTAACAGCAGTCAGACCGTGTAACTGAAATCGAAGAGCCAGTGAGAACCGCTCTGGAAGCACACAAAAGCGCTTCTGCAAAGATCCTCTGCTATTGAAATTAAGGACTATAGATTGTCCAGTGATAATAGGTTAGAAATTTCCTGAACAATGAGGTGGAATGATTCTGAAATCGAGATCGTTTGTTAAATCATCTACTTCATTAAGATACCAAAAGGGTTTTCAGTATTAACATGACACTCAAAATAAAAACACGGGCAAATCCTGTCTTTACAAATTAACAGAAATCTGTGTAGGGGGAAAGGGAGGAAGAGACGGTTTTGCCAGCAAAAGGAAGGACACAGAGGATCTGCTTTTACCTGGTGGCCTCTGGAGATGAGTGTATGACAAGCTCTCAATTCCTGTAACTCAGACTTTGGACAGAGCTCTCCGCAGACTGATTTGCAGGGAGACATAACCTCCCTCCACTGTATTTACTAGCTACTGTGAACTTGGTAGGAAAACCTGGAGGCAATACAAGGTCAGGCAGAGTGCAGTGCACAGACACGGAGGTCTACTTCCCCCCCAACCCCCACAAAGTGGTCCCACCCATTGCATGGTGACCCAAAGGGAATGGGGCTAAGAGACATATTAGGAAAAGTTGGCTGTGAATAAAATGGGACGGTTGTGATGTCGTTTTGTGCTTATTTTAAATTTCTAGTAAAGTTGTGTTTCCAAGGAGAGAGCAGAGAAGTGTAGTGGGAGGAGAGGGAGTAAGAGGGTCGGTCACTAAATAATAACTTTCAAGGCAGAACTTCGAACATTCAGTGTTAAGTGGCTTGTATGTTATGAACTGAAGCTCTTCATCTCCTCAAACTTGACAAAGACCTGCTTCAGATAAAGGTCTTACTGGGGCAGAAACCTCTGTGTGTGTGTGTGTGTGTGTGTGTACAAATGCATGTGTGTGGGAGCGGGGGAGGGGGAGGTGTTAAACTGGCTCATTCCTGGCACTGGCCAGACAAGCGAATCTCCCTTAGTAAGAGCTCAAGAGGTGGGCTGCCACAGTAGCATTTTGGTTTCATATGCGGAAGACTGTATCCCTAGGATTTTAGAATGACAAAAAAATGACCAGCTAGTCATTGTGAATGGCTCCTAAAATGTTTTCATGTTCTCATTTTCCTGAACAGGACCCCAGTTTAAAAATGGATAGCAGCTCCTGCTACCTGTTAGAATAAAACTAACTATATCCTTCTTTTCAGCCCCATGTCTTCCATTAACTAGTCCCAATTAACCTACTGGAACTTTTCTCTTCCCCACTCATGGAACTCTGGTTTAGCCAGGATGATAAATTCCATATATGTTTCATATTCCATATATGTTTAACTCTTTCCAGAATTAACACCTTTGTGACAATTTCACACACTGGGAATAGCCTCAATTCAAATTCTTTGTTTTCATTAAGCTCATATTAACCTTTAAAAGTCTCACTGCAATTAATTCCTTGTCGCTATGCTACCTTCAGATGTCCTGTAATTATTCACACATGTGTTGTTTTTACCTCCACAAACAGATCGTGGGCATTTTAAGAGCAACAACCAATACGTCCACGTCTCCGTGGCTCTAAACTCTTCAAGCCCTGAGGAGGATTGTAGTACACACTCAACCATGTTTTGCTGGATAACGAAGTAGACCTCTTTCAGTGGAAAGGGGCTGTACTCGAGGCACAAGAGAGGGACATTAGGGAAAGGAGGTAGTTTAAAAAAAAAGTAAAAAACAAAACTATCACTGTCCTACCCCAAGAGACTCCCACTCAACTGTGGAGACACTACACCCATGTGAAAATGAAACAAGAAAACATGGACACAAACATTCATATTCTTACCTCAAAGAAATATAAGCAACCTAGGTGTCAGTCTTTTGATCCAATGTGCACTCGTGCCTCTGCATCTACCGGGGAAAGTTCCAGGGGCTGATGGAATTGACCGAACCCCAGGGACGTGCCTGAGGGCTGGGGCAGCTACACCAGGCTGGACCGGGACAAATAAATGTCATGTAGCTTTAGGAGAAACCCCTACACGAAACACGGCTGAAGCCGTCCGAACGGGAGGCCACAAGTGTGATGCTGCTGGCTATTACCCAGGACTTCTGTGAAGCCAGATCTAGAAGGTTTTTTGTTTTGTTTTAGCTTTACTGACATTGAATTGGTATGCAGAAAAAAAACCTTCACATAAATCATGGATACATTTTGTATACAATCTGAACATTTGTATACACTCGTGTTACCCTCACCACAATCAAAGGGATCAATATAGCCAGCATCTCCCAAAGTTTCTTTATGTCCCTTTGATGCTTCTGATGGTTGTGCATGTGTGTGTGCACATGTGTGAAGAACATTTACCATGGGATCTATTATTTGAACAAACTTTTAAGTGCACAATACCCTACTGTCAACCATAGGCACAATGTTGCACAGATTTCTGAAACTTACTCATCACGGATAACTGTAACTTTATACTGAAGACCCATTTTAAGAGCAGAAGCCGTCACACTGCTGTGACATGCCCTCTAGAGGTCGGTGGAGAGTAATGCTCCACTGTCCGGCCCCACAGGGATGCTAGTGCAAAGCCAGTAGCACTTTCCTACTGGATAGTCCAATCACCTTGGAAATGCAGAAAAATGTGAAGCCTCACTCTGCTTGATTTTTCCAACTCCCTTAGAAAGCCTTGTGGGCTGCTTTATTTCTCATCAGTACACTTATCGCTACCTGCCGTAGTCTCCTTTTGTCAATTGTCTCATTTCTCCCATTAGAATAGAACAGCTATTTAGTCTGCTTTGTTTTGCAGCTTCTAGAATGTACCTGGGCACCTGGTAATTGACCTTGGATGTGTTGAATAAATGTGTTATTTTTTGATAATCAGATTAAATAAATAGTAGTTCAAGACGTATTTTAGTACCTTTTCATCTTACCTCGTAGAATCTTCCATCCCCACTGAATACACAGAGCCTCGAGTTTGTTTAATACTCCAAGAAAAAACCATAGCTCTTCCTCAAGGTAGTTAGGATAATTAACTAACACAGTATAGCGTCTGCAATTGAAAATTACTTCAGGAAATTTTACCTTTACTACCAGAAACCACGGAATTCTCCCCTCTCAAATACACACTTAACTTTTTAAATGGTAAAACACTTATTTACCATCAATGATGAACAACGACCTTGTCTTAGGCGCACGTGCCTTTACAGCCGAGAAACGCAGCTCTTGATAAGTACTCCTAAAAGGCATGCTAATTAATTAATGACTCCTACAATAGACATTCTCTAATAGGGTATGATACCTTTTATAGTTAAGGACTACAATGCCTAGATCCCGAATGGTGCTAATATGAATTGCAAATATGCTAAATTTATTAATATCATAAATAACCAGTGTTAAAATTAAACTACTTGTATTAATAACATTTCTGTTGTGTTAGAAGATCATGAATGCCCTTATGCTTTTACTTAACTTGTTCCTATGCTCAACTTATGAATAAGCTAGGATACCTACATATGATAAGAGTTCAGAAGGACCCAAATTTTTGTGCTTTTTTTAACTTGATGCTGACTTGTCTCATTTTCCCTGCCTTAAAGTCCATTATTGCAGCTCCATCTGACATCTGCCCCTCTGGTCCTTCCCATGTTCAGACTTGACAAAGCACACAGAAGATTTTATCTATGGTTTTGAAAGTGAGGAGAGAGAGCAACACTTTCCTGTTTTTCTCTGTGGGTTTTAAAACTATTTTCTAACATGCAGGTGTGAAACTTACGTTTTAATGGAATGCTAAACATCTAATGGACAGAGTTAGGAGGAACAGAATTCTCTGAAGAGTAACCAAACTGAACACATTTTGCTCCACCTTTTCAACACTGGTCGTGCTGTCCCTTCCACTGTTGTCTTTATATTCTTCCCCAATATCCCTCTGACAGTATTTCACTTCTGCTTTCACTTGAACCAACTACTCATATTTTCATCATTTATCTCCTCTTGTCTCCTCAGGTTTCCTATGCCTCAATCCTCTCCCTTTTACAGGCTCTTCAAACTCTTACATCACAGGAAAGAGCACAGGTGGGACCACAAAGCCGGACAGGATGGAAAACCTACCTGGTCTCAAACTTGGAAATTTCCTCCATCCCATTTCCAGTTTGTCAAGACAGGACTCTGGTGAACTGTCTCATCATCAACCCCCTGAGCAAAAATTACTAAGCCCCTCTTCAGTATTCTTTCACCCTTTTGTTAATGCTGTCATTATATTTATCTAACACTTAAGAATAAATGTTGTACCCTCATTCTTTCTGTTTCTAGTTCAAGAAGCTTCTCTTGGGTGCCTGGGTGGCTCAATGGGTTAAGCCTCTGCCTTCAGTTCGGGTCATGGTCTCAGAGTCCTGGGATCCAGCCCCGCAGCATCGGGCTCTCTGCTCAGCAGGAAGCCCGCCTCTCTGCCTACTTGCGATCTCTCTGTCAAAGAAGAAAGAGAAAGAAAGAAAGAAAGAAAGAAAGAAAGAAAGAAAGAAAGAAAGCAAGCAAGCAAGCTTCTCCTTAGAGCAGCACCACCCAGTAGAATTTCTGTAAAGAGGAAATGTCCTATCTGCAATGCCTAATGTTAACCACCAGCCACATGTGATTACTGAGCCCTTAAAAGGTGGCTAGCATGAGAAAGAAACTGAGTTTTTAATTTTATTAAATTTTCATTAATGTAAACTTAAATAGTTACATGTGGCTTGAGGCTACTGTATTATACAGTGCAGACTTCAGAGTAACAACCTTGGCTGCTTTCAGCATCGCCTGAGAAATCCTGTACATTTTTCGCCCTGTGGTTACAGTATATTTTCTGATCTCAGTTTTGTTCAAGGATAGTTTTGTTCATTTTAGAATCCTTTTGATCCCACGTAGACTCGTTTTCTTCAAGATGCTTTTTCTGTTTTTGTTCTGGCCTTTCTCATATTACAGATTTCCCTCTAATCTGATCCTTGATTCCCTCCCTTCCCACATATAAGAATGTGGGAATTTATAACCAAACAGAAGTCTGTGCTTGTGGAGATGGCGTGCGGACGATGGTCTTTATTACATATTGAAGTGAATGAAATAGTGTTTGCCTGTTTATTTTTTAAATTAGAGAATCCCCATGTTACTTCATTCAAGTTGTTAGATGGAGTAGAACACAATTTTCCAAGATCTGACTTGGAATGTATAAGTCTTGCTAGCCTATCTGGAGACATGATAAAAGAAAACAGCAGGAAAGGAATGGTCTCAACCTTCAGTGTTTAATACTCATTTCCCATATCTTCAGTTGGGAACTCAGTTCTATTCCTGTGGTCTTACAGTGCCAAGATCTTCTGGTATCCTCACCAGAGGAAATAATCTCCTGTCTACCTTGAGAGAGAAAGGCGATCCCTTTGCTGGGAAATATTGAGGAGGAAGTTTTGGTGTTATAATTGCTTCTGAAACAGCCTTTCAGCCATTACCTAGGAGTGCCTTGAGGGTCCTTTCATACAAAACAGGTGGCTTTTCAGATGTTCCTACTGTCAACAGACGAGTCTACTTTCTGGGGACTTCTAAATTACCACTCATCCCCTCTTATTCTGTTCATCTCTTTTTATAATGTCATCCTAAGAGGAATGTGTTCAAGCTACCATTTTTAACCACAAATAGGTCAACCTATCTTTCCACTGAAATGTGACATTTTGTGTGTGTGGAGTGGAGGAATCGTGTCGACCCCTATGTTTCTCGGGTATGGTTCACTGACCAAGGTAGGCGTTCTAAAATATTCACCAAGTGAACAGATAAATCCACAAACAGACCAATCAATGGAGGCAGGAGCAGACAGATGGACGCATAAAAGACAGCATCTTTTTGGTGGCCTGAAGAGATTGTGAGACCCATTATATAAACAGGGGCCAGTTGTCTTTTGAGACAGCAGGTTTTTATACTGGCCTCTAAGCCCTGTGAAGAAATGCAGCAGCTCTTCTGCTCACCAACTGTTTGCCCAGTTTGAAAGATCAGACACTGACACTGAGTAGGCCCTGAATGTGATTACTTGCCCCCTTTCAATGCTTTCTCCTCCCATCAGGGCTATACAGAATCCTCAGCCCCTACAGCAGCCAGCTACCTCCTCCAGGTATCTTGTCATGAAAAGCATTACAGAACGTCAAGATCATCGCTCCTTCTCCTGGAAATGTGTGAAGCAAGGTTGCTACAGTGAGAGACAGCGCCTTGCAATGCAGATTTCATGGTTCTTCTATGAAGCGTTGTAAGGTAACAGTCCACTTTTCAATGATTTTTACTCTGTAAACGAGTTTTTGATTGCATCTAGCATACAATACCATAGCGGCAGAATTCATGAATATTTTACTTACACAGGGAAAGGGAAAACTAGTCTGCCTAGTTGTTATTTTGTAAGGTTTTAGACTGAGTTCTCTCCCCCCCACACCACCTCCCAGATTTTTTTTAAAGCCCTACATTAAACAGCTGCTTTGAAAGTTTCTCTTTGCCTTTAAGTGTTTTCACATTTACACCCTGTGCTCCTATGATCTAATACAATTAAGCTATCGGGAGGAAATCATCACATCAGAAAGGGCTGGGGAAGCACTGGAAAGCACCAGACATCTCGCTAGAAGAGCATCTCTGGGGAGTTCGCTCCGGGAAAGAAGCAGTGGGTGGAATTGCGGAGCTCCTTGGTCTGTGAAGCTGACGCCTGCCTTCCTACACTTGTCTTCTTTACATAAGCATCTTCCCTTTTAGGCAGCCCACGGAGGCACTGAGAGAGAAGCCGGCAGGCACACTGGTCAGATCTAAATATTCTGAGGAGGAGATCAAAATAAAATGCTATCTATCTGAGTGAATGACCTTCTAACATTTAAAATCTTGAGCTGCTTCATGAGTGCTTTCATTTCCCACCTTACTCCCCACCCCAGTTTCTGATCCATTTAGAAATTTTAACTTCGAGGAGGCGGAATGTGCTTCAGATTGTGAACAAGCTCAAACAGCAAAAAGACTAAGTCTCGTTCTTTTTTTCTTTTTCTTCTTCTTCCCCCTCCCCCACCCCCCCCCTTTTTTTTTTTTTTTTTGCATTAAGTCCTTCATCCTAACTAAAAATGTGAAGGAGGTCCGCTCTCAAGTGCACCTCACTGGGAATTTATCCCGCAGTGACTGACTACTCAATCCAGACAAATGTATTTTCTCCTATTTAAACACCTTGTGTGTTTGTTTGTTTGTTGTTTTTGTTTTTGATGCTTGGCTGAGATTCATGGCAAATGTAAAGGGATTTCTTTTCATACCCAGTTGTCACTCTAGTGAGTCTCCAAAGGACTTGGATGATTTTGTTTAAAATAGCAGATTCGTGGGCACTATTCTGTATTTCCAAATCAGAGTGTCTGTGAGATTCTAAGAAATACATCAAGTCTAATTCCAAAAAGCAACAAGGGGCGGACAAGAAATAGAAAATATTTTGGTTTCGTGAACTGAAACACTACGGACTGGCGGCATCAGGCAAATCGAAACCTGATCAAAGTCTCCCCCTCATCTCCACTTCCCTATCCCTGCCCCCTTCCACCTCATGTGTCTTTTGTTCCTCACCTATTTATCTAAGGCTTACATTTAATTTCAGCTTGAAAATGCCTTTCATTTAGTCCCCATGTGCGGCACGGAATTTTGAATGAAGTAGGTAGCCCAAAAGTGTTAACAAGTATCTGACTATGGTGAAGAGGGCAGAGGAGCGGAGCTTTGAAAACTCACTGAAATATGATCAAAGCTGATCAGGGCTTCGGGGAGAACTTCAGAATAGGAAGAAGTGTTAGAGTACGGGATACTTTAAGCACATTTTTGTATCCTGAGAAGCATGATTTACTTCCATGATGACACAGGGTAGCTTTTTTTTAGATGAGTGGATTTTGTCTGCGGAGTTACTCAACCAGATCACCTTTTACCAAAGATGCCTGCATTCTCTGTTCTTTGGCTTTCTCTGGTCACTTTCGGAAGTGCTCTTATGCTCTTCCACTCTCCACACAATAGAAGGAACATCTCAAGTAAGTCGAAGAGAATGATGATGAACAAAACACAAAGAGCTATGATTTTTGGCAGGTGTTTACAAGAGGACACACTTTCCTATTCTGAAATGATTACAGAAACTCCCCTGCTTCTTATCCCTGTGTCCCTTTTCTCCTGCTTTCTTTCTTCCTTTCGTAAATGTTTGGGCTTTAACAAGGTACAATAGTAATGATCCAGAATCATTCATCATCAAGTCCATTTTGCTTCTTGTGTCAAATGGCTAGAAAACTAGTATCTGCCTAAGATCGTTCTTGTAGAAAGTCAATGGGATGATACCTGAAAGGCACAGAGCTTTAGATCTGGTGCAGAGAGCTAAGTAAATATTCACTGTACTCATAAAGCACCCACAGCTTTTAAGAGGAGTCAGGGTGTTTCTAATATGAAATTGATGTCAACCTTAGAGTCCCAATTTCAAATGGAAATTGCTGAGAGATCATGCAGGATTAATGAATTAATCCATGCAGGATTAAATGAATACCCTGTGGTCAGTAATTTAATAATAAACAGTATTCTATGTATCAGGCTTTTCTTATTTTGGAGTCAGCAAAATGTTCATACCATTTAAGGCCCACTATTAAAAGATGTTACTTGAGTATTCCAGCCAAAACACACTGCTATCTAAACAAGACAGACATGCTGAGAAGGACACATCTTTTTAGCCATTTTGAAGCTAAAATGTAAATGACCCTGAATTTAAAACACATACAACCTCCAAATACCTAACTTTCTCCTTTGGAGTAACTACTTTTGATCCCAAAACTGAGCTGATAATCATGTATGTTTAATGTTTCTAATCAAGCCAAAGGCACCTGTATTTCTCTCATTCCACAGAAACGCCAGCTGTTAGTTATCCACAATAAATGGGATTTCACATTTTGTGACAAGCCTATTAAGAGGAAAGTACAAATGCTAGTCTGAAATAGAGAATAATAATAAGTTATCAAAAGACTTTTTCTCTCAAATATACATCATTATGTTTATTATGCTCTTTCTCCTTTGGAGAATTTTGTCTTCTAAGGAAGATCGTGGCATTAACAAGAGGATATATCAGAAAGCATTTTTTAGAAAATATTTCAGCTGCAAAGCACCACTCTCTATATTTATTGCAATACCCATTTCCCACTACGATCAACCCCCAACCTGATCCATTTCCAGACCTACCGTCTAATCGTATGTGAGAGAAACCTAGTCGTTATTCCTCACATCTTTCTTGCCTCACCATCTGTAGCCAAGTTCTGTCAGTTTCATCTCCGAGACATTTGTCAAGTCAAACCATCTCATTCCACACCCGTCATTACCATCGTAACCTAAGCCACTTTCTCTCTTACCTGGTTTACAGCGGTACCACCAAAACCGGTTCATCTCCGGCTCGTCATCAATCCTTTCTCCTTAATGCAGCTCAAATTAGTTTCTTTGGATTGCAGTCTCGATCATATGGCCCTTAAGCATACCTTACTTTCCTTAAGGAAGAGAGAAAAACCCTCAGCTTGGCCAACAGGTAGAGGCAGACTTTGCAGGGCCTAGCTCCTGACCTCCCCAAAGTCTGTCTGATTTTCTTCTTCTAGCCTTCTGTACTAATTTCAACAAGAATGTATGCATTCATTGTAAGGTACAATAGTTCCTCTCCTCCAATTACCTTGCAATGAGCTAATGAAGTTATTTTGTTAAAAAAAATTTTTAAATAATAAATCTGATTCAACAAACTGAGGACTAGGATTTGGGCCTTCACAAACATTGGAAAGCAAGTTGGACCAAACCTCGCCAACTTGGGTGAACTGCTTCACTTCTAAGTCTTTTCCCTTCTGTAAAACGGGGTTGACACCCGACATATGTGGGCTGTGGGAATTTAATGCAATTATGTACATCAATACACAGCATAACATGTAGCTTTGTTCCTCTTCCCAATTTTTTTTTTCTTTATTCAGGTGCTTTACTAATATGGCTTTGAAAGGAGGAAAACACTCTTCAACTAGCTCCAGCTCAGAAACATGGAATATTTTTATACTGCGAAGGATGTAAAGGTCATTGAGTTCAAAATCCTCATTTTACAGATGAGAAATCTAAGGTCCCAAAGTGAGGCCCCAGGTCGCAGAGCTAGTTAGTGAGACAGCTGAGACCAAAAGAATGTCTTCAGAATCTCACTTTAAGCCATTTTGTATTATATCACACTAATTTGGCTAGATTTCTTTTCTAACTTTTTTTTTATGTTTGCATATTTCAATTTAGAATTAATGACTACAAATGTAGATCTAAATTTGGGCTTAAATTCACTTCTTAATTTTCAGAAAAATCCTAACTACAAATAGATTATGCCAAAGAGATAAGACGTTGAAGGAGAAGATTTTAGCTTGATTCCTAAATCTGCTATTTATTAACTGAATAACCTTGGGCAAGTCATTTTAATCTCTCTGAGCCTCCATAACCTCATTTGTTAAATGGGAAATGTAACACCTACCTCAAATAATTACTGTGATGATTATATATGAGATTAACTCTGAATGCAAAGAGCCGAATTAGAATAGTGCTGAGAAGCTGGTAAGTCCATAAAAAGTTAAGTTCCTCTCCCTCAGCATATGCAGAATCAAACCCCAAAATAAGCCCAGACTCATACTTTGGAAGGTTTCACGTGAGAACACCTAAACCAAGGTGCAAGGAATAATAATGGGGACTTGTGCGGTTGTGATTGCTAATAGAATTCAGAATATCAGTTTAAGTTTGTTTTCAAAGTTAAACAGAAATTCGGGCACCTTTAAAGTGTCTTTGAAATGAACTGGCTTTCTTCCACTCCTATTTCCATTGAAAAATCACATATAAATTCCTCTTTTTTGATAACGAGAGAAAAGAGAACTATCAGCAGGAAAATTTTACCTATGATTGATGCTTCCAGTCAACTTAAAAAAGCAAGTATCTCAGATGTAAAAATTCTGACACATCACTTTCTGACAAAACTACATAAAACAGCCACAAGTTTAATCCATTAACTCAACTCTGTAAAATGACAAAATTAAGTCTTTGATATTAATAATCTTCAAACAGTTCTCTTCCTCCCCAGTTCTCACAACCAAGTCTTTTTTTTTTTTCTTTTTTCTTTCATTAACTGGGTGGGATTGAATTTTACTTTGCTTTTGAGTGGCAGTATAAATAAATACACTACAAGTTTACTTCCTGGGCATCAGATCATGGTGCTAAATTGTGC
Source organism: Mustela nivalis (assembly GCF_964662115.1). Lineage (NCBI taxonomy): Eukaryota > Metazoa > Chordata > Mammalia > Carnivora > Mustelidae > Mustela > Mustela nivalis. Next base: position 50,644,111 of record NC_139032.1, read on the forward strand.
AATCCAGGCAAACAGAGCTGGGGTAAAGGTGGGAAATAGAATTGCTTTCCTCCAAGATCGCCAGGGGATGCCTAATATTTTAACCTGTATCTTGAATTCTTCTATTTAGTTTCTCACAATATTTTCTTGTAATTATAAGGAGACAAGTTTTGTAAAAGAGAAATATGAATACATTTCAGACCCTATTTGGTGGCCTGAACAGAGGCAAAGTTGTAGAACAACAAATATATATGGGTTACACAACTTGTTAATAATGGCACTGCTACAAATAATTTTTCTCACTGCCAGTCCAGAGCTCTTCTATTTGTGACAGAGTGAAATAGTGAAATGTATCAACCCAAGAGGAAAAAAGCATACCTATTCCTCAAGTGCAACTAAAAGACCAGTCTCTGGTTATTAATTTATACCAGTATAGATTCTAACCACCCCAATAAATTAAATTTCTTAGCATTAGTTTTATATCTTGAAATCACTGAAATTGTGTGTGCATAAACCAGAGTTTGATGAATAGAAATGTGTGTGTGTGTGTGTGTGTGTGTGTGTGTGTGTGGAGCATGCATATGTATTGGAAATTTTACTTCTAACAAGTCAATAGTAGTAAAAGCAATGGAAAAGTCAGGTTCCAGATTTCTTTACAGCCAACAAGATTTGTCACTTGGTTGAGGATCAGATATATGGCATGAAAGAGAGGACTTAATTTTTTTTGTCCTGAGAAACTGGGAGATTAGAGATGAGAGTTGCAGAGATGGACAGATTATGGGAGGAACAGGTTTTCTTAGAATATGGATGTGAATCAAGAGCCATTTCCAGACATTTTAAGTTTCTTCATTAGAAATCCAGGTGGTGATATAAACTGACAAACATAGGAGTCCAGAATTCAGAAGAAAGGTTGTGTTGGAAGATATAACGGTGGAAGTATATGAAGTTTGTACAACCTTGAGGTTGGATAACTACGGAGTGAGACTATAGAAGCAAAGAGTTGGATCCTGGAGCACATCCATGCTTAGCAGTCCCAAAGATCAAGAGGAATCAATAGAAGAACTTTAAAGAACCAGCAATGAAGTAGGAGAACTACTGGAAAGAAGCTTCAAGAGGTCAAGCAAAGAAATGTTTCAAGAAGAGTCTTCAGCTCTGCCCACTGCTGCTAAGGTGAAGACTGAGGCTTGACCAAATATGGCACAGACAATGCCACTGATGCCTTATTAAGATCATTTTCTGGGAGTAGTGAACAAATTCATTTCTGAGCGATGCAAAGTGAAGAGAGAATGTTTTGCTAAACAAGAGAGCAAGAGAGCTGAGAAACTAAGGAGGGTCAACAGAATATTTTAATGGATATTATTGCATATGCCTATTAAATGATGCAGGAAAAAGAGAAAATTCGATAATATGGGAAAGAGAGGAAAGGCAGACACCAAACTACAGAAGAGAAAATGAATTCCAGGAGACCAGAAGCACCAGGAGTAAAAAGGAATACAAATAATGTCATAACAAAGGCATAAGAAAGGCAAAATACAGGGTTCAACCAGAGAAAAAGGTATATTAGTAGTAGGACTGTGTGCAAGTTTTCTTGCATTTGTTTCTATTTCTTTAATAAAACACTAAGCAGTTAAGAAAATATATATATATAAGAAGGGAGAAGGAGATACTGATGGCTTGAAGGCATAGGAGAAGGTGCAAAATATTTACTTGATAGCATGAAACTAGGGAAAAGTAATGGGATATAACAAGGCAACACATATCTTCCATGAATTTAAAGTGAGACGAGACTATGTGGCTGTGTGCAGGTGTGTGTGTTTTGTTTTTCCATTCATACTTCTGTGTCAGTACAGCTGAGAATAGACTGGAATTTCAATGTTACCAGGTAAGGATGACAGAGGGAGACAGTGAGGGACAGAGGAATTGGAATTTATGCCAGAAAGTGATTTTAAGGACAGACCTTGTAATTATGCCAAACAAGAAAGGAAATGAGGTTAAGGAGTGAAAAATGGAAACCATCAAATGTTTGAAGGAAGCATTAGATTTTAAGAATTGTTTATAAGAGGACAAGAAAAGAAGTTAGATGGAAAGATGGGGGTTGTGACTGGCAAGTGTTTGAAATTTGGATTATGGAAGAGCTAGAGTTACTAGTAGTAAGAAGAGAATAGTATGACCATACGACCATCAGTGTGGGTAGTTAGGGTGAAGTACAAGTGAAAATTGGAAAGGAGGTGCTCCAAAAGCTCAGAGGACAGCTTATGGTAAACATCTTCTCTGTGGATATTGAAATGTTCAAAATTTATGATAGAAGAACTGTTGATAAGAACCCATGAGCCAGTTTCTAAAATCCTAAAAGAAAGAGTAGCAATGACCAAAAGCTCTATGGATGGTTATAATGATCAAATAGCATACTCCTCTATGGTACAAGAAAATTAATGAATATATATTCATTCAGGCATCAAATATTAGAACATAGACCAATGTATTTTTCAGATAGTGTTCAGACTATACATGACTTTGAACATGACAGTTATGGCAAAGATTATACAACAGACTGTTTCATGATAGGCCTCTTTCTACTAATGTGACTGAAACAAGATTCTATTTCACTTCCATATAAGCCGGTTCTTCAGACCCTGGGTGCTTTCTTTTGAAGATGGCTTATTGTTATTTGGGTATGTTTGACTTTTTTACTTTTAACATACCAAAAGTACTCATTTACACCTCCATACCCAACTTCATTTTTTAAATTTAAGGTAGAGGAAAGTTATCACAATGTCCAGAATAAAGAAGGAAACAAAAATAACAGATTTGGAGATAAAGAAGGAAAATTTCTAAGTATAAGAACAAAGTTTCTTTGATCACAGTGTCATGTGCCTGGGGTGAATTCTAGGTGTATGTCAAGGTCATTAGACCTTGGCGTCGCCCCTACACCATGGAGTGAATAGGTGCTCATGGCAGGCACCTGGACTTCAACTTCCATTCCTGACTTACACTCTGGTTAAATGGAGCTTAGCCTGCTCAGAAGGAATCCCAAAACAACCAAACCTAGCCCATTCCAACCCAGAATTCTTAGAAACTAAACCTTGATCTCATATCCCTCACTACTAGCCAGCAAGTAATTTCAAACTTGACAGACCATGTGGACCCCTAATGCCCTATCTTCAATTACTACCACCTGGAGACTTCTGATTAGGACTCAACCTATGGGACCCCTCTCGATTAGGGAGCTGTAGATCATGTCTGAACTCACCACTTTCTTCCCACAGTCCCATCCCCCTATGGCGAGCTCTATAATCCAATGGGTTCTCTGGCCTTGGTCTTATATAGTACTGGCTTTGCATACTCTTGTCTCCCACTCTCATTGATTATTTCTTGCCAAGCTCCTAGATGCACCCTTGGGCCTACCTTGTCTAGGTCATGATACACTAGATTATGTGATGCTCTGTCTCTTGGTTGGTTGGTTCCAGAGCCTTGGTATGTCAATCATTTCAAAGCTGGATACTTTTCCCATAAGCCAAGGCAAACACCTATGTATCTTTGTGCATTCTTTGACTTCACAGAAAAAGCAAATGTTAGAAGGCAAAACTAATAAAGGAGTAAGAATAGAAAAACAAAAAATAGAAGAAGGTATATAGTAAATGTATTTATTTCCTTTTCAAAGGAAATAAATGAGCACATATTAATTTTTGTGTGACTAGTTTACATATAATAGGGTATAAAACATGTTTTATCCTAGAGAGAAGCTAGGAGATCATCTTGATCAGGCTCTACAGGTAAGGTGATATCTGATATACTATTGGTTCTTCACAATTCATACTTTGTTGCTTTTAAAAAGCTCAAAGTTAAAAAGAAATCTTTTTAAAATGTCTTCAATGTAATGTTAAATGACAAAATAAGGTACTAAGCTGTGTTTGATTTGTTCATAATTATGTTTAGATATGTGTCTCTGCAGACATATCTAATAAATGCAGCAGAAAAAAAAACTTAAGCCAATCATATTTGTTTTTATTTTTCAGACATCAATCAGTTAAGCATCTACTCCCCCAAGAGGTGGAATAAACAGGGATGACAGAGAGGCCAGAGATGTTACTCCAGGAACATCCTTCCATACAGACATGAGAAGGGAAAAGAAGCCTGAGACCCAAGAAGGAAGATAAGATGTACCATCTCCACTCACCCACCTTCTTAGTCCTTTCTGTACCCCCAGCATGGGGATTGATGTCAACTGAATGGACAGGTATGCTTTGCATGAGCCAAGAAGAATATTATAAATTTAACTCTAGAAATAAAGTAGAGAGAGAATTTAAAAACTCAAAAGTGAAGGCGGCATCTCTCTGGTTTGGGAGCAGGCAGGCCACGGGGCACAGAGGGGGCGCAAAGATGTGGTTGCCACCTCTAGCCTTCAGCTCTGTGGAGGTAGGCAGGGTCTAGAGTACAAGCTGGGGCAGGGGCAGGTGTCCCGTGGGCTTTGGACAATGAGACTCTGGCCTCACAGCATTCCTACTGCTTCCACACCACTGCCACCGCCACCGGTCTCTGGAATCTTGGGGTGGGGCACCTTTGAAGATTGAGGCTGCTGCCGCCCAGGATTTGAGTGTGGGGAGTGGGAACAGCCTCAGCAGATAGGGCACCCGTGCTCTGCAGGTGTTGACAAGATCCACCATCTGTAACATCCTTGGCACAATAAAACCAAATGTCAGTTTAAAAAAGCTCACCAAGCTGGATAGTGGTTAAGCAGATGAAGGAGGACCAGTGAAATTCCACAGCATAAAATGGCTGATAGACTTTGAAGAGAGAGAGAACACGAATTCCAGGGTACCAGAAACACCAGGCATAAAAAGGAATATGAATAATGTCATAACAAGAAAGGCAAAATACAGGGTTCAAATGTATTTCAAAATGATGCCAAAATTTTGAAAGTTATTTGCGTTATAGGGCTGTCTTCTTCCAAGTCTTAAATAAGAAAATATATGTTTTTCTGTGTGTCTATGTGTTTAACATTGCGTTTCCTCTATAAATCAAGATAAACATGGAATTTTCCATCAGAATACATGGAAAGAAGAATAAAGTGTGCATGAATAGAAACAAGGACCAAGAGACCAAGGTATCCCAAAGTACTGAAGAGGGCTTTGTATCTTTCTAAGTAATGGAATTGATGGGAATTATTTAATCCAACTTAATATAGATTTTTAAAATTTTATTTATGAGAGAGAGAGAGAGAGTGCAAGCATGCAAGTAGAGATGGGGGAGAGGGACAGAGAGAGAGAAAGAATCCCAAACAGACTCTGTACTGAGTGTGGAGCCCAATGCAGGGCTCTATCTCACAACCGTGAGATCATGACCTGAACCAAAATCAAGAACTGGATGCTCAACCAACCAAGCCACCCAGACAATTCAACCTAATCTTGATCTTAAGAAAAAGTGAAAACTCAGTTCACTTACATAAATGAGAGCCAGAAAGGAGACTGACCATGGAGATGGAACTGGAGATATTATCTCTTAGAATTTATATTGATATTTTATATCTAACATAGTAAACAGGACTTGAAATATTCTCTCCAGTCAAATATATAAGAGAATAACTTTATAGCATTAAATTATTCATTTATCCTAAATTCATTGAGTGTCTAAAGCATATCATTTACCAGATTAGGCACTGAATATACAACAATGGTCCATACCATCATGGTGAAGCATCAAAATCATTTGACACTCAAGTCCCTGTTTCAAGTAGATAGAACGGCGTATTAGAAAGCCAGCATAGTTGAGATCAGGAGAATCTTCCCTAACTAGATGCATTACCCTAAGTCTTAGTTTTAAGCCTCAACTTCTTCAATTTCAAGATGGTATGGTTGAATGATGTCTAATGTTTCCTACAACTATAATATAACATGATGTATAGTTTATTTCTAGGAGCATTGTAAATCAAAACTCCATGTAAAATTCTTATTGCTTTATTACTACAAGAAGTGTCTGAGTTAATGTATTAGCACCAAAACAATCATCAGTGTTTTTTTTTTTTTTAATTCCACTTAGGACAATTCAACACACAATCCAAAAGTGAGTCTCTAGAACATGCATTTTTGCAAATTTCCATGAGCAACAATACCTGAACTAAAATGAGAACTTGGCAGGGGGCTGGGGAGCAGAAAAATAATACTAAGATAATTTAACCACTACAGTAAGAAAATACCTATGATAGGTGCCTTATAGGTTTCCTTCTTTAATGCTCACTCACCCATGAGATGGGGATTATTAAATACCTCTCTGTAAGGATAAAGTCCACTAGGATAAGGAAAAAAAAGCAACTTATACAACCTCATATGGCTGCAAAAGAGATCTGAATCCAAATTTTCAAACTCTATTCAACATGCTTCTTTCACTGTATCAAATAGCTTTCTATGTGAAAAAGCCATCTTACATATCCTTTGATCTTTCCTCTCTGCACACCTCTTTTCTGTCCCTTACCTCTTCCCAAGGTGAGGAAAGAAAGAAAATTGCAAAAGCTATGATATTAAGCAAGTAAATAATCCACTAACTCCATTATAAGTGGGGAGGAGGAGGTAGACTTAAAATTCTAAAAGCATTTAGTGTTCCTTTAGAAGGTCACAATGCATATAATCTTTCAATCTAAAAAAAAAAAGTCATTATAAAACTAAACCAATCATTGCGTACTGCATGGTCGTGCATTTGTGACACAGCGACCTTAAGGAACGCTCTTCCCACCTTCACTTTGAATGGAGCTTAGCATTCAATACATACAACATGGGAAGCTATTTAGATAATGTTTCTTTGCCACTCTCATTTCATTTTCCTAGAAAGGCTGAGAGTGGGGGAAGAGATATAATACAGTTTCTCTGACTGGGAATTTTAGAGATATGTGCTGGCAGGATGTGTCTACATGTTTCATGGGTAAAAGAGACCAAGCTGTATCATATTTGTCTCTCTCTTGAGGAAAATTTTGACCTCCCCCCACAAGCACACTCGAGTATTTTGCAATTACTACTGAATATTGGGTAAATAATTAAAGTCCAGTATTAAGTATAGGCAACAGAGGTTTCAGGACCTTGGAGAGCGATAGTGAAGGCAGGAACCCTGATGGGCAAGGACGATTCCCTTAAGTACAGAGAAAAAAGGTAAAGCAACAAAGGAAGGAGGGGAGAAAACAAAATGGAATAGAAAAACAAGCCACAGTAAAAAAGGGAAGTAGAGAAAGAGAAAAGAAAAAGAATGACAAAGGGAAAAGAACAATATATATTAACAAAAATATACTTGAAACTTCGAATAACCTACAGCAGGAGTCCTCATTAAATGTCTTTCCTTTCATGTTGTTTCAAGATATATCATTCAGGGGCGCCTGGGTGGCTCAGTGGGTTAAGCCGCTGCCTTCGGCTCAGGTCATGATCCCAGGGTCCTGGGATCGAGCCCCGCATCTGGCTCTCTTGCTCAGCGGGGAGCCTGCTTCTACCTCTCTCTCTGCCTGCTTCTGTGCCTACTTGTGATCTCTGTCTGTCAAATAAATAAATAAAATCTTTAAAAAAAAAAAGATATATCATTCATTTATGTGGCACACACTTTAAGTTGTGCCCTCATTTTCAGAAAGTTTCTGGCTAAGAGTAAAGGCATGCTTTTGACCCATTATGAAATCTAGCATATCCGGTAAAAAGAATTAATACTTTATTTAGTCTGTTTTATGATAAATCTTTACTAAAACTTTTTCTGATTTATGAAAAATTTCAAACACACATATAAATAATTCCAAAAAACAACCCAAATAGGTGTTCTCCATTGATGTTCAGTAGATGATAAAAATGTGCTGTATTTTATTGAAGTATCCTTTTTAGAGTAAAGGGTTACAAATAAGGTTAAGATCCAACCTATTATCCTTCTAAATTAGCCTAATTTACCAGGAGACATTCTTTAGAAGTTGGTGTGTATCACTGCCATACACCTTCAATGAAGCTTTAGGCCCTCTTACACTACAACTTTGAACACTCTGAATACATCTAGACATCAAGATAAAGAGGGGGATGTAGGTGATCTTATGATGCTGCCCTCCCCTCTTCTAATCTTCTCTATCTTAAGGATATACTTTCAAAGTCTTTACTTTTAGTACAACAGCTCAGGATGCTCTTAGTATTCTTACAGTGCACCCAGATATAACATTCTCAAGACAAGGATAACTATGTGAAGGATTGTATTAGACCTTCATCTATATATTTCATTCTTATTATTAGTCAATGTACTTTGGAATTCATTTGTCTCTACATCTATACATAGCTTTACTCTGATCCTGGATGTATTTGTAGGTCTTAAGGCATTTACTATTATGGGATATTATTTTTCCTTTTGTTTCTAAATCCTTCCAATTACTCTGTATGCAGTGTTTGACACATAAAGGCACTCAACAGACATGTGCCAAATGAATTAATGCATGAAGTGCCCTGCATGAACGAATCAATCAACATCTACAGCCAATGTTTATATAGCCAAAACCCAAGCTCTGGACTTCTCAAACCAACTGCACAGTATTTTCTACTCTGAAAAATTAAAGATCAAAACACACTGTAGATGTCTGAATGTACTGTTCATATTGGGATGTAAAAAGAAAAAATGGTTTTCCAGATTAAGATGTCTGACTTATTATGTACTCATTCCCTATTTTATATAATCTTAGGTCACAGAAAAATGCATAGCTGGAATTCTACATCAGCTAGTGTCAAAGGACTCCTTTTTTTTTTTTTTAAGATTTTAGTTTTCGGACGGGAGCAAATGGAACACAGACAATGAATGCAGTAGATCATTACACAAGCGATCAGTCAGCATCTTTGCCTACGCATTAAGGTTACAGAGTGAATAGCTCAGATTTATAATAGCTGAATTTCATGCCAGCATAAAAACCACAACCTAGTCTGAGTTATCATGAGACATTAGGAAGAAAGTATGGGGATAATATATCCATCCAATTGCTACATAAACGGAAACGCTGTAAGAAAGTTGGCTGAACACCTTGATAACCTAATTCATAATGTCTCTAAAAAGCCATACAATGATTTAAGGGAAATAATGAATGCCAGATAAAGATATATATCATTGAAGATATGTATGTATCATACATATTTCATCCTTTAAACTCAAGTGGTACGTTAGATTTGTCTAGAATTGTCTTCTAAAAGCTAAAATGTTCTGATGTGTTTCTGTTTCTGTCAAGACATCCTTACACAGTTTTATTAAAGTAACCAAATTTGAAAATCTACTTTCCTCAAATCTTTCTAAAGAGAATTTCTGATGTAATAAGAGTACATTGGCTTTCAAGATAAGCAAACCAGTCCTATGATGTACTAGCTCAGTAATCTTGATTATTTAACTTCTGCAAGGTTCAGTGGTCTTAGTACATAAAACTGTTTAATTATACTCTGTCAAAAACAAGGCAACCTACTCACAGAAGCCAGAAACATTTTTATCTTGAGAAGACTGCCTCACTACATTTCCCAGCATCCTTTGTAGTTAGTTTAGGGACGTGACTAAATTTACCAATGAAAAGTTGATAGAAGGTAAATAAACCATTCATCAGCTATTCCTGTTCCTTAAAATCTCCTACGTAATCTTTCATTCCTTTTCATGTTTCCTTCACCTGCTTATCAATCTTCCAGTCAATGACTTCAAGCACATAGTGTAATGGAACCATGCATTTAAGAAGCCTAGATTCCAAACGAATCTAATGAACAGAACTTGCTTGTTCAGATCTTCCCTCCCCAATACCCACTAACCCATATTGAACTGTGATATGAGTGAGAAAATTCTACTGTGTTGAACCAGTAATGTATTGTGATTATTTATGGCAGTTAGCCTACCCTAATATAAATACCTACTTTAAAGAGCTATTGAGGTATGAAATAGGTTAATGACTATAAAAACCTCAATGCAGTTTAATATACTGTCTGCAACTTATCAGGTTGGTTCTCCCTCCTCTCTGGTCAGCAGGGGGATGCGAACATGTCATCTTGACTTGCCAGCCTTTACATTCTTAACCCTTTTGCAATCAAGTTTACAAGAATAAACACCTTCTAGGGATAGTAACTGACTTTATACTGATAATGTGCAGTTGTTTCTCAGGGATATTTTTTATCATTGAAATCACCATTTCTTTTCATTCAGCTCTTTTTGACACATCCAGATAAACAATTTGAAATGCAGTTTGGGGAACTAATGTGATTTTAATGTCATTTGAGTTTATATGATAAAATTTAAAGCCTAACTTGAAATTTTTTCTGGATACATTACAACAAATCTATGACTCCCAGACATTTTGTATAATCCCAACAAAGTACACAGGTGACAGTCAGCCGCTGCCCACCTGCATCTATTAAAAAAAAAAAAAAAGAGTGGGAGAGTAAAAAGCCTGTTGACAATTTAATTCCTATTAAAATATGTGTGAAGCAATTCCAAAGTAAGTCAGGATGCGTTGGTCGATTTTTTAAAAATTCCTCTTTAGCAAAACCCAATTTAAACTAAAAATGAGTAGTAGTGGAGTAGAGCCATTGATCTGAACAGAGGGAATTTTTGGTCTGAAACACCGTCAGATTTGTTTTGAGTTACCCTGTGTGCATTTCACACTTTGAAAGGAGCATCTGAGGAGGTTTATAGATACATACATATATTTTTTGGCTTCTTGACATTAATTCAACTCTGTTTTAGAGTGCAATTTGCAAAAAAGCTTTACAGTGCTGACCTCCACGTTTGCAACAGAAATGTTCCTGAAAATTTGGCTGCAACTTTAAAATCCAAGAATCAGTATCACTTTGCCAATGGGTCTCATTGTCTAAGTCTCCCCCTTATTGAATGCCTCCTGTGAACCAATTTCCTAGAGCACTTTGCATTTGCTATTTTATTCACTCCTTCTAACATAGACAGAGATCACTGTACCCAGATCACACATGAGAAAGCTACAAAAGAGCTTCAGTAACTGTTCTTAACTCTAAAGCATGTGACCTTTCTTGTCCCAATGAGACTTGTCAGGAATGAGCGTCCAAACGACAGATTTGTTGTGGTCTATTTCTGCTGCAAATGTAGCAAATTAGGTAGCTTCTTTCTATACTGTCTTCTTTCGACACTGTCTCTTCTTTACTGTCATCAATTGTGTATGTGTGTGTGTGTACATCCATGTACACACATATGGGTCTTTCTGGGTTCTTTTCAATTTCTCTTCCTGACCCTCACCCTCCTTTAGGCATGACAGTCAATGATATGTCTTTTTACTCTGTGTATGTAGCATGAAACCATCTTCTACAGCTCCACAGAGTTTTGGTTATCAATTCAGAACAAACTCCACAATTGCTCAGTTTTGGAGATGCTGTCCTAGCCATTTGCTTATTACCAGTCAGCAGCCTACTCTCACTAATCCACATCAGGTTGTCTGTTTCTGTTGAAGAGATACACTGATCCTCAACACTTGATTCTGGTTAAGTCCCTACCTCAAACCCTGGAGGCAAAGCCTGAGGCAATGATATGAACTCTACACATCAACATGTGTGCATTTGGTGAAAAAATCCAAATTGTCTCACCACTACAACTGAACTGAATCATATTCAAAGTCAATGACTTGTTTTAAGACCTAAAATTTTAAGCAGTGCCTTGACATCTTTGAACCTCACAGGGTCCCAAAGACCAGACCATGAGTCCCTCTACTCTCAACAGATATACACCCCCCCCACTCACCTTCCTCCAGTGGGAAAGGCCTCCCATTGGGCTAGTCACCATCAGCCAGACCAGCTTCATTCCACTGGGTTCCCAACCAATAAGCTTCACTTCTCTACCAACCCATAGAATTTTTTAATCAAATCACATGCCCCTCCAGGAATCAGAGGGCACCCTTTCCTCCTGTTACTGCAAGATCCTTCTCCAGCAACCCTTTCTGGTTCCCTTGTAAATGTTTGCACGGTATGTGATGTCCTTTACTCCCATGCTGTGTGACTGAACCACTGTCAATATCACCTGTCAGATGTAATGTGTTCAGCCAATTCATACTGTGATAAAAGAGTCCTCCTTCACTAACAGGGTGAATAGGAGATGATCACAACATTGATTCCCAGCATTTAGATTTTACAGGTACACTTAAAAAAATGCAATTTACTACTCAGTATCAATTCATGATAGAAAAGACATTTTAGCCACCTAAATTAGAAAAGACTTAATTCCAAAATATAGAATTGTCCTTAAACTGACCAATTAACTTCAACAATTATATTAAATCTCATGAAAAACTCACTATATTATCCTTATTTTTCTCAATGTGCTGCACAGCAGTTAAAGTTTCAGAACAAATTGGCACAGCCTGTGGACACATGTGTGAGAAACACCGAATCACGTGTCTAGACTCATTCACCATGACTGGAAACAAATTGACCTTTCTGCTGCTCTTGTCTACACCTGCATAACAGTTCTTCCTAATAGTTGCCCACTTTTAGTCAAACAACAGATGCAATCTTTGGGCTACTCTGAGGGTCAAACCACATTGCCAGTCTACCTGAGGGTCCTTTCCATGACCTTGGCTACAAGAGTCAAACCATTCAGTATTTTACTTGTTAATCAATACTGCCTTAAACTTGGTCCACTTTGCAGATTCCATGTGGAGAATTCCATAGTTGTGTCATTCGTATGAATAAATACATAGAACATTAAGCCTTCAGATCAAAAGTCTTGAGCACTTAATCAAACATTTAATTAGGGACTGGCAACGTTACTTTAAAATTGTTCATGGAGGGGCGCCTGGGTGGCTCAGTGGGTTAAGCCTCTGCCTTCGGCTGGAGTCATGATCTCAGGGTCCTGGGATCGAGTCCTGCATTGGGCTCTCTGCTTGGCAGGGAGCCTGCTTCCTCCTCTCTCTCTCTCTGCCTGCCTCTCTGCCTGCTTGTGATCTCATTCTGTCGAATAAATAAATAAAAAATCTTTAAAAAAAATAAAAATTGTTCATGGAAACTACCTAATTTGTTCAATAATACAGAGCCAGTAAAATACACTTGGGCACAATTATACATCATAAAATTACATAACTATCAAAAATAATGTGTTGATATGGAAAGATATTCTAAAAAGTTTGTAAATTTGAGGAACAGATGCATATAGTGTTCTCCTATTGTGTAGGATAAAACATACACATTTTATACATATAAAACAAATTCAGCTTATATATTTACAGATTTATTTTTATCTGAAAAATATAAAATGACTGAAATGCCCTCTCTTCATCAATGGACTGTCACTTAAGGACTTACCAGTAAGTGCCTCAAGCACAGCGAGTCAGAGGTGTTAAACAATATCCACATAACTTAAATTTGAGACTTATGAGGAATAAAGTTGATATTTTCTTTTGAAAATATAAAAGCCTAGTGCAATTGCTGGGTCATAGGGCAGTTCTATTTTCAACATTCTGAGGAACCTCCATGCTGTTTTCCAGAGTGGCTGCACCAGCTTGCATTCCCACCAACAATGTAGGAGGGTTCCCCTTTCTCCGCATCCTCGCCAGCATCTGTCATTTCCTGACTTGTTGATTTTAGCCATTCTGACTGGTGTGAGGTGATATCTCATTGTGGTTTTGATTTGTATTTCCCTAATGCCGAGTGATATGGAGCACTTTTTCATGTGTCTGTTGGCCATCTGGATGTCTTCTTTGCAGAAATGTCTGTTCATGTCCTCTGCCCATTTCTTGATTGGATTATTTGTTCTTTGGGTGTTGAGTTTGCTAAGTTCTTTATAGATTCTGGACACTAGTCCTTTATCTGATATGTCGTTTGCAAATATCTTCTCCCATTCTGTCAGTTGTCTTTTGATTTTGTTAACTGTTTCCTTTGCTGTGCAAAAGCTTTTGATCTTGATGAAATCCCAATAGTTCATTTTTTCCCTTGCTTCCCTTGCCTTTTGCGTTGTTCCTAGGAAGATGTTGCTGCGGCAGAGGTCGAAGAGGTTGCTGCCTGTGTTCTCCTCAAGGATTTTGATGGATTCCTTTCGCACATTGAGGTCCTTCATCCATTTTGAGTCTATTTTTGTGTGTGGTGTAAGGAAATGGTCCAATTTCATTTTTCTGCATGTGGCTGTCCAATTTTCCCAGCACCATTTATTGAAGAAGCTGTCTTTTTTCCATTGGACATTCTTTCCTGCTTTGTCAAAGATGAGTTGACCATAGATTTGAGGGTCTATTTCTGGGCTCTCTATTCTGTTCCATTGATCTATGTGTCTGTTTTTGTGCCAGTACCATGCTGTCTTGATGATGACAGCTTTGTAATAGAGCTTGAAGTCCGGAATTGTGATGCCACCAACGTTGGCTTTCTTTTTCAATATCCCTTTGGCTATTCGAGGTCTTTTCTGGTTCCATATAAATTTTAGCATTATTTGTTCCATTTCTTTGAAAAAGATGGATGGTACTTTGATAGGAATTGCATTAAATGTGTAGATTGCTTTAGGTAGCATAGACATTTTCACAATATTTATTCTTCCAATCCAGGAGCATGGAACATTCCTCCATTTCTTTGTGTCTTCCTCAATTTCTTTCATGAGTACTTTATAGTTTTCTGAGTATAGATTCTGTGTCTCTTTGGTTAGGTTTGTTCCTAGGTATCTTATGGTTTTGGATGCAACTGTAAACGGGATTGACTCCTTAATATCTCTTTCTTCTGTCTTGCTGTTGGTGTAGAGAAATGCAACTGATTTCTGTGCATTGATTTTATATCCTGACACTTTACTGAATTCCTGTATAAGTTCTAGCAGTTTTGGAGTGGAGACTTTTGGGTTTTCCACATATAGTATCATATCATCTGCGAAGAGTGATAATTTGACTTCTTCTTTGCCGATTTGAATGCCTTTAATTTCCCTTTGTTGTCTGATTGCTGAGGCTAGGACCTCTAGTACTATGTTGAATAGCAGTGGTGATAATGGACATCCCTGCCGTGTTCCTGACCTTAGTGGAAAAGCTTTCAGTTTTTCTCCATTGAGAATGATATTTGCGGTGGGTTTTTCATAGATGGCTTTGATGATATTGAGGTATGTGCCCTCTATCCCTACACTTTGAAGAGTTTTGATCAGGAAGGGATGCTGTACTTTGTCAAATGCTTTTTCAGCATCTATTGAGAGTATCATATGGTTCTTGTTCTTTCTTTTATTGATGTGTTGTATCACATTGACTGATTTGCGGATGTTGAACCAACCTTGCAGCCCTGGAATAAATCCCACTTGGTCGTGGTGAATAATCTTTTTAATGTACTGTTGAATCCTATTGGCTAGTATTTTGTTGAGTATTTTCGCATCTGTGTTCATCAAGGATATCGGTCTATAGCTCTCTTTTTTGGTGGGATCCTTGTCTGGTTTTGGGATCAAGGTGATGCTGGCCTCATAAAATGAGTTTGGAAGTTTTCCTTCCATTTCTATTTTTTGGAACAGTTTCAGGAGAATAGGAATTAGTTCTTCTTTAAATGTTTGGTAGAATTCCCCCGGGAAGCCGTCTGGCCCTGGGCTTTTGTTTGTTTGGAGATTTTTAATGACTGTTTCAATCTCCTTACTGGTTATGGGTCTGTTCAGGCTTTCTATTTCTTCCTGGTTCAGTTGTGGTAGTGCACTATTGGGTATTTACCCTAAGGATACAAATGTAGTGGTCCAAAGGGGCACATGCACCCGAATGTTTATAGCAGCAATGTCCACAATAGCCAAACTATGGAAAGAACCTAGATGTCCATCAACAGATGAATGGATCAAGAAGATGTGGTATATATACACAATGGAATACTATGCAGCCATCAAAAGAAATGAAATCTTGCCATTTGCGACAACATGGATGGAACTAGAGCGAATCATGCTTAGCGAAATAAGTCAAGCAGAGAAAGACAACTATCATATGATCTCCCTGATATGAGGAAGTGGTGATGCAACATGGAGGCTTAAGTGGGTAGGAGAAGAATAAATGAAACAAGATGGGATTGGGAGGGAGACAAACCATAAGTGACTCTTAATCTCACAAAACTGCTGGGGGCAGGGGGTTTGGGAGAAGAGGGTGGGATTATGGACATTGGGGAGGGTATGTGCTTTGGTGAGTGCTGTGAAGTGTGTAAACCTGGTGATTCACAGACCTGTACCCCTGGGGATAAAAATATAGGTTTATAAAAAATAAAAAAATAAAAAATTAAAAAATTAAAAAAAAAAAAGAAAGAAAATATAAAAGCCTAAAATATATTACTCTGAGAGAGGTCCATTTAACCTCTCAAATGGCTAGATAATAAGGAAAAACCTGGGTAAGTCCAATGTGTCACTGAAAAGAGGTTTTGAGGTCTACGCTAATGCTTTGGTTAATACTTAATGGGAAGCTCATATACTAAAGTTTCAATATTTGACATGAAGAGAAATCAGAGAAGAACGGCCTCATGGCCACACATAGTCCCTGGGTTTGGGTAGCATCACAAATAATACATCACACAAGGTAGATTTTGCTGTGCCATGTGTCTCCCAATCATTATAATTAAGTAATCTATTAGGAGAGTTTTTTCATTACCTTTTAGTTTGTAAGACTCTCAGGATGCCTGGGTGGCTCAGTCAGTTAAGCATCTGACTTCAGGTCAAGTCATGATCTCAGAGTCCTAGGATCCAGCCTCGATGACTCTAAGATCAGTGGGGATTCTCCTTCTCCCTAGCCTTTGCCTCTGCTTCCCACCCTCCACTTAGGCTTGCTTGCACACTCTCTCATACATAAATCTTTAAAAAAAAAAAAAAAGAAATATGTAAGACTCTCAACACAACATATTTAGTTTTCATTCAACAGTTAATGCTGAACAGATTTTCTAATACAGACCCCAAAAACCAGACCCAAAATAGCAAGATCATGTTCTCCAAGTAACTTGGACAGCATCTATCAAGAACATTTTTTTATTATGGAAGCCAGCATGTAGTTTTTTGTTTGTTTGTTTGTTTTTTGCTTTTTAGTAAAAAGCAGCTTCCTTCTTTCTCTGGTCACCAATGAATGTCTAACAAATCACTCCAAACTTTCTGAAGTAAAACAACACTATTTTATTATTCTCAGATATACTGTGGTTCAGGCATTGGGACAAGGATACAAAAGGGATGATATTCCTGTCTCCGTGATGTTTAGGGCTGGAATCATCTGGAACAGAAGTCAGTCAGCTTTCTCTTTGAAAGGCCAGATATTAAATATTTTAGGCTTTGTGGGTCACACTGAGTGTCTGTTTCCTGTCTTCTGTTTATCATCATTTACAATGTAAACATTAATTTTAGCTCCTAGGTCTCACAAAAACAAGCTGCACACTAGACTTGGTCCACATCTTCTAGTCTGCCAAGCCCTAAGCTGGAAATGTTTTCACTGTCACATCTAGTCCATGGACTGAGATGAGTTAAAGACCAAGTTCAACGGAGGGGGATGACCAGAGTACCCATACTTAGCCTCTGCACGTGGGCTGGCCTTCTCAGAGCCTGGCAGCCAAGTTCTGAGAGAGTGTCCTAATAGAGAGTGTCCCAGTAGAGAGTATCCCAAGATCAAGCATTCCAAAAGAACAAGGAGGAACCTACCTCCAGAAGTCATATAATGTTTCTCTATCCATATTTTATTTTTCTTAAGATTTTATTATCTGACAGACAGATCACTAGTAGGCAGAGAGGCAGGCAGAGAGAGAGGGGTAAGCAGGATCCCCAGTAAGCAGAAAGGCCGATGCAGGGCTTGATCCCAGGACTCTGAGATCATGACCTGAATCCAAGGCAGAGGCTTAACCCACTGAGCCACCCAGGTGCCCCTATCCATATTTTAATCACAAGTGAGTCACAAAGACCAACCTAGATTCAAGGAGGGGATAACTTGGCTCCATCTCTTGGAGGGATAGCAACAGGATCACATTGCACAAGAGTATGAGAGACATTGTTGTGGCCATTTTGGAAAATGCAAACTGCCAGAACCCTTCTATGGCTTACAAAGCGTGCAGGCACATAAAGGTACATATGACAGTACTTGAAAGGAAGGCTATGGTACTATCTTACAGTCAGCTCCCTTGTGTGTTTCTATAACTCACTGGACCATTCCTTAACAGGTTCCACAAAGAACAAAATGCTTGCATGGTTGTACTCTGTCCTTCATGTAGTAGAAACCACAATCTATACTCCAGCATTGAATCACAACACTCTCACCTAAAATCTTAAGAACTTATAAGTATTTTCTACGTGTTCCCACTCTGAGGATTCAAATCGTAAGTGGCATGTAGGCTAGGGGAATATAGAAATAAAACCACAGGTAACAAATTCAAAGTCAAGTTTAAACACACAAGCAAGTATAGTTTCAAAAAGAAGTGTCATCGTTACTTTCCTGCACTTAAATGTTCTACTTTACTATTTTCAAGATAGCATCTGTGTTTAATGTTAATCAGAAGCATCTCACAAGAGGAAAAATTTTTAAAGCAAAATTAGCTCAGAGAAGCCATGACTTGTAACCGAAATTGCTATCTCTTATATTTGCTTTTTTACTAGCCCTTTTTCTCCACAGACCTCAGAAACAGTTAATGTCTTTGAGTCATACGAACTCTCTTTTCAAGTAGGTATACTTTATATTATGTGCAGCAATATGTAAGTTTCATTTTTTTATAGTGAGCAGGTACAGCTCAGCCACTCAGTTTTTATGAGACTTTTTTAATTTGGAACATAAATTAAATTAAATATTTATGCCTGAGCTGCCAAAACGAAGACAAATAGCTCTAGCAAACAATTCTCTTAATAAAATTCAATCACTATAATGCAAACTGTTGTCAAAAGGGTAAATGCAAGTTAACTTTTTAAAAAGTTTTGCTTCATGATCCATGGAATTAATAACTCATGTCATGAACACTGAAAATTGAGTGCATCTTTTTATTTTTTGTACTCTGTTGTGTTCTTGCAAGTTTTTTTACTTAATGTCCATCTTCCTTTTAAGAGGGCCTTTCAGAGTTAAAAATATAATTATATTTTCTCATCTAATTAAAACGTCAATCATTTATTTTGGCATATTAAGTATAATGGCTGTTACCCAAGTTTTCTTTTCATTTAGATTCTGATTATTTTGTCATGTCACTCAAAAATCTATGCTTTGCAACTTGTCCAAGATTTTTCCCCCTCATTAGCATAACACATCTCAGAGTCCTGCTGGTAGTGCTTTATCTAGTGCAGGAAATGATTTGGATAATAAACAGCTGGAAACCAAAATATTATATGCTGGCAGGAAAAAAACCAGATTAACAATTATACAAAATGAATATAAACTTCCTTTCTCTACCACCTCTTGTAATTTTATATACTGAGCTTTAGAATTAAAAAGCAAAAAGTTCCAAAAAATCTTACTGGAAGATAGCCTATCAGACTGTTTTCTTCCTCAATCTTCTGGGTTTGTTTTTTGTTTTTTTTTTTTTTTCCCTACCACTTCCTCCATTTTCTGCCTTACTCTCGCTTCATGGTCTGCTCTCTAAGATGAGGCGGTGATACTACATGAGCTCTAAAGTCATTTCCAGCTTTAATATTTCTGATATCAAAAACTTACCATATTCTAGAGGTTCGAGGAGGACACATATGTTAGAGATCTCCAACGATTAGTGTATTCATTTCAATATGACTCTATCTTGATTAACCATTTTCTTATGTAATTGGCTGCTCCCATATTGGGGGCATAGATATTTACAATTGTTAGATCATCTTGGTGGATAGTCTCTTTAAGAATGATGTAGTGTCCTTCTGGATCTCTGACTACATATGTTAGAGAAGCGGGCACGAGTGTCATGCTTTTATTTTCCTCCTCCTCCCACTTTATGCTACACTTGATGATATTAATGAACTTACTCCCATTCCATTTCTGTGCTCTTGCCTTTGCTTTCTTCTTTTCCTCCCAAGCTACAAACAAAAACGTTCTCTTTTACAATGCTCATTTGGATTTCAAAACAACTGTAATGGGGGCTCCTGGATGGCTCAGTCAATGAAGCATCCGCTCTTTACTTCAGCTCAGGTCATGATGTCAGTGCTATGAGACTGAGCCCTGACATGTCTCTCCCCACTCAGAAGACAGTGTGCTGGAGATATTCTCTCTCACCTTCTACTCTTCCCCACCCACTTATTCACTCTCTAAAAACAAAAACAAAACAACACAAAACTGAAATTTTACCAGTGTTGCACGTGTGTGTGTGTGTGTGTATGTGTGTGTGGTTTTGCTGTTTTCCTGAATTACTGGTCTTGACATTTCTCTTTAGGCCATTCTCCACTCAAGGAGGGAAAAACAAAAGCACATGAAGAAAATATTTGTATATTTAAGGTCTTATCCTGAAGCTCCGTGTTTAACTCTTCTGAAAATAACACCATTCCTTTGAAGGAGACCACCATCTGAAAGCAAAATGCCAACCTACATGCTGTGTAATTGCTGAGCTATTACAGGATTGAAGATGTGCAGAAAAGTTGACAAGTCCTCAAATGCTAGCCATGGCTAAAATTCTGACATTTAGATGAAAAAGCATAAAACCATTACTCATCTGTGAGGAAACCAGACAGCCTCTAATACAAAGGATGCTCCTAACTGCTTGTGGGCTATTGAACCCGAGACTTATCACCCCCAATTTATGGAAAACATAACTGAATCAGATTTAAGCAAAAAATTAAGCACTAAGACATGAATACTACATTACTCTTAGAAAATTACTCTTTATAAGAACAGTATGAAGAAGCCAACTAATGCACTTCAATTACTTATCTACAATTCTGATGATCAAAAGTCTTAGTTTTATCTCAAAGGGACTGTGGTATAAGAAAAATCAGTACAGTTATCCCTCAGGAAACAAAAAGTGTACTGTTCTCCTCCAAAGTCTATGATTTGGAACAGCACCTGCTTGGGAGAACAGCTGTGACCGGAGATGAACGCCAATGTACCGGTACTTTTTGTCTCAAAATATTTCAAGAGTGGCTGCCTCTCTCTTTTTAATTCCAACTCTGCACTGGCACACACATTTAGAGGTCAAACCCTGAGCAGGTGTGTTGGCATGCTGCATTCTGGTTTGTGAACATCTTGTGTAAGCTCACCAACCTCAAGACTGTCCCCCTTACATTCCTATAATAATATTCAAGGATTATGGCATTCAGAGTTTAGACTAACTTGGCCAGATGTGGTGACACTCAGTCACAATTTCCAAACTGGAAACCATTCAGTATTAAAGAAGTCAGACACACTT
The DNA here is from genome assembly GCF_964662115.1 of Mustela nivalis. Lineage (NCBI taxonomy): Eukaryota > Metazoa > Chordata > Mammalia > Carnivora > Mustelidae > Mustela > Mustela nivalis. The sequence goes on from NC_139032.1 coordinate 50,665,305, forward strand.
TGTTCGGAACAGCCCTGGGACTCAGGGTCAATTTTGAGAGAATCTAAGAGAAACCCTTTTGTCTGAAGGAAGCAAATCTTACAGTCACGGTGTGCATGCCACAAACGTGCGCCTTCCTTAAGAGGAATCAGTACCATCCTAAGATATGGATCCTGTGGCTGACAGGTATGAAATTAATTACTCCATTAAACTGTCTTTTAAAAAGGCAATTTCAATAAGATGTTTCTTGGTTTTCCACCTCCAAATCCTTTATTTATACAATCACTTCCAGTATAAAGTAAATCGTATCTATTCTATCTTAAAAAAAAGAAGAAAGAAAGAAGGAAAAAAGAAAAAACGAACTGGACTATTTATTTCAGTGCATTTGAAAGACAAATACACCAGAAAATATATATAATGACCAAGGATTTGAACTCAAATGAGAATTTAAACTTCCCCTTATTCAAACTGTATACAAACTTTTAAGGTCTTTCTAACCTTGTTGGCTATATACGTAGATCAACGTAAGCAGCATCATATAATAGGTGCTCCAAAAAATGCACTGAATTTTTCTAGTTCAAAAATTCTATTATTCACCTGGTACTTCAGACACTTGTAATTTAAGCTTCCTTGAGATTTTTTAAGAGGAAATGAGAATAAATTTCATCTGAGAAAATACTGCTTACATCTTTAAGTAATTTGAAGTCTTTCCCAAGCTTTCCAACTGCTTAGTGCAAAAATTTAAGACATGCTACTATTAATTCCTTGCTCTGTGGTGTTTACTACTTGGGGTGAATCTACATGTAAGACAGATACAACCTTTTTATCTAAATTATTCTGTCGGTAACAACTCATTAATGAGTTACTTGAATAAATTAGTCATTTACTTATCCCATATTGACCCTTCAATTTAGTGAAATAATCAAAACTGGCACATGTAAAAATCAACCATTAATTTAACTTAAGTTATCCCAGAGAAGATGGATTTGTTAAAATGATAGGTTGTTAGGGATCAATGCTTTGGACAGAGAATGAAGTTACTATAAGCAACTCTGGAACGATCAATCAATGCTTAAGGTAAAAACATATTTAATAAGCAGACTTTTTTGCTCATTCAAGTATGAGCTACATTTGTATTATTTGTTTCTTCTGTACCAAAGAGAACTAGTAAAATAGTTGCAATAGCTACAGCATGGTGAAAACCCAAGACCAGGTAAGTACTCAATTTGTTAGAAGATGAATGAATGAATATTTTGTGTGCGTATCCATATTTCCTGCTAATGGAGTCCAGGATATTAAAATAGATGCTAGTCTCTCCTGGGTATCTTTTATTGCAGTTGTTTAAAAAAATTTTTTTTTTCAAAATAGTTCTTAATATACAGCTTTGAGAGTAGGAATTCCACTCTGGATAATTTGAGCAATAAAACAGAGGCTGGAAGTAAACTTTTAGAGTTTGACAGACTTGGTTTCAAATTTTGGCTCTGCCACTTATTTAATATATAAATTTGGTCATGTTATTTAATCTCTTTGTGCTCATTTCATCACTAGTCAAATAGCAAAAATATCTTAACTTACAGGATTGTTCTGGATATTGTGTAAAACAGTATGGATAAAGAAATTAATACAGTACCTGGCACATATGAAGTATTTTATAAATAACCTACAACATCAAAAAAACCGAGTAAACCTTAAAACTACTATGCAGGGCAGGTAACTAGGCAGGAAGTACTGAATACACAATAATGACTTGTATCTAACAGGTTATCTCTTCAAAGTTTGAAATTTTCTGTCTTTCTGAGAGATTAAGCCTTGTCATTTATGTTTAAGTTTATAAATTAGTATACAGGTAATAAGATTTTTTTTTTCAAATAAAATGTACAACATTCAGAAACCAAACACCTTAAACAAGTTGGTAGTGTATTTATCAATATGAAAAAAATAAAATCTGTATTTCAAGTCTATCTAAAATGAGTAATATAGATAGCACTAAAATCAAGAATACCTGTATCTATACAGCTTTTGCATATAACATGCACAGAAAGTAAGCCAAGAAAAGACAAACGGAGTTGTTATTTAAAGTAACATGTGTTCCCAACTGGGCTCTTCTCTTTAAAACACTAAATAAAAAATAAAAAATAAAGGGTTTCAAAATTCAGCATCAAGCTCAATAGTGTTCAGTGTATCTTCTTATTGGTTCTCTCCCTATCAGTTAATTTGCCAAGCCATCTGAATCAAGGCCATGCCCAAGGTCAATTGCACCAGACAGAGGCCAAAATACAAACAGCCTCTCTAGCTCTTCTCTTTTGTGCCTGTGTCCACCTTTTCAACCTATGCTGCAATGTCATTATTCATTTACTTTAATTTTTCAATATTATTTGGCAGAATCCTTTTTTTTTTCCTCCTACCTAGGAAATCTCCTTTTTGCTTATTCTTTCGTTTGGTTTTCGTTTCGTTTTTGTTTTGTCAAAGATCAATGGCACCCTCATTCACAGCACCTGTCTTTTATAGAGACTCTCTGGTATAAACAACATAGCCACCCTAATAATACAATCACTAAAGGTCCTTGTAATCCTGAGCAAAGAGGATTATGGCTACTCACCAGAGGAAACCGCAGAGTGAGGAGCTTGGAAACCCAAACGGCCAGGGAATGCCCAAGAGTAACATCTGTGGGATGGTTAACATTTCTCTCTCCAAATATACATGCTATGTGCGTGCAATTTGAACACCAGAAAAGAACACCAGTGCAAGCACTTTGGAAAATGAAAAAAGCTGGTTTGGGGGAGCCATTTCAGACCCTCCCCCACTTTAGCTGATAACTGGTAACTATTCACAAAGAGTCAAGTTGAAGGAGTTGAACTCCTAGCTCAAATGAGTTAACAAGGTGAGATTTCAGGCAGGATTGTGCATATGTGCTGCTCCTCTGTCTTTCAACTACACAGCCACACCTCCTGGGGTTGGGGGGAGTCACTATGGTAGCGGTGGCTTTACCCAAATTATACCATAACAACCATCCCTTCAAGTCAGGCAAACTACAAAACTAACCTAACGCGGGGAGGAGAAAGTAACGCGGGGAGGAGAAAGGTGTCCAAAGGTTTATAGAACTGAACTGAATACTTTGGTAACAAAAGTTATGTCCACAACCCTCTGCAGATAGGGGCCGTGAAGTACACACAATTCCAAAAGAAATACAAAGTTTTCGAATGAAAGAACATCATAACAAGACTACTTCAAAGAACAAGACCTCAAGACTGTGGTGTACTGGGAAATTATCATAAATTGGTGATTTTTAAACTTAAATAGAGGGAAAAAAAGATATTTGCCCTAAATCTTCCTGGCTGGGAAAACATTCATGATGGATCAGTAAATGCCAGGGTGCACCTCATTTGCTACCAGGGACTAAATAACGAGAGCTGTGACTCAACTCTTGTCAAACGGCTCTCCTCTAGGGCCCCGAAGGCAGGAAAAAGTGTAACAGAAAATCAGTCTCGACATCAATAAAAAAATAAAATGTTTTTTCTAAAATATTCATTTCTTTATTGAATATAAAATTAGGTTTTTAAATAAGATCTCTCACTTAGTTGGGGTTATGGACATTGGGGAGGGTATGTGCTATGGTGAGTGCTGTGAAGTGTATAAACCTGGCGATTCACAGACCTGTACCCCTGGGAATAAAAATACATTATATGTTTATAAAAAAATTTTTTTTAATTTAAAAAAAAAGATTTCTCACTTAGTGACTACAACGTCCATTGCTGAATGCTGTGGCCACTTTTGAACTTAACCTTCCTTTTAATAAAATTTATTTAACACTGCTCACACATTTATTGAGTAAAGACCTATAGATCCAAATTATTTGTGCTGTGGTAAACCTGGATGTTGGGTTTACTATTTGTCAAAATTTTAATGAACATATGAGAATGATTTTTTTTAAATAAACGCTCCCAAATACAAACCTTCACAACTAAGAAAAAAAGATTATTCACCCTCTTACCCTCAAAAAAAAAAATTAAAAGTAGCAATTACTTTATTTCTTGATTCCTTCAAAATCTTTGTAAGAAAATTCTTTTCTAGGATTTCAAACTTTACTTAAGAAGTTAAAAAAAAGTATTTGCTATTGCTTCATTTTTCTACTTGAGATTATCGTCAGGGATGAACTTCACCTTGAAAGGTTCAAAGAGTTTAAAGACCAATTGTTCAGAAACATCAATATGAGAAACATCCGCTTTCATGCATTAGCACCTGATTTAACGAGCAAAGCTAGAAAGGAACAGGCAGAGTGGTCAGGTGACAGATTGGGAGTCCAAAAACTAAAGAAGCATAAATGGGGGTACAACGGATTCTTCCTATCTCTATATATTAAACTAGAAGGTAACAAGACAGTAGCAAAGGATGTGTGAAAAATCACTCTTTGCAACCCAAAGAGCAGAGCAAAAAATGCTGACAGACTGGAAATGGCAAGAAAAGATGGATAGGACACAGTGACAAGATGAGCTTGCATGGTGGGCTTTTTTAGTGCACAACTTATTTATTTTATGGCTGTATTAGTAATACAATTGAAATGCTATGATCTGATTATATCCTTGAGTATTCAGATTACATTTCTTTTATTAGAAGCAATAAATGAAGTCCTTTTTTTTTTAAACCTTTTTTTTTATTATTCAATAAAGAACAGAGTTAAATGCACAAGGGGAGAAAAATAAGAGCATTTCACTCAGGGGAACTCAGGGTTGCTATTTGGAGAATAGCCAGAAGATTAAGTTATAGCACTGGCAATTTATGGTTTCCGGAACTTTGGAAGCTTATTTCATGGCTGCATTTCATCCCTTGGGTTAATGTGCACTTTTAAAAAATGTTCTGCTACCTCCATTAGCTCTCTCTATAATGAAGAATCCATGCATAGAAGCCCATAACAACTAAGTGGCAGTACCCGCTGCAATTTGCTGAGTTTGTCAGTAAATTTATTCCTTTTCTGTTCTGTTCAAGGACCAATATCCCCCATCCTTTTCCACGCCCAATGTATTTGCTCCAGAATTCAAAAATAATGAATTTAGTTTCTACTCTTAAACTTTTACTGTATTGCTTTCATACTATCTATGAATATTAAAGGTCTTAAAATAAATGGCTAAATTAGGACCAGGAATCAGCTTATTTAGTCCAGTGATATTTCCAAAGCACTGGACTCAAGAGATGGGAGATTATAGCACAAACATTGCTGTACATGTGGTACTTACATTTCACAATCTATTTGTAACTATTGTTTTATTGCTGTTTTTCCTTTAAGGTAACCTCCTATTAAAGTCAGTCTTTTTAGTCTTCCTCTAAATACACAGATAGCAGAGGCAGAAATAACCATCCTATTAGAACAAGACATCCAAATACCTTATTTTTCAACTTGGAGAAATAAGAGTACATAGGAGTGTCCTAAGAAAATAGAATCCACCGGAAAATCTTAATACTACACAGAACAACAATTTTATTCAACAATGAGGCACTTAAAATCTCTCTTTCATTTTAAAACTAGACTTGGCTATATGTCGGACAAAGATGTAAAATTTGAATGATTCTTAAAGTCAAAGTACAATTTCAAAGAAGTCGTTTTTGAGAGCTCTTTAATCTTCTAGGCTTCTAACATACTCCCCCTCGCTCCTCTGTCTTCAGAAATGTCCTGGGACAAAGCAGGACGAGCACTGGCCCGAAGGATTCTTAAGAAATCTAGCAAGCCAGGCTGTATTAACTTTGGAACCTTCTGTCCCACTGCTACCAACAGGAAAGCGTTACTTGAAAGTGACTCTGAACTAGTAGCTATTGGGCATTCGGACCAGGTCTGCACCATTATTCTCATATTCCTCAACAGAGAAACACGCTAGACTTCTCAGCTCCCCTTTAACTCCCATCTGTGATCTTGTCTTCCCAACTCAATCTGCTATCACAACAGCCCTCAAGTGTAGATAAAATTTTCATTGCACTGAGGACAGTGAGAGTCAGAAACGCAACTGGCAGAATGTCACACAATGGATCAGGGGCTTGACTCCCAAATTTCAGTCTTTACTATACCCCCTGATTACCATCCACAGAGGTTGAGAAATAGGGACTGATGCTGCTTTGTCAGTGAGGGCCTCGGGATTTGCAAACTTTTGGTGGAAAGAGAGGACCCTCAGACAAAATGGGAGGCCAATTAATTGCCCTGAGTTCAAAGGCCCAACATTTTCTCTCTACTGACTCTCCCACAGGAAAAAAAAAAAAAAAAAGACAGGAAAACTCATAGGGTGGGAATGAAACAACTTCTAATTCCTAATTTTTTCATTGTGCTTTCTTTAGATGGGATTTTGAATTCCTTAAAAATGAAAATGCTTGGTAAGAGACAGACTGGCTTCTGAGAGAGTGCTAGTCATGTGTGTGTACTATGAATGAATTTCCAGTTCGTTGCTAAAAGCAAACTTGGACAAAAAGAGCACCCGATTCACAGTATCCCGACTGTGGCACTCCAGTCTCATCGTGTGTCACCCTTCTCCATTATGCTGACTGCGGTGACAGAAAGTACAAGTTGTGTTTCTGTGACTAGTAGCTCAATGATGGCCTGAGAATTAGCTTCTTTGGCTGCAAGCAAAAGAAATGTCCTTGACTTGGAACACAGAAAAGGTGATTTCATTATTAGAGGAATACAGGGTGTCGGGGGAAATTCTCAGGAGGAGCATGGACTGACTCCTCAGGAGCTATACATAACCCCACGTCCTCTGCCTCTCTCTTGTCTGTTCATTTGTTTCACTCTTCCTCAGGGCAGACTGGCTTTTTCCATTTTCTAGTTTACGTAGGGAACATCACTAGCGTCAATAGTTCTCCAGCATACATCTCCTGTATTCCAAATTCAGCCACACACCAGAATATGTTTGGACAACAGAATCCCTTGGACTCAATTCTGTACTATTAGCCCCTCCTGAGTCACTTGAAGTAAGAGGACAAGTTCACGTGAGGGAGCCAAGCTGCTATTCTTATAGTCACGTGAATAACGGGAGAGGAGGAAGGCATTACCAGAGAAAAGAAAAACACTGAGAGATGGGAACCCAGCCCAACTGGGGCTCACTCTGGAAGGCAAATACTCTCCAGTGTAACTTGGGTATCTCTGGATCAGATATTTTTCCAGAGACTCCAAAGGCAGGATTTTATTACTCACATTGTTAGGCTGCAACACACTTGCCCAATAAAGAATAACGTTGATGGTATCATTGTATTGAATTTATTTCAAACTTCTTTCTAAAGTGACTTTGAGGCAGCTTATTAAAAAAGGAAATATAACTCTTTAATATGCACATGGCTATAGAACATGAAAAATATGTGTCTACATTCACTATTTGTGTTTGTGCTAATCCTGATACTAACACCTTGGTCTCTAGAGACTCTTAGAGACTTATCTGTCTACCTTAGAAGAAAGGCACTCCAAATAGAGCTATCTCAGACATGGGATGCACTTTTTTCTGTCAAGTAACTTGTTCTCTCTATACATAATTTATAGGAAGTGAGGAGAAACCTTTTCCATGCCCAATAAGAATAAGTATCCTTGCACAACTGAGTTCACACACAAGAAGTCTGTCTGCATAATTTTTGGTTTCATGGTGAAAAGACTATAGAAACCTATCTTTAGTATATATAATGCCAGAAAGTGCTTGGGTCTGCTTATTTTCATGCATTTATTCATTCATTTCCTCAGTAAGTATTTACTGAATGCATCTACTCAGAACCAAGCAACATCATGTGAGTAAGAGAATGGGTAAGACACAGCCTCTGATCTGAAAGCACTGACCATTTACTAAAGACAATATGTCTGGTGCTATGACAGGTGGAAGGACAAAGAACCAAGAGAGTATAAAGAAGGGGTCTGGCCTTGATGATTCAAAGAAGACTTGCCTCAGAGGAGTCTTCTTGGTGGTCTAAAAAGCAAAGAAGAAAAGGAAAGAGCTCTTGGAAGACATACAGCAACTTCAGATTGCTAGTGTGGTGAGAGCACAAGAAAAACTGAAGAGACTGGATGAGTATTTAAATATGGCTACAGTGTAGGGTTTGAGAAAAGACAGTGAGTAACTGAGAAATGAAGATGTCTACTAAAGCCTTATTTTTAAAAATTGTAATCCCATTAACAATTATATATGAGACACACACAATTGATTCTAAATACGTATATTCTCTTAGAGATCCCATGGAGATCTCTGTACTGAAAATCTGGACGCTACTATCCTGCCCTGGCCAGTGTTTCCCAAATATTCAACAACCTTACTTGCAACAGGGTCCCTTACTACCCACCCCTGGACTCCACACAAGCCCTTAACCACCAGTGCCAACTCTGTTCTCAATGATGTAACTACAAGAACTGAATTTTTCTCAAGACTTTCTCAAGTCTTTTTGGAATCAATTCTTCCCAGGCTCCTAAGGTACCTTATAGCTTTGTCACTTTAGGGTGTGGTATGAATGAATCTGAGTAGGAGTTCTTGCCAAATTTCCTCCAGCATGTCATAGCAGCCCTCTGACCCTACCACTGCTCCCTCCCCCATCAAATGATTGACCTGCCCATAGCTTCTTCTAGACTCCATCCCTTCCTAAAATTCTTCAAAATTCTTCAATCTAACTTCTGAATCAATAAATGTATCAATACTCTTAAGAAGTCCAAGACTCTTAAGGAAACACTTCAGTTCATCTAAAAATTCCATGACTATAGGGTCTTCTGTACCTCAGGAGCCCAACTTACTCCCTATCATGTCCAGTGAAATGCATTTATATTCACCATGTTCAGGCCCAGGTCTGGGCCATCCTTCAAGAACATTCAGAAGTTGCATATATTAAAATAAATTCACTTTTATATTTTATTTATTAATGATAGAACACTATTAAAGAAGAGGTGGACTATCAGGTAATCTAATCATAATTAACTTCTATGTTAAATTGATGTATTTCTAGCTAAAATGAGAGTGACTTGACATTTTCTTTCGCTTATGTCATCATTAGAAACATTAATGCATCTATCAGAACTTTTCAAATGCAGAACATCATTCAAGTTCACTCACTTTGCTAATGTGGAGGATTCCAAGCTAAAGCATCCCTTTGAGATCTGCTGTATGGATGTGAAGGGATTTCACAGTTCCCATATTTGAAGGATATAAAAGTTTACAAAGAGAGCTAAGTCATCTCTATCCCATATGCATTTATATATTTTTTTAACATATAATGTATTTGTTTCAGGGGTACAGGTCTGTGATTCATCAGTCTTATACAGTACACAGAGCTCACCATAGCACATGCCCTCCCAAGTATCCATCACCCAGACACCCCATCCCTCCAACCCCCCTGCACTCCAGCAACCCTCAGTTTATTTCCAGAGATTAAAAGTCTCTTATGGTTTGTCTCCCTCTCTGGTTTCATCACATTTCATTTTTTCATCTTTTCCCCCATGATCCTCTGCCTTGTTTCTCAAATTCCTCTTATCTGCAAGATCATATGATAATTATCTTTCCCACTTTTAGAGAGGACATAGGAAATGAACCCACAAAGTTTTAGAATACACCATTAGTCTGTTAAATATTATGTCCTTTTGTTTCTGTCCATGAGTAAGAGCTATAAAATCTCTCTATCCCTAGAGTTCTTTCAAAGCAAAGTCGTACACATATCTCAGATTGTCCATTCAGATTAAACTCTACCTTCAACTTGGAGACACGTTGTTCAATTATATCAGGGTTACAGCTCTATCTTTTCTTTCAGGCTTTTGGGTATTCACTAGACCTCGTTGCCATTATATTCCCATTTTCCTCTCTCACCTTCAATTTCTTCATCCTCTACTATGTAAGAACACTGACAGAGAAATGTTCTATCAGGTCCTAAAATTGTCTTGCTCCTAACATTTAAAATACCATCTTCTTTAAAAAGCATTTACCACACGTTGGGATGCCTTGGCGATCATGTCAAAACTCTAACCAACCTGGAGACCAAGATGCCTGGTCTCAAAGTATTCCAACACCATGGGGCACCTGGGTGGCTCAGTGGATCAAGCCTCTGCCTTCAGCTCAGGTCATGATCTCAGAGTCCTGGGATGGAGCCCTGCATGGGGCTCTCTGCACAGCAAGGAGCCTGCTTCCCTCTCTTTCTCTCTGCCTGCCTCTCTGCCTATTTGTTATCTCTCTCTAGTCAAATAAATAAATAAAAATTCTTTTAAAAATTATTCCAATACCTATCACATCAGGAAAAATAATCCCAGTGGGAAAATGTCCAGAAAACATAGTTTGAACTTAAGCTGACTCCCTAAATTATTTTTAAAATTCTAGTTAATTATTGCAGGAAATGTTACATTTTCAACTCTGAAAGTCTTTCTAAATACAGAGAAGCAAACTACCATCTTACCTTATCATTTTTTTTCATTAGAAGTTAATTCATTTCAGCATAACCTGCACAAGCATTGTTCATTTTACTTTACAAGGATAGATCTTCACCTAGATCCTTAGGGATCACTGGGAAGCATAAAAACATCATCTAACTTACCCATCTTTTGTATCAACATGGATGGGACTAGAGATTATGCTGAGTAAAATAAGTCAAGCAGAGAAAGTCAATTATCATATGGTTTCACTTACTTGTGGAACATAAGGAATAACACGGAGGACATTAAGAGAAGGAAAGGAAAAGTGAATTGGGGTAAATTGGAGGGGGAGACAAAGCAGGACAGACTGTGGACTCTGAGAAACAAACAGGGTTTTGGAGGGGAGGGGGTTTGGGGGATAGGTGAGTCTGGTGGTGGTTATAAAGGAGGCACGTATTGCATGGAGCACTGGGGGTGGTGCATAAACAATAAATCCCGGAACACTGAAAAAAAATTAAATTAAGATGTCTTTAAAAAATCATCTAACTAGCTTCAGTTAAACAGAAACTTACCAAAAAGAAAATACAAACCAGACTTCTGTCAGATAGGAACTGAATCATAAGAACACGAAATAAATGATAGAAATGAAATACCTATGAGATATAGCAGATGAGATATAGCAGAGGAAAAATGTAGAAGTTTGAAAGCAACAAAGAACACTTTCTTTGAACATATTTATGAACAAGTTGTAGCCCTTCAGCATTTTCAAAAATGACAAGGAATAAAACTTATCTGACAGAGGCCTGGAAGATGATTTGCAAAGATCTGGTGCTTATCCTAGGTACTGGGAAGTCCATTCTAAGAAAACACATTTGCTATTACTAATATCAAGTTTCCTTCAAATAACTTCTTAGAGTAAAATCTGTGTCAACATGCTTCCATTTAAAGTACATAAATATTAGAATGCACTGGGTCTGTGGTGCCCTGCCCCCCCGTTTGTCTTTACATGAACAGGTTCATTATAGGCTAATACCAAGAGTTGTCCACACTGATTGTCATGACGTTATAAACTTAAAGGAAGACAAGGAGAGCAGCTAACATTGATGCATTATTAAGTGCTTTGGCAAGTAGTTCACCTACCTAATTTCATTTGATCCTCCAACAATTCAACAAGGTAGAGTTTATTGTTCCTATTTCTTAACTAGAAATTTGTTGCTCAGAGAAATGAAGTAGTCCAAGAACCCTCAGCTACCAGTAGTAGAGTCTGAAATTAAACTTTAAAACTAAATCCATGCAACTCTAAAGCTAATTCCACTATGTCATATTAACTTCAAATTCCTCCAGATTTTGCTAAGAATAATTACAGAAATGTGCAAAAAAGTAACAACCATGGAACCTATAAATCTGAACAAAAATTCCTAATGTTCGAGTTATACTGTGATCGAACTATAAAACTGCTTCACAGATTCCATTTTAAATGTAAAAGAACAAAGAAATCTTGATTCTCTATTGCTTATTTATACTGTTTTTATGGCTTTGGGCATTCTTGTAACCCAGCTTAGTTTAAGGTAAGTTATATATAAATAAAATACTTCTTAGTAGCGTGGAATATAAATTAAGGAGATATAGATTGTACTTCAATATAGAAAACTTTTAGAGAATATCCAAATTATTCCTTGGAGCTACTGTTTTATTTTACTTTGTTTTTAAAAGTCACTAAAACCTAGGGAAAATTTATTTGTGTGTTCTAGAGATTTTTTTGTTTTATGGGAATAATCATTGAGAGCACGAGTGCCTACTGCCTACTGAAGAGATCACCTTTGTTATTCTACTGGAATGAACAGGAATACTTTGATCAGAAATGAACCTTAAGACTTCTGCACACTTCTTGCTATTTTTGGTCATCAGGTCCAAAAATGAGATAATTTTTGTTTCCATTTTCTCTTGACTGCCCACATTTCCTTATACTTCATTATGCTTGAAATAAATTCAGATAATACTAAAGGATCCCAAAAAAAATCCTAAGAAATCATCTCAAAATGCTATAATTTTTTCTTCTGTTGAAAATAGATCAGTAACATCTAAATGATGCAAAAAGCCCAAAAGATTTAGAGGTAATTTTTCCCAGAGTTCATTTAATCCATTTCTGACCATGAACACTCATTACAAAAAGCATTTATTCAGAGTAAGTAAAACTGAAAATATATCCTAAGCAAACATTTATGTGATGTATTAGACAACCAGATGTATTCAATATTTGTTATAGTCTAAAACTGACAAAAACCTTTAAATAGAAGTCATGCTTCTGGGGGGAGGGGTGGAAATCCGCCTTCTACTTAACATTATCTAAAAAGAAAATCAAAAGTTTACCTCAATATTTACCGGAAGCAGCAATCATGCTCTGGTGAAAAAATACTAATTAATTCCTTGGTTCTTTGCCCTTCTTCTGCAGAATGAATAGCAAAACAATCAAAGGCAATAACCCTTAAACAATATGTCCTTTTCATTGGTATTTGGTCAGAATGTTAAAGAAGAAGAAGAAGATGATGGTGAAGATGATGATGATGATGATGAAGAAATCTCTATGTGATGTAACTAGGTTATGAAATAAACCAAAATCAAAGCCATCTGTATTTAGTATCAAAAAGCTCACCAACTGGAGCTGGAGCCTAGAGAGCACAGGGCACCATCGCCATTGTGGATGAAGGACTCCGCCCACTGCAGTGGCTGCACACGGGGACACGGCCGGGACCGTGATGGACACCACGGCCAGGGACCCAACACCAAGAGCTGGCCAGCTACATCCCAGACCACGATGCAGAGCACAGGTGGCCAGATGACCTGTGCCCTGGCACCATCTATGGGCACTTCCGAGAGCAGAAGTTCCAGCTGAAGGGCCCAGCCTGGGGCACTGTGTGGACCCCGGGGGTGGGGCAAAGCGCACAACCTCAGCCTTCCTGAGAGCACATTGCTGCATTCCACCACTAACACTTGGGTTGTCAATGGCTTCTTTTCAAAATGAACAGGGGGCATTAAGGAGTTGGCTGCCTATCTGTCCTCTTGACATGGAACCCGCAGAGACTCAACCAGGGCCACCTACGAAGTCACCCCTGAGGAATCCTCCATCCTTCCCCAAACCTTCTGCTCATTCCTCATCTTCAAGGTGGGAGCTACCAAGAGCAAGGCCCAGTGGGTGCAGAAAGTGTTCACCAGCAGCTGAGGCACAGGTATAACGAACAGGTTGGGGGAATGGCAGCAGCCTTGGGGGACTGGTACACACTCCTGGCCACCCGGATGCCTTTGTCCTGCTCAAGGAATGGGAGGCACTGCTGAGCCCCATCAAGCGGGAGAGACAGCAGAAGACTCTGGAGCCTGCTCTGAACAGGACCTTGGCCCAGCTCCACTGTAGCTTCATCCCTCTGGATGACTTGCACTATGCCAAGAGACAGAGCCCCAGCCCTAAAAATCTTCAGTGTTTGAAAAAAAAAATTAGTAAGAACAAGAAAGACACCTGTATTCCAATTCAGTGACAATAATAAGAACCGAACAATTGTTTCTTCTCTTTTGCAGCCAAACATACAGGTTCAAAGGCATGTCTAATACAAAACTTCATTGCTGGTGACTAACATTAAAAAATAAAAACAAAAAAAAAACTTCATTGCTTTTGTTAAAGAAAATTATTTGTTGTAATAGAAACGACAGAGGAAGCAGAATTATCTTGTTACCATCCAGCAGCTGTGGTACCCACAGCCAGTGCTCAATGGGTACACCAGATGCAGCCAACCACCTGTAACGTGTTTTTTATGGCCTTTGAACTCTAGAATCAAGTTTAATGCTTTTAAAAATATATTCAAATGTGTTTTAAAAATTTAATGCTTTTTTAAAAATATAAAAAGTCTATCTGAAAAGACTATGTACTATAGGACTCCAACTACAGGACACTGTGGAAAAGGGAAAACTATGAAGACAATAGTAAGATCAGTGGTCGCAAGATTTGAGTGAGGGTGGGGTGAGGGATGAACAAGCAGAACACGAGGAATTTTAGCGCAATGAAAATACTCTGTATACCGTGATGATGGATACATGTCCTTATACAGTTATCTAAACTCACAGGATACATAACACCAGGAGTGAACCATAATGGAAACTGGGGACTTTGAGTGAATATGATGTGTCACTGTAGGTTCATCAATTGTAGCAAATACGCCACTCTTGTGGGGAAGGTTGATAATGGGGAAGGCTATGCATGACTTGGGGTAGGAGGTATGTGGGGAGTCTCTGTACCTTTGCAATTTTGCTGTAAACCTGAAACTGCTCTAAAAATTTTAAGTCCTTAAAATAAATTACACTAAAAAAAAAATTTTTTTTTGGACCCAAATGTAATGCCTGTAGGGTCAGAGTTAAGAGCTCCATGACTTGAGTCCAGGCCTCAGATCCAACAATTACTAGCTTTTTAACCTTACACAAAGTCACTACCTTCCCTACACATGAGTTTGCTGTTTAGGAAAGTGGAGATCAAATGAGTGGTCATAAAAATTTAATACCATAAGGCATAGAAGACACTTAGTCCCGTGTCTGCCAAAGAGTAGATATGCGATCAATAATAGCGAGTTCAATTTAGGTTTGGTTCTTTCTTTCCAGTAATACTTATGTGTATGGTAGTGGGAGGCAGGGCACAAGAGAAAATTGATAAATACATTCAAAACAAGACAAGCAGAAAAGCAATTTATAAATCTTGATTCTTCCTCTATGCGTTACCCATTCATTTGTAGATTTAATTCTCGTATACTCCCTTTTAAAGAAAGTATTTTAGATTTTTTAATTTTTAGCTTTTCCAAATTCTTTCCAGTTAGTTCCTTTCTATCACTGAGAACAGAGTTTAATGTTTCATCTAACCCACTTCACCATACTGTGTGGGAGGGAGAAGAGTAATCCATCTCTGTACACATGACCTTTACGGTGATTCCTTTATTCTCTTTCTTCTCTATATTGACCATGGGTGAAGTGGATAGAAGGTGAATTTAGTCAGAGTATCTAGCTGAAAACAAAATGTCTTAAATGGTTTTTATTTCATTCAATAAATATTATCTGCAACTCTGCTATCTCCATAGGCATGGAGAGATCACAAGAAAATTTTTAAATTAAAGCACTTCTATTAAATCAGAAGTCTTAAAATACATGTTTATTGGTTGAAAAGAGCCAGATTCAGTGGCATTGAACTAAAAAAGCCAACTATAAATAAGTATAATAAAAATATATATCCACACATACCTAAATGTACAAATCTGATATCTGCTCTATCTGGATCACAGTTATGAATAGTCTTTCAAAATACACTTGGACCTCATTTAGAGAGAATTCTAGACACTACAATTTCATAAGAGTAATGTAGCAATAATAGCAGTTAATGTTACTTCCTTCCTAGTGTTTTGTTAGACTTAAAAGCTGAACATATGGAGTAGTTCACATTAGGAACAAGTTAGTTATTCATGTAACAAAATTCATAATCCAAGTCCTCCTCCTGAAATCATATGGTGTATGTCATAACAACCAAAAGTGGATTTCATTTATTTCACCAAGACAGTGTTTTATTTATTCTGTTGCATTAGTCAGTAATCCAAAAAGGACCGAATTCTACATCTAACACTACTAAGTATGAGAGATTTTGCATTCTTCATTAGAAAGTAAAAACCACTTAATATTTCAGCAATGATACAATACAATACAAACAATTTTTTCCACTGTGTCAGACTGCCATGATCAAATGTCAAGGAGCCAATGGAAAAAAGTTATAATCCCCACAAGTTACAAGAAATTATAAAGTCACTTTGAAAAAGATAAAAAGTAAGTTAACAGATTTCTTGACATAGAGCAAAGATAACTACCTTCAACAAATGCTAAATAGTTAAAAATTGAAACCATAGGAAATGCTTTCATTTATGCTTCTTTACTCTGACCAGGTGTAGTGTTTGGGGGAATACATGTTATCTACAGAGTTTAGACCCTTATTAGTATAATTAAAGTTGTATAGTAGATGCCAATATTAATATTTCTTCAAAAGGTTGATGTTCAACCGTCACAGAAATATTTTCAATGGGCATGATATTCTATAGCAAATCAGGCCAGAGTTTGACTTTTAGGCTCAGTTCTTGATAGGACACAGAAAGAATGTAAAATCCTAAAGGCTCATGTTAACGGATTCAGCTCATAAACCTGACATGCAAACCAGAATTCTAATTTGTTAACATATGATGAAAAATATAAATGTATTACAGACTGGCAAATCTTAGCCTCCATTCTCTGAGCCAGATAATCATCTGGTATGTGCTTGGTAAGTATGGCCTCAGAACAAGAGTTTTATGAACGGAGTTTTATTGGCTTCAGGCTAATCCCCCATCAAAGTTTCTCATGTTGGAATATTAAGGATTTTTTGGATAGGACTCTCTGTGTCCATCTCTCCACAGAGGATGGTCTTGTTAATTCGACCTTGATAATAAATAGTCTAATTGCCATTGGCTACATCTCTCCTGTATGCTTATGCTTAACACTTACCTTAATATATTGCCTATTAGTTTTCTGTTTGTTAGTTACAGTGATATATTTTGTAAGGATCGTAAATCGTTACCATCCCAGAATCTGGTATTTTTTTTTTTGCCATGGAGCAAATTTTTAGTTTTCTACCCAACCAATATCTATTCTAGTAAGAAAAGTGCCAGCACATTCTTTCTGGAAAGTGTAATGTGCAGATACTAAGGGTGTAACTGTAGTAGTAGTTTTAACATTACATAAGAAACCAGCCTTAGGAGGTGGCTCATCCTACAAAAGGCCAAAACCCAAAATAGAAATTAGTCTAAAGTAACATCATTGATATGCGTAATTGAAAGCAACCCTGAAGATGAACTGTAGAGGATTTAATAAACATGCACAAAAATTTTGATATATCTTCCTTTAATAGAGCTTAATTCTCCTCCCCTTGACTGAACCTAGTGTCTCAGATTTCTTTCCACATAGTCTTGGAGAACACTTCCATGCTGGGAAGACACTCAAGCTGGCCTACAGAAAGCTTCACATGGCATGGAACTGGGACCAGTTGCTAAAAGCAAGGAAGGAACTAGAGTCTGCTACCAATCATAATGTAGCTTGGGAAGAGATTCTCCAACTCAGACAGATCTTAGCTGCTGCACTAGCTAGTATCTTGCCTGCATCCTCCTGGGAAAGTCTGACCTAGAACCACCCAGCAAAATCACTCCCTAATCACTGGCTCACAGAAACTGAGAGAATAAATGTTTGTCATATCAAACTGCTAAATTTTGGAATCATCAGTTGAACAACATTAGGAAAAAAATATGCAATCCAACCCTCAACGTGTCCAATCTAAAGAGCCAGTAATTCCTCTTTATGGTTTTATTACTTTGAATGTAGGCTTGCATTTTCTTTCATTATTAAACAGAGTCATAAGTGTTACAAGATAATATTATATCTTATATAATATTACAGATTATGTCTTGTATATTACATGTATCTTCTTTAATCCATGACCTATCAGCATTTTAATTTTAAAATAAAATTGGTCTATTGAAATAAAGATAAATTTAAAAAATTGTTTTTCATTTTCAAATTCTTGGAAATTTGAAAGCAAAGTAGAAAGGAAGCACTTTCCTGATAGGAAACAAAATACTAGACGTAACAGGAAGGAAATAACCATTTCTATAATAATAATAATATGAGGAAGTCACCAAAGAAAAGGTCCTATCTCCAGGGAAGTCACTGAAGAAAGTAAAGTATATGCAATCTAAAATTCACTATAGATCTCTTCTAAAAATCTGATATAGTAGCTTCTTTCTATTCAGGCTGTTAGTTCTCAATCTGAGGGCTTAGGTGTTTCAGCTTTCTGAAATAACTGAATTCAGGGAACAATGTAAATACTGGTTTATAAAGCCTGAGACAGAGCCCAGGCAAACCCAAACCATGCCAAGGTTTATCAGAAAGCTCAAGGCTCATTTAATTCTGGAGACAAAAGTATCAAAAGAATCAAGTCAATTGGTCTAGCACCAGAAACGCTATCAGGGGTGAGGGAAAGACTGTCTCGAAATCTGAAAACTGGTAGAGACCAAGTGGACTGACTCAGTTCAGTAACTCCAAGTCTGAAAATAAATTTTGGAAAATTCAGTCATTGGGATTCATAAAAGTAAAGTATCGCCACTTAAAGAATGAAGTAGAAAACTGCAATGCCACCAAGGAATCCAATGATGCAGATAATACAGAGCTAGAATTGGCTGTAAGCTAAGCAAACAGGTGTGCAGTGAGTGGGTCCATCTGTCAAAGTAAAAGACAGCAAAGATGACAAAGGAAGCAATTACTGTAGTGACACTTGCCATGAAACTATACTGACTTTTGCATAATATTATTGACTCTTCTAAAATCTATGGTGCATATGTAAATATATCCATAACAGAATCTCAAATAATATTGTCACATTTTTACTTCTCCAAAGGTTTCTACTATTATCACTCCCTGGTTTTCTTGTTCTTATTTAGGAGGAATAATGGTTGATATTTATTTCAATATTATGCGTCAAGATGTGCGGGGGGGTGGAGGGGAAGAAGCACCGTTTTGTTTTACTGACAAAAAATCCAGCCAGAATGGATGCTTTTTTTTTCTTTTCTTTTTTTCATTTTAGAGGGGAGGAATCTGCAATCAGAATCCACACAATTCTTAACAATGGAATTGGGATTCAGGTCCAGTCCATGTGCTTTCTAAGATTTTATTGCTTTCTTTACTTTTTAAGAGATGAATCTGTTCTAGAAACAAATGGAAACTTTATCCACTGTACTGATTTTAGAAAAAATAAAATTCTATCGTTTAGAAAGCTGAAATCAAGCATTACTGCAGGGTTTTGCCTTTATGCTATTTTTGTAGTAGTCCAGCAGAATCCACAGGTTCCTTATTACACAGATAACCACTTACTTTCTTCTTACTCAAATAGTACTTTTACATAGAGTTCTTTATGAATACATATATGCTGACCACTGCCCTATTCCTCTCCTTTTTCCTAGCCCTTCCCTCGTGCATGCATTTAAGGAATATTTATTAAGCATTTGTTTTAAGAAGATAGGTTTCTGCCTCCACATTTTCTAAGACATTTGACTGAGATACATCATTTCTGCTTAAATAAATACATACCACCTAATCATACTTTAATGGGCTTCCATTTTAAACTAGCAAAGTGCTTACAATGAGCCCCTATTAAATTTAAGTCTTTTTAGAGTTTTTCTTCTGGGTTACTAAAAATGAACTCACATTACATTAGGACAACAATGCAATTAAAAGAAAAATCCGGGGGGCCTGGGTGGCTCAGTGGGTTAAGCTGCTGCCTTCGGCTCGGGTCATGATCTCGGGGTCCTGGGATCGAGTTCCGCATCGGGCTCTCTGCTCGGCGGGGAGCCTGCTTCCTCCTCTCTGCTTCTCTGCCTACTTGTGATCTCTGTCAAATGAATAAGTAAAATCTTTAAAAAAAATCCAAGTTTTAAGTAATATTCTTTTCTTAAATTTGTATCAATAAGCTGGACTCAAATTCAAATATAATTTCCAGGAATAAATTTATTTGTTCAAGTCCTGCATATGACTTGATTAACCCAAAGCAAAAATAATAAAAATATTTTCTGTTCTTTGATGCATATACAAAATTTGCCAGTGCTAAAGGACAAATATATTTGAATAAATATATTCATTTCCAACATCTAACAATTTTCTGTTTCTACTCGTGTTTGATTTTTAATTTGTATTTTTATGTCCATCATATAAAAGATGGGTTTTCTGTTGCTCTTATTTTATTAAAGGTCTGCAGTGGTTGAGCACACATTTCACATTCAGTGCAATGTATTCATAAAGATAATTTACATATTCTAAAATTAACATAAATTTTACTGCTATTTATGCATCCTATCTGGTCATATTCAAGGCAGGTAATGGGCTGTTTGTCTATGCAGCAAATGGCAATAACTCAAGTTATTCATACATCTCAACCACAAATCTATCACTTTGATATTTTTACATTTTTCTCTTATGTATTTGGGCCTTAGCAGTATATCTCAACTAGACGTACCGAGACAGAAGGTTAAATGTTTAATGACCAAACTCCAGGGAAAGGCCTTCAATAATTTTAGGTAAGGGAGTCAGTATTTACTGCTATATTCTATAGGAGATTTTCTAGCTCTAGCTTTACCCAAAGTAGAATTACCCCCCCCTAATTTCTGCAGCAATGGTTAATGGCCTCCATGGCTGTCCCCGTTATTCACAATAGCACTTGGATCCCTTACTAGGCAATCCCAAAGGTCAGTAGAAGCCTGGTCCATTTCCATTTTTGGAGGTACCATGCATAGTAAATGATAATAATAAAGCAGGGTTACAAAAATGGTGTTGTATCTAAATGCTTATGTTTTCTAAATGAATTATTTGTCTTTGGCACACACACACACACACAAATACAGTAAAATTTAATTATGTTAATCCAAAATTATTTTTATAAATCCTGCAACTAGAACATCAAAAAAACTGGGATTCACCAAGAAGACACAGAGCTAAAGTTTTTGAATGGAGAGGCTAGCCTAGGAAAGTACACGTAAAGCCCAAGAAATACCCCATTAGTAGATAATGTTAAAAGCCTCAACTCAAGGCCTTTCATGGTTATGAGACCTGAACTAAATACTAAATGGCCCTTTTCTCTCGGTTACGTTAAGTTCTGAACCAATCAGAGCTCAACAGACAGACAAAGTACTCCATGATAGGTATACTGCCCTTCTCTATTTCTTGGTTTTTTTTTTTTTTTTTGCTTATTTTGTTATTTATTTTGTTTTGTTTTATTCTGTGTTGTGGGGGGGGGTTGTTGTTGTTTTTGTTTTGTTTTTTTGTCTTTTTGTTTTTTGGTTTTTTTTTTTTTTTGGTCTTCTGAGGGACTTTTTTTTTTTTATTAACATATAATGTATTATTTGCCCCAGGGGTACAGGTCCGTGAATTGTCAGGCTTACACACTTCACAGCACTCACCATAGCACATACCTTCCCCAATGTCCATAACCCAACCACCTCTCCTCCCCTGGCAACCCTCAGTTTGTTTTGTGAGTTTGAGTCTTATGGTTTGTCTCCCTCCAGGTGCCATCTTGTTTCATTTTTTCCTTCCCTACCCCTTAAATCCCCCTTTGCCTCTCAAATTCCTCATTGTATATAAAATATTTTGTTTTTATGACAATCCTCCTTAAATCCTTTATCAAGAGAGTCGTGGATCGCTTCTCGGCCTTTTGGCTAAGATCAAGTGTAGAGAGTCGTGGTTTTATCACATTTAAGTTAGAAATGGCATTTAAAGAAAGAGTAGCATTAAAAATATTTTCTACAAATTGAATATTAAAAAAAAAAGATTTATTTATTTGACAGAGAGAGACACAGCGAGAGAGAGAATACAAGCAGGGGGAGTGGGAGAGGGAGAAGCCGGCTTCCTGCTGAGCAGGACCCTGGGATCATGACCTGAGCCAAAGGCAGATGCTTAAGGACTGAGCCACCCAGGTGCCCCTAGTCACATCCAGCTTGCTCAGTGACAAAAACTTAACTACCTCAATCCTCTTCAAACTGCAAAAGACATTATTATTCTATCCGTATTAATACAATGAATATTCATTGAAGGCTTTCTGTGTCCAGGCACTGTAATAAGTATTTTATTTGTATCATCTCACTTTATTTATAATTAGCCTCAACCTCATGGATAGGAAATATACACTGGAATGAATAACCAATACTGCCTAAGACAGACTTGACCGTCCTCTACCTCAATTAAACATAAACAGTATTTATACTTATGATGAGCATTTTATAATGTAAGTCAAATCAATATGCTGTTTACCTGAAACTAATATGCTGTATGTCAACTAAATCAATAAAAATATAAATTATTTCCCTTAAAAAGCATGAATATTGAATATAAAAATCTATACTTACCAAGAAAAAATGAAAGACAATGAAAATGTGACCTAAGCATAAAAACCATTCCTAGAGAAATAGTTTGGTTTTGACTTTTTTTTTTTTTTTTTTTTTTTTTTTTTACAGCTGATCCTTCAATCCACCCTTTTTCAAAGGATAGTTTGACCTTGGTTAGAAAGCAAGAGACCCAAAGTGTGGCCATTCTTCAGGTTGTTCCACTGTTTCCTGCCAAGTGCTGAAGATTACAGGTTGCTGAGGAGGGAGAGAAATCTTACAGGTATGCCATGTCGTGAAGAAATAACTACGAAAGCAGCATCACCTGAGGTGCTGTTCAAATGATTTATTAAGTCTGTAAAGTAGGTAATGGAACAAGGACTCTGAAGTAGGCCACATTTAAAAAAAAATGTTTTGTGTTGACTCTCCAGAAGACACATAGGTCTGGCAGGGTCAGAGATAGAAGGAGCTTGTGCTACCTCTCAAATAAGCAAAGTATCCACAAAAGATGGAGCTTTGAGTCAAGTGGTGGGTTTCAGGATTATAAGAAGGAGGGATGAAGGAGGGATGGAGGAGGGATGGAAAGAATTGATTATGAAGCATCACTGGGAGTCTTTGACTCTTACCTGGCAGCATTAGTGCAAAGCCATGGCAACTACCCCTTAGGTAAAAGAACTCTGCTATGTAAATCTAGACTTGAATTAATCAAAATCAGTTTCTATAGGTGTCTAGAGGTATTATTTTGCATACATGGATACTTTCAGGAACTTCTGCCTTTGTAAATACATGGCATCAGGGCGCCTGGGTGGCTTAGTGGGTTAAGCCTCTGCCTTTGGCTCAGGTCATGATCTCAGGGTCCTGGGATCGAGCCCCACAATGGGCTCTCTGCTCAGCGGGGAGCCTGCTTCCTCCTCTCTCTGCCTGCCTCTCTGCCTACTTGTGATCTCTGCCTGTCAAATAAACAAAGGAAATCTTTAAAAAAACAAAAAATACATGACATCAGTCCAAAATTCCTAATTAGAAATGTTGGTTGACTTATTCCATATCCTTACCCATCTAAAAGTCAGATTCCTCATCACCATGCTCGTATTTACCTAAGTTCCCATTACTCGTATGTCTGTGTATTTTTACATAAAATGTATTAACTATTATATAATCTACTATGGGGTCACATTAAACCAGTTATTTCAGAATTCTTGATAAAATGGCCCTTGACTAGGAGCCAAAGATCTGGTCCGAGGCCTCCCTCTGACATGATACAGCCATGTGATCCTGGGCTAGTCTGAGCCCCCTTGGCCTGCTTTGTAAGTAAGATGCTAGGGGTAGGTGACAGCTGAAGAGCGGGGAGGAAGAATAGATCTTTTCTTTCCCCCCCAACTCTAAATGTACATACAAAATCAGTGTAAGAAATCACCACTCACTCTCCTAGACAAAGATCTCAAAGAGAGGCAAACAAACTGGATGCTCACCTCATTAATTTCATTAACTAGCCTAGCTCTAAAGGGATGAGGCCATCTGGTGAAGTAGGGCCCTCTGGCCCAACCCATGGGAGAGACCCCCCACCAGGACTCTGTGAAAAATATGCCACCCACAATAGCCCAGCTCTAATGTGCAAGTTCAGTGTTTAAAAAACAAACAAGCCCACTGCTTGTCATGGGTACATAACCCTCTCCACGATGTCTAAGTAAGCTTCGCATCCCTCATCCATGTCCCAAAGTTGAAGCCCCGGAAAGAAAGTAAAATCTACTTGAGAATGACGTGGCAGCATCTGAAACTAGAAGGAGGTGGGTTCATTTTTGTTTTTGTTTTTTTTCCTCAGTAAAGATGGTTTTTTTGTCTGTAAGAATGGACTAGAGCAGCATCTCAAACTGATGGATTCGAAGCAAATACAAAAGGCTACTTAGCAGGCATGCACTCGCAAGATAAGGAATTAATGATTCTAGTAAAAATGGCATTGTTCCCATTAAAATTTGGAGACGTGTTGTTCATTGCTCTGCGTGCCACAGACGTCTAATGCCTTTGCCTTCTCATTGAAAGGAAAATTGAATTGCATTTATTAATGAAGTGGTTCACAGCAAGCCAGAGCTTTCCAAAACGCCGTGCAGAAACTGCTGTTGGAAGGTACGCAATTTGAAATTCAGACTTCATCTCACAGCTAAACATTTGGTTTATTACATGTAGAACTTTTATAAACATACCATCCTTCCACTGTGCTTGCAATTTGCAGATTTGGTTTACTTTCTGCACCATCAGAAATATCTTCTTCCCTTCACCCAGATTTCATAAGATATGTCTTGGGATAGCTTTCTCCATGTTGAAAATACTTGTTAAAACAGAGTAATTCATTCTTGGTAAAGAGCTTTATCAAACCTTTATTTAATGTAAAATTAAAGTTAGAATGTGTCATTAGGCAAAGACCTACTTTAACACAATATTATTAGATACCACATAATGGAAATTGCCCAATACTTGATCATCTTAGAGTGTAAATGTTTAGATCTACCAGGCTTTCTGCAGGAGAACTTTCAACAAGGACTTTGTTTGTTGATTTGGTTTTGTTTTGTTTTTTTCTGCTCTATTCTTTTTGTAAGAGAGAATAAAACAGCAGTGGGAAGAAGAAATCCAAGCCTGATCTGAGAGTAAGTCCATATCCAAGGGTAGGGTCATTTTGGCTAATAACATTGTCCTGCACATGTTCTCCGGTTCGAACTTTTTTGCTGGAAACTTGTGCCAAAAGCCAAAGAAACAAAACAGGAAAAATAAAGAGCTGGGTCTTAAGTCACTAAAAGTAAAAAAAAAAAAAAAAGCACTATTTCATGGTTTTTGTAGCAGAAAGGGCACAAGTAGAGAAAGGTAAGCTTCTCATTTAAGGCACATAAAAATAAAACGTGGACAAGAGCATCAATGCTAGAACCAAACAGGAGAATGAGAAGGGACTTGACAGGGATCCAGGCTGGTCTGCATCCAGCAGGGAAGCAAAACCTCAGGAATATCCCTGAGCCTGTCAGACCCAAAGTTGCTTTTCTGAGCATACATCAAGTTAGTAAAGCCTAGCAGAGAAGGATACATATCTTTTCTAACATCTACTTAAAAATCAGCTTATAATCCCTGTAATAGATGACCTTAACTTCTCCAAGAGTCATTTTCCTGAATATTCTCCCCATATAGGGAGACTTTGTGATCCAGATAAATCCTGTTCTGCAATAATTAAATGGCAGCTATGTGAGTACCTAAGTACAATGACCCACTTCATCCATAATATGTCTTTCTCCCCATATGAAAATTTTCTCCAAGACACCAGTTTCAGGCCAGTGCCATCTTCAGTTTAAAGACCACACTAAGATCCTTGGAGATACCAAATAGACGGTAGTATGCCATGGCTCCAATTTATTCTTGGACAACTGACTATGGCTAAGTGAGTCCCATGAGCTGAGTCATCCACAAATTTCTCTCAAGCTTCAAAGTCCTTCCAGTGATGCAATGAACAGACACTTCCAAAGTGGATGGAAAAGGAACTACCATGACTGTCCTTCATATGGACTTCCAATATAACCGTTAGCAGAAGTTATTCTTCTCTACTAGTAAGTACACTTTCAGTTACAGACACAGCACATATCCACCCAAGACTTTGCTTGCTCCTCCCCCATGATTTAACATCTCCTTATCTACCAATTCCATCTTTAACCAAATGTTGGTACAAAAAAGCTTATATTGATGGAACAATAAATGTAGGTCCAGAGCCATTCCAGTGCATTATTCTTTGTCACAGAAATCTGGCATGATGGGAACTTTACATAGGAGGAAATTCAAGAGAAGTGTTTGGAATGCCAGTTTCCCAGTGATTTTGAAAATACAGGCGATCCTTAGGAAAATAGTTAATTTTGCCATTCTATGGTCTATCTCAATCAAGTTCCTCAGACTGCTTTAAGCCTTACGTTAATTTTTAGAATTCTGAAATAGCTGGCAACATTTTATAAATATGAAGGCTTCTTAGGGGATCCATGCTCTACTATACCAAAAGTTCTTCTCCAGCTATGTATTGGGATGATCGGATTTGGAGCTCTACATAAAAGCCTCGTGCCCAGCAGCTTTGTTGAAAATAATAGCAATCTCAGCCACAGAGACAAACAAGAAAGGCCCATATTACCACTGTCTGAAATGTTAATACTCAACCAAAAAAATTTAATAGATCTAGGGAATGAGATGGCCATAATGGACTTCAATAAGCTCTTAGATACTTTGGGAGAAGGGGGATGAAAACGTTGCATGTAAATTCAGAAGAGACCAGAAAGAGCCTCAGTTGCATATTCCTCCTTAGCTTAATCTGAGGCCCCACACAAGCAGAAATAAAAGCTGGGGAGGACCTGTAAGTAAACTTTGACTGCATGCCCCAAAGTATAGATCCTCTGAGCACAATAACTGGAAGCCCAGGGGCTCGAAATGTCTAAGCATAACCACTAATCAATCATCGGCTGACTTTTAAGCTATGATTACCCAGGAAGGAAGCAACATCTAAGAAGCCAGGCCCAAATAAAAAGAATGAATAGAAACATCAATGGTGGGCTACCCCCCAGGAGACATCCTCTACAGAATTTGTCCAATCAATTCATTAAAAAATAAAGAAATTTTTTCAAATAAACAAACAAACAAACAAACAAACAAACCACCACCAGCAGCAGCAGCAACTACCACCCTGGGAAGAGCTCAAAATCCATGCTGGTAATCTACCAAGTATCCACTTTTCAAACACAGGCCAACTAACAAGAAAGTGTCCTCTATACCTAACAAAATAAGGCAGTCTCTAGAAACTGACTCACTGCAAAAGAATGGCACTCCCTCCACTGCACTGTCATGAGTTACCCAGGATTGAACCTGCTGCAGTAGAGCCTTATGTGTTTCTGGAACAAAGAAAATGTCAGAATCCATAGAACTTTAAATAGCAGAAACACCCATTGTTCTGGACTGAACCCACCAGCTACTATTTCAATCACTTCCTCACAGCTTCTAAGTCTCGCTGTGGATGGGCATAAAAACTGCCTATGGAGGGATGCCTTTATAAACTGGCACTCAAGTGAGGCCTTTCTCGTGCTTAATGCCCTAAGTGAGAAGGAGGAAAGGCACAGGAGTGCATTTGGGTAGGAAGGAAAATGCCTTGTTACCTCAAGAACAACACACTCAAGAAGTCCACACTTCGGCGGGTCTAGCAGATTTCTCCCGGTCTGGTCCTCGTGCCTGAAATTTCCTTTCCGCCTACAGTTGATAAAGGAAAAAATATACTGCCCCATGTAGGGTCTTCTTAAAACTACACTATTTAAAAAATAAAACAAAACAAACAATCAAAGAAAACCCCCTAAAAAATAGTTTATGAAAAAAAATAGCAATAACTAAGGGGACAACCCTTAAGTGAGGTTAGTACGTTCCTATTACCCCTGCTGCATAGTTTAGCACGGAGACTGTGTGGTTTTCAAAAGATCCCAGTTGCTCTTTCTTTCTTCACTTTTGCATTTCCACATTTATAAAGTCAAGTTGAGCCTCTTGAGATTGGTGCTCTATATGGTCGTGATTGTTTTAAGCCACTTTATTATGAAAGCAAAACCAAGCAGCAGCACGGCTCTATCCTCCCACATAGAGGCCTACGGCGAGCACATGTTCCCCTGGGTTTCCGTGGGATGCGGAAGCCTATTCCTTCCCTAACAGCATCTTGGGCTATTAAAGCCCACAGGAGAAGTACTCTCTGGAGACACAAGGACTGTGAAAACCAAGGGAGTGAAGGCAGGGGAAGACGACTGACTGCATAGCAGTGGGGCCAGAAAGGAAGAGAAGAGGGAATTTTAATGTCTCGGGAGGCGTCACACTGTAAAGACAGGAGAAAAACTTCAATAAGGAGTGTATTGGGAAATGTAAACTGAATCTGATCGTATGGGAAATCAGTTTGGGGCAAGCCTTTCACACTACTGTTTAGGAGGCAGAACTGTGCCTCATTGCCAAACTATTACACAATCAAATCAATACCGGTTTCTGCTCTGTATCCTCAAGAACCCAAAAGCAAATGCAATCTTCCAATTTAGACCAAATCCAACTTAGTCCGAAACCCACCTGTTCCCCAGGTAGGTACTTGACTTGTACTTAGAAGTATCCTTGTTCATTCACAGGTCTCTCTAACCCTAGAGAGCATCGCACATTCTTTGTTCTTAAGGAGCACTTTAAAAGGGATTTTCTGGGTTTAGTCCTGCGTTTTGAATTTTAAAATTTTAGAGCTTGCAAATCAAGTAAGGAAGGAGCTGGCAAAATATCCATAAGCTCTTTTATAATTCTTATTAACTATGAAACCTCACCAACACACCGCATTCCCAGACTGGAATGCTCTCCTTCTCTACCTTCATCTACTTCACTCCATATCATCCGTTAGGATTCAAATGTTAAGGCCACCAATTCAGAGCATCTGGCTTGGGCTTACACTCTAAAACCCTTTTATTTTCTTCCTAAATATTGTTTCTGAGTGGTCTATCAGCCCCGTGTAAACAGATCTCCAACGAGAACAAGAATCCTGTTTGTAACAGACCCTACCACAAAGACAATGTGTCATCAGTATTCATTAAATAATTAAATAATGCTAGATAAGAAAATATAGTATATGGCTCTACTACACAGGTCCTATTTCTGGGGGAAATAACTCTGAGCTTCAACCACAGTATCAGGTAGCATTTGCATTTTTATTATCTTTCAATATGGAAGAGCCATTCATTTCTTCTTTTATAAATTGAACCAATTCTAAAATACCTATAAGTGACCAATTGTTGTTTAAGACTTTGGAGCACCCAAGATGAGTAGGTCACGGAACCTGTGTAGAAAAGCCCCAAGTCAAGAACATTCTGGTTGTCACAGAGAATTTCATGGAACACTCCTGGCTCTTTTATTCCCCTGTGCCCCTGTCCTACCCATCCTATCTTCTGGAATGCCGTAGAACCTTCATTAGGTAACTTCTTCCCATGACACACTGTAGTGATGATGATACAAGCTACATTTCAAGTATACACCCAGAGAAAACAGCAAGGGTTTTTAGAACTGTCATTGAGAACCATGGCCTGCTGTAAGAAAACACAGACTGAAAATATTGACAGTAAAACTTCACTGAAATATAGGTCTTTGAGGTTGTGATGCAAACACAAACACAGAAGTCTTGAAGATAGCAGCCAAAATGAAGTTTAGATTTCTAGGCTTAGAAATTAGAAGACATTTTGGGGGGTCCAGTGTTAGGAATGGTTAGAAATTTATTGCCCTGTAGGCTTAACTGAAAGCAGCTTCTCATTTCTGAAGTGTAAAATATCAGACAACACTCTCTACCTTATAAAGTACATAGAGAGGGCACCTGGGTGACTCAGTGGGTTAAGCCTCTGCCTTCTGCTCAGGTCATGATCTCAAGGTCCTGGGATAGAGCCCCACATTGGGCTTTCTACTTGGCAGGGAGTCTGCTTCCCCTCTCTCTCTGCCTGCCTGCTTGTGATCTCTCTCTGTCAAATAAATAAAATCTTAAAAAAAAAAAAAAGTACATAGAGGTTTGGATCCTAAATGCTTGCTATTTTCTCAGGGAGAATGGTGCTGAGGAAAATGCTACTACAGAGGCTTTAACCGGTAAAATACCATCTTATGTGAGCACTGTCCTTAGGGCTTAACTCAATCCTGTCTTTTATTTAAAAAAAAAAAAAAGAGGTAAAAGGGAAAGAAAGGAACAGATTCCAACCACAGAATAGAGTAAAAATTACTGACAAAGGCAAAATTTTATAGATGAGGATAATAAAAAACAGTGGAGACAAATACTTATCAAATACCCTTAAAAGTTTTGTGGATTGCCCAAATGTCTATAATAGTGAAAAGTATTAACATAATCACTACATTTCAGGGAGCCATGTGATATATTGCCCATGACTTGTCAAAGCTTTAAGTAATATATTTTGGAATTAGACAGGATCTAAAACGTATTCTGTCAGCCACCAATTTGTTGGAAGAAACACTTTCTGGAGCTCATTCTCAGCTCCAGAATGGGGGTGATTTCCTACCGTCCTCACGGGTTATTCTGAAGATTACGGTTACCTCTGAGTGCTTTGAAAATTAATGAAAGGATGATCCATTTCTATGCCAACCCAGTCACCATCCAGTACCGAAAAAACGGTGACTGTTTCTAACAATTCATCCATTTTTTTTCCTCTAACAAGTACATATTACAGATGATAAAACTGCCAAATATATTTTCATAAAGAAATTTTAGTAAGATCTTCCAGAATGAGAAAACAAACAATCAGATACGGCAGTTGACTGGATGCAGGGATTGGTAAACTTCCCCTTGACAAACTCTCACGGCAGATAATCACTTTTCTACTTAGCCCTCGGTGCAGAATGTACTTTCTAAAACAGCCATGCCTCAATATGGTGTTTGTGTACTAATCTATGTTGGATCTTGACTCCACAGAAAAATCCCGTAGCAAGAGGCTGTGCTTCCTGACTCCCTCCCCCATTTCCTCCAGCCACCAGGTCTGTCATCCAAGTCCTGTAAGGACCTATGCTCCACTCTGAGGCAGGTACAGTCTTGCCACACGAACTCTTTCTTCTGCCATTTAAACAACAGCAAAGCCATACCCTTGGTTGTCCATCTGAGGGGAAATTCTCTTCTACTTCACATTACTCTGTAATAGAATGACTTGTCAAATGATATTTCTCTCCTGCTGTCCTGTAAACTCCTTGAGGGCAAAGGCATGTCACTTTTTTCCCCCTGATTCTACAATGTGTTGCCCAATACGGTCCATATACCAGCGGCACACACAACTTCATAAATAAAGATCTGAATTTCTGTCTCCTAGACAGAGCCCTCCCTGATTACCTAGAATAAAGGGAGTGAAACCTGTATCTATTCTGTTTCGACAGGGATTCCTTTTTACTGCTCCCTGACTGAATGCCTCTAATAATTGCTTCCACTCTGCACCACCCCCTCCGATCCATTCTCCACATAGCAGCCAGACAGATCTTCTCAGAGCATAAATTAGAACATGGCCTTTCCCAGATTCAATTACTCCAGTGGTTTTGCACAAGCACTTAGAATTAAATTCAAACTCCCTTTCCTGGCCTTGGAGATATAATTTCTATTAAGAAGAATGTTCCTGCACATGTCTCCAACCTCACCAACTCCCTCCTTCACTTTTGCTCATTCTGCTTCAGCCTCAGAAGTCCTGGGACATGCAGCTCACTTTCCAACGAGGCCAGTTAACTGACCATCTCCTCAGTCTGAAACTCTGCTTCCAAATCTGCACTTGGCTCGCTCAACCCCACCAGCACCTCCTCTAACCATTTTCTGTGAGCATGAGATCCACAGTAGCTGCCCAAGACACTCTTAGCATATGTCCCCGTTCATATTATTTTATAGCTCTTATAATTTTCTGATCTATTTGCATTTATGGGTTTATTGTCTGTTGTCTCGAACTATGTAAATCCCATGAGATTCAGGGCCTCATTTTATCATCATTTCCCACAACACCCCTAGTGCCTGAAACAGTGCCTGGCATTTAGTCGGCTCTCAAAACACAATTGCCAGTAAATAAGTGAATTAAGCTGATTTTTGCCTGCACACTTCAGCCAAGTACTTTTTTTTTTATATTTCACAACTCTACTTAGAAATAGCTCTATCTTCATATAATAAGGGCAAGCCCAAAGGAACATCTACAGCTATCATGGTTTAATTATCTTTACATCTATGCAGTCTAGCGTATGTCAGATACTGAAGTTATGCTCAGTATTTATAGAATTCCTTTTATACAGAATACCTGTAATCATGTATTATTATATGTGCTCAGAAGTTATAGGCTTATACTTACCCAGATGCAAACTCCAATTTAAGACTATTTCATAACTGAAGTTTATTTTTTAATGTGTCTTTTTTTGGTTCAAAGGAGATTCATCCTGAGTTTAACCTTACAAAGAGAAGTTAGATTCCCAACTTAACAGGTAAGAATCTATTTAGCCTACCAGCTTCTGAACTATAAAGGAATCTCGCAACATTCATTTTTGTAAATATGATACTGAGTCTTTTAAACGATCTACTCTTTCTTTCCTCTGTGGGCTTATTCATGAGTATGATCAACATTATTTTTTAAACAGCTACAGTTCTCTGAAATAAAATCAATTTATGAAATTACTGTGATACATACACACACAGCCACTTTTTCTCCATTATTCTTGTTTTTACTTTTTTTTTATTTTATTTTTTCAGTGTTCCAAGACTCACTGTTTATGCACCACACCCAGTGCTCCATGGAGTACGTGCCCTCCTTAATACCCACCACCAGGCTCACCCAATCCTCTGCCCCCTTCCCCTCCAAAACCCTCAGTTTGTTTCTCAGAGTCCACAGTCTCTCATGGTTCATCTCCCCCTCCAACTTCCCCCAATTCACTTTCATTTCCTTCTCCTAATGTCCTCCATGTTATTCCTTATGCTCCACAAGTAAGTGAAACCATATGATAACAGACTCTCTCTGCTTGACTTATTTCACTCAGCATCATCTCCTCCAGTCCCATCCATGCTGATACAAAAGTTTCGTATTCATCCTTTCTGATGGAGGCAGAATATTCCACTGTTCTTGTTTTCATTTGTTTTGATTGTGATTTTGCAATCTCATTTGCGAATGTTAAGAATAAATGCTGGAACTATATGCTTGGTATTTACGTTTCCTTCACTCCAGGAAGCTAATTAAGATGACTTGGTCACTTGGTCCAAAGATTCTCTTCATTTCTGCCGTATTATTTCCCTCCCATGGTCAGAATTCATTCCAGACTCTCCATTCCTAAACTTGTTTCCCCTGTTTTCTGAATGACAAACCTGCCAAGCTGACAAGTTTTTTTAACTTGCTTTTAAAAATTTGAGACTTCTAACAAGGTGAAGTTGTTTATTCAAAACCTTTCTCTGCCTGTCCTCCTGGAATCTGGTTTAGGAGATGCTTCATCATACGCCCATCGACCTGAGGCAATAAAGGTAGCACGTCTGCTCTAAACAAGAACGCCCTGGTTACAAGGCACAAACACTCACCCAATGAGGCCATGTAAGGGTCCAGGGAAAGGGTGCAGTGGACTAGCAAGGGTGCACTCAGTACGCGTGGCAAGGTCACTAACAGGAGAAACGGAGAAGCCAAGCACCTTGGTTCAAATTTTAATCCCACCACAACTCTGGACATCTAAGAAGATTTTCTTCTGACAGAAACTCCCAGGCATCTATAGATACACACTTATTTTATAAAGACCAAATTATAAAATTTTGTAGATTATGGTCCTTAGTAGTACACAAAAATAAGGTCTAGGAAATATCATGATTTTGAGGCTATAAGAAGTCAAAGTAAAGACCTGATTTGTAGAATCCTATTCTAAACTATTAGAGACTTCAGGAAGCCCCCTAATACCTGTCCCCACACACACACGCCCTGACCCCTGGATCCTACTCTGAGAAACACTTACATCTAAAGAGTAATAAAGAAGAGTGGTTAAGAGCATAGTTTCTAGTCAGATAGACATATTTAAACCCAGCAAAAATGTCTGCATGCATTTAGGCAAGGTATTTAACGTCTCTAAACATATTTCTTTATTCAAAAAATAGGGATAATCGAAGCTACTTCCTAGATTAAAAATAAAATGACATTTATGTTTAGCCTAACAACTATCCTAAAATGTTCGTTGCTAATTCCATTATACAGAAACACCAACAGAACTTCCCACCTCTTGGAGATCTACAACACACCCAATAGCCATCTTTCTGTCTCTCCACCTTTCTGCCTTTTCCTCATTCTCCATCAGCATTACTTCTCTTAGCCTCAAAATATCCAACAATAGACATTGGATCCGGAAATCTGCCTTATACAACATCTAGAGCAACTTAATACAGACCTTTAGATAATGTTATACAGTGGAAGAACGCTGTAAAAGTACCTCATACAACTTAAATCCGATGTTTCTTCTGGACCTAACATCCCTTGAAGTCCATAATCTTCCACAGAGTCCACTTCACAGAGTTGCTAGGGAGATCAAGTCTCATAGTCATTATTTCCCGGGATTGCAAGACACATCAAAGCTGACAACTTGCTTAATAAAGCTTTTTTCTCTTAAAGCAAATTCATCTTTCTCCAGTCAGCTTGATGTGCTCTTATCAAGACTAAATGTCTTTTTAAAAAGTTCTGTGAATCTTTACTGTTCAAATTCCATTTTTCTTAGATTTCACACTCAAGATACATGTTCAAAAAAGCAAACCTATTGCTAACACCCCCTTCCTAATACTCTTAAGACCCGATCACTTCATGCTAAGCCGGAGCATACAAATTGCAGGGATATTGCTAAAGCTGCAGAAGATGAACCGATGCCCCCCAAAGGACTTCTGGTATTAAGAGTATGAATTATGAAGAAGATTAGTCTTGATTCAACATTTCTATCTTAGAAATGAGAAGATTAAGCAAGACCATACTGGTTCAATGATAGGCCTTTTCAAGTCTTTTAAAGCAGAAAAGATTGAGTCCAACGAGTTTGTTGAGCGACTACAGGGAGAAAATAATTCAAAAGAAGTCATTGACTAATGCTGACAAAGGACCAGACCCCAAGCAATCAGGACTATTTTCTCTATAGGAAAGATTGCTAGATTCTGATACCAAAGCAATCAAAGATTCTTCTCGAAATAGTTGAGAAAAATATGATATATCAGGATTTCTGAACTTTAAAGAAGAAAATGGACTGTTAGGAAATAATTAGCACATGTAGATCTGGGCACTAAGTACCTCTCATTCATGACTCCATTAATGACACCTAGCTCTGTTCCCAGCTCCTGAAGGCTGAAGCAGAGAATATGATAAAGATTCTTACAGGGCGCCTGGGTGGCTCAGTGGGTTAAGCCGCTGCCTTCGGCTCAGGTCATGATCTCAGGGTCCTGGGATCGAGTTCCGCATCGGGCTCTCTGCTCGGCAGGGAGCCTGCTTCCCTCTCTCTCTCTCTCTCTCTCTGCCTGCCTCTCCGTCTATTTGTGATTTCTCTCTGTCAAATAAATAAAATCTTTTTTAAAAAAAGATTCTTACAAATCACCAAGAAGCATTAGGAGTCTGTCCTGACAAGTAAAGACACTAAACTTCAGAATGATTAAAAAATGTCCACAATCACAGGGTAAGTGAACAAAACAAACCTCCGATTCTAAACTGAGGATTCCTTCCTCTGCATCACGATTGTCCAAATAGTGTGTCGCACTGAAATGTAAGGGAAGAGCGTCCATCTTCATTTCCTCCCTGGTTCAGAGTACGGATGCTTCTGAAGTCAGATGGCCTATGTTCCAACCCCACTACTACCTGGGAAAAATCTGCATAACCTCTCAGTATTTCACTTGCCACATCTGTAAAACGGGACTGATGACAGTACAAACCTCATAGAGATATTGTGAAGAAGAAATGTTGGGAAGATGAATTGTGATAACATGCATGGAGTGCCCCAAACTGCGCCCCAAACTGCCATAGCAGATACATTTGACGAATGCCAGGCATCCCTGTTTTTTATTACATGGATCCTATTTTTATATTTTGGACTAAAAGCCATTTTCAAGTAAATGTCTGATCAATGTTAGTGATCTGGAAAATAGAATTATAATCAAATACCACTAGCTTGGATGGAGGAGAAAAAGCATTCCTACATAAAAGGTAGAAGAAGAAATGGGGCAAGTCACAGGGGCTCAGTGCTGCAACTCTAAGAGCTTTAGCACTCTCCTCTGTGGGAATGGCGCCCTAAAAACGCAGGCAGCCAACAGCCAGCGAAGCCATACCTAACAGCTCCAAGGGCACAGAAAAGGAACTCCCTGCTGGCGTTGTTTTGTTTTGTTTTTTAAGATTTTATTTATTTATTTGACAGATCACAAGTAGGCAGAGAGGCAGGCAGAGAGAGAGGAAGGGAAGCAGGTTCCCCACTGAGCAGAGAGCCCGATGTGGGGCTCGATCCCAGGACCCTGGGATCATGACCTGAGCTGAAGGCAGAGGCTTTAACCCACTGAGCCACCCAGGCACCCCACTCCTGGAAGTTTTTGTAGCTGCAATCCTGAGTCTGTCCATTTTCCATGTTTGACTATTGACAAGTTTCCAACCCCACTCCTTCCTTTTTCCTCTTAGCACCATCAGGAAGTGCAAATAGCACTCGCCTCATTCCCACTGCCTAACCACCATAAGACCCCCAGGCCAGTCTCCAGTGCAGAAGCTCTTCCCTATTTGGGAAACCTGCCCTGCCCTCCTCAGAAAGCCTCATTCTGTAATAATTTTAATATTCTGTTACATGTGCAGGGTCAGCAGTTTTGACACCGGCACTGTGTTTTAGAATGGGGAGGAAGGCCTATCCCACTTCTGGACGGTGCCATAACTGCAACTTCAGGTCATAATGTGTTTTTGTTTATCCTCTGCAAAACTGGCTCAGTGAGGGAGGGAATTCAGGGAAACCTTTATTAGAATGATTTTTTTTTTTTTTTTTAGAGATGAAGTTCACTTTATCCAAGAGCTCCCTTATTTAAGTTTCCCAAGAACAGCTTTTCATTTTTCTATGGTCATTTTTTCTTATGAACAGGATACATTTTGTCTGTGGGTTGTGGACTTTGGAGAGAGAGGTCTGAGGACACAGGGAGAGCTGTAAACAGACAGGCTTTTGGGGACACAGGGGAGCCCTGAGCAGGGCAATTTTGAGACAGGTGAACATATGTTCAAATTTGCTCAGCACAACCCGGGTTATGCCTGTCAGCAAAGCATAATTATCACAGTAGCCCCTTTTTACTCTTGAAAGAGCTGTGGTGAATTATAGATATGTAATCCTCCCTATCAACAAATATATTTTGAGACTCAGGGTAGAAGCATGGCTATATCTATAGAGGAGTGAATAGGGTCCTCATCAGGGAAACCATAAGGGAAAGACAGTTGATAAAAACATCTGTTCCCTGTGGGTGTGTAACTATTATACATGCTACTGTGATGATTGCTACAGTCAACAGCAATAAGCAAAATCTCCATGAGTTCAGAAGCGATCATTTAATAGGAGATCTGGAGTTCAGGCATTCCAATGCCTACTCCTTTGCCTTCTAACTATATGACCTAGTCACATAACTTCCATAAACTTTCTTATGAAAGAAAGATACTAATTCCTGCCTTCCCTAACTGATACAAGGGATTAAGTAAGCTAACCCAGACAAATGTCATTACAGAACACCCTGTACATAAAAGGCAATATATTAACTACAGCTGCTGCATATTATTATAATGATATCATCATCATCATCATCATCATCATCATCGTTAGCAACACCATTCAGGTTACCAAGACCTCCCAACTATTTTTATGCCTACTTCAATAAGGAGAATGAGAAGCTTTTGTTAAACAAACAAACAAAAACCTACAATTTTTTTTTTTTTTTGGCTTAAGCCTACTTCTTGAGAATATGTCCTTCCAAAAGGTCATTTGTCAAAATGTATAAAACTCTTTGTGTGTATTTTTTGAACCAGCATTTGCATTTATAGACATTTATCCTCAGGAAAAACCATTCCTGTATTATAGTCAGTAGAGTATAGTAATGTGAGACCTGGACTCTGGAGTCTGACAGCCAAGGGTTAAATTCACACTGACTAGCTGTGTTGCCATGGCCTAGTTATAGCAATCTCTGTCTCCTTTTTTTAAAAGGGAGAAAATTATATTACTTACCTCATGGGACTGTTGGGAGGACAAAATTATTAGAATAAAGAATAGTGTATAGACTTTAATAACTGCTCAATGAGTATTATTTTTATTAAATATAATGATTCATTTCAAAATTATTCATGATCATAAATAATTAGAAACTAATTTAAGTGTCTTACAACAAAATAAAAGATTCAATAGTGGTACATAAAATGACCCAGCCTTTTTGACTGTTGAAAAAAAAAATGAAACAATATAGCATTTCCAACTAATGTAAAGTGTTTACCGTTGTTTTAAAATAAAATGGTTTGAGTTTAAACATTTAGGAGTGGCCTTTTCTCTTTGGTAAAATTATACATGATTGTTTATTATTGCTTTTTCCATAGTTAAATGCTTTATAAGTAATATGATTTACTTTTAAAATCAAGAAAAGTTTAAAGTTATAAATAAAGAAAAAAAAAGCATTTGGTCATCTATAACCTTATGATCCTTTTTTATTGTTTCATAGAGAGAGGTTTAGTGTGCAAAAGTTACCGTAAGTCCAGGTCAAATCTTTAAAATAATTCATAGCTTCTCAATTAGTTCAGTCCACATTAATTATATTTATAAAGAATCTCTGAAATATATTTGTCACCTTATAGTGATTCTACAGTTAACAAAATACGTGCAATATTAATGAGACCAAGGTAGAAAACCTCCCATGCAGAAATAAAAGTGTTTTGACATCATAAAATGGATTGGCTCTGTAAAATTACATAGCCATGTAGTTTCAACTCTATTTAAGACATAGGAACACTGTCTTGTCTGCTGAGTGCAACAACATGATGGAATCTGATACAAAGCAATATGCTTTTGTTATTTCTGAGACAGAGAACAATGGCATAAAATAAAGAACAAAACTCATCCCAAAATCTTAGCCAGACTTACTATATATTTTTTACCCATATAAAAATGCACATTAGATTTATAAGGACAGTTTAAACACAAATACAGAACTCTACGAACAAAAAAAATATGCATTTAATGGAAACAAAGCGTGTTTTAGTCAGAAGAGGTGTATCTAAACCTCTGTCATCAACAGTCCCACATTAAGTGTCTGAATTCACGCTCACCCACTGTTATAGTACAGCAAAGAAGAAAACAATAGTTGAAAGCATCTGCCAGAGAAATGGGTCCTAGATACATAGGGAAATAATTTGGGAGATGTTTTATAATAGCTCCAAATTTCAGACCATGAGTCTGCTGCTATTTTTCATACAATCATTCTAAGGAAACAACTTAAGTATTTAGAAAATGGTAAGACAACAACATACTCAGCTAATAAATGTCAACAAGCCACAGGCTGCAAAAGACACTGATAAATTCATATTCACTGATTCTTATTGATTGTCATATGGACCATCTATTTAATCTCTGTTCACTGTGTGTGTCGGTAGTTGGTATGACAGAATTTGCACGAAATTCTAGTACTATACTCCAAATAAAAAGCAAAAAATCTACCCCTTTATCTCTTCCAGAACTTTTTAGTTTCATGCCATATGGCCCAGATTCTTCCCTTTCCCAAGTCAAAGTAAGTTGGGCGATGCCCTCATTACCCATTACGGCTGAGGTTGCCCTGAAGCATGCTTGGTCTGAAAGAGCATATACCAAATATGCTTATGAGTTCTGCACAAGAGTAATAGAGCAGGAAGGGAAATCAAACCCCTGAACTCAGAAGACCTCGTCTGCTACAGAACTCTATCAACCCCCATCACTTTTCTTTTAGTGACAACAGCTAGGTCTGATCAATTGTTTGGCATGTCTAACCAAAGTGATGCCTTCTATTTCTAAAGTCACACTGGTCTCTTTTATTCACTTAACAGTAAAACCGAAGAATTGCTGTTATTATCGATGAGGAACTATTTTACATAATTTAGTCCATAATTACTTAGCCCAGCTCCCCCATTTTAATGGTGATAAATTAAGAGAATTAAAAACAACAAAACCAAACCTGACTTCATCTACAGGGTCAGCAAGTGGAAGGAGAACCAAATAAAAGATTTTTGTTTATATTAACATTTAACACTATGTCTCTTGTCTCAACAATTGGATCCAAAGTTGAGATCAGGCTATTAAAAAAACTACTTATTTTGACCACCCTAGAAAGTAGGAGACTATTACTTAAAATGAAGATATTCAATAAATAATTCTAGCAAAGGATGAATAAAAGAACTAAAGCCTTTCTCTGTTAAATAATGTGTCTGTATTGTACAGTACATTCTAGAATAGAATAGAGTGGAATAGAATAGCATATAAATAAACCAAACAGTTCTAAATGTTAACACAAGGTTTCAGAGAAGAAAAGGATCTCTAAAACTACCCAGTGTCATTTTTGTCCTCAATTCAGTATGATAGTAGAGAAAATGTTTTCCACACATGAGCCATTTTTGGTGGTCCTTTCTCGTTATCAATACCTAGAATTTTCTTTTTTAGAGAACTGCTTCTAATACACACACACACACACACACACACACACACACAGTTTTAGCATCGTAAAGGGTAAAAACATTCAAATACAGTTTGAGGAAACCAAGTAATTCTTAACTACAAATAAAACTACCTAGTCTTACTACCACATAACTCAAAGACTGTCTTCCAGTCGATGACTTCTACACACAGTGTATTCCACATAATGGAGCTTTCTAGGAGGTACCTGGAACATCCATTTGGGATCAGATTACGATAAATCGGAAATCATCAATTACATAGTATTTTCACTTTTGACTAGAGTCTGTTGATTTCTAGTTGGGTGTTC
The DNA here is from genome assembly GCF_964662115.1 of Mustela nivalis. Lineage (NCBI taxonomy): Eukaryota > Metazoa > Chordata > Mammalia > Carnivora > Mustelidae > Mustela > Mustela nivalis. Next base: position 50,706,082 of record NC_139032.1, read on the forward strand.
AAGGTTTTTCAACTAAAAGCAAAGAATATAAGATTTCTAAGCCCAAGGGTCCATCGATGATGAATGGACAAAGATGTGTTATATACACAATGGATTATTACTAAACCATAAAAAAAGAATGAAATCTTGCCATTTCAAAGGTATGGATAGAGCTAGAAAGTATTATGCTAAGTGGAATACATCAGTCAGATAGAGTTAAATACCCTATGATCTCACTCGCATGTGGAATTTAAGAAACAAACAGATGAGCAAAGGGGAGAAAAGAGAGGAAGGCAAACTAAGAAACAGACTTTTAACTCTAGAGAACAAACCGATGGTTGCCAGAGGGGAGGTAGGTGGGGGGATGGGTTAAATGGCTGATGGGGATTAAGGCTTGTACTTGTGATGAGTACCAGGCGTTGTATGGAAGTGCTGAATCACTACATGGTACACCTGAAACTAGTATTACAGTGTATGTGAACTGGGATTTAAACAATAACTCACTAACAAAAAGATTTCTATGGACAGCCCTCAGTGGATTCAGCATGGATTAATGCTCCAGGAAGAAAAGTTTATTGGAGTTGACCAGCTGGAATGATGGTCATTCCAATGTGTTATAGCCCGATGCAACAGTAGAAATGGGGGGGAAAAAACTGATATCTATGTGGAAGAATACAATTGATTCTTCAACAATCATTGCCTCTAATGGGACTCCATACTCAGGATTTGATGAATAAACTTCAATCCCCTACTTATTCTAACTTTTCTTAAAACAGAAGACATAAAAAGCAAAGATGAGTGGTATGCAAATCTTAACTAAGGAAATAATTTTGATGGTAATCCTATCTCATGAGACTATTCTGAAGTTTAGTTTAGAAACAACTACTTGGCCACAAAAAGGAAAGGTTTTCCAAATATTCCTGTATAACATCTATTGGTGCCTTTGCAGTTTGTTCTCATTGAAATCCTTAACTCTCACTTCTACAACTCACTCTTCTTCCTATCATCAACCATTAATCCAAGCACACAATTGGAAAGTCATCCCAGAGAGCCCTTTCTCATTCATAGCATCCTTCACTCTGTCCTAATGTTTACCAGTTCTGTACCAACTCTACAAACTGTTTTCCAAGCAGAGCTGTGGTCTCTGCTGCCATTACTGCTCTAATTCAGGTTTTAATGCCCCTGTCCAACATGGATTGGAGTCTTTCAAGTGTCTTCTTCTCAGCCATAATCCCATGAACCCCTGCCCCTAAAATGTTTTCCTGATTTATTTACACCTTCTGTAAAATCTTCCAGAACCATGGAATATTATGCTTCCATCAGAAAGGATGAATACCCAACTTTTGTAGCAACATGGACGGGACTGGAAGAGATTCTGCTGAGTGAAATAAGTCAAGCAGAGAGAGTCAATTACCATATGGTTTCACTTATTTGTGGAGCATAACAAATAGCATTGAGAACATGGGGAGTAAGAGAGGAGAAGGGAGTTGGGGGAAATTGGAAGGGGAGGTGAATCATGAGAGACTATGGACTCTGAAAAACAATCTGAGGGGTTTGAAGTGGTGGTGGGGGGGAGTAGGAGGTTGGGGTACTAGGTGGTGGGTATTATAGAGGGTACGGATTGCATGGAGCATTGGGTGTGGTGAAAAAATAATGAATACTGTTATGCTGAAAATAAATTTAATTTTAAAAAAATCTTCCAGAACCTTAAAACCCTTGACCTAGGGCAAATGTTCAACTTTTTAGAATGACCTACAAATTCCTCCCTTCTTTGGCCACTTGCCCAAATCACTAGTCTCATCCCTGATCATAGTCCCACCCATTCTTTAAGATTAAGAGTTTGTGTGAATTTGCCTGCTTTTTCTATTCCCCAGAATTAGAAGCAATCAGCCTCTGCTTTAAGAACCTGTAGTAATCCGTAGTACTACAGACAGAGCTACTCACAGCTCTTATCAAGCCTGTCACACTGTATTGCAAATGACTGATTACATGTGTTCTCTAAAACAAGAGTGGCAAATGAGTTTTATTTCTGTTGTGTGCTAATTTTAATCAATGGTTAGAGATTGTTTGGAATCACTTTCTAGAAAGAATTGTTGAAAAGCTTACCTGACCTGCATCCAATCCAAGCTACCTCTACAACTGGAAGCAAGAGAGAGAACAGGATCTGGACCAGCTATTTGTCGGCCTTGAACTAGCCAGTGAGTCCTGGCAAGTAATGCAATGTGCTTTATTCATTCATTCTGAATGTCTAGCAGAGTGCTTGACACAAAAGTTCACTGAAAACACAAACATTGGGAACCACCCATCCTAATCTTTAACTCCACACACAGGAGTCCAGACTCCTCCTCTTCTGGTCCTGTAAAGGCAAACACATGGGACTTGAGTCTAACTTCTCTGAATTGGTGAATGAGAGGAGGTAAGGGTCATTTACTAGCCGAACAACAAGGGACCCAGTAAGAGTGCCGTCTAAGGCATTCCAGACCCAACTTCTTTTTCTAGCAGCTCTGTAAGTTTCCGTGGATGATTATTTGACCCTTCCCAAGCTCAATTTCCTCATCAGGAACATAGGGATAATGAAAACTGCCTTGCAAGGTTGCCATAGGGATTAGAAATAAAAAGCATCATTACATAGTGGGCCCTCCATAAATGATAACTATTAGTTTGTGCTATTTTGGCTCACAGCAAATTTCCATGGGGAGAAATATGCTTTTTCAAACCCAAAGAGATAATTTCAGTCCCATTTTTCTGCTCAGTTATATAGGTTGCTTCGTTAGGAACACAGAATCGGTGAATATCAATTACATTTACTGCGTCTTTATTTTGCTGTTGCCCGAGCTCTGAGCTCAAGCTGCACAGCAGCCTCAAGGATGTTTATTAGTATTAAAGAATTGATGAATAATTGATAACAATGAAACACTTTGCCTTTGTGCGATATTTTTCATCTTTGGCTTTTGAAGGGTTAAGTATTTTGCTCTTCTCTTTTGTATTTCCCATCCTAGCTTCTATTTACCAAACCCCAAAAGAATTCTAAAGCACAGTAAGACTTTTCCAGCATCATTCAATGGATTCTTTGGATTCTTATTTCATCAAGACTGTCCTTTTCACAATGTTTCCACAGGTTGTGGCTGAACAACATGTGTCTATTTACATATGCACATCAAGGAGTCTGGGGATAAGAGGCCAGAGTCAGGAATTGATAATAAACTACAGCACAGCTGAGTCTAGTGTCAGCCAGTCACTGAATGTCACCTACTGGTTCCCTATTTCAATTCTCATTAACTTGACCCTTTAGGTGGGGGATATTATCCTCAATAAAGAAGTAGGAAGTTTCAAAAGATTAAGTCACCAAGGTGACACAGCATATTATTGAAGAGAAGATAATGATAGTGTTAGCATCTGACATCAACCATGAAAACATCTACCACCATCGACTGATGTCTTTACACAGGATCCGTGTTCTACAAATCCACAGGCTCTTGGGTGGCAGAGCAGAGACCAAACCTAGATTACTTGGATTTCAAAGGTAACTTGTTTTTGGACATTTCATTTCTTCTTAAAGTAGAGGAGTTTGAACCTATCGAGTCCCTTATCACTCAGAGCCCATCTTTCTTATCCAGAGCTTTCCCTACATTCCCTCCAAAGTACTTCAGAAGCCACTCCCCGGCTGTCTGCCAGTGCCATCTGCATTCATCTTTTCCATAGGGACACTGAATGACCTACATGCCACATTCGAGAAAATGCAAGCAAACCTTTCATAGGTGCTCTTCATTTGATGCAAATAAGTGTAACACGAGACAATCTGACACAGACAGAAGCTCATAATTAATGAAGCCACAGACCCCAGATTTGTTTCACAATGGACAATTAACTCAAAATCATTGTCATTGTGTAACCACTTCAGAACAAGGAGATGAATCATAGCTTTACAAAAGTGTTGCCCTGTCTAGCTAATGAGTGTCTGCAATATGGTTATAATTTTTATTACGGTGATCATTAAGGACTTAAGCACTTGATTTGTTTGTAGTTTCCTATCCCAATCCCACTCCACCACCAAAATAAATTCTATGGCAGTTCTGATTCTGTCTATCCCCAACCTACATATTAAGAGAACACTGGTCCAGTGCTGATTTGAACAGATAAACCAAATACCTATTTTCCTCTTAAAAGAGATGTTCTTCTGATAGACGTGATAAGCAGGGACAAAATGACATCCAAATATTGCCACATGGATGGGCAGGTTATGGGAATAGCTTTTCTGCCCTGTTAAAAATGACCTTAAGATCAAGAACAATCTATCAGAGACTACTACTGAGAAATTATGTGCTTATGAGGTAATCAGTAGTAAGTTAGATAAGTGTGTTCCTGATAGGAGCAGCTGCTTTGTGATTCAGCAATCTGAGAATCAATGAGCCTTGTGCGGAAATGTTCCATAAACAAGACCAAAAGTCTGAATTATAAATGTAAACAATACAATGCAATTTTCCAAAGATACTGACCACTTTGGCAGCTTCCAGCCTTTCCATGATCCTTTTCAAAGAGCTGAACATCTTTTTGCCAAAATACAAAAGTTTTATTTATTCTCTTTCACTTTGAAAAGCCCAGCTTAAAAGTAGACTTGGAGAAAATTTTTTTAAAAATGTTTAAGAGGATCACAGTCTACCTGTTTCCTGGAACACCTGGAAGACGTTAGGACCCTTAACAACAAGGTTTTCCTATTTTACAAGTCCTCAAGGTCTCAGTGGAAGCAAAAAGGCTCATTAATGATGTAAAGATCGCAGACTTGCTGGTATTAATATTTCCCCTACACGAAGACCTCTATGAAGTTCACATATTAAAATGTTCAGTTAGGGCAAAAACCATAGAGCATCATTTAAAGCAAGCAAAAGACCATTTGATAGACACCTAGAAGTGACCACATCATTAGCAGTCAGCCATTCCTGTAGTCGTTCCATTAGAGAAAGAGACCTAATCCAGTGCATACCCATCCACGTGGTGTATGTGTGTGTCTTAGTGTGTGTGTGTTCCCATGTGTGCATACTTGTATGTGTGCATAGTGCTGGGAAAAGAATCAAATCATGAGATAAAAGGATATCCTTTCATCCGCTTCTAAATTTCATGGAACATCAATAGCACTACCATCAAAGCTGAGCAGAAAGCTATTTTTCTGTCTCTAATGGCCACAGTATGGAATCAGATTTGGAAGCCCCTACCTTAATATCTGCCTTCTTGAGCCAGCAGCCATCATGTCTTAGCTTGCTGATTACTAAGAAACATTTCATAAAAGTTTATTCAAATCATTAAAAGTATGTAGGAGGTGAACTGTGCAAGAAAATAGCATATTACAACGTTTCAAGTTGTGTATCAAATGCTTCCTTCTATCCATCATTAGCATGAGTCGGGCTCATACACAGTCAAGGACACCAGAATGGTGCAAATAAGACAAGACCCACAAAAAGCAGTATTCCTAAACACTCAGGTCACTGTAAGAAAGGACAAAAGCCTTTTAAATCTCAGCTGCCATTTGCAGGGCACAGGGAAAAGTACAAATGGAGGCTGATGAAACAACTAAATATTTAAAACTCACAAATTCAAATTAAATATTTCATTATAACCACTCATAATTCTAGTGTTCAATGTCGCTATAGTTGCCAGCATACAGCCCTGATAAAGTGAAATATCGCACGTTACATCCAGACAGGTGTGGCTCAACAGAACTCACTACACTGATGGAAGTATTCCCTACCTGGGTCAGCGGGGACACTAGCCACACGGAGTGACTGAGCCCTTGAAACGGGGCTCGTGCAACTGAGGAACAAAATTTTAACATTATTTAATCTTAATTAATTTTAATAGCCCCTATGGGTATTGGCTACCCTAGCCAACAGCAAGATCCAGACCTAGGAGCAGGTTCCTCAGCTGTCCTATGCAACGGTTGTCAGAATTGGGCTAAATCATGAGAACCTCTGGAAACATGCATGAGAAGAAAATGGACATTTATATTTCTGAGAATAAAATTACTTCATGATGCAAGATCTTTCATGTTCATGCTCACAGAAGAAGATTTGACACTTAAATTGACTTGTCTTTTATCTATCAAAGTGCCTCTGTTGCTCAAATCCTCCTCACTCTGAAGCAGCCCCTGTCTGTACCAGCAGCAGCAGCCCAGTCCACAAACATCCCCTCTGTTTATGCTCAGTCACCTTTGATTTCAGAGACAAGGGGGGAAGATGGGGAGAAGTTCTTCCCTGTTTAGCCTGTGTAAAATGTGAGAATAAATGCTTGAGACTATGGGCTTCTCTGTGCCAACTGAGGGCTGGATCCAAAGTAACCGAGTTGCCTGTGAATCCCTCAGTCGATGTATTTATGTGAATATGGGTGTGTGTGTGTGAGAGAGAGAGACAGAGACAGAGACAGACAGACAGAAAGATAAAGTCAGGCAGACACAGACAGGCATAAAACCTTTTTATAACGTGCGGACTTGGGAGGGGACCCTTTTGCCTAAAAAAATAGTGCAATGGCCTCATGTAAAAAGCAATTAGAAATTTTAGTTTAGTGGTTATACGTTGTATTATTAGCCTAAGACGACATTTTTACTTAGAACCGAATGGGAAAATGTATCTTACAGACAAGTGGCAATATAACCAAAGTAAAAAGCAGCAAAAACAGCAAGTAAATACTAATTTTCACTTCCCTTTACCTACAAATAATGACATATCCATTATTATGGTTGATGCGCTCAAAATAAACAATTTACTTACGTGTATGAGCAGGATTTTAAAAGCAAATAACAAAGCATAAAGGCAGACCACTACAAAGGGAAGCATATGGGAAGAAAATGGAATAAACTATCAATCGAAAAATTCAAGAGGTCAAGAAACTACAGAATCAAATGTCCTCCTGAAGCCTAGATACCATCCACCAGGCTCCAGTCTACCGGGCCAGACTGTACTGTAGATAGGTGATTTCTTTCACCAGTTTCACTAGACATGAATAAAACCAAGTGTCCCCATTCTGTCCTTTTATTATGCTCATGTCTAAAATTCTCATAGTGTGAGACAAACTGAAGCACGTCTGATCTATTGTTGGCAGCCCCTAAAATTGCCTCAGCCCTGGCCCAGAATGCTCCCAATCTCCACTCAGGAAGGAAGTGCAAAGGGAGAGAATCACTGCTATCCTTTGCTAAGGGGAGGTGACAATTCAATCCTCAGAAAGGGAGTCACACAGGTGGAAGAAAGTTGCCTCCTGAGCATCTCAACTTGTGCTTCCAAAGGATTGTGTCTCTAACTTCGGTCCCTGCAGGACTCCTCATTCTCCTCAGGCTAGGTAAAAACTCACGAAGAGGACCCACAAGGCCTATTATATGGTCCCTGCTTCAGCCTACAAGTCCGTCTCTCCCCCAGCCATACATGTATTATTTATTCAAATACACAATTCTCACTCTCCCCGTGCGCCCCTTGAATGCCTTTTGCATAGGATGTCCTTTGGCCTGACAGAATCTCCATCCACTCCCGACCTCTCCTTCTCCCTTCTGACATCCACTTATCTTCCTCCCAGTTGGATTCTGTTTCTTCAATGTGCTCTCCTAATATACAAAATTTTACAGATAACTGAAGAAGTTATCAGTCTCTAAGATTATTTCATGCGTGTTTGCCTCCATCACCCACTAGACTAACAGTTCTATTACGAACCGTATGTGTCTTATTCATCATGCTACACCCAGAGCCAGCTCAATCGTGGAATATGGTAGTAGGAGCTCACCTTTGTTATGCACATACCATGAAGCCAACAGCCTCTTAACTCATTGGATCTCTCCTAATCCTCTAAGGTAGGGACTATTATAATCCCCATTTTACAGACATGAACACCCGACCCCAGAAAAGTTAAGACTCAGGTAAGTCATAAATGGCAAAATGAAAATTTAAACCTAGGCATTTGGATTCACAGCCTAGGATCTTAATTACTATGCTCTGTGGTTTCCTAACCTAACAGGTGCTCAGTAAACACTTTGAGAGTAAAATAAATGAAAGATAGAAAAGAGAAAATACCTAAGTAAATGAGGTTTTGGCATATTTCTGACATGCATTTCATCCCTTTCAGCACTCCAAGGCATGAGTCTTACTCCTTTTCTGACTTAATTTCAAGAACAACAAATGACAAAATATTTTAACTTAGGGTCATTCCATGAGATCATTTGCACTCGGGGTGGGTGGTGGGGATGAGCAATATTAGCCCAGAGATGGCTATCCTTAGAAGGCCTGCTACTACACTTGACCTTTGGCTGGCATCTGAGAACTTTACTGGTATGTAGTTCCCTACTCAGATATAAAATCTCTTTTAAATGATAACAAGAGCTCACTGTGCCTAAATTAATTGTGTCAACAATGTGGTTCATGCTGAACATGCATTGCCTTTCTGGGAGTCTGGAGTTTTGGTACATGCTAGTCAGAGTGCATCTGTAACTAGCCCCCAAAACATATTAGATGCTGAGCCCTTAATTCCCCAGTAGACAATCCTTGATACACCATTACAACCCATCACTAGAAAAATTCAGTGCATCTATTGTGACTCCACTGGGAGAGGACCTCAGAAGCTTGCTCCGGGATTCCTGCAGACTTTTCCCATATACCATGATCCTTTGCTTATCTTGATGATCTTGTTTTGCATCTTTTCACTATAGTAAGTCTTAGCCATGTGTGCAAATGAATGTTGAGTCCTGTGAGTTCTCTTAGCAAATCAATGAACAAAAAACTGGTCTTGGGGCTAACCAACACCAATATCTTTGTAAGAGGGAGGCATAAAGCAGGAGAAAAAAATGAACAGTGACCCAGGCCTCCAACCATATTTGCTACAAAGCATAATAATTTCACTGGTATTAAAGCAATCCTGCCACTGGGATAAAGAGAAGTACTGAATTTAGACATAAAAACCTCTGTATTTCCCTCTCCTTTCTGTCAGTACTAAGGCACATGATAGTGTGTTAACAACCCGTCTCAGAGCTTTGTCTCCTTATCTGTAATATGGGAAGAACAACACTTATTTCTCAGATTATTGTGAAGTTTCATTGGAAGAGTATATGTAAATGAGCCTAGGTCTGTACCTAGCATGAATAGTCACTCAATAAATACGCAAATATCAATTTTAGAACCCCAAAACATTTCATAGGAATCAAAGCATTCCTATGAAAAAACAGTAATTCATTTAAGATATGACATATCTCTGTAAGTTTAGCCCAAAACACTCACTCAACACACACATATATACTGACTTGCTTTTAAAAACAAACATATGAAAACAAAGAGAGCTTTTTCCCCCTGTCCGGCCATACAATTTCAAGCCAAATAACAACAAACCTGGGAGCTTTTGTTCAGGTGCCAGCTACATGGCTCTCACAAAATGAGATTTTAGCATTTTATTAATCATAAGACAGCACTAAATTTACTTTCCACCTGACAGTTTTAAACATGCAGTCAAATGGTGAGTTAATTAAGTGACAGTGTCCACGTTACTCAGGAAGATGAAGCAATAAATGGCTTCTGTGGCAGATTAAACGTCAGAATAAAATTGAGGAGTCTTTGATAAACCACTGGAGAGGTCATTGGCTACTCGGAGTCCTAGAATTTGGACTGCAGCCCCACAGACCATGAACACCTGCAGATCCAGCAATGACTGGCCCATTTTTCAAGGTGTGGTGTATTCTAGTTGAAAGGTCAAGGGTGGCAACTTCCAGTCAGGCTGAACACCCTAAATTCTGATGACCATCTGACTTTGAAATGAAGAACGTAATACATGTTCTCCTTCTTACATAAGAGAAAGGTCTGGATGAGATGGGTCATTTTCCAGATTCATAAAGGATTTGGGGGAGACACCTCAGATTTTTCAGAAAACAAAATGGAGGCTGAGCAATGAAACTCTACTTTGTCCACAGCCCCACCCCCCACTCTACCTCCTGCTCCAGTTATATCTCATTTAAAGGACTCTTCCTTAAAAAGGGAGGGAAGGAGGGAAGGAAGATGATCCAGTATTTCCATCTGTCCAATTCCAATTTTTTAGGACTTAAAAAACTAAAACCTTTCTTTCCATTCCACCCTGATAATTTCTAATACTACAGATCCAACATCTTCCTCAGGGAGATAGCAACACATTATTAAAGTAATTCTAATTGGCAGTGGAAAAAAAGAAAGCTAATGAGGGCAAAAAATAAGAGATGGGGGGGCACCTGGATGGCTCAGTGGATTAAGCCTCTGCCTTCAGCTCGGGTCATGATCTCAGGGTCCTAGGATCGAGCCCCACATCGAGACCCACATCGGGCTTTCTGCTCAGCGGGGAGCCTGCTTCTCCCTCTCTCTCTGCCTTCCTTTCTGCCTATCTGTGATCTCTCTCTATCAAATAAATAAATAAAATCTTTAAAAAAAATAAGAGATGGGAACTAAACACTGTTTCTGCCATCATTCTGGTCCATAGAGGATGTATTTATTCTTTTCAGTAACCTGCAAATACCCTCCTAATTGACTCCTTACAACTTTACACAGTATTTTTCTTTGAGTTTCACAAGTGAGCAAATTGTGAGATTAGAAAATTTAAGAAATATGCTAAAGTTCTGATAGAAGTAGTAAAACAGCCATTTAATTTGAAGGATGCTTTGACTTGACAACCTGAGTTACTTCTTAAAAAAGAAGCAAGCTGAGGGCAGCCTTCTTTTACTTGGAAGTGCTGGTGTTGACAAAGGATAGGACATATGTATATATAAATTCACAGAAAAGAGTTTGGAATACTAAGAATAAGAACAGTGGTTACCTCTGGGGAAAGGAATTGAGAGAGGAGGCTAACAAGACGATGTCTACAATGTCTTAGTCCATTGAGGAGGATACAGCAAAACACCACAGGCTGAGTCGCTTGTGAACAACTTCTCTCTCACAGTCTCGAGGCTGGGAAGTCCAAGATCAAGATGCCAGCAGATCTAGCATCTGGGGAGGGCCCTCATCCTGGCCCTCTCTAACTTTAGGGGGCACACAGGAAGAGGCAACACTAATCCCACTCATCGGGGCTCCACCCTCATGACCCAGTCCACATCCCAAGGGCCCCTCCACCAAGTACTATTACATTCAGGGTTCTATATTTCAATGTATGAATTTTGGGGAGATGCAAATATTGTCTATAGCCTACATTTCATTGTATATGCTTTTATGTTATTTGAATGTTTTGTTTTGTTAATGCATTAATAGACTACTCTTATAATTTAAGGAATAAAGAAAATTGCATCTTCTCTTCATAAGAACACACTCTTGCATCAGTCTGACCAGAGGATTATCAAATCGCTTTAAAAACAAATTCCCTCAACAATAGGGTTACAAGGCTCCTATTTTCACATTCAACTTTATTACTAATCTGCTTAGCTAAATCCTGCCCTAAAGTGTTACCAGTGAATGTGGATTACAGATGGACGGAATCCACTATTTTCATTCAGAAATATTAAGCATCGACCACTCTGCCCCTTTTACATGCTCAACCTACACCTGGGCAGTGTTTACTTAACTGGGTGCTTTCTAGACCACCTATGAGCAGTCATGCAATGGCAGTTCTGCTGATATACATAGGAATTACATCAAAGCATAGTCTCCCAGCACGGTACCCTCTAGAAACAGTCATTCCTTCAAAGGCAAATCTCTCAGGCCTTAATCACAATTGGAACCCCAAAATGAGAAATTTCACATTTAAAAACTATGGTTTTAAAAAGAAATCAGGATTATCTGTTACTGCCATACTTGCAATTCCTAGTACATGTGTATGTGTGTGTGTGTGTCTGTGTGTATAATACATTACATTAATCAAAACTGGTTTATCATGTTTTAATTCAGAGGTGCTTTCCCCTTTAATCTTTACAATACCCTCGTACTGTTTCATCCATTGGGAAAAAAATACAATTTATTATAATTATTTTGCTGAAAATTACTGAGTCAATAAAAAGAACGGAGACTTGAATCTAGTTTCCGGGTTCAGAATTCAAAGACTATGTAAGCCCACAATAAGCTAAAGTCATTTCTGATGGAAGAGAGAGAGATTAAAAGCCATTAAGTCCTCAAAGCCCCCTGAATTTAAGATCTGGATCCATTGAGAATTCCTATTATCAAGAAGCTGACCTGATAAAAACATGTAATAATCAGATAGTTAATTGTAGTATCAAACAACTAGAGTGAAAACCTGTTTTGTGAGAAAAATTTGTAAATTTTGCCTCCTACAAGAAATTCAACTCTACAAATATCATAATGATGGCTGATAATTATTTTTCATATCTCACCTCTTTGCCTAATTACAGCATTTTGAAGTTGGCAGGGAATTAGGTATATTTACTTATTCATTCATCCTACATTAAGTGATAATAATTAACTATTTTACAATAATAACTATTAATTATTATCTGTGTTTTACAATAGTTGACATAAAATGGCTCAGCTCGGGATAATACCTACATTTCAAAACTTAAGAAACAACGTATCTATACAGAAAAATGGGAGGCAAATACCAAAGTTTCTTAATAATTTTTTTAAAAATGACTAAAACAGGAAATACATGGGCTTTAGGGAAAGGACTTGAGGGTAGGACTGGTATGTCAGGGAGGTGCTGTGTTTTCTAAAGCCTTACAGGAGCATATCTTACTTGATTTAAAAAAAAAATAGACACGTGGAAACCTTCTTGAACACCTAATTTTGAATTTCACATGATGGCCATAAGTGGCCTTTCTCCTTTGGAGCGGGCTGCTGGTCTATAACTGATCCCTTTTAGTATCGTCACATTTTCCTGGTTCTTCATGTATCTAGGAATTGGGGGTGTTAGCATGGCTTATTTTAATATACTAGTGGTAGTGGTTTATTTAAAAGTAGAAGATCTGTTCTAAATGGCCAAAATGCCAAGACGACAGATTAAAGCCTGGGTAAACCAGAACATGTGATTAGCCTAACTACAAGGCAAGCTGATGATTTCGACCCACTGAGTCTCTGGAAATCCTCTTCTATCTATTAGTCAAGCTAGCCCTGTGGAATGGAGAATTCAAAGGATTCATCTTTGAATCTGCTTCGTTCATTCCTTTTCTAATACATGACACCAACCCAGCTCTATCCAACTGCAAGTATGGTCACTCAAGCCAGTAATGTAAGCAATTTAATTTAGGGGGATTCTGCCTCTCTGCCTGCTCTGAAAGAACGGTTACCCAAATTCATGGCAGGGAGAGAACAGAGAGCCAAACTTGACCCTTTTAGGCTAGGCAACTTTGCCCACAATGAGATGGGAGGTCACTGCCAACACTGCACAGGTGACCTGGATGGCCTGGACAAGAGACCAGTGGCAGGTGCAGGAGTGAGAACTGCCCAGTAACCACCCAGCCAAAGGCCACACAGGCAGAGTGCACACAGCCAGAGCTGAGTGACGCAGCGGTGGGAATGCCAACATGCAGAAAATGGCATCAACCTCCCCAACCGGAGAGCAGTCTTCCCCCTGGCATGTCCACCCAAAGAAAGAATGCACAGAAGAAAATACTGAATCTGTTCAAGTGCACATGCCAGGAATAGGACACCCAGAGAGCTCTACAAAGCAGCGGTAAGCAGTCACCACAATCTGAATGCTCGGCCAACCCAAAGTGAAGCTGGAAAACAGAATTGTTGAAAAACTAGAGTCAGACAGATGGCAAAAAGGAAATACCAGGAAAATCAAACCCAAAATAGAAACCCTAAAGAAAGATTAGGTAAGATTGGAGCAAGTAAATATTTCAGTGCAAAATAAACAAAACTAACAGATTTGTGGAATGTGTTCAGATGGAAACAGTCATAGGACTGGTGTCAACAATGGATTTCAGACTCCTAACTGGGAAAGGAAAGAAACCAGGGCTCATAACAGTGTCAGGGTATGAAGAGGAGAAAAGAGTTAGGACCTGCAGAATAAACAAAGAGCACATCAAATTTGCTGCTGCTGCTGCTTCTTCTTCTTTAAAATAATAATAATAATAATAATAATTCTTTTTTTAGAGTATCATGGCAGGACCTGTGGAGCCCGACAAAACAGTTTTCTTGTATCACTTTTGTTTTTACACTAATCAGCACTGAGTGTTGTTTTTCATCGTAATAGCAAATGATGCATGGCTGTGTTTAAGAACAAGAAGACAGGCCCCCAAAATGCTTGTGCTAAGCCCCACATCAACAAACCAAGACAGAGTTTCACCTCTCTCAGAGATGGCATCTTAAACCCATCAGGCAGGAATGGCCTGGTCAGCACGAGTTAGTTGATCTCCCTGGTAGACTCCTGCCAACCTGTGAAGAGAGTAACCAGGCAATAACCAACCCGCTGTCCGCCTAGTGTAACTTCATGTTTGCACTCCTTTCTTCCTGTAAGTCTTTCACTGTAGGCTCCTGAGAGCTCCTTTATCTGTTAAACTGAATACTGCTCCATTGGAATAAGTTTTTTGTTAAAACACCTGCCATTATGGGAAGCATCCACATCCTAAAAAGAAACGGATGAGAGGACAAGGATGGAGATTTAAAAGTCTTCAGTATTGAGCTAAACATAGACAACTGGATCTGGGTTTGTTTTTTTTTTGTTTGTTTGTTTTTTGTTTTTTGTTTTTTTACATTTTTTTAAAATTTATTTTCAGCGTAACAGCATTCATCGTTTTTGCACTACACCCGGTGCTCCATGCAATCCCTGCCCTCTCCAATACCTACCACCTGGTTCCCCCAACCTCCCACCACCCGCCCCTTCAAAACCCTCTGGTTGTTTTTCAGAGTCCATAGTCTCTCAGGGTTCTCCTCCCCTTCCAATTTTCCTCAACTCCCTTCTCCTCTCCATCTCCCATGTCCTCCATGCCATTTATTATGCTCCACAAATAAGTGAAACCATATGGTAATTGACTCTCTCTGCTTGACTTATTTCACTCAGCAGAATCTCTTCCAGTCCCGTCCATGTTGCTACAAAAGTTGGGTATTCATCCTTTCTGATAAAGCATAATACTCCATAGTGTATATGGACCACATCTTCCTTATCCACTCGGCTGTTGAAGGGCATCTTGGTTCTTTCCACAGTTTGGCGACCGTGGCCATTGCTGCTATAAACAATGGGGGTACAGATGGCCCTTGTTTTCACTACATCTGTATCTTTGGGGTAAATACCCAGTAGTGCAATTGCAGGGTCATAGGGAAGCTCTATTTTTAATTTATTGAGGAATCTCCACACTGTTCTCCAAAGTGGCTGCACCAACTTGCATTCCCACCAACAGTGGAAGAGGGTTCCCCTTTCTCCACATCCCCTCCAACACATGTTGTTTCCTGTCTTGCTAATTTTGGCTATTCTAACTGGTGATATCTCAATGTGGTTTTAATTTGAATCTCCCTGATGGCTAGTGATGATGAACATTTTTTCATGTGTCTGATGGCCATTTGTATGTCTTCGTTGGAGAAGTGTCTGTTCATATCTTCTGCCCATTTTTTTTGAGATGATTGTCTGTTTTGTGTGTGTTGAGTTTGAGGAGTTCTTTATAGATCCTGGATATCAACCTTTTGTCTGTATTGTCATTTGCAAATATCTTCTCCCATTCCGTGGGTTGCCTCTTTGTTTTCTTGACTGTTTCCTTTGCTGTCCAGAATCTTTTGATTTTGATGAAGTCCCAAAAGTTCACTTTTGCTTTTGTTTCCTTTGCCTTTGGAGACATATCTTGAAAGAAGTTGCTGTGGCTGATATCGAAGAGGTTACTGCCTATATTCTCCTCTAGGATTCTGATGGACTCCTGTCTCATGTTGAGGTCTTTTATCCATTTTGAGTTTAATGTCTATACTGCCTAGAGCAATCTATACTTTTAATGCCATTCTGATCAAAATTCCACCGGTATTTTTCAAAGAGCTGGAGCAAATAATCCAAAAATCTGTATGGAATCAGAAGAGACCCTGAATTGCTAATGTTGAAAAACAAAAATAAAACTGAGGGCATCACGTTACCTGATTTCAAGCTTTACTACAAAGCTGTGATCACCAAGACAGCATGGTACTGGCATAAAAACAGACACACAGACCAGTGGAACAGAGTAGAGAGCACAGATATGGACCCTCAACTCTATGGTCAAATAATCTTCAACAAAACAGAAAAAAATATACAGTGGGAAAAAGTTTCTTCAATAAAAGGTGCTGGGAAAACTGGACAGCTATATGTAGAAGAATGAAACTCGACCATTCTCTTACACTGTACACAAAAATAAACTCAACTAGATCTATTTTGTTCAGAAAGTACTTTATTTAGAAATTAAAAAGTAAATTTAAGTGTAGATCCCATACCAAACCTCATCAACATTTCTTAGTAAAAATGCAAAACAAGGGCTAAATGTCTACCTGGAAATTGATAATCAAACTAAAAATCACCAAAGTTAGGGTGCCTGGGTGGCTCAGTGGGTTAAAGCCTCTGCCTTTGGCTCAGGTCATGGTCTCAGGGTCCTAGGATCAAGACCCACATCAGGCTCTCTGCTCAGGGGGGAGCCTGCTTCCTCCCCCACTCCACCTCTGCCTGTCTCACTGCTTACTTTTGATCTCTGTCAAATAAATAAAATCCTTAAAAATTTTTTTAAATTAAAAATAAAAATAAAAATAAAAATCACCTAAGTTGAAGCCCCAACTTAGTTTAGATCAGCATTCACCAGAGCAAATAGAGACAGCTCATCAACAACTTCATGTCAAATTAAAAAAAAAAAAATAATGATCATACAAAACTCATTTGAGTTCAACATAAAAGAGCAAATAAACAAATACATAACAACAGTCCTCAATGATCCTCTCCATCCTTAGTAATCAAATAAAATGATTCCTCTCTTCCACATACTGTGGTATGGTTTACATTCTCTTGGAGCAACTGTGAACTTGAAGGGAGGATGGGGTTCATTGTTCTCATCTCTCCTCTTCATGAATTTCTATATACACCAATTTCTCAGTACTTTCCCATTGTTCCAGTGCTTGTGCCTGTTTTCCTCTTTTTCAACACTGTTCCGTACATTTGGCTCTTGTCTCTCATCTTCACCCAAGGCATCACCACTGCTACATCAGGCACACAGTGAATTTGTACTTCAGGGTTAGACCTCATAGGGTGACTGTACCAGAACACAGAAGAGCAACCTACTTGAAAGTCAATGTTAGATCACATGGGTGAATATCTGTGGCCAGAGTCACCACAAGGTTATGGCTTCAGAGTCCTACTTTTTCCTAAACCCCAGTCTCTTACCGTGCCGTAGACCCATCCTCTGAAGACTTATTCTCTTTTTTCCACATTTCATGGGCAAATAAGCCTCTGTATCCTCTTCACAGAAAGGAGTCAAAATAACGTGACTTTATTACCTATTCCCCAGGACAATTCAGCTTTCAAACCTTTTCTCACATTAGCTCCCTCATGTACCTTTCTATACACAGCCCCCTACCAAAATAAACTTTGTGGTGTTTTGCTAAATAAAATGGCTACCTAGGATAAATCTCTACTCTTAGTACCATGAAGATCAAACAGAACCTCAAGCTTCATTTTTCTTAACTTTGGGCCAAACAGAAGTCTTAGAGTTCTCCCGATCACCAACCAGGATTCATATTTTAAATAATAGTAAATTTCTATTTTCTGAAAAGAGGAGCTCACAGGTTTAGTTTAGAAAGCCTCTGGGTGCCCCCCCAAATTTTTTCTGACCATAGGCTACATTAGGATGAGGATAAGAAGAGGTCTTAAGGGGCGCCTGGGTGGCTTAGTGGGTTAAAGCCTCTGCCTTCCGCTTGGGTCATGATCCCAGGATCCCTGGATGGAGCCCCAAACCAGACTCTCTGCTTAGCAAGGAGCCTGCTTCCTCCTCTCTCTGCTTGCCTCTCTGCCTGCTTGTGATCTCTGTCTCTGTCAAATAAATAAATAAAATCTTAAAAAAAAAAAAAAAAGAGGTCTTAAGTTTTGCTTGCTTTCCATATTTTGGGAGAGTAAAAACAGCAGAGATATAGAAATACAGAATATAGGGTAAGAGAAAAGGCATAAGAAAAAGCCCAAAATCTTGAGAAATTTGGTGATGGAGCTATGATTGCAGGATTCTGAGGAAGTACATTGAAGTGTAATGGAAAAAGCCACATTCAGATGCTGCACCAATAAAAGGCCATTTGGGTAGAGGATTTCTGGAGTGGCGAAGGGGAGCAAGCAGGGGTCATTTTCGAGGACTTTCGCCTCATTGACTTTTGCTTCCTCCGGGGTCCTTTTTGGCTGATCTGTCATCTATGGTTCAGTAGGAGAGGAGTTATTTCCTCTTTCTTCCTTTTCGCCTGGTGCCTCTTGCCTCTTTAGGATGGTGTTTAGCTCAGACAACAGCTGGCCACTGTCAGTTTGTGTCGGGTGCGGAGATACAGTACTTCAGTGTTTATTTCAGATGCTTTTTGAAAACACTGCTATTGGGGCTTCCACCTCTGACTACCTGGACCTCTGTTTACTCATTATGGAAAAAAAAATGGAAAGGAAAAGACAAGAGGCTCTCGGAGACCATAGGAACACTCTTCAAAAGGCAGGTTGTCCTATCTAGGGGAAAGAAATTCAACTAATGGAGAGGCTAATGTAATCTACACCATTCTGGCTAATGGTCTGGGGTCTGAAGAGGACATCTGAGATCATGTCAATTTTCTTCTGAAACTTGAGTCCCGCCCCCCAATCTGTGTCTCACTTGCTCATCTGCTTTCCTTCTCAAGAATTTTCAGTGGTTCTACTACTGGCCTCCTCTTTGGCTGACTGTTTCCCCCAGGTGGCCTAGATAATATTCCCTTAGAAGCAGTCCTTCAGGAAATCTCCTCTTCCTCTAGTATGCTTCCTCTAGTGTTTCTCTATCTAAACAGGAACTTGAAAAGATAGGAAACCTTTCAATTTCAGCCAGACATACATGGGTTCAAATCACACCACAAACTATATGAGCAGGGGACCTCTATGCCCATTTGCTGAGCCTCAAACTCCCAGGTTAAAACCTTCTTTGCCTATAAGGCCTTTTCATCCAGGCACAGCCAAAAAGAAGTCATGAAAAAGCCCATTTTCTAAGGAAAAACCAAACCAAACCCCAGTAGCTGAGAATCACTGCCCACCGTATGTCTAGGCTATCAATATGTGCAGTCAAGATTTTCTAAGATTCCAACTTTCAATAGCCTGGATACTCCAGAATTTTCAGAGCCAGTCTCTTAGCAGAGGGTCAAAAAGTTGGGAAACTTGGAGATTTGGAATAAAGCCAGCCTTTCCCATCAGAGTTCAATTCCTGAGTTTAATTCCTAGCTCTGCCACTTGCTGGTTAAGTGATTTAAGGAGGTTGCTTGACCTCTCTGACTCTTATTTTTTCCACTAGAAAACAATACTCATAATGTCCAACTTGTGAAGATGTTGTAAAAATAACATGGAATTATATACAGTTTGTAATTCCAAAATAAAGATTCAATACCTATTAGTTACATCAACCAGGATTCCTGGCTAAGAAGGTGGTGTTAGAACTCATCTCAGGTGGACAAGCTGAGCATTTTTTAAGCAACTTAGATGTAAGCCCACCAACACCAAATTTTGTATAATTTACACAAAGCTGCTCTGTCAAGGAAATAACCCAAAATGCTCAGAAAAATGTACAAAAGGAATCCCAGCATAGATAGAGCCTGTTCAACCATGGACTCTTCCCTTATCCCAAGGCTGAAAGTGTACATTGAAGGATCAAGAGGGGCTGATACAGCAATGAGCAAATCTTTCTAATACCTTGGTCAGAATGCCTAACATGAGCTCTACGCATTCTGCCTTTATTTTCTCCATTTCTTCTGTGGATGTCAGAGACACATGAAAGGAAAAAGTTTTGGGGTTTGTTTTTTTTTTAATAATTTTCACCAAAAAAAAAAAAAAAAAAGGCAGGGGGGGGGCATCTGTAGTCAAAGCTACAAAAGCAGAATTGAAAGAAAGAAACTGTTTCCTTGTGTCCTTTCCGCTCTTTGCAGAGGACAGCTTTCCGATCCTTGGGACGCAGCCAGAGTCCGTGTTGTTCAACAAAGCCACACTGCCCTCTGTTGGAAACGTGGCGTACTTGCACTCTGCTGACCAGACCGACCCAAGGATTAACTGCAGCACTTTATTAAGCAAAATTGGTGGAAAATTGTAAGTTTCCTGTCTGGAACTTCCAGAGGCCCATCCCTCCTAGTCAGAACAAAAGAAATGAACAAGAGCCCAGCGACTCCAAGGCTAATGCTACAAAGTCTCTCCCAGATACAACACTGTGGGAGATTTTTCAAAGAAACAAAAGAAGCACATTTTGTGACAACAAAAAGTCCGTCCTTGAAACCTATTTGGTTTGTAGTTTTAACCCTTAGGGCAATTGCCAAAAGTAGCGGACGCCCCTTCCCGATTTTTCTCCTAGGACTGAAAAGGGTCACTTCCCGCTTGCAAATGCACCAAAAATACTCTGCTCAGCTGCTGGCTTTTAAGGACTAAAATGCCTCTGATTAAAGTGTAAAAGCAAGGAACTGGAAGGCTTAGATTTGCCATAATGTCGTCTAGTGTTGCCACTTTAGTGCCTTAAATAGTACAATTTCAAAATGATAGTAAGCGTTTAATTCCTAATAGCACTTTCAAGCCACCCTAAATAGACTCAGAGATACAGTCCCAACCCTAGCCTCTATCGACACCAAGGAGCAAGTGGAAACACGTTTTCGAATACAAAGAAAAAAATGGAGAAGCATTTAACCAAGTCGTAAAGGGACAACCGTAACCTATGGATTCATGAGCGGAGGCATTCCGTAAACAAAGATAAAATGAAACAGAATGCACGCAGATATCATTCAGATCCTCAAAGAAGCAGACATAGAATGTTCAAGGGAAATATAAAAGAATCTCTCTAGAGAATGGATTTTCAGCTACGTTAAAATCCTCAGTGAGCAATTTGACTGCAGTCATACACTCAATTTTAAAATAAACTCACAGCACGCTTTTTATTATACTGTATGTGTAATGGTAATGTGGATGTCTTCTCAGTTTGTTCAATTGCTTTGACTCCAGGAAGAGCAAGCCAGACTTCCTAATTAGACAACAGCTTTCCACAATGCGATGCGTTGGTAGCCACGGAGTTGGAGTACTCTTCAGGAATTCCAAACAAAATAAATCCACTCGAAAGTAATAGTTAACAACCAGAATCTCGAATCTGTTTACATAAATGTACATATATATATACATATATATATGTATATATATATATAATCCAATAATACACCCTATGAACCATCTGACCAATTTCAAAAGCATGTTCCTGGAACTCAGCACCATGACTGAAACCACAGCAGAAACCCAGTCAATAAAGGAAGCCAAGAGAATAGACCGAGGAAAGCTTGACTTCAGCCTCACATGGGGATGGTCAATGCCAGTTTCTCAGGATTCTTAGCCTGTGAACTTAATTCCACAAATCTGTTTTTTTAGAGATTAATTTTGGCACACTCTTCCATTTAACTTATGGGACTGGGGGTGGGGGTAATTCCATGGATGCATTGTATTGCTTCTAGAAGAAACTTCAGTAAAACTTAGAAACCTCATAGCAGTCTTACTCACCAGGTCTTGCCTTACTTTTCCTTCCGCTGGAGTTCATGAAAACCACTCCAACTCTATAGTCCGTAGCGCCAAAAGGAATGTGGCTTCTCTCCAGGAACACAGCCCCCACGCTCCTGTGTGAGCAGACATAGTCAAGGTCTGTTTCTGCCCCAGCTTTATTTATCTCAGAAACAGGCCACCTGAATAAGATTCCTCTTGTTCTAGATAATTAACCAATCCAGAGCCAACTTGAGATCCCACAGAGGTGGTGCCTCTTGTGCACGTGAAACCAGTGAAATCAAAGTGTATCTTTGTGTATCTCCATATGTATCTTTGGCCCTGGATACAAAATAGAATTTAGCCCGGAAAGGCCCTGATTCCCCAGGCCTTCCACTGATGATTTCGAGCCTCAAAGCCCTGCAGTAGCCAGCTTTCAGAGCTGCAAATCCTGTTCTGTTCACCCACAGCCAAAGGGCGGGAAGGCACCCTTTCCCTGTATTTTTGCCTCAGGCCCCATCGTAACTTGGCCTTGAAAGCCTCCTGCATTGAAGTTCTGAGGGTCACATCCCTTTGCTTGTTTGGACTTCTTCGGACTCAGTCCATTCACACAATACTCGTGTGGGCCCTTACGCACCTTTATCACAGCCAAGTAGTTTTGTGAAAGCCACTCACTTAAGGTTAATCACCAAGGTCCGGAGATCATGTGACTGCTTTAAAACCCCTTACCCAGGCCACAGCAGTTAAAATCAAGCAGCACAACTATAAAACTCCCCCTGGCCTAATAGAAATCTCTGTGAACAGTCAAGGTTTCCCTCTCCAAAAGCCTTTCTAGAATATATTTTGCTTCCCTAATTTCAAGTCTTTTGTTTTTAGTTCTCACTGTTCTAGTTAGTGTACCAGAAGTAGGAGTCTCTAAGAGGTTCCCTCTAAGAGGTTCTTCCTTGCTGGGGTCTGAACAAAGAAATGACAAAAGGGGGTCCAAACAGCTGACTTTTATTACTGATGAAGGCCAAGTTGGAAAATGCAGCGTAGCTTGAGTGCCTCACAGTTTTCCTACTACTGAATTCCTGAATTAAAAAGCTTTCTCCTTCTAGATAGAGGTGCTGGCTTCACCGGTCTCCAAGCATAATATTTTTTCTTCCCAAATTTACCAATGCAACAAGTGATTCCATCTCTCCACAGGCAGAGTGTGTAAGGAAGAAGAGAGAGGATAGAATCTGCTTGGAGAAAATCCATTCTCATGAAAATCAGAGAAGCGGGAGAAGGAAGTACCCTTGTAACATGTACTACAATTTGGGAAACTTCTGGTTTTCTGCTGGGAATTTCCATCCAAATCTCAATGTTTCTCAGGCATGGTCCCTGTCCCACGAATGCTTGGATCTTCAGTGCTCAGCGCTGTGCTTGGTATTCATATATTCACTGATGCCTCCCCTTTAAAGAGATTTAAGAAAACTTTGAAGTGTGAAAAATGACCCCTAAGGACAAGTGGAATTAAAAGAAAAATGAGAATAAGGAAATAAGATGAACCTAGAGAAAATACAGTATGTAGAAATACATAAGCTTCAAAATGAAATTATTTTGAGTTTTTGACACCTGGTTCAAAAAGAACCCACCCCTTCACTCCCCACCCCCTTGCTCATCAGTGTGGTAACTGGCATCGCCTAGAAACTTGTAGGTCCAATCTTGTCAAATACCTACGAAGCAGAATATCTTGAAATATGTGGAAAACAGCACTACTGTTGTATCTATAACAGCGAGTTGTACAGATAGACACCACATTCAGCAGGCCAAATTGAGGAGTCTTTATTAAAAAGCCATCGGCTGTGAGGGGACTCATGCACTCCAAAATCTCGTAGCCCCGAATGAGCTCAAGGGTAGACTTATAAAGACATAAACCACATTCTGTTGCCAGTTTCTAAAATTGCCAAGCGCAGTACAGAAGCAAAAATGCTGGGTGAAGCAGACATTTAGGGGAGGGGTACATTTCCTGAAATTGTTATGTCTGGAGTATTTTGCGGTTTTTTAGTTAAGGTTGCAATGACATGGGTATAGTAACATGACTGTGTTACAAAATGCCCACTTTTTATAAAAATGGCATGACTTACACTAAGTCCGTTTCCTAGGTGTCTCACTACTAACCAGCTCAGTTTGTACATGTAAATATATGACAGAAAGCGAGAACGAGGGGTGAAAGGAGCAAAAGTGAGAGAGAAAGACGGGGAAGACCAGAGAGGTAAACAGGCCCCAGAACACAGAAGCCGCCAACAAGAGCTTGATCCATAGACAGTAAAGAGCCATTAAAAGTTTCCTTTGTGGTTGTTATGGTTTGTTTTCTTTGTTGGGTTGGTTGGTTAGTTGGGACTTTTTGTTTGTTTTTTTGAGCAAGGAATAATACAGTGGATCCCTTCAGAATTCCCTCCTCTATAAAATGATAAAGTTGGTTTTGGTGTGTTGTTTGTGCAAATACTTTTATTTCCTTTTTTTTTTTTTTAAGATTTTATTTATTTATTTGACAGAGAGAGTGAGAAACACAAGCAGGCAGAGCAGCAGCGGGAGAGGGAGAAGCCGGCTCCCCACTGAGCGGAGGGCCTGACTCGGGGCTCCATCCCAGGACTCTGGGATCATGACCTGAGCTGAAGGCAGTCACTTAACCAACTGAGCCACCCAGGCTCCCCAGCAAATACTTTTATTTCTAAATCAACACATTCTTAAAGGTGAAAGAGAATATATAAAATTACTCCACGGCAACAGGCAACAACCTGGATGGTCTTTCCCCAAATCCTGTGATCCTCTGGCCCTTTCTCTCTCTCTCTCTTTTTTTTTGGCCCTTTATCTCTCATTGATCAAGTTACCAGTCCTGAGTCTGCATTCACCTCAGCACAAAGAAACAGTGACAGCCAGTCTAAAGTGTTATTCAAACAATTTTCTTTCACTTCATAATTCCTCAGATACATATTATAAGCCCATAAAATTCAACAGCCCATAAGAATTGAAAGGCCGATTTGATAAAACTCTCTTTTTACCACAACTGCTTCATATTAACCCCCTTCACCTTCCTTCCAGAAGCATTAACAGTGATTTTTAGAACAAACTTTATGTGTGCATTGAAGAATTTTTGGAAACATGAAGACACCTGGGAATAACAAAACATAACAAATGGAAATTATTTTGCCATGATGATTATTTGCAGGGTAAGGCTACTTTGTCTTAGACTGATCATGGAAGACTTGTCCTCACTGCATTTTTGTTGTCTTAAGCAAGAGGCTTAGACCAGTAGCATGTCCCACTAGGATCAGATATGAGTGGGATTTTTTAAATATATTGTAATACTGGTGACTTCAAATAGAGTGTTAAAAGTAAATTTTAAATTCTGATTGATCTTTATTACATGTGACTAATAAACACAATGTAGGACTTTCTACCAAAAGTTTTTCAATCCATCATGAAAAACTTTTCACAAAATCATGTTCTGTGGTACAGTAACGACTAAAATAAATAACTAAAAGACAGGGCATGAAAAAAAAAGACAGGGCATGAAACTATATAAAAAGTATAACCTGAATAATGTACATAAAATACAAAGCACATGTATAATAGTGTTATTTATAGAGATATGCAGAAAATAACAATGGTGAGATTCTGGATAATTTTGATCTCCTGCTTTTATTTTCAATATATTAAAAAATTATCTGTATCAGCAGAGAGTTATTTCTTTTACATTTTAAATAGGAAAGCTGGTCTTCGAAGTTTACTGTGCATACAAATCAGTTTGTGATCTTGTTAAAATGTAGAATCTGATTTACTGGTCAGGGTAGAAACTGAGATTTTTCATTTCTAAAAAACCACCAGATGATGCTAATGTTGCCCATCCGGGAAACGCACTATAGGGTCAAGGCCACAGAACTGTCGCTCTCCAAGGTAGCTGCCCCTTAAAGTCATTTGGAGAGTTTTTAAAAATACCAATGTAGGGGTCCCACAGCCAGAGGTTCTAACATAATTGGTCTGGGTGTCAGGATTTGTAAAACTTCTCAGGTGAACCTAATGTGCATCCAGTTTTGAGAACCACTATTACAAAGGTCTGTATTCCAAGAGGCCTGATCCTATTTTACCACATACAGCATTTGTTCTCCAGGTAGTTCTTACATTGTTTTTACCTTCTCTGTGATGCGAGGATGTTGGCCTTTCTAGTGTGGGTCTTAAGGGGTTCTTCTCCCAAGCAATGGCTTTTGAGCTCTCCAGAAACAGAGAAGCAACATCGTCATTCAAAACTGCAGCTTCAACACGGAGTCTTGGGCGTAGAGTCCCGGTGAGTCAACTGTGTTCACTGGAAACTGAACGCACACTACCTGTGGTAGAGCCAGAATGCCAAAGACACATTACACATTGCAAATACGAAAAGTTCCTTCTGTGTTTCTTGCTTGATATTTAACTTTTATCCCTCAGAAAATATTATTTCTTTCTCGTGCTGTGCTTCAGACCTCGGGTAGGGTAAGCCGCTGAACTCCTCAGCGGCTGACATAGGAAATGAAGGGATAGCATCAGAGAGTCCCTTTCAATTCTCAATTCCCGGGTTCTGAATTTCTTCCTTGGCCTCCTCCCCTTCTTCCTAATCCCCCCGGTCCTCGTCCGCATCATCAACCCTGTCATCCTCTCAAATCCTCCTCAAGAGCAGCGGTTCTCAAATTCAGTGTATGTAAAAACCATCAGCAGGGCTTCCTGAAACGTAGATTCTGAGCCCCGTCCGCTGCACGTCTGACCCTGTCGGTCTGGTGTAGGGCCTGAAAATATGCATGTCTGACATGTTCCCAAGTGATGATGATGGGGGTCATCTAGTTCACACTTTGAATCCCAGCGCATGAAGCATTCCCATAAACAAAATTAGAACAGTGCCATGGGAAGTAATCAGCAAGCCTGCTGTGGGAAAGAAATGGGCATGTCACTCCAAAACCCACATGGCCTAAAGGATAATAAGGAGATATACATGTGTGTTTTTAGAAAACTCTGCCTGACCTATCTTGCAGATCAATCTACTTGGGAGGAAAATATCTTTGCTTCCACTACATGCACGCAATTTGATATAACTCTAAGAAGAGACTATAGGATTTGTCCCCCTCTCCAAATAAAAACAGGCTGAAATAAAGCAGCATGTTCTCCAATTTGATGAATTCATTGCAAAACAGGCTTGGCCTGGAAAAAGCATGCAAACAAAATCTAACATACAAATGAAATCAATCCAGCAGCACTATAAGTGAAGTTAGAAAACACCTTGTCCAGGGGCGCCTGGATGGCTCAGTGGGTTAAGCTGCTGCATTCGGCTCAGGTCATGATCTCAGGGTCCTGGGATCGAGTCCCACATGGGGCTCTCTGCTCAGCAGGGAGCCTGCTTCCTCCTCTCTCTCTGCCTGCCTCTCTGCCTACTTGTGATCTCTCTCTGTCAAATAAATAAATAAAATCTTAAAAAAAAAAAAAGGAAAGAAAGAAAGAAAACACCTTGTCCAACTGCTAGGTCACATACTTCCAGCAAGTGAGGAACGATATCCAAGATCTGACACATTCCTCCTGGATATATGTGATTCGGACCATTTAGATATCAGTGACCTGAGTCCGAAGCTCTCCTAGTGAGGACATCATGATGAAATGCTTTCTTTTTAAATTTTGCCTTTTTCCCATTTCGATGGAGAAGATAGGGTGAACTATGTTTAACTAGAGATCAGCAAATCCATCCAGGGACCCTATGTCCCTGGAAGGAAATCTTAAGTACCAATAAGCCCACCATTCCTGGGTGAAATCATTCCTTTGTGTTGACCCATTGAATATACTTGCAAACAACAACACATGCATGTATGTAACATAATTTATATATACATTTAGATACATGCATGAGATGACAATATACCGATATACCTACATATTCATATACATATTGTCCTTCTAAGAAACTCATGGAGAGTTGAAAAGAAGATAATCAAGTGTTTTGCTCCTGTTTGCTCCAGAAGAGAAGGTCCTTGCAGATTTTAAGGCTTCCCCAAGAACAGGTACCATGTTACCTACATAGTAACATGGGCAGGGCTGAGTCAGCACCAATCCAACACACACACACACACACACACTCGCATGCACCCTCCTCTTCCCTGCCACACTTGGCGTTCCTTAAACCTATTTTAAGATCAATGTTATTAATATTCCTCATTAGGCCATTGTCACTGAAACTGTTTTCTTTCTAGAGAATGATTTTGAAATAGCATGAAATCCTCAAAATGGTTTAGATGAAAGAAAAAGGAAGTAGTGTGGAAATAGCTTGGGTCTTTTTATTATATTTTTTTAAAGGAGGATATTAAAATGTTCACCCTGAAGCTTTATCAAATGTTTTGGAGATTCTTTGTACCTTCGTTCAGTAGTTATAAATTTGAGGACTCCATGCTGCTTCTACCATGGGCATTTTTTTCAGCAACTTTATATGAAGAAGAGGGGTTTTTGAGTTCCGTTGTCATGGTAACCCTAGATTCAGGTTGAAAAGCTTTATTGAATGTTTTGGGTATTTCTCCATCACAGCCTTCATTTAATAGATTTTGATGTTCAAATGTTTAAATATACTACTTTATCTCCCCTAGGATTGTTTGGTTATATATATATATATATATATATATATATATATATATATATGCATATATATTGTTTAAATGGAAAAGAAAATATGTTAAATATTATTTTTCTTTCTCGTCCTCTATCCCTGTTGGTACCTAAGATGTTCACTTGTAAAATGCAAAGGAAGATATGCCGATAAAGTCTCCGATACAGGGAAAATAGATGTCCTCTTATTTGTATCTCAAAACAGTATCTCAGTGTATTTCTGGAAAATGCCATCATTCTCCCATATCATTTTCTTTATTCAGAAGGATGGAGATGATACAAGGGCAAGGGACAATGGAGATCAGAGGGGACAATAGGGTGATATGGGAAATTACAGGGTATTAAAAAATGATCCTAACTGTTTGTCCTTTTTCACAAAGACTCGTCATTGCCTGACATTTCTGAAAACATTTTTCTAGAGAATGCATATATGCCAAGGAGGGTGCATAAGTGTTTCAACATGAAAAGGACTTGGTTGTCGATAGGTTAGAATGATACTGGATTAAGCAAAGAATTTAATATGCTTCTGTGCATTTTAATATGCTTGTGGTGCATCTGTGCATCCCCTTTGGAGGATCAAATATTGGTGCCCACTTATTGTGGCCAAGGACCTTGGGGTGGGTCACCTACAGAACACACTTTGGGAAATGCTGCTCAGAGATTTCTACTGTTGTAAATGTGAACAGGACAGAATATATTCCTAGGTGAGTCAGCAAAGGGACACTCAAGTTATGTCTTGCCCTACTCCACACCTGGCAAACACGCTTGAAGAGATAAGTCTCTCAGAACAAGATTAGAGTTCATGTGAGGAAAATTATAGACCCCGTGACAATGGGTTCTCCATCTACTAGGTAATAATCTCTACACATGTACCCTCAAGAAACTGACAGCAGCAAGCCTCCAAGAAGGAGCTCTGGGAAGGGCAGGACATGGGGTGGCAGAACTGACCCTGAAGTTCTGCCCTGAGTATGATTCTAGGGAAGCAAACTTAAAGGGCAGGACATATGAGACTGAATTTTGATGGCCTCCCACATGAATGTTGCTGTTTTCTCCACTCACATATTTTAATCTGAATTTAAGCCTCTTATTACCCAGTAGAGTAACTTCAATAATAGGAGCCTAGAGAATAACTCTCAATCAAATATAATTTTCTTTGAAATTTGGAGGAAAAAAAAAATCAGTTTCTCAAACTGAAGCTTCCACCTTTTGGATTATGCTTTGCAAAGACTTAATATTTCTGTTCCGAGTGCACAAACAATTAGAAATCATTAACTGCATCATTTCAATTGTTTTGGACTTCTTATTTTGTATCTGAAACAACTTTGGTGTTGGTGATGATGACGATCAGTATTACTTAACACTTATCCCTCCTCACCCTACATTAGTTTCTCTCTCCCCGCAGGGTTATTTTATGGATACAATCCCAAACAGGAGTTTTGGTGATTTTATCAGCAAAAACAACGAATCTTTTTTAAAGATTTTATTTATTTATTAAAGAGAGAGAGAACGAACAAGGGGTGGGGCAGAGGGAGAGGGAGAAGCAGGCTCCGCATTGAGCAGGGAGCATGATATGGGACTCTATCCCA
This sequence comes from Mustela nivalis, assembly GCF_964662115.1. Lineage (NCBI taxonomy): Eukaryota > Metazoa > Chordata > Mammalia > Carnivora > Mustelidae > Mustela > Mustela nivalis. The sequence continues at coordinate 50,735,835 of NC_139032.1, forward strand.
GGACCCTGAGATCATGACCTGAACCGAAGGCAGAGGATTAACCGACTGAGCCACCCAGGCGCCCCAACAACAGTTTTCCTTTACATAACATTTGTTAGCGAGAGACATTCCTCCTAATTTCATCACCAGCATCCTCCTTGCCGTACAAAACATACATAAGTAAATGAATGGGAAAGTTGCTAAAGAAACACAAAGTGAGGGGTGCCTGGGAGGCTCAGTCAGTTAAGGGTCTGCCTTCGGCTCAGGTCATCATCCCAGGGTCCTGGGATCAAGCCCCACATTGGACCCCCTGCTCAGCAGAGAGCCTGCTTCTCCCCATCCCTCTGCCTGCTGCTCTGCCTACTTGTGCTCTCTGTATCTCTCTCTCTCAAATAAATAAATAAAATCTTTAAAAAAAAAAAGAAGAAGAAGAAGCAGAAAATGTGCTGTCAGCCTCCTGCTGGTGGCCATCTCATATGATAGCACTGGGGCTTTGTTCAGGAACAAGAAATCTCTCCCAGACAGAATCCATTCCATAACGACATTGTTAGTCGCTGGGTGGCTTCACCGTCTGAAATCTGACTAGATCAGTCCTCATACCCTCACCATAAAGGTACAGTTTCTCCAAAGCTCACTGATGGGATCGGAAGAGGGCCTGTACTCTCATACTCTCACCACACAGTCTTCATGCCTGACTCCACGACCGAGAATCAAGGAAGGCAACTCCATGGTTGTAGGTGGTGCAAAAGTCAGATCCTCTTTGCCCGGCCACAGATTCACCTTCCAAAGACTGTTGAGTGTTGGCCGCTAGCCGCTCACAGCTTTCCCCTTCTCTGGAGAATTTCTCTTGGTTGTAACTGGGCCACCACATTCAGTAATAACCATCCTGGTTTGTCTGAGACACTCCCAGGTTCAGCCCTGAAAGTTCTGCACCTCAGAAAACCTCTTCGTCTCCAGCATGCGGAAATGGTTTATCTTTCCCACCTCCCTCTCCTGGAGACTAAGAGATACAGGAAGTACCCTTTAGGGTGAGTTCAAGGAGCTATCAGTGCTGTGGTGTAGGTCCTGCTCTCAAGCTCCAGACTCCAGCTTGGAGGACATCATTACTTAGTTCTCTCCCTTGCTCCTTCCTCCTCTTATTACACTCTTTTCCTTGGAGAACTTCTTCCATAAATCATGTGTACCCAAACCCTTGTCTCAGGCTCAGAAACCCTACCCTACCAAAGACAGAAATCCTTCCAGTTGCAGGGAAATGAGCTCCAGGAGGACAGCAAAATATAGGAGGAAGTGTGTGTGTCTTGAAGTAAAACTGACCCACCTTGAAATTCTCCTTATTTTGCTTGCCACACATGTGACCTCAGACAAGTCGCTACAACTCCCTTTTTCTGTTTCCTCATCTGTTAAATGGTGATAGTAACATCTGTCTTGCAGGATTTGATGATTATTTAACAATGGGTAACATTTCAGGGTGCCTGGGTGGCTCAGTGGGTTAAAGCCTCTACCTTCGGCTCAGGTCGTGATCGTAGGGTCCTGGGATCGAGCCCCGAGTCGAGCTCTCTGCTCGGCAGGGAGCCTGCTTCTCCCCCTCCCCTCTCTCTGCCTGCCTCTCTGCCTGCTTGTGATCTCTGTCTGTCAAATAAATAAATAAAATCTTTTAAAAAATGGGTAAAATTTTGAGCATATAGTCAGTGCACAGTAAAGGATACCTTTTCTAAAAATCCACAGCATTTCTCTAAAGTGGGTGCTCAGTTCAGTACTTCATAAACATTAATTGCATAAGTCAACCCACCCTAGAAAGACATTCTACTGTTATAACCAATCTAAAAGGCATTTATTAAAAACAAATGTTTTTAAGTCTGATTTCAGATATGGAGGTGAATAAAAAATTTCACCAAACTACCAGACAATTCTCCTCAAAATTCTTCTAACTCTAAAAATTTGCCTTCAGGGAGTATTCCTAGATTTTGAATATACATCATGCTTCTTAGAATAATAATATATTTTGGGGATATTGGAAAGTTCAATGTTGGAGGTAAATATTAAAATAACTATATTGCTGTAAGTTATTTTATCGTGTAGTTATTTTATATGTACTCGTCCAACAAATTTTTAAGTGCACAGTACGGTACTACTATAGGCACAAAGCTGTACAGAACATCTCTAGAACTCATTTTACACTAATGAAATTGTATACCTGTTGAAAGGCAATCACCCATTTCTTCTTTCCCCTGACAAATGTTTTTCTACTGTTTCCAGGAGTCTGAGTATTTTAAGTACCTCATATAAGTGGAATCAGGCAATATTTGTCCTGCTGTGACTAGCGTATTTTACTTAGTATCATGCTCTCCAGTTTCCTCCATGTTGTTACATATGGCAAGATTTCCTCTTTTTTTTCCCATAAAACATGAATACATTTTACTTTAATACTTTAGAAAATACAGATAAACAAGACAATTAAAAAAATATCCAGGGGTGCCTGCGTGGCTCAGTTGGTTAAACAACTGCTTTCAGCTTAGGTCACGATCCTGGAGTCCCGGGATTGAGTCCCACATCAGGATCCCTGCTCAACAGGGAGTCTGCTTCTCCCTCTGACCTCTACCTTCTCATGCTCTCTCTCTCTCTCTCTCAAAGAAAGAAAGAAAGAAAGAAAGAAAGAAAGAAAGATCCAGTAGTCCTAGCACCTAATGTTCATTTTTTTTAAAGATTTTATTTATTTATTTATCTTTTTTTTTCTCTTTTTTTCTCCTTTTGCTAGGATTTCCTCTTTTTTTTTTAAGAGTAAATAATATTCCATTGTGTATATACACTGCACTTCCTTCATCCATTCATAGTCGATGGACATTTGGATTGTTTCCCTATCTTGGCTATTCTGAATAATGCTGCGATGAACATGGTAGTGCTACCATCTCTTCTAAATTTCAATTTCAATTTTTTTGATAAATGCCCAGAATATTGGATATATGGATCCTATGGTTGTTCCATTTTTAATTTAAATTTTTCCATAACCCATTGAATTCTACCATAGCTTTTGATAAATGTGTGAGTCAAGATTAAGAGCTAGAAGTTCTGAGGTAGGATTGGTGTTCTTAAAAGGTGATCAGTAATAACTCTTACTTACTGAGTCCTTTCTGGAGTTCTGCAGCAAGTATATGACTTATATAACTCTTTTAGTTTTCACAGTCTTGGAGTAGTGATGTTACTGATGTTACAAATAAGGAAATTGAGACTCAAGCTCATTAATGCTTGGTCACAGAGTAAAGGAAGAAAGAGTGTGAGAAATAACAGGGAGGAAGAAAATAAAAATCCAACTACAAGACTTTCTAGAAATCTCTCTTTAATTAGAAATCCTGAAAATTAAGCCATCTTACAATCAATTTAACTTATGTATGATTATTTGCAATTAGAAATATGCCCTTCCCTTTCACTACTGACTTCTTAGGATACAATAGTCATGATACATACTGAGAATTTCAGAACTGTTCACAAATTTATCTGCCACACCTGATTCCTGTCCATCCTGTTCATCTTTTACACCAAGTAAAATGCATATGAGCTATATAAGCCTCCTCCTCTTTATATAAAACAGCTGTCCATCCATCAACACTCTTTGGTGGGGACAGAGCAGAATACTTGACACTCTAGTAGGCTTTATAGCTACTCAAATATGGTGAATTCAAGTAACAATCTTATCCAGAAACCATGAGCTTAAACATCAACTCCATTCAAAAACAGAGAGGAAAAGAGTGTTCAACTCATATGGAGAGTCCTGAGAATAGATTTTTTTTTCCACAGAGCCTAATTTATGAACTTGTAATTGACTATGGGCATCATGCTTTAATTATGATTTTGAAAAGGCCCTGGCAGTAGACTAGCTCTGACAGCCTGTGACATGGTGCGGGCTTAAGAGAATAGGTATTTATATAGGCTGTGTCAATCACAGGGTATCTGCCATTTCAACCGCCTGTCCCAATCAGGGCCAGCCTCCAAAAGTGTAGCAATTAGAATGAAGAGATGAAAAGCACTGGGGACATTACGATGGAAGTCAATGGCCAGAGCAACCCACAGAGACAGCACAAAATGTCACCTTCATGCAGACAACTATTTTAATACTGATAGGCAAACTGCAGTCCTTTAAAATGGGGCCACTTGTTGAAATAGAGAAGGAAGAGCTAATTTAAACAAAATCAAGGGGTGTACATATTTCCCAAGTAATTTAGGGATTCAACTATACATTTCACTACCATATATGACATAACCTCTTAGCCCAGAATCCTATGTATTATAATATACTAACTGGTTAGTATTATATAGGGGCCACTATTAGATCTTATAAAAACCACTGGACACTGAGGTTAGAAAATCATAACCTACTAATATATTTAGCAAAGTCATTATTTAGATTCTTTGGTATCCCTTTTTTGTCAGTATTCAATGAAAAGTGAAGAACAGAGTCATAGTTGCAAAAGCATTACATTTAGAGTCAGAAGGTATAAAGCCACAGGTTCATCCAACTTATTCTACCTTTGAAACGTTGCACAGGAGTTCAAATTTCAGTTCTTTTACTATAAAGTGTGATGATACCACAGAGCCACTATGCAAATCACTTGATGTCAGAAGACGTGCGTTAACTATAAAAAGACACACAATACAAAGAATCATCATTATTAAAAATTATCCTATCTACTGCCATGTTAAAAATTATTCTCAAGGTTCATATCTGGAAACAACAAACATTTATATGTCACACATTCTAGGGTCACGAATCTGATGCTGGGCTTGGCTATGTAATTCTGGCTGAGGGACCCTGATGGAGGCTGTGACAGAGGTGTTGGCTGGGGTGCTCTCAAGGTTCAACTAGGACGGAATCTGCTTCCAAGCTCATTCATAAGGAAGTTGGCAGAAGATCCACTTTCAATGCTGCCTTGTGTGACTGCGCCTCAGAAGATGTGTTTCCATCTTTACTCACATGGTCTTCCTTACAGAGCTACCTTCCTGCATGGCAGAGGACTTCTCCCAGGGTGAGGTGTCCAAGAGAAAGCAAGAAAGACTAGCCAAGAGAAAACCATGATCATTTTGTAATCTACCTCAGAAATTGTATACCATCACCATGCATTCTACTGTCAAAGTATGTTATTGAGTTTAGCTCTCACTCAAGTGAGATTACTTAAGGCTGTAAATGCCAGGAGGTAGACCACTTGGGCCATCCTAGAGGCTTACCACAAAAACTAGCAGCAACTGTGGAGATTGGACTGAGCCTAGCAATTAATTCAGCCAAGAAGTAGATAAAAGCAAGAACAAATATAGCTATTTAGGTTCTTTCCATGATTTCCACTCTATTTGGGATACATAACTAATCCATTCAGCTGTTTTGTCTATACATCCTCACTGTAAGTTAAGCAATGAAAGTTGTGAAAGTTCATGTATAATTTTCTTTCTCCACTCTTTGGAATGCAGACAGCTGTCTATTTATAAGCTAGTTTGCAAAGTCTAAGGGTCAATTATCCATTTCATAGAGTACCCATGAGTAAGCTTGCCAATCTTATGCTATGCTTTAAATTTTTCTTCACTTCTCCATTTCCTGGCTAACTAATTTTACCTACAATTTGCATTCAGAAATAAGTGATAAGGTGAGTGGTTTATACCTTTAGTCTGTCCCCTCTATTTTCCAACCTTTGATTAGCAACCAGGAAAAACTTACATTCACCCTTTCAGGGAAGGAACTGATCAGACAGACCCGCACCCACTGTGTCCCCACACAAAACTCCTGGATTAAAATTTGAGTTTAAATCACAGTGTACTAAGAGTCAAGAATGTTGAAAACAATCAACTAATTCAACCTAATTTTCAAGGAGGAAAACTAGGGCCAAAAACACCACATCCAAGAGCAGGACGACAAGTATCTCACGGTCTAACTGAAAGAAGAGGAGAAAGAGAATAAAACATATATATATATATATATTTGAAGAAATAATGGCTGGGAATGTCCCAAAATTGTCAAGAAATAAATGAATAGATAAAGACCAAAAATGCCATGGAACCTCAAGCAAGATTAAATAGAGCTAAAAATAAAAATCACAGGTAGCCACTTCTTATGAAAATGCTGAAAATCAAAGAGGAGAATTTTCTAAAGCTAGAGTGGGAAGAGACATACTATGTATAGAGTGGGAACAATAAGAATTATGGCTGACTTCTCATTACAAGCAATTGAAGCCAAAAGACAATGAAACAACAATTTTAAAGAGCAGAAAGGGGGGAAAAAAAAAACTGACTGCATATAATTCCACCCTGGCAAAAACGATCTTACAAAGTGAAGGCAAAATAAAGAATTTTTTTTTTTTAGAGAGACAAAAACTGAGATAATACATCTCTAGCAGGACTGTAGTATAAAAAGTGATAAAAGAATTTATTCAGGCTTGAAGGGAAAAGATACCAGATGAAAGCCCAGATCTGCAGCGGGGGGGGGGGGGGAGTCACCTCTTATGCCTTTGCTTTGATTGGTTTACATTCTTAAGTATATTTTTGATGTAATATTTTTCAAAAGCAACCAGATGGAAGACATAAAAACAGCTTATTAGGCAAATATTCTATATTTATCTTCACACTTTACAGTCAATATATAATTTGTGAATCTCAGCATTTTATGGTCTCTATCAGAAGTCACAGTGTATTTCACATATCAAGTCGACTCTACAAAGCTGTTAATTCCCCTTCCCCACCTGCTTCCTCTCTTCCTTCTCACTTCTTCCTTGTTGGCTCCATGACTGTGCCCCCAACACTCTGCCACTTTGCTCTCAAAGTGGCAGGAAAGGCCAGACAGTACAAAGGAGATTCATGTTCAAAAGTCATGAAAGGGCCAATATTACCACCAAAGAGCCTATCCCTGACCAGGGAAAACAGAATTTCATAGGAATAAAATTATCTTTCTCTTTCTGAGAGAACTTTGCCCTTGAAGTTACTGTATGGGGGTTTCAACATGAGGGGGGAAAATTGAATTTGTGTTTTATTATTTGTTTTTGTTTTAGTTTTGTCTGTTACCCTAATAATGCCCTAATAATGTCTTTGACATCCTAATTTTCCAGTTTTGGCTCTCACATCCTGCTTATTCTCTAAGTTTAAAAGGTTAGTAAAAGTTAGTGAAAAATAAAATCAGGCCTATGAAGAGGCATGTGTGTAAAATTTCTAAAATTGAGATGGATAAAGTCAACAACAGTATGCTGTTATTTGTATTAAAAATTTTTTGAGCAGTATTCTGAAATTTCAACTTGGTATCATAGTCTATTAAACACACTTTTAGTTCCCTCTTTAACCCTCTTTAAAAAGTTTCTGTGTGTAGTCTGTCTTACCTTGAAGTTCTTAAGGCAATCTTCCCAAAGGCGTTCCATCTACCTAATCTAGGCATGACAATTTATGAATTTATATATATATAAATTATATATATATAGAAAATTCCATCAATATTACATCAAATTATATATATATAGAATATATATATATATATTCTCTCTCTCTATATATATATATATATATAGAAAAAACAAATCAATTATTTTGACTAACTAAAACCACAGCTGAAATGAGAAGTATACAGTTTACTAGAGAGTTAACATACATACAGGATATGTATCAGGGTTGATTGTTAAAATTCTCCAACTCTTTCTTAATCCTCTGTGAAAAGGAAAGGTAAGGTAAAGTAAGGTAAGACAAGGTATGAAAAGGGAAGAGAGAAGGAAAGAAAGATCCACGTCCTTTTTGATGCTGTGCATCAAAGCAGGTGGAGGATACTTAGGGAAGTATCTTCATTTTCATCTTCATTTTAGGGAAGTAATTCCTTTCCAGGACTAGCCATGCAACTTTCTTTGGGGTGGAAAATGAGCAGACATAATACATGCCATATTCAAATGGAAGCTTTAAATGAGCTTGCATTCCTTAATATTTCATTTTAATTTTTTTGTTTTTGTTTCTTGCATTCCTGCCCTAGGCTATGAGAACAATATAGTCCAGATAGAAACTGCTCTGTCATGCTGGGTTCAAGACCTGGAGATGATCATGACAAAATACAGTTGCAGTCTATTTGCACACTTGGCAACAAAAACTAAAAACTATTTAAAGCTACTGAAATTTAGAGGCTATATGTGACCACAACAAAGCTAATATTGTCTATGTGTGTGTGTGTGTGTGTGTGTGTGTGTGTGTGCACGCATGCATGCACACACATGCACACTTCTTCTGTAATGTCCATTAATGCTGAGACAATTTTCAATCCCCCATATGAAATTAATTCACACTCAAATATAAACAAGCAAATCCCCCATAGCACCTTCTGTAACTGAAGTCTACTCTTAATTAAAAATAATTTAGGGGCTCCTAGGTGGCTCAGTGGGTTAAAGCCTCTGCCTTCAGCTCAGGTCATGATCTGAGGGTCTTGGGATCAAGCCCCGCATCGGGCTCTCTGTTCAGCGGGGAGCCTGCTTCCTCCTCTCTCTCTCTCTCTGTGTGTGCCAAATACATAAATAAAATCTTAAAAAAAAATGCTATGATTGTTTCACATCTTGTGTTAGTAGAGAAGAACTGTCTGGGGTGGGGGGAGTCCTCTTTGGGGTTACTTTCATCCTTGGAACACATTCTTAACCTCCTCTAAGCTTCATTCTTTTTTTTTTAATTTATTTTTTATTTATTTTAGGCATAACAGTATTCATTATTTTTGCACCACACCCAGTGCTCCATGCGATCCATGCCCTCTATAATACCCACCACCTGGTACCCCAACCTCCCACCTCCTGCCCCTTCAAAACCCAAATATTGTTTTTCAGAGTCCATAGTCTCTCATGGTTCACCCCTCCCCCATTTTCCCCCAACTCCCTTCTCCTCTCTAAGTCCCCATGTCCTCCATGCTATTTGTTACGCTCCACAAATAAGTGAAACCATAGAATAATTGACTCTCTCTGCTTGACTTATTTCACTCAGCAGAATTTCTTCCAGTCCTGTCCATGTTGCTACAAAAGTTGGGTATTCATCCTTTCTAATGAAGGCATAATACTCCATAGTGTATATGGACCACATCTTCCTCATCCACTTGTCCATTGAAGGGCATCTTGGTTCTTTCCACAGTTTGGCGACCGTGGCCATTGCTGCTATAAATATTGGGAGTACAGATGGCCCTTCTTTTCACTACATCTGTATCTTTGCGGTAAATACCCAGTAGTGCAAATGCAGGGTCATAGGGAAGTTCTATTTTTAATTTCTTGAGGAATCTCCACACTGTTCTCCAAAGAGGCTGCACCAACTTGCATTCCCACCAACAGTGGAAGAGGGTTCCCCTTTCTCCACATCCCCTCCAACACATGTTGTTTCCTGTCTTGCTAATTTTGGCCATTCTAACTGGTGTAAGGTGGTATCTCAATGTGGTTTTAATTTGAATCTCCCTGATGGCTAGTGATGATGAACATTTTTTCATGTGTCTGATGGCCATTTGTATGTCTTCGTTGGAGAAGTGTCTGTTCATATCTTCTGCCCATTTTTTGATATGATTGTCTGTTTTGTGTGTGTTGAGTTTGAGGAGTTCTTTATAGATCCTGAATATCAACCTTTTGTCTGTACTGTCATTTGCAAATATCTTCTCCCATTCCGTGGGTTACCTCTTTGTTTTTTTGACTGTTTCCTTTGCTGTGCAGAAGCTTTTGATTTTGATGAAGTCCCAAAAGTTTATTTTTGCTTTTGTCTCCTTTGCCTTTGGAGACATATCTTGAAAGAAGTTGCTGTGGCTGATATCAAAGAGATTACTGCCTATGTTCTCCTCTAGGATTCTGATGGATTCCTGTCTCACCTTGAGGTCTTTTAACCATTTTGGGTTTATCTTTGTGTATATTGTAAGAGAGTGGTTGAGTTTCATTCTTCTACATATAGCTGCCCAGTTTTCCCAGCACAATTTATTGAAGAGACTGTCTTTTTTCCACTGTATATTTTTTCCTGTTTTGTCGAAGATTATTTGCCCATAGAGTTGAGGGTCTGTATCTGGGCTCTCTACTCTGTTCCACTGGTCTATGTATCTCTTTTTATGCCAGTACCGTGCTGTCTTGGTGATCACAGCTTTGTAGTAAAGCTTGAAATCAGGTAGCGTGATGCCCCCAGTTTTATTTTTGTTTTTCAACATTTCCTTAGCGATTCGGGGTCTCTTCTGGTTCCATACAAATTTTTCGATTATTTGCTCCAGCTCTTTGAAGAATACCGGTGGAATTTTGATCGGAATGGCATTAAAAGTATAGATTGCTCTAGGCAGTATAGACCTTTTAAAGATGTTTATTCTTCCGATCCAAGAGCATGGAATGGTATTCCATCTTTTTGTGTCTTCTTCAATCTAAGCTTCATTCTTTAAGGGATAGAAATTTTTTACCCTTTAGAAACAAATCTGAGGGGCACCTGGGAGGCTCAGTTGGTTAAAGCCTCCACCTTTGGCTCAGGTTATGATCCCAGGGTCCCACGATCGAGCCTGCATTGGGCTTTCTGCTCCCCAGGGATCCTGCTTCCCTTCCTCTCTCTCTGCCTGCCTCTCTGCCTACTTGCAATCTCTCTCTCTGTCAAATAAATAAATTTTTAAAAAATGAAAGAAAAATAATTTAGGAAGTCCCCTATGCTTCTAATAAACTTTGTAAAATTCTAGACTCCCTTGCTCAAGGTATCTCTCTATTTATTTATTTCCATAATTTTCCATTCTTTCCATGTTTGAATGTTCTATGAGGTATTTCCCTCTTATGGGAAATGTTTTATACCACTCTGGCTCTTGTTGGGAGAGTTTTTGTTGTTCTTGTTTGGTTAAGTCTGATCCAAAAAGTGCCTCTTCCCAACCTTTGTGGAAATCATTTCAGCAGAAGATATTCTCTGTTTAACACTATTAAGCAGTTCTCTGCACTATCCACATAGAGAAAACCAGGGAGATACTAGTTCATTATTTCACTCCCTCAACTGTGTACTCATGCAGTTAGTTCTGGTTGACCTTAGAATTCTTTCAGTGTTCTTGGGATCTGGGCTACCATTTGTCCATGACATTGATACCTAAATGTCTAGATACCTGCAAAACTTGTAAAGTTGTTACAGGATGGCAGCCTTATACTTGTTCTTCAAACCTCTCTGTGTGCAATTATCACCATATTTATATGAAATTATTCTTTAAAACATGTAGTTCATTCACTAACAGTTACAACCTGTGCTCATGAAGGAGTACAGATCACTTTTTATACCCTCAATGCAAGTCTCATTAATATCTAGACATTGTCTTTTCAGTCTGTTAAATAAACTAGGTAATATATCTGGACCATTAATTGCCCCCATTCATTTCCCTTCTCCCTTACAATTTCTTTAAAATTCAGCACATCATCTTAGAGTTCAAATAGATCACTGAAGCGATGCCTTCTGTCACCCTGAGTGTTTACTAACTGGCAACTGCAAAACAGGTCATACACACCCTCTGTAAGCACAGTAATGCTAAGACAGGCTATATGGCCATATAAACCTCCCTTCAGCCTGTTAGCTCTGTTAAGTTGGTTGCTTTATGTTTTGTGTTTTTTTTTCCCATGAAATATGTTTTGAGAACCAGCAACCATATTTATTTCTCCTTCCCGTACATTCTACCACAGGAACTCTTCCATTTCTGAGCATTCATGAACAAACATGGACTATGCTTTTGTCTTGTGACACACACAAAAGAAGATTCTTGAAAACATGTGTCATAAATTCCTTATTAACACTGTTCATTCTTGTTTTAGAAATAAATAATTTTCCTCTTCCTTTTTAATATTACTTAAGTTGTATAGTAGATTTATTCCCTAGGCACAAGGTCACTTAGTGTCCCCAAGTGCCAAATTTTGAGACAGATAGCTTCATATTTCAACTTCTGTCTGGAAAATAAAGTGAGGAAATACTCAATAGATCAAGTGGGAATAACTTTTCCCTTTTCTTTTTTTTTTTTTTTTAATGATTTCTATCCTTCTCACTTAGATGCATAGGTTCTTACTTTATTTTAGTCAAAGCTATGATGGTGTAGCACTCCCAGGCTGTCCATACAGAGGCTCCTACACTGAAGAGACAAAACCAGAACAATAATCAGTCTGGCTGAATTGCTAGAAACTACCCAACCACATGTCAGATCCGGGTTAGTGCAAGAGTTTATAAGCATGGGAAGCAAGAATCATTTTCTGCATCATCTAGCTTTCATTTTGTCTTTTCAAATGCCTTTCATTTCTTGGTACTCTTTCCGAGGCAAAGAATATTTAGGAGCATTTTTGAAAAGATTGGATATTCTAAAGAATAAGAATTTTATTAAAAGTTGTCCCGAAAAGACTTTTGAGAAAAGGAAAACAGCAAGCTTTTGGTGTTAAGAGATGTTTACCTAGTGGAAAGACTATTCTACAAATCATGTAATCAATCTGCCTAATTGTGAATCATGGAGTGTGTGTTCTGGAACCTCAAGTATCTGGCAGAGTGGTTTCCTTTTTAAAATTCATGACATCATACTCTGGTGCTTTGAGTTTGGCTCAACTTGAGAAATCTCCTTCTTTGGATGAATTAATTGGAATATTGGCTCTATGGGAAAAATAATCCCTCCAAATCTCTTTATGAGGAAATTAGTATCTTGGATATAATTTTCAATTCCCTAAAGGGAACAACATTTCCTGATAAAGAAAATAAATTACTTCCCCAAATTTGTTAAAACTAGTTCAATATTCTGCTTTAATTGTTATGTCAAATGTTAAAGTGAAAAGAATTTTCATCGTCTGGATAATTTATGAATGAATCTGCATGACAAAATGAGTGTTGAGATAGTAAGTGGGTAATTTTATGTTTTTTAAATATACCTTCCATTTATTTGGAAGAAAGTTTTGGTTTTGGAAAACAGAAAAAAATAGTAAAAGAACTCTCCAGGCTTATTAAAATTAAAGATGTATTATAGAGTAATGTACTATTGGGAAACTTCCCAAATCATAAATATTAGTTCATGATCAACAATTTTATATCACATATCATTAAGGTCTATCTTCTGTTTATCTGATATATATATATATATATATATATATATATATATATATATTCACAAGGTGGAAATTACCAATATCACTTCCATAAGTTCAGCTCAACTTATGTCCTCTAGCTTTTCACCAGCCTTGACTCAAATTTGCCTGTGTGTGTGTGTGTGTGTGTGTGTGTGTAGGGGTGGGGAGATGTTTGCAGTTTGTGCTCACTATATATTAAAGCTGTAATAAACCACCCCATTCTTTATTACAAAGAAAAATGGACCTTCTTTTGTCTTTCAGAGGAAGTGTAGTTTCTCAAATAAAAAGGAAATACTTCACTTCAAAATGTTGAATAGAAACGTACTTAAAGAATTCTAGCTGGTTAAAATTAGAGTGCAAAACAAAGTCTAATCTAAGAATATTCTTTGGCGTTATGCCCACAGCATTTTTATTTGATTGTAAATTGGACATATTTTCATTCACTTGAGAATTTTGCTGCTCAGTGTTTTCTACCCTGAAGTGACTCAACAGGTTGCGATTACCATGTAGGCACCAGTGTTAACTCCCTACCTTCTGACGACAGTTGTATCAGTCAATGATGCATCACCATCCCGCCCTTTTTACATCTTCCATGAATAATTGTGATTTGAAAGGTTAACGTTCCTTTTTTAATAAATCAATCTTTTCAAGGTATAATCTACACACAGAAAAAAGAGTACCCATATTATGTCAACTTTTCCATGAATTTTGACAAATATGACCTTAATCAAAATACAGAATATTTCTGTCATCCCAGTAAGTTTTCTTTTTTTTATTTAAGATTTTTTTTTAATTTTTTATTTTTTTTATAAACATATATTTTTATCCCCAGGGGTACAGGTCTGTGAATCACCAGGTTTACACACTTCACAGCACTCACCAAAGCACACACCCTCCCCAAAGTCCATAACCCCACCCCCTTTTCCTAACCCCCCTCCCCCCAGCAACCCTCAGTTTGTTTTGTGAGATTAAGAGTCACTTATGGTTTGTCTCCCTCCCAATTCCATCTTGTTTCATTGATTCTTCTTCTACCCACTTAAGCCCCCATGTCGCATCACCACTTCCTCATATCAGGGAGATCATATGATAGTAGTTGTCTTTCTCTGCATGACTTATTTCGCTAAGCATGATACGCTCTGGTTCCATCCATGTTGTCGCAAATGGCAAGATTTCATTTCTTTTGATGGCTGCATAGTATTCCATTGTGTATATATACCACATCTTCTTGATCCATTCATCTGTTGATGGACATCTAGGTTCTTTCCATTGTTTGGCTATTGTGGACATTGCTGCTATAAACATTCGGATGCACGTGCCCCTTTGGATCACTACGTTTGTATCTTTAGGGTATTTACCCAGTAAGTTTTCTTATACCACTTCACCATCCACACTCCCCAGATGCCTCATCCCAGACAATGGCCGATCTACTTCCTGAAATAAGGATCCATCCGTACAGTATGTGCTCTGTTGTGTAGGACTTATTTAGGAAAATGTCTGTGAGATTTATTCATGTTGCTGAGTATTTCAGTAGTTCCTTGCTTTTTCTTGCTAGATCACATTACATTGTTTGGATATGTCATAATTTGTTTACCTACTCACATGAACATTTGGGTTGTTTCTAGTTTGGGACTATTATGAATATGATAGTCTTTGCGTAGATATTTCTTCCTATTTTCATTTTTCCTGCATACATATTTTGTTAAGTTTGTCTCTAAGTATTTTGTTTTAACTAAATCATAAATGGTGTTGTTTTTCCAATTGTTCTTACTAGTACACAGAGATCCAACTGATTTTTTTGTATGGTTTTTGTATCCTGTTATCTTTGTAAATTCACTTATTCTAGCAGCTTTTTGGTTGATTTCTTAGGACTTTCTACATAAAGAATTATATAATCTGTATATAATCTATAATGAGTGACAGTTTATTTCATCCTTTCCGATCAATATGCCTTTTATGCCTTTTTTCCATTACTGCACGAGCTGTGATCTCCATTACAATGTTTATCAGGAATTGTAAGAATGAACATCCTTGCCTTATTCACAATGTTGGGGGAAAGCATTCAGTGTTTTCATATTAAGTATGATGTCAGCTATAGGTTTTCATAGGTGCCATTCATTGAGGAAGTTCCCTTTTATTCCCTGGTTTGCTGGATATTTAAGTTCATAAAATGCTTCTCCCACATCTATTAAGATGATCTTCTAGATTTTTTTAACACTTTCAAAAACATCTAAATGCTTTTATTGGTTATCTTTGTGTATGTACATCATATGAAAACCTTGCTAAACAAAATCACTTAGTCATGATATTTTATCCTTCCTCTATAGTACTTGACTCATCTTTGTAATATTCTGTTAAGGATTTTTGCATCTCTGTGATTGCTGGGCTACAGCAACATTGTTATAACCATGAGGTAAACTACAAGAGATTTTTCAGAGATATT
Source organism: Mustela nivalis (assembly GCF_964662115.1). Classification (NCBI taxonomy): domain Eukaryota; kingdom Metazoa; phylum Chordata; class Mammalia; order Carnivora; family Mustelidae; genus Mustela; species Mustela nivalis. The sequence goes on from NC_139032.1 coordinate 50,751,297, forward strand.
AATTCTGATATCATTAAGTTTCTAAACTCAGAACAATAATTGTCTACCTCTGCACTGGTTTGTGAAGATAAATAATAAGTAAACCCTTGTTTGTATAAACCAGAACAACTGGGATTCCCATTACTTCAGTTAAAAGCCTCCTGGATTCAAATGCCATGTGGGAAATGCTGTATTTTAGAACTACTCAAGAACACAGGGGAATCTCGGGGCACCTGGGTGGCTCAGTGGGTTAAGCCTCTGTCTTAGGCTCAAGGTTATGGTCTCAGGGTCCCGGGATCGAGCCCTGCATCGAGCCCCACATCAGGCCTGGGATGGAGCCCTGCATTGGGCTCCCTGACAGCAGGGAGCCTGTTACCCCCTCTCTCTCTGCCTGCCTCTCTGCCTACTTGTGATCTCTCTCTCTCTCTCTCTCTCTGTCAAATAAATAAATAAATAAATCTTAAAAAAAAAAAAAGAAGAAGAAGAAGAAGGAGAAGGAGAGGACGAACATAGGGAATCTCACTTCTCCACTGTGTTCTGGCTCTGTTTTGGTTTTAATGGCAAACATAAATGATAGTAATTATAATAGTACTACACTATCTTATTTCATTTCAACTTTACCTCATAAAATGGGCAATACTATTCTTGTTTCATAGGAAGAGAAACTGAAACTCAGAGAAGTAAAATAATTTGCACAAGGTCATCCAGCTTTTAATACCTAACATTAGATTTTGAACTGATTTTTAATCTAATAAGAAAGTTCATGCTTTTAACCGTGGCCCATCTAAGAGTAAGAGGTCTTTTCGTGAATCTTTGCTAAAGTGCTTGGAATTCACACTTAGTAATCTCCATGGTCCACTTTGGACTTAGTACCTTGGAAAGGTATAAAATTTTGACCAACGAAGATCTACTATTGAAGAGTAAGGGCATAAGAGCACAGCCTGGCAATTCCAGAGAGGAGTAAGCAATAACAGTCAAGGAAGTCAAATCAAGATCTTGTTGATTTTATACCCTACATGGAAATAAATAGAAAAAGGAGGCATTTGAAAACTGAAAAATAAAAACTGTTATGGTATCTTGAGTCTTCTGGAGGGGCATTATCAACAAATAATAATTTTACAGCTATTTTCAAGTTTTTGAGAATTTTCTTCCTTAGAAATAAGCACAGCTTATAGCTGGATTTTTGCTATACAATGTTTTCAACAAACCTTTAAAGGACGCTAAATTGTGCTATTAAATTCCAAGAAAAAGAAATATCTCCCCAAAATAAGTAGGGCTAGCGTGTTTTAGGGCAGATTTTGTCAAGCTGACATGCTCAGGCTTAGTGGGACTACATCAATGCCAATACTGGAAAGCAGAATGAATCTGATAAAGGTTTCAATACCAATCCAAGTTTGACTGAAACATTACTAACGTGACAAAAAGGGACAGAGGCAGACTTGGAAAGAACATTTAATGGGAATAAACAAAACTTCACTTAGACCTAATTTTTTTAAAGCCCGAAAGCACTTATTGGAATCTTTGAGGATGCACTCATGTATCAAACCTGTTTAAACTGATAAAACAGAGCCTAGGGTTTTGTACACCATCCAAAAAATAGACAATTGCTTCTTCCAATTAATTGGTGGAGACTGCTTCCGTACTGATTAGGTCTCCCACACAGTGAGAAGCAAAGAAAACCAAAGCAGTCTTGGTGACCAGATAGTAGAAAATGAAAAAGAAGTCAAGCAGGAAATTGAGAGGGGTTGTTCTGTAACATATAGACCTGCAGTTCAGTAACATTTTACATTGTGTCATGCCAGGATTGCACTCTCTAAAATAAACACAAAATAGCTGTAGCTGTTAGTTTATTTTGTGTAACACTGTTCTATTTTAGAAAGTATCCTCAGAGACATATCGCATTTGACTTCCATAACCACCAATGAGGTAGAGAGTGGAATTACCATTGGAAAGATGAGGAAACTAAAGTCAAAGAAGAAAATAAAAATTACTGAAATCCCTTATTTTGGAGCACCTATGTGGCTCAGATGGTTAAGCATCTGCCTTCAGCTCAGGTCATGATCCCAGGGTCCTGGAATCAAGCCCTACATCGGGCTCTGTGCCCGGCGGGGAGCTTGCTTCTCCCTCCCTCTACTGCTTATGCTCTCTCACTCTCTCTGTCAAATAAATAAATAAAATCTTTTACAAAAGAAGAAAAGAAACCCCTTGTTTTTATGCTAGGACAATAACCACAAAAACAAGACCATCATTTATTGACCTAACTGGCAGAAATGATGGTAAACCCTTGAAATACAATATCTCATTTGCTCCTAATCAGAATTTTGCAAGATATGCATTATTAGTGCCACATAAGGAATATTTAGGATGGGACAGTTTAAATACCTTGTCCAAAGCCACATAGCTCATGAGTTATGGACTCAGAATGCAAATCCATGTCTGTCTGAATGCAAATCCTATGCATTAAAAAGAAAAAAAATTGGGCATATCATATTTTGCCAAATTAGTGACTTCCTTACCCCACTATCTTAAAATTGTGTATCTATATAGTTTATAAATACTTATTTACATGTATTATACATAAATATCCATATAATATAAGCCTTGCCACATGTGTATACATCTCAATTTTTTAGTTTTATTTAATGCCTATATGGAAAAAATAGATGAATTGAGTTTTTCATTTTTATCATCCAAAGCCATTCGTCATTTGTTACATAAACTTATGCAAATAGGCTTATATTTGCAAAGATATGCTTAAATTGCCCAAGCTCTGAATTTCACACCAGGGAACCAGGCTAAACAAGTTCCATCATGCTCTAAAAAGCCTGATAAGTAATAAATAATTTGTTGATGAAAATAAAGTCTAAAAAGAAATATAACTTGATTTTGACCATTGCTGCATGACTAACAGTACCAATGTAGCTTCTACATTTATTTCAACATTTATAGAATGTGCCTGTCATACTAAACATTGTGCTACAAAGATAAATAAGACTTAACCTTCAACCTTGAAGAACAAAGTTTCAAGTATATGAGAGTATATTGGGTAAGCGGATGATTCCAAGTCAATGGGATATAAATACAATGATAGAGCTGTCAGGGTGTTTGGAAGCTTGGAGAAAAGTGACAAAACAGAATCAAGGAAGTCCTGCTAGGGACTACATGTGAAACAAAAATTTAAAGCACAAGTAATTGTGAACCAGCAAAGAAGAGAGAATGTAGCAGTGTAGAAAGGAGCAAAACTTGGAAACTTTTTACATCCTTCTCATAACATCAAGTTTGTACATACACAAAAAGGAAGAACAACTTAGTGTAGAGAAGAAGTGTTACTTCAAATGGGCTTGTGCTTCGTTTTATGCTCAACTTGAAACTACTCTCTTTCTATGCTATTATTATTCAATCCCCAGTCTGAAGAAGATTATCACTCAATATTTTTCATTAATTATATTGAAGATAGAAAGTTATCTGCAGGCAAAAGAAAAAACAAAACAAATAAAGAAAAAATACTAGATACTATAAAATAGGGATATCAGACATTCTTTTCCATACCTGAAGCTTTCCTGCAAGCATTTTGATAACAAAAACCTGACTTCGGGGTGTCATTGCAGATGAGCAAAATTTGAATACCTCAATTTTAGTTGAAATTTTAACCCCAAATAATCACATGCAAATAAAGAGTTGCTTATCTCTGCTTAGTAAATTGGCAGAAACATGTATTAAACACGGAAAAGGGAAGTCCTTTGAATTATTTAGTCCCCAACTGAGAGCATCTCAGATCTAAAATGCAGTTTTTACACAGTAGCACTATCTGTGCTCTTGGATGTCTTTTTTAAATCTCTTGGTAATTCTTTTTATTTGAAATAACACTCTACTTTTCAAAACCACTAGATACCTAATATGATTTTAAAAATTGAAATGATTTTTGCTACATCCAAGACAGACCCTCTTCATCCATCTTTTATCATGTCTGTCTGCTCAATTAAGAAAGACATAACACGGCAGACCTTAGAATCAGGCTTTGGTATTGAGGAAGAAAAGACACCCTAGTCATAGTGACCCTGTATTCCTAATTTGGAGGGACAGTACTGAGCGCCAATATGCTTCCCTACTGCACCTATGAGTAAATTAACACAGGCTGATTCACGTCTTAATTTGGGATTTTGAAACTTCAGATTCCCATAATGAGAAAAGAGCAGATTCTAGAGGAAGACAAATTGGGTCTTGATCTCTGCTCCACCACTTACTATGTGATCTAAGACAAATTATTACCCTCCCTATTGACTAGTTACCTTAACTAAGAATGGGGAAGTTAAGAATATCTATATGATGAGCTTCTTATGAAGTGTAAATGAGTAAATGTAAATGATTAAAACTGTGGCAGATACACAGGAAGCACAATGTGAACATTTTATATTATCATCGTTACTATACACGGAAAATAAAAGCCAGGTTAAAATTATCCCAGAACTGCAGTAACAAAGCCAGAAGTAGCCATCTGCAGCACTGACTAGAGGAACCAAGTGAGGCTCACCTTCAAAATGAGATACGAGGTGAGGACGTGTCATATAATTCCATTATTAAAGAGGACATAGTTATAAGCAAAACAAAACAAAACAAAAACATCTAGTAAAGAAAATAATTCCAGATTTGTCCCTTTGATGGAAAGTGGTGCTTCTTTTAAAATATTAATGTCTTTAGTGTGGTAAATTTAAAAAAAACCTTAAAAACTTTTAAGTTGAAATGGTATAGAAAATAAACACTGCTAATTTATTTTTATTATACATGGGTCTCCATATTTTCTGCAGGAAAAAATGATTAACTACGTAATAAAAATTATGAATATTCTGACAAAAAAATATGAACTGAGGCCCAACTCTGCATCAGGATCTATCACCTAAGGCTAGGCAGTATACAAAAAGGCGGGAAGAGAAAACAAACAAACAAACAGTGCAGAACACCATCCTTTATTGCTGAAGAATGAGTGCACCTCATTCTTCAAAGTAGTTTGTGGGAGATTCCTTAAAAACTAATCTATAAAATTGATTATTTTATGATTTTCATTAAAAAAGAAAAGAAGATTATTTAGTCATATTGCCAAAACATCTATTAATATGTACTGAAAAATGAATTATCTTCATTCTTTCATAGTTTATATTTTAGCCATTCAATAACTATAGAATCTTTATTGTATGCCAGGCCTTGGATTGAACTTTGGGAAACAAAACTGAGAAAAAACAACAATCACTGTTCTCAAGAATTTTATGATCAAATGGGAGAGATACATCTATAAATTGCTAACACCGATATTGGCTCATTACTTTGGATCACTACACTATAACTTTATCTCAACTGTATTAAACTTTGGTGTGTTTCAAGATTTGTTCTTGTGGCATTTATCCTTAATAATTTATTTTTCCAGGTTTATTAAGGTATAGTTGACATATAGAATTTTTTTTTAGATTTTTATTTATTTACTTATTTGACAGAGAGAGATCACAAGTAGGCAGAGAGGCAGGCATAAAGAGAGAGAAGAGGAAGCAGGCTCCCTGCCAAGCAGAGAGCCCAATGCGGGACTCGATCCCAGGACCCTGAGATCATGACCTGAGCCGAAGGCAACGGCTTAATCCACTGGGCCACTCAGGGGCCCTATAGTTGACATATAAAATGATAAAATATTTGAGGTGTTCTCCGTGATGATTTGAGATTTGTATCCACTGTGAAAGGATTCCTCCCATACTCCCATCTAGTTAACACATCCTCTACTACATATACATAAATACATATATATACAAGAACATGTATGATATACATGTATATATACAAGAACATTACTATATATATAGTATATATAGTAATACTATATATACCATATAGTATTACTATATATATCATTACTATATATATATATATATACCATTACTATATATACCATTACTCTCTCTCTCTCTCTCTCTCTCTCTATATATATATATATATATATATATATATATATAACTTTTTGTTGTCTTATTCTTATTTAATCCATTTACCTTCCTCTTTCCCACTACCCAAGAGGAAGTTATAGATGCCAGGGTCAATAAGTGAATAGCAGTGGATAACGCATACTGGTATAGTGATTTCTCATTTACAGTGCACTGCCACATACATTAATTCTTTGCTCCTACATGAGGTAGGTACTACTCCTACCATCCTTATTTTCCCGTTGAGAGAAGAGAGATCAAGAGGTTAAGTGACTTGCTTAAGGGCAGATAGCTGTAACAACTAAAACCAAGTGTTAGTTGATTCATGATAAGGATTTAATTACAATAAGTAAGATATAGGTACATTCCATAAACACAAAATATAGGATTGTACATCTACTAACAACTTCATTCCCCATAAAAAAAAATCCAATGACGTTTGTGCCACTATTATGTCCATGCTTTCATATGAAGGATAAAAAGAAATGTCTGTGGTCACACAGCCATTACATACATACTAAATGTGGACAGTGCTCTTTACTGCCTGTTACATTTCTCTTCTGCCTCCATCTGTCTCTCTTTGGTATTTATCATCAAAAATCACACATAATTTTTATTTATGTTTTATTTTTAAGATTTTATTCATTTATTTGACACAGAGAGAGAGAGAGAGAAGGGTAACACAAGCAGGAGGAGTGGGAGAGGGAGAAGCAGGCTCCCCATTGAGCAGGAAGCCCAATGTGAGCCTCGATCCCAGGACCCTGGAATCATGAGCTGAGTGAAAGCAGACACTTAACAACTGAGCCACCCAGGTGCCCCCATAATTTTTATTTTTTTAAGATTTATTTATTTATTTGCTTGAGACAAAGGGGTGGGGGGTGAGGAGGGAAAGGGAAAGAATCTAGGCTGAGTGCAGAGCTCCACACGAGGCTTGAGGATCCATCTAAGGACCCTGAGATCATGACCCCAGCCGAAACCAAGAGTCAGACGCTCAACTGACTGAGCCATCCAGGTGCCCCAAAACCATACCTGATTTTTTAAAAGATAAACAAAACAAACCATGAGAGACTCTGGACTCTAGGAAATAAACTCGGGGTTACAGCAGGACGGGGAGTGGGGGCATGGCATTAAGCCATACAGGCATTTTTAATGTAAGTATATTATCAATAATTTTACAATTCAGCCAAGCTACCCATTCGTAATTGTTTTCCTGATGTGTCTTTTCTCCTTAGTTACCTGTCTCCAGGAGTTTTCCTTGTGTGTCTGTCTTTTCCTTGTGTTCCCTTGAGACCTCATAATTAGAGCTTGTAGTACCTCCTGACCAAACAGGAAACCAAGAAAATCTTGCTTGGTTTCAGGTTTTTGTAAAACTCTGAAACCTGGAACTGGGTTTATCAAAAGTTTTCTTGAGGTAGACAAGTCTTACAGCAAGTTTTGTGTAAATCTGGGATGAATTCAAAGTCAGCCCAAGCCAATTAGTTTTTCTGGCAGGGAAAATTGTAACATATGACGGCTATGCCTGGCTAGATGGCTTTATATAAAAATGGGTGACTTTGGGTGGATCTGGCTTTAAACGTGTTGGCTCTTGCCACCTATAGGGACAAAATGTGATGCAGGACTTGTAGAATACTGTCTTCTCAGGTACCTCGCAGGCACATTTGTCTGCTGCCATCTTATTTCCCAGGCAGAACCTTTTTTTCTTCAACACTGAACATTTCCTCCCATTTTGTTTTAATACTGGAATTTACTTTTCTTTAAAAACAGTGAGGATCACCTACTAACGTACACAGGGACTGGTCACAAAAGGGAATGGGTCTCAAACTACAAGTGTTCTATTTATACCTCCTAAAACAGTGCCTCGTATGTAGTGATTGATAAATATTTGTAGAATGAATAAATAAGGACTCATGCCTTTAAAGAAACAACACAGCAATAGAATGAAGGGGAGAAGAAATCCCCCAGTATCTCCTCAAATTCCTTAGGCTTCCTGTTATTAAAATCACTTTTACTTCTTCCTCAAATTTTAAGTTTACCAGATAATTCAGATTATCCAAAGACATCTATGCCTTACCCATGTATGTTTTGCTTAAATATATAAGCATATATATAAGCAGTACTAGTGGGCACATAAGAGCTGAAGCAGTCCTTGGGGTAATTACAAGGTTCTCTCTAAGGAAAATAACTGCCAACGTGTATAATATGTTTTTCTTTTTGTCTCTTTCAGTAAACCAAAAGAGACTAAAGAAACCCTTATGTTATACATGAGGAATATAAGTTTAGAAAAAGGACATGATTACCCAAAATCTTATTCAAGGTTTTTGATTAGGGAAAAAACTGGTATTGTGGCTAGGTCACTTGGCTTTAAGTGTTATTTTCACTCTACAATGGATGAAATTTTTGTTTCCCTCACTTTCTTCCCTGCACACAAAATGCCTCACAAAATACTGGAGTTTATTTTATCATCAGAGTGGATTTGAAAAGAACTACACCATAGATGTATGAACTCATCAAAAACAAAACAAAAGCCCTTCTTTTCACAAAATTATTTTTCCTCTTCTTTCTTACAAGTATGTGCCCTCCCTCCAGAACTTTCAGTTATGCTACATTCATCTGAGCGCCATTCAAAAAAAACCATAAATTTATATGGTCTCTCATTACTCTCAGTTTGGGTTTTGCCCAGAGTTAGAAAAACAAGACTTTCAGATTCACCCTATCTTTCCAGGGCTCACATGCCTACACCTTGAAATATCCCGAGCTTAAACAATAACTCCTGAAATTTATCTAAGTAAGGATCCCAGGTTGTTACTGTAAAGATAGTGAGTCATCATATTTGGTTCCTTTTCCTATCAGGAAAGGACAGTCTCTGTTCTTACACAGTGTCCCTGCTCCATATTTAACTCATCTTGTTTTGTAAGTCCTTGACCCAAGCGTCAAGCACGTCAACTTGGTGCAATTTGAATGTCACTCTATTGGCCAGATAGCTGAGGCTACTCAATAATTAATGGTACACTTCTATTTTGGCACCCAGCAGAGGCCTCAGAAATAGAACATGAGAGAAAAAATAAAGCTGGTCACTGGAAAATCAGGATAAAAACAGAGGAATTAATGATTTAGAACCATGAAATTAATCAAAAGTATGCTCCATAGCACCTAATATTTCCACTTTTATATTCTGAAGAGTCAGACATTAACAGACCACACCAACCACCCTAGGATCCGTATATATTCACCTAATTATTCACCATGATTTTATATAAAGCAAGTACTTAGAGAGTGTATTTGCTTAGTCCTTGAAGTTATATATGTATTCATGAAAGTGTTAATAATCATTAAATATGAACTTGCACAATAGTTACAGTATCTTAGGTACTAAGGGTACAATTGAGAACAAGATAGACTCAGGCCCTACAATGTAGGACTCAGATTCTATTTTTTTTTCCCAGATTCTATTTTTTAATCCCATTATCCTTCTCCTCTCCTTCGGGAACTCCAATTTCCCATATGTCAAACCACTTAGTATTGATTACGTATCTCTAAGGCTCTGTTCATTTTACCTCAATCCTTTTTCTCTCTATTCTTCACTTTGATACTTTCTACCAATCCATCTTCAAATATAGGTACTCTTTTTCTTTGTCATCTTCAAAGTGTAGTTATTATATATTGCAGTTGTATATTTAAGCTGTAGAATATCCTTTTTATTTAGTTTTTATTTCTTTGGTGAGATTCTTCATCATTTTACTCATTACACATATATCTTCCTTTATGTCCTTAAAAATATTTATACTAGCTTCTTTAAAGTCCTTTTCTGCTAATCTATCATCCAGGTTATTGAAAGATCAATTTATATTACCTGTTTTTTTCTTGAGTATGGGTCACATTTTTTGTTTTTTCCCACGTATTTTCTTCATATACTAGATATCATGGAAAATATATTGTAGAAACATTGTAGATATTACTATGTTACTGTGATGAGTGATCATTTTTTCTTCTAGAACCAGTAACTTGCCTAAATTCAAACTCTAAATTCTGTCTGCTGAGGGAGACCATAGTCATATTTCTGCATACTTCTTTCAACTTCCAGATGCTGTGTTTTTTCATTTGTTTATTGGTTGTTTGTTGTTTTGTTGGGCCCCATAATTTCCCCCAAGAATGCCATTTAGTTTAGCACTAAGTATTTTAGTGGATTTTCAATGCAGTTTTGGGGCCCAAGTCACTTTGTATCTTTTACTTCCAGAACTTCTCCCTAATTTTAAGGCTGTTTTTCTAGCCTCAGGCTCTGTTCCATGATTCTTCAAGGTCATAAGACACTGGCTTTTTCCCTTCAGAAGCTTCTGTGGGCTTGAGCGTGCACATGAGCAAAGACTTTCAGAATAGCCAATCTCACCTGTTACATTTCATCTTTCAAAGGTAACATTCTCTGTAATTTCAACCTGGTGTTAGTTATTATCTGTTGCCTTCAAGTTGTTTAGTAGATATAGACATAACTATATAGAGATATAAATACAGATATATAGATATAAATACACATACACATACAAATGTGTTTTTTCCAGGTTTGATAAATCTTATCTCTGGGAGGATTAGTCTAACCAAATTACTTCACCATTATTTAAAGTAGTAATCACAAAGCATTCTGCCATTTTTTAAAAATCAAGAAACAAGTCTTCTTCAACGTGGTATTCCCAGGGCCAAAGTTGTTTCCTGCCATATATTAGCTGATCAATAAATGTATGTGGATTGAATATTTTATCTTGACTTCTAGGCTTATAGTTATTTGTTTGAATTTGTAATAAGCCATTTATAAATAATCATACATGTATTGTTTCACATGAACAAGATTTTTAGGAAGAAGTGAGCAGAGACAGCACTGTGTTTGATTCTCAGGAAAGCTCAGAAAAGTAGACAGGATTTGGGTCAGTAAAGGTACCTAGTAACTTGGAAGGTATGTGTTTCACAGCCATAAACTTCCTATGGTGCATCTATCTAAGTGGAGAAGGGAAGGGACAGGACGGGAAGGGGTGGGAAGGGGAGGGGGAGGGGGCAGGGGAAGGGGAAGGGAAAAAAAAAAAGAAAAGGAAAAGCTCTTTTCTATTAAGATTCCATTATCTGTCAGAGGTAAAGATGTACTGAAATCAGATGACCTTTGAAACAGAATGCTTAGTCTCTTCATTCTGTCCATAACAGGATGCAATCAACCTAGCACTAACCAAGGCTTTAAAAAAAATTTCAGCCATACCCTCAGGCTAATCAATAGATTCTCCATCTTGGTCAGGTCTATCTATGCTAAAATGATAATGTCAGTGTTAATCCAAGTCACAGTCACTTGGAATCGGGAAATACACACACACACACACAAACTCAACAAAACAGCTTGACATGGTGATTTTCTCTTAATGGACTGAGAATATTTGTAATATTTGTTGCTCCTCAGTAATAGCATAACTTCTTGCTATCATACACAAGAACAATCTAGTCTTCTTATTGAAAAGTTATTTATCAATAACTTTCTCAACATGATATATGGAAGAATAAAACATTAGACATTAGGGCCATCGGTGTAAGGTTTTTGTTTTGGATGCATTGTTAAGAAAACAATCAGTTTTATCATCAGGAAAGCCTTTATTCTATTTCTGTTGAGAAAAATAACCTCTCCCCTGCTGTTAAACACGCTTAATTGAAGAGATCCAGATTGTACTGCTTATAGTTTTGGCATATCACTTGAACTTTTGACTAAGTATCATTCTTCTAACATTATCACAGAATCCTAGCTCATCATGAGAACAGAGGTGCTAATCAAGAGGAGTTACTTAGTAATTATATTTTTATTTAGAATTCTAAACATGAGCATTGCTAATTTTGGAAGCACCCCAATCATAATTTCTCCATATGTATTTATCTAAAAAGGTTCAATTAACCCTTTATTATCTGAGCAAACCTAGATTTGGTGCCCCTCTTGAGGCATTGTTTGGTGGGTAAACATGTTTTAGAACAAAGTGTTCAAAGCTATAATTATTAATTATAATTGATACACACACAGACACACACACTCACACACATCCTGTTGGTTCTGTTTCTCTGGCGAACCCTGAAACCCTGAGATAGACAGACAGACAGACAGACAGATAGATGGTAGATGATAGGATTGGCCCATGTAATTATGGAGGCTAAAGGTCCCAAGATCTACATTGGGCAAGGTGGAGACCCAGAAGACCTGGTAGTATAGTCCTGTCCAAGTCAAAGGGCCTGAGAACACAGAAGGCCAATGGTGTAGATTTGGTCAAGAGTCCAGTAGGCTTAAGACCCAGGAAGAGCCAGTGTTTCATTTCAAGTCCAAAAACAGGGGGAAAATATATGTCCCAGCCTGAAAATAGTCAAGCAGGAGAAATTACCTGCTACTCACAGAAGGGTCAGCCTTTTTATTCAACTGATTGGATGGGAACTGGCCTTCAACTGCTTGGATGGGAACCTTCAGCTGATTGAATAGAAACCTTCCACATTAGAAGGAGCAATCTGCTTTACTCAGTCCAGGGATTCAAATTTTAATCTCATCTGGAAATAACTTCACAGACATACTCAGAAAAATATTTGATCAAATATCTGGGCACCTTGTGGTCCAGTCAAGTTGACACATAGAATTAACCATCACATTAAGTGAAAGTGAAATGGCTACCTTATTTCAGCAATTTCTGTCCATTATACATGTATTAAAGAAAAACAACAATAACATGAGATTCAGTTCTAACTCTGATAACCAGAGAAGGAAATTATTTTAATAATTCATGTAATATATTTTTTTCCCAAGTGTAAAAATTAAGCTTCAGTTTATGCCTGATGCACACAACTTATTCTTCTTTGTTTCCAAGATAATATCAAGCTGCCCCTTTCTGGCACATATTTTTCCTACCTACCAGTGTGCCAAAATGAAAATAATCTTCAAAAAGCTGTACAGAAACATACTTTGGGGACATACAAGTAACATTAATGAACACTATCAAGAAAATGCTATAACAGTTTTCTTTAACAGAGGAATTTTCAATAAAAGTTCTAATTTTTTTAAATATGTAATTTTTATTGTTTGTTTATTGTTATGCCTCAAATGAGAAGCAATAATCATGGTCAATCATGGTTAGTTAAAAAACAACTCCAGGGGCACCTGGGTGGCTCAGTGGGTTAAGCCTCTGCCTTTGGCTCAGGTCATGATCTCAGGGTCCTGGAATCAAGCCGCACATCGGGCTCTCTGCTCTCTGCTCAGCGAGGACCCCCAACCCCTGCCTGACTCTCTGCCTACTTGTGATCTCTCTCTCTGTCAAATAAATAATAAAATCTTAAAAAAAAAAAAAACTCCAACCACCAATCAAAACTGCTGGGTTATATTTCCCATTTAAATATTTCACTAGCTATATAAACATGGGTATAGCTTATAATTTCTCTGATCCTCGGTTTCTAGAACAATAAAAATGGAAGCCTGCAAACTTCTTCATAGCTCTTTGAATATAATTTTCTCTCAATTCAGTTCAACAGACATGCATTCTTGCCTATGAACCAAATGTGAAACCCTGTGCTAGGCACCTGTGGGGATAAAAAGATTAATAACATATAATTCTGTTACCTTAAGGAGTTTACTGCCTAGAGGGAAAGAGAAAAATGAATCCTCAGCTTCCTTACTGGTTGAAGGACCATACTAAATATTTTAACCAAGTTTCAAAGCCAAAGCCATAAAATTACAGAGATGAGAAGAATCATTTTCAACCAAGGTAACAGAAGACATGGCATTTTATGTGAGCAGAAATTCAATATATTATGCAACCCACTATACTAAACTTTATTTTTGTTTCAGTACTTAGAATGAAATAAAATGTTACGTAACGTAACTTAAACACAATATGGAGCTGATCTCGGTGGAACTGGAGTATATTGTGGAGGTAATGCCACATAGCACCAAAATGCATTTCCTTCTCTTCCTGGTCACACAACCAGCCCATGTTCCTCAGCTTTTTCCTTCAACTGGAGTGCCTGGGTATGAGTTCCAATGGAATACAGGTGAAGGGAAAAACACTCTTTCAAGGCCCAGACCTCAAACACCTTGTCTGCAATACGACTCTTGAATCTGTTAGCCAGATTCAAGAAATCCACTGGTGACTCTGAGGTAATGAGGAAGTGGGAAGATATTCAAAGAAAAAGCCAATGTCCTGAATGACTGTATGTGTGGACAAGAATACTTTTCTTGGCAACACATACTGGATTGTGACACGAGCACAAAATAAACCTTAAATCACTGCAATTTTTGGAGTGCAAAGGCACTTAGCCTACTTGGGCTCATAGAGAAATTGGTACCTTGACATGTAATAATTTCATATCAAAACAGATTATGTAGTATAGGTTTAGCAATGGGGTGGTGAAAATAAAATTCATTTCAGAGGCAAGACACCCACCAGCCTCTATTATACAGTATCCATATGGTAACAGGGAATTATCCTAGGAAAACTGACAGAATTCAAGGAAAAAACAGAAAAACCCACAATCATAGTTAGAGATTTTAACATCCTGCTTTCAGTAATTTAAAAAACAAAGAGACAAAATAATGTAAAATATCTAAATACTTTCAACCAACCCAACAAAATTGAGGTTTATAAAACATCACACACGGGACACGTGGGTGGCTCAGTGAGTTAAATGCCTCTACCTTTGGCTCAGGTCATGATCCCAGGGTCCTGGGATCAAGCCCCGCATCTGGCTCTCTGCTCAGCAGGGAGCCTGCCTCCCCCTCTCTCTCTGCCTGCCTCTCTGCCTACCTGTGATCTCTGTCTGTCAAATAAATAAATAAAATCTTTTAAAAAAATAAAACATTACACCCAAAACACTGAAGAATATACTATTGACCCTTGAACACCACAGGTTTACACTGTGTGGGTCCACTTATATATGGAATTTTTAAACAGATACAGTATAGTGCTATACCCCTATGATTTTCTTTATACCCCTATGATTTTCTTTTCTCTAGCTTACTTTATTGTAAGAATGTGGTATATAATACATATAAAAAATATGCATTAATCATCATTTATTTATCAGTAAGCCTTCCAGTTATCAGTAGGCTATTAGAAATTAACTTTTTGTAGAGTCAAAAATTATACCTAGATTTTCAAAGGTGAAGGATTGGAGCTGTCAGCACCCCTAACCTTGTGTTGTTCAAAGGTCAACTGTATATTATTTTCAGGCAAATGAAATGTTCACCAAGACTATATTGGGGCCGTAGAGTAAATCTCAAAAAACTTCCAAAGAATTAAAATCATCTAGAATATATTCTCTAATCACAATAATTATAATTAAGTAAAAAGAAAAACATAAAATAACTAGAAAATCTCCAAATATTTAGAAGTCAAGCAACGCCCTTCTAAATACACACAGGTCAAAGAAGAAATGATGAAGGAAATAAGAAAATATTTCAACTTGGATCATAATGAAAACACGGTGTGTCAAAATTTTGAGAATGAAGCTAAAGCCCTTACAGGAAAATGTTTGCTTTTTTCTATTTTACTTCCAGTTTAGTTAATATGCAGTGTTACATTAGTTTCTGATGTATAACAGGGTGATTCAACAATTCTATACATTACTCAGTTCTCATCACATAAGTGTACTTTTAATCCCCTTCACCTATTTCACTTAATTTTTGTGTTTCAATGTTTATATTAGAAAAGAGAAAAGTTTAAGATTAATTATCAAAATGTCTAGCTCAAGAAGAAAAAGAGGCAACTGTGACAAAAAGAAAATATACAGGAGGAAATAATAAAGATAACAACAGAATCATACTAGCTGGTTCTCAAAAAAGAGATTAATAAAACTGATAAACCCCAAGAAACACTGATCAAGAGAAACAAAGAAAAAACATGAATTATGAAAATGAAGAATGATTTACAGATTATAAGCACAGACCCTACAGACATTAAGTGGAAAATAAGGGGATAATATGACTTTATGACAGTCTATAGAGGAAGTTAGATAAAATGGAAATATTTCCTTAAAAAAATTTAATTTACCAAAACTGACACAAAAACAAATAAAAGATCTGAACAGCCATTATACTGTTTTTAAAAAAAGACTTTGTAATCAAAATTTTTCCAACAAAGAATCTCCATATTCAGATGGGTTTACTTAGGAGTGCTGTCAAATATTTCAAGAACTCGTTCAGATGGGTTTACTTAGGAGTGCTGTCAAATATTTCAAGAACTCCTAATATTAGACTAAACTTTTCAAGCAATACAGGAGAGAACATTCGTCAATTCATTCCACGAGACCAGTATAACCCTGATAACAAAACCTCACAAAAACATTAAAAAGAACAAAATTACAGACCAAAATTACAAACCACAGACCATCCTTCATAAGCAAAAACATAGAAATTCTCACCAATATATGAGGATATTGGATCTAGCATTGTAAAAATATAATAAACATTATTATCAAATGTATTAGTCAAAGTTCTCTAGAGAAACAGAACCAGTATTATAATTGTGTGTGTGTGTATGGCATTAAAAGAAACTCTTCTTAAAAACATTGTTTTCAGGAAGAGATCATCATGGAAATTATAATATACAGAACTGAATAAAAATAAAATCACTAAATATCTGACTTGTGGGATGTAACTAAAGCAATAATAAAAAGGAAACACATAGCATTAAATGCATACATTAAGAAAAGTGGAAAGCTGAAAATCAATAAGCTAAGCATTCTATTTAAGAAGGTAGAAAAATCTCAACAGGAATATTGTATAAAAGAGTGTAGAAGAAAAACACTGGAAGTTTTATAAACTAACAAGAACCAATTAGAAACCACAATATTTTTTAAAATACTGTTCAAAGTAGTAAGAACAGTAAGACATACTTATAATCGAGAGATTACTAATGTATAAATTTTATTGAAAGACAACAGGAAAAGGCAATTGCCTTACTATATAGATCATGTAAGATGCATATTATTCTAGAGTATACATATTGAAATTTAAGTACACAATGTGCCCCTTTTCTGATAGCTGTCTAGTTTAGTGAGCTGAAATGAAAATTTAAACTTAAATATTTTATCCCCCTGAATCCCAAATGAACTAAGTGGTTCTCTCTGTGTTCAAACAGCACCTTTGCTTACTTTCACCTCCACAACTGCCCCATTTTTTGAATGTATATGTTTATGGATTTACCTTCCCCATGGGACCATGTGTTCTCTAAAGTGAAACACTATGTCATATCCACCCTGATACACTCAATATCTACCACTGTGCCTCCATTATGGAAAGTACTCAGTAAATGTTCACTTCTTGAGGGTGTTACAGATTGGAGATGTTATAAATTCTGATGAAAAGAACCATGGTCAAGGAGTTAGAGAAACTGTGTTCTGATACCAAATCTGCCACTTAAATACCTGGCTGATTTTAAGATATTTGTGTTTTTTAGAGCCTCAGTATCTTTATTTGTAATACGGAGGTAAGTATTCCTGACTTAGCAACTTCAAATGATACTTAAAACAATATTAAGTATAGAAACAACTGAGATGTTGCATATCATTATGTAGATATAATAGATCATAGCAACTGAGCAGCTTCCATCAGTTTATGATTTATGTGGCCAAACAACTAGGAAGCATAGATAATACTCCAGAAGTACTAGTTAGTTTAAACTTCTCTCAACTGCACTTGAGAAACAGATCACCGATAACAAAGAGTTCACCAATAACATGTGGTCCTCCCACACGTTCTTCTTACAATGTGTTATTGACGTATCTTCATGTCAAGGTTCCCTTGAACTTGGGCAGAATTCTATAACTGTATTAACTAAAAGGATGTGAGAGCAGTGACCCTGTATGACTTCCACAGGTTATAAAAATCAGTGTCTCTCTTGAGATGCTTGCCCTTGAAATCCAGCCATCTTGTTGGGAGAAAGCTGAAGCCATATGTTCAGTCTAGCCAACTTCTCAGCTAAAAGCCAGCATCAACTGCTGGACAGGTAAGTCAATAAGCCTTCAGTTGATTCCAGTCTTCAGTCTTCAAATATTCCTCCTGTGGCCAGACACTGTGGAACAAAGATATCCCTAGTGCACCCTATCTGAAAAACTGACCCCTAGGAAGTGTGAGAGATAATAAAAATTCATTTTTATATAATAAAGATTATATTTTTGAAGCCACTTAGATTTGAGGTAATTACACAACAAACGATCATTAATACAACTTGTTTCCACAAATACTTCTGAACCCATCATAAGATACAGTAGCTTCTGCTTCCTTTCCTATTGGCATGTGACATATCTTTAGCAGGACTCAGAAAGCAGAGCTGACAGATTTCAATAGTGAAGATACCTAAGATAGGAACCGTAATTTCTAAAGAAAGCTTGCAGTTGGAGTTTCTGACTTGGGTGAGAATGGAGCAGAAAAGGACAAGCTAATGAGAAACTTTAATTTGGAAAATACCAAGCCAGTAATACATCTTCAAGCCAGCCTTCCCACGGCAACTTCTTGTTCGAGCACAGGCATGAAATATTTAGAACTGCTAGAACTCCGCTAGGAAGACTTTTATCTCTGCAAAAGAGTTTGTAGCCAGGAGCTGCCTGCTGGCACCGCATATAGGATCGCACCACTTGTTCAGTGCCAGAGTTTACTCTTTGAATGACTGACACACTCCAACCCATCTCCAAAGGCTCCTTTGCCTTTATGACTGACACCTCCCAGGAAAGAGGGGTTGTAATTGGCTCTTCTTTGGGGACTGGAGGCTGTTGGAGGGTATTGCTTTGGAGTGCCAGAGACCTTCTGCTCAGCAAGCATCACAGACTCCGTGGGAGAAACAGTTCAACTCCAAGGGAAAGACAAAGGCAACCAATAGAAAGAAATTCATGGGGTTGATGTGTTTCTGTCCAGTCTTCCTTTGTTGTCATTTCATTCCATCCTCTTAGAGGGACCTGTTTAAAAGTTGTCACAACAGGTTTTACGACATGTTCATTAAAAAAATAATAATAATAAATCTGGGGTATGTTCTTGTCCTACCCACATTCCCCTCAGAGAACATCAAAAATGCAAAATCAGCAATGTCACATTCTGCCCAAATACAAGCACTGCTGCTGACAAGAAACTCCTCATTTCCGGGAAGGTAGAGATGGAGGCATGCGGCGTGTGACAGAGCTCAAGATGGCCTGAGTTAAAAGAGGTTGTCAACTTGAGTGGTTTTCTCAGATGAGCCAAAAAGGTGCCTAAGAGGCAGGAAAACTGGAGATTCTGTTTAATGAAATACAGATTTTCATAGAGAGAAACATTATATATGTGAATGGGTTTGACCTAGTCATAACTGGGGTGGACAATATTATAGGTCAATGATTCCTGAACTTTCTATAAGAATTATTACTATCATCATCATCATCATCATTATATTAATTATATGGGATATACATATTGGGAGCCTATTGTATAATTCCATTCAAAAACATGCAATCTTGATATTTTTGCAGTGTGATGGCTATATATATTTTAAAAGATTTTATTTATTTATTTGACAAAGAGAGGGAGAGAGCACAGCAGGGGGAGCAGTAAGAGGAGAGGGAGAAGAAGGCTCCCTGTTGAGCAGGGAGCCCCATGTGGGGCTCAGTCAGCATGACCTGAACTGAAGATAGACCCCAGGCACCCCTGGTGGCTATATTATTATGGGGTAAATATATGGTGTATATTGGGCATTCTGAAATATTGAGGTGAGGTTGTACATACCTACTCCTACTTCTGTGGACTCTTAAAGATTGTGAAAAATACACGTAAAAAGCAATCAGTCTAGAAGAGTCCAGGGAGAGGTCCCTCCCCCATACACAGAAAAACTTCAAAACCCCAGCAAGTTAAGAAGTCCTTTGGCTGAATCCTCTCTCGTAAACTGAAAATATGAAAATATCAATGCTCACAGCAAAATTCTTGTAGGAAACAAACACTAGAAATGGAGGCATGGAATACTTATGTTTCAGAAAACCCCAGTGGCTCAGTGGGTTAAACCTCTACCTTCGGCTCCGGTCGTGATCCCAGGGTCCCGGTATGGAGCCCCACATCGGGCTCTCTGCTCCGCAGGGAGCCTGTTTCCTCCTCTCTCTCTCTGCCTGCCTCTCAGCCTACTTGTGATCTCTGTCATATAAATAAATTAAAAAAAAAAAAGAAAGAAAACCCCAGTAATATAGTGCTAGAAACACACTCTGTGAGAGAAGGGGCCTATGTTTGAATCTCAGCGGTGCCATTTATTAACTGTGTGCTCTTGGGCAAGTTCTATAACCTTCGTTTCTTGTCTATAAAATGGGGATCACAGTCATTACCTGCATCCGGTAATGGAGGGAAACTTTAAAACGTAAAGTACTCGGAACGGTGACACATAGTAAGAAATGAATACACGCTAGCTCTCTCCGAGCAGTACTTCTGTAAAATACCATCCCATGTGGAAACTCATGTTTTACAAAACTTGTGTTTGACAAAATTGTAAAAACCAGAAAAGCATTGTTGCAGGTCATGGAGTAAGAAGTAGAGCTAAGATTCCAACCTAGGCAGGTTGGCCACAGAAATTGCATCTGGAAAGTGCAAAACATATACATGATTTCACTTGGCTCGAACCTGTATAACACAGTACTGTGAAGTAGTCTTTCTACAGTGAGGAAAAAGAAGCCCAAAAGGAAGTGTCATTATATAGTCACAGAGCAACATTAAGGATGAAAAAAGCCTTCCCACCCAGGTTTGTTTGTTTGTTTGTTTGTTTGTTTGTTTTACCCTAATCTCTCTTTCCAGTCTCTTCCTAAGGCATATTTACTTATGTTAAAAATTGTTACCCTAACTTCTTCACTCATGTTGCTTTGCTTTTTTTTTTTCTTCTCACTACTTTACCCATCAAGCAATCTCAGCCACCATGAATGTCACCTTATCTCCGGACTTTTCCCTTAGAAAAGTCGCTCTACTTGTCATTAATCTCTCACTTTTTCCACCATACCCACCGTCTGTAGCCCTGTTACGCAAAGTATGGCCCACAGGCCAGCAACATCAACATCACCTGGGAGCTCATTAGAAAAAGCAGAATGTCAGGCTCCCCCCACCCAAACCTACTGAACACAGTCTACATTTTAAGTAGATTCCCAGGTGACAGGGGCATTTTAGCACTTGAGAGGGGTCTCCCAGCAACAGCATAATTGGCATTTTTTATATTAGGGCAGTGGTCCTGTGCATTGTAGAATGGTTAGCAATATCCCTGGCCCCTATCCACTAGATGCCAGTAGTGTACCCTCTCACCCCACCCCTCCACCGCCCTCCTCTACCCACCTCTCCCCACCATCTTGATAAAAAATGTCTCCAGGTATTGTCAAATATCACCTGTAAGGGTGCAAATCAACCCCAGTTGAAAATCGCTGGTCTACATGGAACAATGTTCTCCTCCGTCATATGCTGCCCATATTCTTCAGTGTAGTTTTAGAGTAGTAATTTTACGTCCTCGGTACTTGATTATAAAAGCCACATCTCCTTCCTCCATATCCTTTGTATTGGGTCTTAAGTGGCTGCCTACAGCAGTAAGCATCCTTATAGGGTTCCCTTCTCCCCTATTCCATCCACTCTTTTTTTTAAATTAAATTTATTTATTTTCAGCATAACAGTATTCATTATTCTTTCACTCTTGATCCTCCCGATCAATCCCCAAATAATTTAACTGCATAAGTCTTTGTTTCAAGCTCTGCTTTCGGGTCACCCAAACTAAGCCACTCCTATAAAATCTAGAAGAATGTGGGTACTATACTCAATAAATACGTGTCGTTTGAGTAATAAGGCAAAATGTCATTAACTCTAAAACAGTTCATGCTCATGAGGGGAGTGGTAATAATATTAGCTGTATCCATCTCTCCATTAACCATGAAACTAGCATCTGAGTTGCTCAATAAATAATTTTTAACTAAATTAATATAAAATCTTTTAAATTGTATCTCCTTCTGTTTAAATAATATCTTTGTCGCCATCACTACTTCAATTTTATAACTCCATAGTTAGGAAAGAATAATGTTTGAAGTATTTTCTTTGAAATCAACATTATTAATTACTTCCTAACTGTAAGATGCAAAACAGCAAGCAAAGGTATGAGAAATTTCTAAGTTGGGCACAAGAAGGAAATTTTGTCTGGTATTTCCTATACCATCATTTTTACTACTGTTTTGCTTTTAAGGGAAGATTGAAGGAGGGCTAATTTCTGAATTGATTTTCCTCTGAATAAAGTTTCCAGAGCGACAATACATGTGTTCCCTGATGCTTCTGGAATTCACCCTGAGGTTTGTCTTGATGTGTTTGTCTGTCATGATCACAATTGATTTTCTGTTTTAATTATTACAATTCTTATAATGGAAAGTTGCAAAACCCCTAAGAGTCTGCTTTTACAATATTCAAATGATTAACATCAAAGAGAACAGCAAGAAAAGAGAGTATGGTGCAATGCCACTTGTTGGGTTAAAAAAAAAAAGGCACATTGTAAATAAAGTGTGTAGATATCATGTCATGATTATACATGTGTTATGTTAATTTCTTTAGCAACAAAATCACAACAAATATTTTCTTAAATTTTGTTTGTTATCACTCTCCAACAAGGAATTTCAGCTACCTATTTGGGATAAACATAAAAAGAGTTTCAAAATTACATTTCCATTATTGAGTAATAATGTTCATTGGTATTATCGTTCTTATGTTACCTTAAAATATCTGCAGGAGGAGAAGGGTCCTGGGATAGGTATTTATCACGAACTACCTGAGTTCTAGCTACCAATGTAAAGTTGGTACAAGATGGTGAAGGAGCTGACAAACAATGATTCTGTTTAAAAGGATGGCTTCAGCCATTTCCCCCACTGTATTTTAGCCACAGAAGCATTCTGTCACAGCTGTCAAGTTTCCCCCACCTTAGCAAGTAACCGATCACAGTGATTTGTAAAAACTGACTTTAAGCCCATGTTCAGTGGGGCTGTATCTCGGGAGAGGTTCTTGGGAGATGCAAGGTTAAACAGATGGATCACTTGAACTACAGCATGATGGTGCTCAACAGTGTTATTAGCATTCCAAGGACTGAGAAGGAGTCTGGAAAATAGGGAGGCAAAATGTGCGACCAATCAAAGATCAGCCCAAGAAGAAGTGTGGGGCCTCAGAAAGAATGCAAATCTTGGTAACTGGGCCAAAAGATCCAGTAAGAAAAGCAGGTTCAAGTAAGTCTCAGTACGAGTGGTTTACACCTACAATCTACAATGTTTGTCCATAAACTTGTTATAGGTTAATGGGGATGTTTCATCAACCTCTGGTTAAAATTTTTTAATAAATAAATAAGACCAACATCTGGAGTTTCTATAGAGATAAATTTACTCAACTCAAAAGACTGTCCTTTTTTATGCTATGATTATATCTTTCTCTTGCTTTTTTGGTTAGTTACATTAGTTTCCGTTGGTAAGACACTACTATTCTCTCCTCTCTGTTATAACTAATCTGAAATTTCGGGGCCTCCAGATGAAGAAGGTTTATTGTACATTCTCATCACAGTTTTGTAGTCATTTGGAGAAAGAAAAGAAAAGGTTGACGACTATGTGCCAGCCCTCAAATATTTTTTTAAGTTCTGCTAATACATGAAATCTCCAAATGTGGGACACATACTTAAAAAAAAAAAATTAGATGTATCAAGATTTTCAAGCTGCAACTTTAATTCCCTTCTTAAATTCAGATGGACCCCATACCTTCACATAATACCTTCTAGCTCTTTCTTCCTTTTTTACTTTCCAGACTACTTCTCAAACATTCCCTAAAGACAAAAAGAAGTACAGAGGTCAGGGACAGAAAAGACTGTGAAACCTGACAAGGAGCCAATCCATTGCTATGGACATTTCTACCTCGAGTCTCTATTATTTGTACATGTTAATGAACTTTCCAGGATCAGGAAATAAGCATCCTGGTGGAGAATTCAATGAAGATGTGAGCTCATTAAGTAACAGAGGTCTGAAGAGCAAATAAAAAGGCAAGAATAATGAGAAAGCAGTAGGAAGAAAAGGAACATATGAGAATGGTACTGCCTAAATCAATAGATTCTCAGCTTAGCTACTTACTCCTTTCAGCTCTAACTAACACATCCAAAATAGATGCAGGTTAAATGGGAAAGTTTTTCCACAATGTGCCTACTTCCCTTTCGTGGAACTGGCAGCCTAAATTAAAGCCTACTGTGGTAAGGACGCCTGGCTGAAGGTTCTACTAAAGTGTAAATGCAAGTGCATTTGTGTACTGGCAGCCAGTATTTCTCTTCTCCCTGGCGTTCTTTTTCTGTAAATTGACTCTATTCTTCAATGGAAAAAAAAATGTTGGTTATTTTTGTTTTGCTTTTTGTTTGGTTTTGTTTTGTTTTTTTTTATATTACCATTGGGTGCTGAATATTTGTAAGCTCATGACAAGACCCTAACATTACTGGAGAACCAAGATGGACCAAGCAGAGCTTGAAGGAACTTTGAAAAGTATTATCTTTATTTTAAATATAAGGAAATAAAATTTAAGAAATGTCATTAAAATTTAAATTATGTGCATAACACAACAAGGATTTAATTAAATGAGGAAATTCCTGAAAATGATCACTTAAATAAAACAGGCCTGGGGACATCCCATACTACAGAGCACTAGAATCTAATGTGTTCACCAGAGCAGCCAGATTTTTACTATGATTACCATTTGAGCGTGCTTGCTTTCACCCTCTTTCTTGTTTGGAGGTCTACTCAATCTAAATGATGATCTACAATAATACATAGAAGGTCCTATTACTCTAACATTATAAAAACATCAAAAAAAAAAGAGGATGCATGAAATAATACTCTGGAGAGAGAACAATATGTCTGGTTACCATTGTTAGTTTTAGAAAAGTAATATGTAAAAAGTTAAAAATTGAATACAATTCACATTGACTTCTATTGTAGTTAGGAACTGCTTCAGCTGATATAATAGCCCCAAAATGATACTGGCTTAAAGAAGACAGAAGTTTGTTTCTCCCTCATATAAAAGACAGGTGCATAGACTCCTATCTTATTGTTCTGCCATCCTTAACACCTAGCTTCACCTTGAAGTCCAACATGGCTCCTCCAGTTCCAGTTCTCACCTTTTTATTCTAGTTGGGAAAGTGAAGTCAAGCCCTTCCTTTTTATGCATAACAGGAAACTTGCACATATTACTGCCAATAACAACCCACCTGCCAGACTTGATTTTTTTTTCAAGATTTATTTACTTGTTATTTTAGAAAGAGAGACAGAAAGTGGGGGCAGGTATGGAGGGAGAGAGGGGCAGAGAGAGCAGGAGAGAATCTTAAGCAAACTCCCTGCTGAGCAGGGAGCCCCATGTGGGTCTCAATCACACAACCCTGAGATCATGACCCGAGATGAAACCAAGAGTCAGAGGCTCAACCAACTGAGCCACCCAGGTACCCCTTGCCTTCCACTGACTAGACTTTAGGCACATGGTCATACAAAACTTCCAAGAAGGCTGGGAAATACCATCTTTAATCAGGTAACTGCACCTAATCAATATCCTATTACTAAGGAAGACTGGATGCTCTCCTGCAAGTGTCAATTCTGACACATTGGAGGGAAAAAAACAAAACAAAAACAGTGAAAACCCTTAGCTGGTGTTGCTAAGAGAATTGTTTCCAGTTTGATCCAATTGATATTCTGTTGGGCCATTGTTTTAGGAGTTGTGCATCACTTAGTGTTTCTTCATTTCTTGATTGCATCAAATACTCTTCCTTTGTCAGCAATTGCTCAAACTTTAGTCTTCAAACTGTGCATTATGGATGGTTGTATGGGAATGTCCCATCTCTCCCTACGTATCCCCGCTGTGCTTCCTCTGTTTTCAGTACTCTGAGAATTTCTGTTGTCCTTCAAGAGAAGGAAATGTTAGCTTTTCAAACAGTGCAATATAAATATCAGATTGGACCCAAGAAGACTCAAGACTCATCTCCTGCATAAAAGTCACATGGGTCTTAATACCTTCTGGTACTTCTACCATCCCGTTCCTATGAATGTAGTTTTTGTTAAACATTCCAACTCTTTGGAGTACAATAAAAGCACTTTATAAATTATACCAAATGTTATGGGAATGTAAGAAACAGATTTATTTACTAAAAGTTTTCTTGGTGTATAATCTTAGAGAAAGAGGCCAGCACTGGAATAAGAGGATCAGAGTTCTAATTTGACTCTGCCTCCAACAGTCTCTGTGACCTACAAGTCACTTAACTTCTCTGCAAACCAGTTTCTTTTCATCAAACAGAGAAAAGATCAGATGTTCTACCTGCCTTGTTGAGTTACTATGAAACCTAAATACATCTTACAAAATCACTCACTGGTTAAGTTGAGAGAATATCATTGCCAAGAAGGAAAACATTGGGCTATTTCTGTTACTGGCAACAAAATGGTAGAGTATAGACACTCTGTAGTCACTCATGCCAACAAGCCAAAAAAATAGGTGAGATTAGAATATGGTCAGAAGACATGCAGAAAATATGCAATTTGTATTTGAAAACTGACTTGTATGTCAGAGCAGTTTTAGGTTCACAGCAAAATTGAGTGGAAAGAACTGAGAGTTACCTTATATCACCTGTCTCTCTGTTTGAAATGAACAACCTCCCCCAATATGAACATCTCATACCTAAGCAGTACATCTGTAACAACTGATGAACCTAGAGTGACACATCATTATCACCCACAGCCCATAGTTTACATTAGAGTTCATTCACATTTTACATTCTGTACATTTGGACAAATGCATAATGACATGTATCCACCATTATTGGATCATACAATACAATAGTTCCACTGCTCTAAAAAGCCTCTGTGCTCTGACTATTTATCTCTCACCTCCCATAACCTCTGACAAGCACCGACAGTAAAAAGATTGTCTCCATAGTTCCACCTTTTCAAGAATGTATCACAGTTGGGATTATATAATATGTTGCCTTTTCATATTGGCTTCCTTCACTAAGCAACATGCTTTTAAGTTTCCTCCATGTATCTTTGTAACTTGGTAGCTTATTTATTTTTAGCACTGAATAATATTCCATTACATTTATGTAACACAGTTTATTCATCCAGTTCAATTATCCACTGGAGGACATCTTGGTTGATTCTAAGTTTTGGCAATTATGATAAAGTTTCTATAAACAACAGTGTTCAGGTTTCTGGGTGGACATACACGTTCAACTCATTTAATGAAATACCAAAGATAGTGATTGTTGAATCATATGGTAAGAATGTGCTTAGACTTATAAGAAACTGCCAAACTATCTTCCAAAGTGGCTATTCTATTTGACATTCCCATCAGCAGTGAATGAGGGTTCTTTTTGCTCCACAGGTTCACTAGCATTTGGTGTGCTCAGTGTTTTCAATTTTTGCCACTCTCATAGGTATGTAGTGATACCTCATTGTTTTAATTTGTGATTCCCTGAGGTATATGATGTTGAGAAACTTTTAATATGTTTATTTATCAGGTATATATCTTTGTTGAGGAGTCTGTTCAGATATGTTGCCCATTTTTAAGTCAGGTTTGTTTTCTTCTTGTTGAGTTTTAAGGGTTCTTTGTATATCTTGAGTAACAGTCCTTTATCAGGTATAACTTTTGCAAATATTTTCTCCCCCATCTGTGTCTTATCATCTCTTCTCTTGACAGTGTCTTTTACAGAGCAGAAGTAATTATAATGAAGTCCAACTTATTATTCCTTTCATGGATCATGTATTTGGTGGTTCTATCTAAAAACATACCAAAAACCCAAAGTCATCTAGATTTTCTCCAGTGTTATCTTCTAGAAGTCTTATAATTTTACATTTTACATTTAGATTTATGATTCTTTCTGAATTAGTTTTTATGAAGGTATGAGGTCTACGTGTAAATTTGTTTTTTTGCCAAAGGGAAGAGATGCATAGGGCAAGGTACAGTGGCATGGAGCTTCCATACCTTCTTCAAGGTCCATCATCTTTCAGTACCTTGAAGTATTCAACATCCCAAAAGCTCCCTAATCTGGGGAAGGACACAGGTATCAAAATCCAGGAAGCATAGAAAATTCCTGTTAAATTCAACAAAATCAACCATACCCAAGGTATATCATAGTTGAAATCACAACATACACTGACATGGAAGGAATCCTGAAAGCAGCAAGTGAAAAAGAGTCCTTAACCTACCAGAAAGTCAGATCAGATTTGCAGCAGATTTGTCCATGGAAACTTGGCAGGCCGGAAGAAAGTGGCAGGATATATTCAAAGTATTGAATGGGGAAAATATGCAACCAAAAATTCTTTATCAGCAAGTCTATCATTCAGAATAGGAGGGAAAAAGAGTTCCCCAGACAAACAAAAACTAAAGGAGTTCGTGATTACTAAACCAGCCCTGCAAGAAATATTAAGGAGGACTTTATGAGTGGGAGAAAAAAGACCTAAAGCAACAAAGACTAGATAGGACCAGAACACATCACCAAAACACCAACTCTACATATAATACAATGACACTAAAGTCATATCTTTCAATAATCATTCTGTCAATGGGAAAAATGCTCCAATCAAAAGACACTGGGTATCAGAATGGATTTAAAAAAGAACCAAGATCCATCTATATGTTGCCTACAAGAAACTCATTTTAGATCTAATGGTACCTACAGACTGAAAGTGAAGAGATGGAAAACCATCTATTATGCAAATAGACATCAAAAGAAAGTCAGAGTGCCATACTTAGATAAACTAGATTTTAGAACAAAGATTATAACAAGAGATGAAGAAGGGCAGTATATCATAATTAAGGGATCTATCCATCAAAAAATCCAACAGTTGTAAAGATCTATGACCCCCAACTTGAAAACATCCAAAATATTAATTAATAATAAACATAAAGGAATATATTGATAGTAATACAATAGTAGGGGACTTCAACATACTACTCACAGCAATGGACAGATCACTTCAGCAGAAGCAATGGCAATGAATGACACACTGGACTAAATGGATGTGTAACAGATATATGCAGAACACTTCATCCTAAAGTAGCATGTTCTTTTCAAGTGCACATGGAATATTATCCAGAACAGATCACATACTGAGTCACAAATCGGGACTCAACTGGTACAAAAAGGCTGAGATCATATCGTGCATATTTTGAGACCACAACACTATGAAACTTGAAGTCAAACACAGGAAAAAATTCTGAAAGACCTCAAATACATGGAGGTTAAAGAATATCCTACTAAAGAACTAATGGGTTAACCAGGAAATTAAAGCAGAAATTTAAAAAAAAAAAATACATGAGGGGCACCTGCGTGGCTCAGTGGGTTAAGCCTCTGCCTTTGGCTCAGGGATCCATGATCATGATCTCGGGGTTCTGGGGTAGAGTCCTGCATTGGGCAATCTGCTCAATGGGAAACCTGCTTCCCCCTCTCTCTCTCTGCCTGCCTCTCTGCCTACTTGTGATCTCTCTCTCTCTCTCTCTCTCTCTCTGTCAAATAAATAAATAAATAAAAATCTTTAAAAAAAAAAACCATGAAACAAATGAAAATGAAAATATGACAATCCAGAACATTTTGGACACAGCAAAGGCAGCCCTAAGAGGAAAGTTTATTGCAATACAGGCCTACCTCAAGAAGCAAGAAGAATATCAAATACGCAACCTAACCTTACACCTAAAGGAGTGGGAAAAGAACAACAAATAAAACCTAAATCCAACTGGAGAAGGGAGATAATAAGGATTGTAGCAGAAAGAAATGTTATAGAATTAAAAAAAAAAAAACAATAGAGCAGATCAATGAAACAAGAAGCTGGTTCTTTGAAGAATTAGCAAAATTGATAAACCCCTAGCCACTTCTCGAAAAGAAAAGAGAAAGGACATAAATAAATAAAATCATGAATGAAAGGGGAGAAATCACATCCAACAGAACAGAAATACAAACATAAGAGAATATTATGAGCAATTATATGTCAACGAGTTAGGCAATCTGGAAGAAATGGATGCATTCCTAGAAACATATAAACTACCAAAACTGAAACAGGAAGAAATAGAAAATTTGAACAGATCCATAACCAGCAAAGAAACTGAATCAGTAATCAAAAATCTCCCAACAAACAAGACTTCAGGGCTGGATGGCTTCCAAGGGAATTCTACCAATTCTACCAATTCTTTGAATTCCAAGGGAATAGGAAAAGCATTCCACACTCATGGATCGGAAGAACAAACATTGTTAAAATGTCTATACTACCCAAAGCAACCTACATATTTAAGGCAATCCCTACCAGAATAGCACCAGCATTCCTCACAGAGCTGGAACAAATAATCCTAAAATCTGTATGGAACCACAAAACACTCCAAGTAGCCAAAGCAATCCTATAAAAGAAAAATAAAACTGGAAGCATCACATTTCAGATTTCAAGTTAAATTACAAAGCTATAGTCATCAAGATGGTATGGTACTGGCATAAACATAGAAACAGAGATAAATGGAACAGAATAGAGAACCCAGAATTGGAACCACAACCATATGGTCAACTAATCTTTGACAAAGCAGGAAGGACTATTGAATGGAAAAAAAGATGGTCTCTTCAAAAAATGATGTTGGGAAAACTGGACAGTAACATGCAGAAGAGTGAAACTGGACCACTTTCTTATATTATACACAAAAATAAATTCAAAATGGATGAAAAACCTAAATGTGAGACAGGAAACCATCAAAATCCTAGAGGAGAATATAGGCAGTAACCTCTCTGACCTCAGCCACAGCAATTTCCTACTAGACATGTCGCCAGAGATAAGGGAAGCAAAAGCAAAAATGAACTATTGGGACTTCATCAAGATAAAAAGCTTCTGCACAGTGAAGAAAACAATCAACAAAACTAAAAGCCATCCTATGGAGTGGAAAATGCAAATAATATATCCAATGAAGGGTTAGTTTTCAAAAATCTATAAAGAGTTTCTCAAACTTAACACCCAAAAACAAATAATCCAGTTAAGAAACGGGCAGAAGACATGAATAGTTACTTTTCCAAAGATGACACCCAGATGGCTAACAGACACATGATCAGATGCTCAACATCACTCATCAACAAGGAAATACAAATCAAAATCACAATAAGATACCACGTCACACTTGTCAGAATGGCTAAAATCAACAACACAAGAAATAAGAAGTGTTAGCAAGAATTTGGAGAAAAGGGAACCCTCATGCACTGTTGGTGGGAATGTAAACTGGTGCAGCCACTCTGGAGAACAGTACGGAGGTTCCTCAGAAAGTTAAATAGACCTACCCTACAAACCAGCAATTGCACCGCTAGGTATTTATTCAAAGGATACAAAAATACAGATTCAAACGGATACCTGCTCCCTGATGTTAACAGCAATATCAACAATAGCTAAACTATGGAGAGAGTCCAAATGTCCACCAACTGACAAATGGAAAAAGAAGATGTAGTATATATACACAATGGACTATTACTCAGCCATGAAAAAGAATGAAATCTTGCCATCTGCAATGATGTAGATGGAACAAGAGTGTATTATGCTAAGTGAAATAAATTAGAGAAAGACAAATATCACATGATCTCACTCATACGTGGAATTTAAGAAAGAAAATAGATGAACATATGGGAATGGGGTGAAGGGGCAGGGAGAGAAGGAAATAAACCATAAGAGACTCTTAATGATAGACGACAAACTAAGGATTGATGGAGGTTTACGGAGGAAGGCAGGTGGGAGGATGTGATAGATTGGTGAAGAATATGAAGGAAGGCACTTTTTTTTTTTTTTTTACATATTTTATTTATTTATTTCAGAGAGAGAGAGCATGAGCCGAGGGAAAGCAGACTCCCCCCTGATCAGGGAGTCCAATGTGGGGTTTGATCCCAGGACCCTGAGATCACAACCCAAGCTAAAGGCAGACGCTTAACTGACTAAGCCACCCAGGTGAAGGGGGGCACTTTTTACGAGGAGCACTGGATGTTGTATGTAAGTGATAAATGACTGAATTCTACTCCAGAAACCAGTATTATATGTTAACAAAGCAAAATTTAAATTAAAAAAAAGGAAAGTGCTTATAAAAAATAAAAAATTAATTTTTAAAAAAAGTAAGCATATTGGGATTAACAATTTAGTGGTTGTTTGTGAACTGGAAATGTTGGGAGGGATTTGACCAGGGGCATGAGGAAATTTAGGATTGAGGAAAATGTTCTATACCTTGATTGTGCTGGTGGCTACTGGACAGTATGTCAAAATTATTTGCACCCCAAAAGGGTGGATTTTACCTACACAAATTACTCCTCAATAAACCTGACTTTAAAAAAAAAAAAAAAGGAAAGTGCAAATAATGCCCCCCCCAAAAGAACAAAAGAAAATAACTTTCTATAACCCAGAAATTTTACATACATTATCTGTTTTATTATTATCAACAACACTATGAAGAAAATAAATTCATCTTATTCCTGGGATAACTTTGGTTAAAGATACCAGGTAACCTATCCCATACCCACCAGTGAATAGGATTTCAATTCCAGTGGTGATGATTTCACTCCAGGCTTGACTGATGCTAAAAGCCAAAGAAGCTGGGAAAGGAGAGAAAGAGACAGAATGAGCTTCCTTCAGAGAAAGGGACATTCTCTGATGTTCAGAAGGAAAAATGTAGGTAGAAGAGAGTGCCCTGTGACATTAAAATAGATAAAGGGCAAAGAAAAGGACTTTGACAAATGCAGCACAGGAAGCAATCAAGAAAAACTGCAAGAAACAGAAATGAAAGACTAGAGGTAGAAGAGGTAGAAAAAAATGTATAAATGAGGACACTAAGGGGAGCTTTCACTTTGATACGTACAAATTAAATACCCCTGAAATAAAACGACACACTGCAGTAACTTTAGAACATGGAAGACAAAAATAATTCCTTAGGAATCAAAGATAAGCATCTTAGAAGAAGGATAAGGGAAGAATATTGATGTATTATTAGGGATTCTTGGTAACACTTACAGGTAGGATGTAAATAGGCGGTGTGTAGACTGCCACAAGAAAATGCCTATAAGATGCATTTGTCCAAACAGAAGGGTTCATTCTCTGCCACATAAAAGTCTTTGAGTATTAGGTTAGGGTGGCAGTGACTGGCTCCAGCCTTGACTAGCACTTCTTCATCCCTGAGGTCCTCATGGTTTTATTTCCGACGCTGACTCGTTGTAGACAGAGCCGCCTTCGTTGTCAGACAGCCCTGGTGTTAATCCCAAGCCATCATCTGTCTAACTTCTGTGCTTTAAGGCAAGTCTAAGAGTCTGTTTCCTCATGTGTGAAGCACCTCCCGCTGGATTCTCCCAGAACCCAATGAGAGAGCATCGGTCAAGTTTTGTCCTGCACTCCATAAACGGCGGCTAGACTATGAACAGCCTCGTGCCAGAACTGCAAGAACTTAATTTTTCGAATGAAGAAACTGAAGGGAGAGATAGAAGGGTTGGAGGTTCACTGAAGACAGGGACATACAAATCACATAGGCCTCGTCATTCAGAGTATCCAAATCTCCCTCCCAAAAAGTAGATAGCTAGCAAGCCGGCCCGAATGTTCCTTTAAAAAGTGAAAGTGAAAACTGCTATCCCTCCCCGACCCACGCCTATATCAAGTCTAATTTTCTAATAAGGGCCTGAGCATACTGATTGCAAATCAAAACGTCCTTTAGAAATTTCCAGCATCTCCCTGAAGCTTTGCTCAACTGCATTAACGGTTGCAAATATATTTTGCTACTCACTCTATAATCTAGTGGTTCACTGACATTTACAGTCTGAACTTTTTCATTTCCTCTTGGTCTTTGGGGGAGTCAAGATGTGTAGAAACACGCTGTTTGGTTTCAAATTTTGGCAGTGAGGTAATATATACCCATCTTTCTCCCCTCCTTGGGTTTGTTTTTTGTTTGTTTGCTTTTCTGCTTAGTTTACTGACAGCCTTGTGGGAGCTCAGTAAACAAATAGACTCGATTCTTTCTTCCTTAACCCCCATTTTAAGAAGTCCTTTGTGCTGAGGTGCTTAGGATGGTATATTAACTGTTTCAAGCTGCCAGAAGATTCTCTGGGGAACTAAGATGTTAAATACAACAAGGAAAAAAAAAATGGTTGTGTAACTTTCTGCTTACTTTAAAAGACAAAGTGTTTTTTTGGTTTTTTTGTTTGTTTGTTTGTTTGTTTTTTAAACTGGGCATGGAGCCCACCACAGGGCTTGAACCCACAACCCTGAGATCAAGACCTGAGCTGAAATTAAGAGTCAGAAGTTAAGCTGACTGAGCCACCCAGGTGCCCCAAGGCAAAAATCACCACCACATAGTCTCATCATGTGTTTCCGACTAGTATATGATCTTCAGAAATTTGTGGATTTTGAACTTTTATCTTATCAAAGTGCCCTGCACCCAGCTTCCCAATTGATCTTCTGAACATAAAACTGCTGCTAAATATTTGCTCTTGGCCAATGCAACTTTTTCCAAGTGGCCTATAATATCTTTCTCATCTGGTCCCAATTTGTCTTTGTGGCTCACTAAATTCTGCACAAGTCCTAGAATCATTATATTGTTTAATGTGATTTTTTTTTAATTTTTAATTAATGTTTTAATTAGAGAATAATTGGCGTATGATATGATATTCATTTTGGGAGTACAACATAGTGATTTGATACTTTTCTACATCACAAAATGGTCACCACAATAAGTCTAGTTACCATCTGTCACCGTACAAAGCTGTTAACAATATTGTTGACTATATTCCCAATGTCGTACCACTCGGTCCTTTTGTCTTATTTTACAACTGTTAGACTGCACTTCCTCATGTGTTCACCTAATCCCCCTCGCCTACTTCATCCATCCTCCATCCCCTCATAAATCATTATATTGAATGAGCTGGAAGTGGTAGGGACAGAGGGTGCAGCAGAGAACGCTTCTTTCCCACCGCTCTGCCATTAAATATGCTGCCAACAGTGCTTTCTCTACTCTTGTGTGAAATCTCAAGCAGGCCTCGGAGCTCACAGAGTCATTTGTGAATAATAAGTACTCCTCCAGTTTCCTTCAATCTCAACAACGGTTTTATTTTAATAAATAAAAGCGCCATCCACGGTGATAATAAAACTTCCATCCAGCCCCTTCCTTCAACCAAAAGCTTCTCTTGTTTCTCAGGCCATGTGGGCTTCAGGCTCTGAAGCCTACAAGTGAGAGAAGGGAAATGTGGACCACTTCCATCATGTCTGTCAGTTCTACCTTCTCCTACTAAATAGCCATGGCCTCACACCCCCAACCTCGGGACTGGGCCATCTACATAGGGGGTTCATGGAGGAGAACCCAACTCAGTCTCACACTGAGATGATGTGGGGCAGGCTCTCTTTGAAAGTGATGGAGACACCAGGACTGGTTCTTTCTCTTGTAGGGGGCTCTGTGGGATTCTGGGGGGAGAACCCATGACAAGAGCAATGCCCCTTTTCCT
This sequence comes from Mustela nivalis, assembly GCF_964662115.1. Taxonomy (NCBI): domain Eukaryota; kingdom Metazoa; phylum Chordata; class Mammalia; order Carnivora; family Mustelidae; genus Mustela; species Mustela nivalis. Next base: position 50,786,710 of record NC_139032.1, read on the forward strand.
GCTTGCTTCTTAAGACCCCAAGCCTTAGACTCTGACATTCAGGCATTTCATCCCAGCCATGTACCCCATCACAGTCCTTTGCTCTACCAGACAGTCCTACTGGGCAAGATCCTTTTGGAAAATAACCCCTGGCCAATTCACCCACCCAGGCAGCCCACGGAAATCTCACACATCACTCACTCACAGGCAGCACAAGTCCAGTTGGCCCTCTTTATTTTTGCTCTGTTCCCTCAAGCTGAAACCCCAGGAGACACACATCAAGGCAATCATACCACCTCCTTGAAGTACCTGTAATGGACCTGCACTTGAAAAAATCATCCCCCCTTTCCTCTGAGACCGAGCAGATGTGAGACGGGGAAAGCTCGATGACAATTACAGTGGAGACAATTCTTCCTCATCCAACTATTTCATTTCTTTTCCAAGTTTCAGATCCTATGCTTCGATAGCTGGTCTCTGGCATAATAGCTTTTATAAATTTCTTAGCACATCCTCGGTAGGTCCATGGCGACTTGATTTAGAATGTTGGAGACGGGCCTTTATGGCAGTGATGCAAGCCTTGGAACTCAACCAAAAGAGACCGAGAAGTCCCCCTTGAATTTCCTGCCATACCAGGCTGCCTTCAGTTTGCTCAGCACTCCGTGTATTTTCCTTTCTTCTTACTTTGATTATTTTGTCATCAACCTAAAATCTTTAAACTATTCCCAAAGACATCTCTCAGAGGACTTTGCAGAACATATTCTCTACTTACAGTTGAGAGGAGCTCTTTTTTTTTTTAAGAAACTCTTATGCCTTTTCAATGGTATTCACATTCTTAGTCCAGTGATTTCTAGGAGTCTAACGATTTATAAAATTGTTTTATCTTTTTATGAATCATAGCTTCTTGAAGAAAGAATTGTTACTTCACATTTATCTTTTTAAACCCTGTGGCTCACCAAGCCATGCACTCAAAACTTTCTTTTTTTCAGCTTCTAAAGAGTTCAACTTAACATAAAACCTACCATGAGACCCAGCTACCCCACTCCTCGAGAAATGAAGACATTATGTCTGCACAAAGAGCTGCACGTGAATGTTTACAGCAAAATTATTCTTAATAGTCAAAAATTGGAAATAACCCAAATGTTCATCAAGTCGTGAGTGGATAACTAAAATGTCGTATATCCATACAATGGAATGCTATTCGACAATAAAAAGAAACAAAGCAGTGATGTATACTGTAATATCGATGAAACTCACAAACATTATGCAGCACAAAAGAAGCCAGACACAAAAGATGATATAGTGTATATATGATTCCCTTTATAAGGAATGTTCAAAAAAGCCAGACGTTTAGAGATAAAAAGTACATTAGTAGTTGCCCAGGGTGGGGGTGGGAATGGGGTTTAACTATAAATGAGCACAAGGGATCTTATGGGAGTGATAAAAATGTTACACAATTCAGTAAATTTACTAAAAATCATTGAATTGTACGCTTAAAATGAGGGAATTTTATGATATGTAAATTATACCTCAATAAAGCTTGAAAAACTTGCTTGCTCAGTAGAATTTGGGTTTCTTTTTCTGATGTCAGCTTCTCAGAGGTGTTAATGCTGCTAAAACCTTGAACAGTCCAATAGGAGAGAACAGGCCCTCTGGGCCTATGCCTCACTCTCAGAGTCATAAACAAACATATTGCTTCCATATCAAAAACCAGGATTCTTGAAATTTCCGGCGAGGTCAGACCACAGTGAGATTGAGTGCAACTGCAATGCGCCAGTGGTTTTTTGGCAGTGAAAAGAGCTGATGGTCACCCCCAAGTGTCTAGCTTAATAATAAAGAGTGTCTTGGGCATTGAGCATTAAAATTTCCTTGTAACCTGAAAATCTTGTCTTTGTGGGATTTTAAATCCTAAACTGGATCCCTGTAGCAAAGTAATTTAGAAATCAATCAGCTTCATGAGTATAAAATGAAAAATGTGGGATCAATGTTTCCCTCTAGATATTTAAAATAAAATTGTGCTTTAAGGACAGTCTATACATCAGCCACTGGTAAATATGTATTTCATGCAAGAGAACAGATACAACTCATTCATCACCACAGATAAGATCTGGAAGTTCCATGTAAGGCTTAAAATATATTTTTTTAATAAACATAACTTCTAATTATTTTAAAGTATATTTTAAAACACGTTGGCTCATTTCCATGGTTAGGAAATCATCTGTAAGTATCCATCTAAAGGAATTTGAGTAAATTGTGATTTGGTCTCCAAAGAATTCTCTCTAAGGATCTCTTTATGAGCTCAGATTACAAGGGTAGTGGTTTGTATTTCCAAATTCCCAATGCTTAAATCACTTGTATAGCAACCACAAATAAGCATACCATAAAAATTATTAATATTTAAAAGTGCATATGCAAACAAATAATGATGTGTTTATGGTAACACTGCCCACTGAGTAATAATTATATACTTAACACAATAATGAAATGTATCAAAATCCTCAAACACCTACTGCCTTGTCACTTCATGGCTAGTTATGCAAAGATCACAGTGACGGTGATCTTTGCATAAAGTAGTAGTGATAGTAGTGAACTACTAGTGATCGTAGTGAACTACGATCACTAGTAGGTTTAGTGTTTTGCACCTCCAGAAAGCATCAGGATTTAAACTCAGCCTCAACCAAAATGAGAAAAGCGGAATGTATTTCAGGAATATCTAGCAGGAAGTAAGTCTTCCTATTTAATTATGCTAGGACAAGAAACAACCGCCAACAGCCAGTCTACCCAGACATCAACTCACTAGTCCAAAAATTATTTATTGAGTATCATAGGATTCTTTTTTCTTTTTTTTTTTTTTTTATTAACATAAAACCTGCTTCAGAGGTACAGGTCTGTGAATCGAATCATCAGTCTGACACAATTCACAGCACTCACCATAGCACACATCCCCTATGCCCATTCCCCAGCCACTTCCACCGTCCTCCACTCCAACAACCCTCAGGTTGTTTCCTGAGATTAAGAGTCTCTTGAGTAAAAAGCGAAAGATTTATGCGATTTGAAGAGAAACCAGAGTCTCTTATGGTTTGTCTCCCTTCCAGTTTCCATCTTATTTCATTTTTTCCCTCCCTTCCCCCGACAACCCCGCCCCCTGCCTTTCAAGTTCCTCATATCAGAGAAATAATATAATTGTCTTTCTCTGATTGGCTTTTTTCACTTAACTTAATCTCTTCTAGTTCCCACCCACATTGCTGCAAATGGCAAGATTTTGTTTTTTGATGGTGGCATAGTATTCCATTGTATAGATACACCACATCTTCTTGATCCATTCATCTGTTGATGGACATCTAGGATCTTTCCATAGTTTGACTATTGTGGACATGCTGCTGTAAATAATTGGGTGCACGTGCCCCTTCGGATCACTACATTCCTATCTTTAGGGTAAACGCCCAGTAGTCCAACTGCTGAGTCATAGGGTATCTCTATTTTCAACTTTTTGAGGAACCTCCATAATGTTTTTCAGAGTGGCTGCATCAGCTTACATTCTGTGGGATTTTTTTAAGAGATTTATTTATTTATTTATTAGAGAAAGAGAAGGAGGGGAAGGAGAGGGAGATGGGGAGGGAGAGGAAGACTCCCAAGCAGACTCTCCTCTGAGCAGAGAGCCCCACAAGGGGCTCCATCTCACAACCCTGAGACCAAGACCTGAGCTGAAATCAAGAGTCAGACACTCAACTGACTGAGGTACCTAGGTATCCCTGTTTATTGAGTGTTAACTGTGCACTCAGTATTGGTGATACAGTAGTCACTGTCCTCATGAGGCTTACATTGTATATTAAACACACTAACAAATAAAGACAATCCCTTAATGACTGGAATGGTGGCAGTGGGCAGTGTCTGTGCAGGAGGGGATGGGAAGAGTTCTCAGGGAAGGCCTGAGGCAGAAAGAACTTAAAGACTCAAAGAACTTAAATTCTGCTAGAGAAAACAAGGGATGAGTGAGACCTTGACACTGAAGAGAAGAGGGCAGAACTTGAAGAGTTTTCTGAGGAATTTGGATTGTATTCTAAGCCGAGGAATGACACAATATGATTTATACTCTAAGAACATCTTTAAAAAAAAAGATTTCATTTATTTATGACAGAGAGTGATAGCAAGAGCGGGAACATAAGCAGGGGGAGTGGGAGATGGAGAAGCAGGCTCCCTGCTGAGCAGGGAGCCTGATTGGGGGGGGGGGGGGGACTCGATCCCAGGACCTGAGCTGAAGACAGATGCTTACCAGCTGAGTCACCCAGGTACCCCTGAGACCATCTTTGTGATGAGTTGAGAATGAATACGTATTTAGAGTTAGAATTGACAATTTTTATTGATAAATTGGATCCTGTGGATGAAAGTTAGGGAAGAATGGGATAGTTGCTCCACTCAGATCCCTGCGGATCCTTTCAAACAATTTTGCGTGCAACTCTTGCCTCCTTTTTGGTGTACTTCTGCTTCCAAGAGCAGAGTCTTTTTGAGAGGATGGGGGGCTTCTTTGTTTTTGTTTTCTTTTTGGTTTTGCTCTCCAGCTACACTTCAAGCCACCTGGCTTGCAGGTGTGGACAGTTCAGAGCCTGGGAATGCACATGCTCCTGGGAAAATTGTTAACCAATTATTGAGGAATATGAGTGTGAAACCTCTGGGTCACTTCCTAGGGTCAAGACAGTCCTGAGACTTACATCATGGTCCTAAGTTTCCTTGAGAGAGAGTCCATAGGAACCTTGGCTGACATCCCCTTCTTACTGGATATCTCTCCTATCTCTCCTGTTTCCCCACCTTCTTTACCAGTTTCCCCCTTGACCCTTTCCTTGATCAACTATTCACAAGAAATACTATGTTGCAATATGCTTTCAGATGTTCCATTATTTACCCCAAGATCTTAGAAGAACTTAGAAGACCTTCACATCCTCTCTCTTCTCAAATCCCTAATATTTCCTACCTCACCCACATCCCAGTGACTTTGCTTCCTATTTCATTCAGAAAGCACAAAGAGACAAGTTCTTTCCAATAGCCCTAAACTCAGGACCGTGATGTAAGTCTCAGGACTGATAGCATTTGCTATCCTTTTGCCTGAAATACATCACCCAGGCATCTGCATATAGCATCCCCTCATTTCCTTCATATTTCCAAAGCCACCAAAATCATGAGACCTCTCCTGTGGGTCTGCATAGTAACTTACTCCTGTTATGTTGATTTATTTTTAACCACAGTACTTATCACTGCTTAATATATTACATATTTATTTTTATATTTATTTTCCTTTTCCTCTCTCTATGTGTTCCGTGAATTTAATGTTTTTTCTCATTTTAACTAATTAATCTACTTAATTTATTAGATATTGTAACAGCTCTTATTCTATACTTATCAATTACACTTATGGAATTTTTTTATTCTCTTAAGAGGGTTTTTTTTTTCCTTTTTCATTCCTTTTAATTCCATTTAATATTTAACTGTATGTTAACATACAGTGTTATATTAGTTTTAGGTGTACAATATTGTGATTCAACAACTCCATCTTTCACCCGATGCTCATCACAAGTGCACTCTTTAATCCCCACCACCTATTTCATCCATTCCCCTACCCACCTCCCCTGTGGTAACTATCACTTTGTTCGCTATCATTTATTCTGTTTCTTATTTCACCTCTATCTCTCTTTTTTCCCCTTCACTGTTTGTTTTGTTTTTTAAATTCCACATATGAATGAAATCATATGGTATCTGTCTTTCTCTGACTGACTTATTTTGCTTAGCATTATATCTCTAGCTTCCTTCATGTCACTGCAAATGGCAATATTTCTTTTTATGGCTGAATAATATCCCTGTGTGTGTGTGTGTGTGTGTGTGTGTGTGTATACACATACCACTTCTTATTTATCCACTCATCAATCAATGGACACTTGGGTTGCTCCATATCTTAGCTATTGTAAATAATGCTGCTATAAACACAGATGGGCATGTGTCCCTTTGACTAGTGTTTTTGTATTCTTTGGGGAAATTCCCATAGTGCAATTGCTGAACCATAGTATAGTTCTATTTTTAACTTTTTTAATCCCATGCAGACTCCTCACTGAGCACAGAGCCAGATATGGGGTCAGTCCCATGACCCCGAGATCATGACCTGAGCTGAAGTCAAGAGTCAGACACCTAACCAACTGAGCCACCCAGGTGCCCCTATTTTTAACTTTTTGAGGAACCACACTATTTTCCACAGTGTATATACCAGCTTGCATTCCCACTAATAGTGCATGAAGGTTCCTTTTTCTCCAAATCCTTGTCAACACCTGCTGTTCTTGTGTTTTTGATGTTAGCCATTCTGACAGGTGTGAGGTGATATCTCATTGTGCTTTTGATTTGCATTTCCCTGATGATGAGTGAAATTGAGTATCTTTTCATGCATCTATTTGCCAATGATATGTCATCTTTGTAGAGATGTCTATTCGTGTCTTCTTCCCATTTTAATTGAATTATTATTCTTCCCATTTTAATTGAATTATTATTTGGTTTTTGGTTGTTGAGTTTCATAAGTTCTTTCTATATATTGGATACTAACCCTTTATTGAATATGTCATTTGCAATATCTGATCCCATTCCACAGTTGGCCTTTTAGTTTTGTTGATTATTTCCTTCACTGTACAGACATTTATTTTTATTTTGATGTAGTCCCGATAGTTTATTTTTCCTTTTGTTTCCTGGTCTCAGGAGACATATCTAGAATGGAGCTCCTACAGCCAATGTCAAAGGCATTACTGTCTATGTTCTCTTCTAGGATTTTTATGGTTTCAGGTTTCACAGTTAGGTCTTTAATCCATTTTGAATTTTTTTTTTGTTTATGGTGTAGGAAGGTGGTGTTTCTTTCTTCGGCACATTGATATCCAGTTTTCTCAACACCATTTGTTGAAGAGACTATTTTCCTCCTGGATATTCTTTCCTGTTTTGTTTAATATTAACTGCATAGTTGTGGGTTTATTTCTGGGTTTTCTATTTGTTTCATTGATATCTTTGTCTATTTTGTGACAGCACCATACTTTTTTGATCACTACACCTTTGTAATATAACTTGAAGTCCAGAACTGTGATGCCTCCGGCTTTGCTTTTCTTTTTCAAGATTGCTTTGGCTACTTGAGGTATTTTATGGTTTCATACAAATTTTAGAATTGTTTATTCTAGTTCTGTGAGCAATGCTATGGGTATTTTGACAGATACTATATTAAATACATAGTTTTCTTTGGGTAATATAGACATTTTAACAATATTTATTCTTCCAATCCATGTCTTTCCCATGGAATGTCTTTCCATCTCTTTTATCATCTTCAATTTCTTCATCAGTGTTTTATAGTTTTTGGAGTCCAGGTCCTTCATGTCTTTGGTTATTTATATTTCTAGGCATCTTATTATTTTTGGATGCAAATGTAAATTGGGTCTTTTTTAAAATTTCTCTTTCTACTGCTTCCCAATTCGTTTATAGAAATGCAACAGATTTCTGTACATTGATTTTGTATCCTGTGACTTTACTGAATTCATGTATCAGTTCTAGCAGTTTTTTTGGTGGAGTCCTTTGGGTTTTCTATATGTAGTCATTTTTTTCTTCATTGTTCTGTTTTTAGCACCTAGAATAGTGCCTGACACAAAGTGAGGCATTATTGCTGAATGACTGAATGAATAATGAAGATACTTTCAGATATTTCAGTCTCCAATCAAAATACCAGTTCTGCGCAACTATATTTTCTAGAGGAGCTGGGCATTCTTACCATTTAAGTGCTTTATGTTTATTATTGCAATTATTCTGAGTGTTTTATCTTTAACTTAATATTACAGATAAACTGCTTTGGACATTTAAATTTCAAGTATATGTCCAATTTTTATCAAATGAAATAATTATATACTGAACCATGAATTACTGAAATATTGGCTCACAAAATTAATAAGAGCAAACTCCATACTTTCCATCAACAACTTTTTAGCCAAATGCATATCACTTTGAAAAATTGGAGAGAGTTCTTGACCAGGAAAATAATTATATTCTGTTTAGTACAAAATATGACTTCTATAATTACAAAGCAACTATTTTTCCAGGTTTATATAACACACCTGGAAGCACCTCACATAGTCAATTTGCTACATTTTGGCACTTTAGCATTCAACACTAGAAGTTTTCCCAACCCTCTTTAAAACATGTAATCTTAGACACACACACAAAGATACTTAGAGACATAGTGAATCTGGATTGATTCCAGATAGGGATTGATTGAAAGAGAGGTTTAACTTATTATCACAGGCATATACAACACTTTTGATATTTGACTGTCCTGAAATATTCAGTACCCCACTATCCCTGCATGGAATATCAGCCTTTATTGATTATTTGGAGGAGTGTTCTGGAGAATAGATAAGTGATTTCCCATATTGGCCTCAGCCCGCCTCAATAAATCCTCAATCCATATACACAAATGAGAAGAACCAGTTCATTTCAAACAGTGACTAGCCCCAGATACAGGCTATTCACTTTACAGGTGGAGAAATGACAGAGGTGTCAGAGATTTGCCCAAAAGATCTGGAAGCCAATCAATAGCAGAATTGGTTTAGAGCACAGCCCAGTAAAATGCTTTCTATACTCTGACATTTCTCAATCGTATTCTCCAACTCTGCAAGTTTTCTATTACAAAAATTTCTGACTTGAGAAAAAGTAGTTATATTTTATTAACATGTTTATAAATTGCAAATTCTCACTATACAGTTTTGTCTTTATAAACAGTATTGAACATCAGAGAAAATGTCAGATGTAAAGCAATTGAGCACTTTTTACATCCATGAAATTTCAAGTTTGGGCAACAAGATGGGACATCACTCTGTCTTCTCTTTTTGTTTACAAGTTGATCAGTACATATCTTTAATCATTCCATACCACGAGTCCTGTCCTACTGACCCCAGGTCACATTCTCCATGCACAGAGACTTTCTACTGCCTTTCTTTTTCTTTAACAGTTAACACTGGGGAAGGGCTTAGCACAAGGATATCTTGAAGAGAACTAAAGCCCAGTGGCACATCTGTAAAATCTTTCCCACTCAATTCAGTAAGCATTATATTCTTCCTATGGTGTGCAAAGTACTTCCTTAGGTACTGCCAAGCTTATGATGGTAACAATTAACAATCTCTCTGACATGAATGAAGGCCCTTACAACCTAGAAGGAGAAACAGACAAAAAGAGCTCTAATATGTCACTGGCTGCAAAACCTTTTATAATTGAAACTGCAGCTCAGACATTAGAAATTGATTATGCCATTAATACCTAAAATGTTTCATGTGGTTTTTCTTTTCTATTTTTATCTCATTTTAAGATCAGTCAGTAAATGATATCTGATATCTACTACAGAGAATATTTCAAATATTTACATTTTAATCTTCTACATAGAGAAGTTAATTTCAATATTTTCCCAAGGGTAACAATGTGTCTGAAACCCATTAGGTAGACATGGAATCACTATTTGTTTAATGGAATAAATAACTGAGTATGAATTTGGAATTATAACTCCAAACCTGGAAGTTTATTTTAATTTTAAGGATGATCAATGGCAGTTGGAATAAGTCCGAGGTTCTGGATTTCAGGGATTAACAGAAGGGTGGAAATGGGGATGGAACACATGGGTTCAGAACAATGGGTCTCAGAAGAAGATGTACTCAGCTATCAGGCGGTCAGTCCAATCTGTCCAAAACACTGGAAAGAGTCCCTGAGATCACTTCCTGATTTCTTAGAAATATCTCCTACATGGGATACCAGCAGGGACTCTCTTCAGTGCGAAGTACCACAGGACACAGCCCTCCCTGAGCCTCCTGTTCTGACGATATCATGGCTGCCTCTGTAACGAGACAGCGTGCTTACACAGAGACGGGAACGGAGTGCCAGAGCAAGACCACAGACAGATAAATGGAGAACAATATAGGTTCTCAGCTAAAGCTTGCTTTTTGTTGTTCTTACTGAAGCCTGTGTAATGACAAAGTAGGAATCAATAGTTTACTCAAAGCATTTTGTGAAGAAAATGGACATTCAAAACCTGATCACCAGATTCATTTTGGGCAACTGATGAGAAGGAGGTTAACAAGTAAGATAAGTAACTGGAAAAAAAAAAAAAGTAGAAGCAGTTCATAATTCAATCCCTTCTTTGTTTTTATATTGTGGTTTTTGAATTTGTGTAAGACATTCATTAGTCAACCTTTACATTTAATGAATGCCATCCCAGAGACAAAATTAATTTCAGACATCAAGGATGCAACAATGAAGAGCTATATTTCAGACATGACTTTGAGTTTACCTAAGGTAAATCCATTTATTTTATCCTCCAATTACTACTTAATTGACTTTTTAGCCATGGTATAATTGATATCCACATAAAAGGCTTCCCATTGACCAATTTTGGAAATAACACTATTGTAATACTTCTATACAGGATTTGATTTTCTTACTTAAAGGCCTTTTCAGCTGCAAAAATGCCTTTGCTTTCAAAGCACCTCTGTTTCATGAACTGTGACAAAGTAAAAGATTTTTATGTGAACATTCTCATGGTTAACTTTTGCCTGATACCGGCTTCAATTTTTATCCCACTAAAAAGTTACATCAAATGCCTGTGTTTGAGAAGTCATTTCCCCCCGGTAGCATGTTCTAGGGAAAAGTGGGAGGAGTTTACAATGGGAATTGAAAGGTAGAGCAGGATTCACTGAGAAAACTCAGGATATTATCAGTAGAAATAGGAAATTGCTTTTCGACACTATTACAGAGATATCCTACAGATTCCTGAATCATCAGGAACACAAACTAAAGCGGCGGGAATGGGGGGTCAACTGTGATTGTGATTCTGGTTATCACTACCAGTTAGAAATAAATACCTTCACATTTATTTTTGTGTCACTGAGAACCACCGAGTTTATTTTGAGATATTGGAAAAGGTGGTTTACTATCAACCCACACAGTCTAGTCTTGATGAATCTTAATCAAGTTCTCTCAAGCCAGAGTGAGCTTCCCAAGTCTTTTGGTGACTATTTCAAGAGGTCAGTGTCCTAAAGAAAGACAGGGGAGGGGGGTAAAGAAAAGACTTGCCAGTGACGATGGTGGCATTCGGCCTTAAAACCCGGGCACAGAGGCTGGTGAGCTTTAGATCTACTTTACAAAGTGGGTGGAGAGTGATCTCCCTGACCTGGTAGGGCTTTAGTGTCACCACAAGAGATATGCAAGGCTGTTTTCTAAGTTCCCACTGAAAAGACAGATACCTGGCCCTCCTGTTCTAAGCAAGGGCTCAAAATGAAAAGGAAAACAACTTCAGCTCTCATATTAAATTTGAGTTATGGTGCTATAGAGAAGCTGGTATTTCCAGGAAGAGTTATAACAGCAGCAAAAAGGGCCATTTGCTTCCAACTTTGAAAGAGTGACGGCCCACCAGGGCCTCTGTTTGGCCCACCTACCTGCGGTTCACAGATTTTTGCACAAAATAGCAGCTTCTTGCCATTCCGTGTCACTTAACCAAAAAAGTGCGCTCTTGAAGAGGTTTCTTGGTGAAACATTAGCAGTTAATCAGATAATTGCTGAGCCTCTTGCCAATAGCCTGCAGCCATTCACTGTTCTGAATAATAAGTGGATTATTAATTTCTTCATCCTGGCCCCGAGCCCCTGCTCCTGCTCCCTTTGCTGCCTCGTGCATCCCCGCTGTGTCAGCAGCCCCCCTCAGATGCTCGAGCTTTTTCTCCTTCACATAAACCAAGATGCAAATCGTTGCCTACAGACCCCACAGGTAAATCCCTTCTAGCATTTAGAATGCAGAGGTTGTGGGCTGTCTCTTTTTTTTCTTCAAAAAGTCTATTTTCCATTGTTCCCAGGTTATCAGAACCAGACCACAATGGGAGAGGGCAGCTGAAGCTGTTCATTTCTACAAAAAGCATGTTTGTCTGGCACAAAGCAGACGGTCTGATGCTGATAGTGTCTTTGTTGCAGGAAGTTTGATCCCTTATTTGTCCCACAAATGCCTTACTTGAGCACCTATTAATTGCAAACGTTACCACAGACGCTTCAGAGGAAGGAAAGGAAGATACAGGTCTTGTATATCACAGGCAATCCTGTCTTACAGAGAGAAGAGACCATGCTATATAATAAAAATAACTAAAATATAAGCAAGAATGAGATAAATGCAAAGGAGTAGTAAAAAAACTATGCTACGAGAAACTCTGAGAAGGGAGACCTGACCTCAGAAAAAGCACCATGCAGGAAAGGGTTGTATTTGCAACTAGACGAGGGTTGTTTCTGCAGCCTGTAGAAAAGTAGCATGGGCATGGGCTGAGGAGGAAAGAGGAGAAAAACATTCTGGGAAGAGGGGAGAACTGTTATAAACAGAAACCTTCGCTAGGTTCATGCACGAACTGGGTTCATTGTATGTACCAGGCACTGTGCTAGTCTCTGAAGATACAGGATAAATGAGTAGAAGTCACAGCCTCATGGAGGAGACAGACAAGTAAACTAAGTACTCTAAGGCTATGTGATCTATGCCAAAAGAAGAAGGGTCGAGGCAGGGAGCCCTTCTTATTGGAGGCATGGGGAGAAGAGAAAAGAAGCATGAAAAGATAGCTTAATGCCAGGGTATGGGGCCACAAAAGCTAGGGTTATAAACTAATGACTCAGGATCTGGATGTGGAATGGAGGTGGGGCGAAAGGTGGGGTACACCCATAAACAGTTTCCCATGGAGAACCCATGGGGGGTAAGAGTAGAGGAAAAGAAACACAACATATTCTATATATCTTCAAAATGTCTTCAACATGGCATTCATAAAATTAAGCCCTACACTGCACACTTTAAAAAGTGTACACTTTAAAAAGTAGGATGATATTAGGGTTACCCAAATTTAATAACAGGGCATAAAAACTAATTCTCCTATAGAAAATGATAACGAGGAATCATGCAATTAATTCCCAGGCATACAGAGCTAGAAAAGGGCCTAGAAACCACTTAAATTATCTTCCTCGTGTTGCAATCAAGGATATAAACTCAAGTGAGAGTAAAAATAAATGGCTCTTCCAGAGTTTTACATTTAGGAAAACCGAGACTAGATCGACAAGGACTTTTTCTGATTTCTAAATCAGAGACCACTGCAGTCACGGCTCTCTTGTGCGATTTAAGCTTCCAAGAGGTTTGCAACCTAGACTTTGCAACCAAAAACACTGTCTGGGCTTCCTCAACTACCATCCTGAGAAGCTGGTGTCCATCTATCCGGTCCCCCTGCCTCTGTCCTTAACCCACTTCACAGAGCTGCCAGAACGATCTTCCTGATGTTAATCCGATCATGCATTCCCTTTCGACAGCTCTTCTGTAGACCTTATTCTACAGAGAATCAACTACGTAGTCTGGCCAACACTGAACTCTCATGATCACATCCCCTCCTGGCACTGTTCTTCACACACATGTACCTTCTACCTTCATGCCATTCCTCACAGCTTCTGATCCAGGCAGACAGCTTAGCAAACGTTCCAGGACAGTCCGTGCCTACATGCCCTTGCTGACACCATTCCCTCTGCCTGGACTGCCTTTCACAAATAGGAATGAAATGGGTCAGTGATCTGTTAAAGGTGCCCTGAGAAAGAGCTAGACAGAATACAGAAGAATGCAAAAGACGGAGTTAAGTCTTTCCATTTGTCTTGCTCAGGAAAGCTTTCACTTAAAATGTTTCCTCTGCACAGAGCCTTAATGACGTGGAAGTGTTTTGACAGACAGATAAAATTGGATTTAGGTTTATGACTGCTTTTACACTACAATGGCAGAACAGTTGTGACAGATATCCTATGGCCTGCAAAACTAAAAATATTTACTATCTGCCCCTTTACAGAAAATGTTCACCAATTTCCTTCTAGACTATAAGGTCAGAGGCAATGTATATTCTATACTTTGGTTTGGAGTATTTAGCATTTAATAGATACTCAAAAAATGTTAGTTGAATAAATGAATTAAAAATAGAAATATGTTGTGTATTTTCTAGGTAGAAAGACAAAGAGGTAAACAATAAAATTTAGAAAAAGTTTCTCAAAAAATGTTTAAGTAGAAATAGGTTATATTGGCCTTCTTGGCTCTTGATAATGTGGAAGATCAACTATCTGCAGTAGGACCTTCTCCTCTGGCTCCTCATAGCCGAGATTTCACTTCTCAGTGTTAACACAGCATTTTCATGGAAGGAATCAAGTGCAACTGTCCAGTCGTGAGGAATAAAGTCCCAAAGGTGGCAAACTCTCTGTATCTGTCCTGACAGCCTGCAGTGAGTAAGAATCAAAATCTCCCCAGGATCAAGAACTCCAGGAGAAGCCATCCACATCATGGGTGACATACTCTGCCTACATACCTGTTCATTTGTCAGAATGTTCCTAATGTGGTGGTCAGTGCCATATATAGCCTGAAGCATGAATTTATCAAAAGGAAATTGGCTCCTAAAAGTAAAATTCAATACATTAAACCTCACCAGGCCGACCAGAGACAGAAAGTAGATTTAATATTGCATTTGGCCATCACAGCTCCAATCCATCCGCCATCATTTACCCAAAGACCTGTAGGGCACCAGAACTGATGAGGAAAACTTTATTCCCCTGATGAATTTTTCAGGGCCACTCTTAATATTGGAGCTTTCAAAATGAGAAATGATTATAGTTGACTGGTCCTCAAAGAATCTCATGATTGAACAGGCCACACCTAGAGGCAAGACAGAACTAGAAGGAGCTTCCAACCTGGACTCAAGCCATTCAGTCCCCAAAACGCCCTGGAGCAGAAAGCTTTGAGCTAGTCATTCCCAGATATAAAAGAAAATATAGAACATAGTCCTGGGTTTTGAGCAACCCAGACGGGGAGTAGATTAAGTGAAGAAGAGAAGTAAGAACAGGGAAAGTCATGAGGCCTAGGAGCGAGTACACATGGAAATGAGTGAAAGAACCCTATTGAACACAGCTCTGGAGGGGGGCAAGAGTTATTCAGAAAATGTGCTGTGGAGGAGGCAGAGTTTAAAGGGTCCTCTGAAAATGGCATCGGTTGGCAAAGAAGAATGCAAGAAGGCAACCACAACTTGATGAGCCTAGTCTGAAATCCTTGGCAAGGAGTAATAGTGAGATGTGGGCAGATAATTAATTCCAACAGGCCTTGAACCATGTGCTGAGAAACATGGGCTTCATCACAAGAATGTCTTACAGTTAGAGCAATGTCACTTTGCAAATGAGTTTCGCATGCATTACTTCCTCCCAGTAACCTTGTCTCTGTAGATTGAAATCCTCCCTGACCCCTTCATCTCCTGCTTCACCTCACCCTTTAGACATCACCCCCCTAACCTTCAAACATGTGCTGAAATATGACTTCTCTGGCAAAGCCCTTCCTGACTCCCAAACTAGATCAAATCTCTATACATCCATTTCTTCTCACAATTCCTTGTAAAACTCCTAAGGAAGGCAATCTAGAGATGGTATGGTGTATCTGTTCCCCAAACTTCTTAGGGACTCGGGCCCCCTCCAGACTTTCACTCTACTATTCCAAGGGAGTCTCTCTCATTCGCATGACCCAAGATGCAGCTCTGACCAATATCCACATTCCAATCAGCAAGACAGAGGGAAGGGACAAACACAAGTAGCAAAGGATACCCATCAGCTGCTCCTTGGGAATTGCTAGAAACTGCCACATATTTTAATATTTAGTCTATTGATCAGAACTTTGTTACACGGCTACCTTCACTTAAAAAAAAAAAAAATTTGGTGGAGCACCTGGGTGGGTCAGTTGGCTAAACCAAGAGTTTGGTTTCGGCTTGGTTTTGGCTTGGTTTCGGCTCGGGTTACGATCTTGGGGTCATGGGATTGAGCCCTGTGTCGGGCTCTGCGCTTGGCGGAGAGTCTGCTCAAGATTCTCTCCCTTTTCCTCTGCCCCAGCCCACCACGTGTGCTCTAAATAAATAGAATTTTAAAATAATAAAAAACAATGTTGGTAAATGTTTCATTAACAGTAGTATATGGATAGCTACAAATTCTATCACTATGGAAGACAAGAAAAATAGTAAGGGACAACTACCAGTCTCTTATACAAACCCAACACCTGATAGGGAAATTCAGTTTGTAAATCTGCCTTTCTGGATTATTCGATTCGTGTGCTTGCTTCTTTGGGTTATGTGTGCTGTCAGAGCAAGGGCTGAATCGAGTTGCTCACAAAATTATCCTGCTGATCTGTACATCATAGCAGGGTCCTCCCCCAAAATGCTTGTTGAACAAATGTTGATGACAGCAGGGTTTAAATATGCCAGTTTCACAGAGAAATCTCCTTCAGCCTTCACTCATTATGCATGAGCGATCAGGCTCCAAGCATGACCATCCCCCAAATTTCTGTATCTCAATAAGAGAAAGGGTCAAATAAGAAAGGAATGCTTTTCTGAGGTTGGGAAATAATGGTGGAGGTCCAAATTAGGGCGATGAAACGAGTTCCTAGGATCTTTTGAGTTACATGAATAAGATTACAAGTTTAAATGGTCCCTTGGAAGACATCAAACCAGATGGCTCCCAATCTCAGGCAGTAAGAGAACCACCTGGGGAAGACTCTAAGCTGCCTCTCACTTTTTTGAGTCCTAAGACCTAGTGACTCATCATCTTTGAACATGAGGCTGAGTAAGATTTTTCCAGAGATGCCTAAGTTATTCTTGTTCATGGTTAAACTTGAAAATGCAACAATAATTCACCACATTTCTCCCACTCCGATTTCATGCTTAAACTCACTATCAAACCAGTTCTACCATTTCATGGCTTATTTCCTAGCAAGCATCCAAACAGGAGAGAGATCCCATCATCTCCTCCGGCTTCAGTGCTTACAGACCCGGTTCGGCCTAGTTTTTCAGTTCTGGAGCACACATCCTTGGGAAAGGTTTACAAATTTTCCAAGCTTTCACTTTCTCATTTGTAAAATAAGAATCATCAAAGTAGAAATTCAATAGGCTTCCACTGGTAATACAGTGAAATCTGCAAGCACTTAGAACAAATTGTAGATATTATTTCCTCCAGCTTTTTTAGGGCAACTCTACCCACCGTCAGTCATGTTTTTATAGGACTTAACTGAGAATCATCCTAAAAGATTTACAAAGCTCTCATAACTCCTAAGGAAAAGGAACCTATATAAACACTTTGAAAAATACAAGGAATGTTTATTATCATGCACAGGAGGAAACACACACTTGACCAGTGTGGACCCAGATCTTTCTACCTTTAGGCTAATGTTAAATATCTGACATCTGTGTATCTTGTGGACTTTTAAACCAAATCATAATACACTTCTTTCTTTACTAATCTGCCTGTGGAAAAGCAGTGACTTTTTTAAGTTAGACAATGCAATTATTTCTTGCCAAGAGGTTGTAAGACCATACTGACAAACTTGGTGAATCAAGAGTCCCTCTATATTTAGAAGGAATGCAGACTCCCAAGACACAGCACCGACTATTCTTACTTAATTTTCTCAGTTTCTTGCTCCAACCAGCGATGAACCAGGATTCATGACCCCTTAGTTTTTTGAAAATCCTCAAATATTCATCAGGTAGGCTAATGTCCACTTAGAACACAAACGCAAGAGGACAAATGACACACTGCATGCTAAGCGTGTCTATTATTCTTGGTAGGATGCAGCCAAAGAAAGTTTCCAGACATTTGTGGTCCCTGAACAAAA
This sequence comes from Mustela nivalis, assembly GCF_964662115.1. Classification (NCBI taxonomy): domain Eukaryota; kingdom Metazoa; phylum Chordata; class Mammalia; order Carnivora; family Mustelidae; genus Mustela; species Mustela nivalis. The sequence continues at coordinate 50,804,408 of NC_139032.1, forward strand.
ATAAAAAAAATAAAGGAGTTGCAAGATAATACCTGTCAGAAGAGGGAGAAGAGCAGAGGATGTCTTCCACAACTCCTGTGGCAATGTAGTGAAACAGAAAAGTACTGAGGGAAGATAGTACAGGAAGATTAAATATGATCTTGAACAGTGATATCCCCGGAGATCTTAGGCTTTTTATTCTCCCAGACCTAGAAATTGTCAGGATTTTGAGTAAATCACAAAAGCAATTGTCATCGAGATCATCTGCAGCTGCTCGAACAACTATTTTAAGGTGAGGGAAGCTGGCAGGCAGAGGGGATAGCAGGAGGGAGGCAGGGAAATGAATAAGTATGGAGAATATAAAACCCTGATAAAGAGAAGAGCTGTGACTTCTGAGGCAATCCAATGCCTGCGTTTACATCTCTACAGAAGGCTGTTTATGGGATTGTAGTAATGTGGGTTTTTACCATTTTAATGCATGCCGGTTGTGTCCCCATTGAGGGGACTGGGAAGAAATTGATAGACCAGTTTCCAAGACAGACTCCAGGTTTAACTCCCTCATCATTTTTCAAAAGGCTCAGAGTTGAGATTTTTGTAGAAGGGACTTCTGAATAACTAACAACCTCGAAGCCTTAAAAAAAAAAAATCAGAATTTAAAAATGATGACACTGGAAGCAATCGAGAGGGATGTGCAGACTCTTCACCGAGTTTTGCTTTACATCAGTGTTCAGAGACTATAATCACAGACCTAGGAAAGCTCCATAAGTCTCCCCAGCACTGTGATGGACATCATTTGTAGTCATAAACATTTGGCAAAGCAGAAGTTACTCATTTCATTATGACGTTAATTCACCTATCCAGATGGGATTACACACTGTGGGATTCCTTTAGAAGCTAACTTATCTCTGATTATTACATGCAAGATGTTTAGCTGTCTCTTGATGTTTACTAACCTTTCATGGCTTTCATTTCTAACATAAATTCCCATTAAAATTGGTAGTTGAGTTTGGGTTTATTTCAAGTTGGGAATGGAGTTGTTTTTAAAAATAAACACATACTTTGAGAACATTTATATATAGCTGGCTTTACCACAAGGGAAATAGTCAATGACTAACACTACAGACTGGTCAGCTATTTAATATGTCAATCAAAGCAAAGCTGAAATATAACATATTTCAATGGCAGTATATCTTAAGCACTTCTTTTTCATCCTCCATGTGTTAACTGAAAGCCCACCTTGGACCAGCCATTGGGGCACAGACCAGTGACTGAGAAAGTTCTTTTAACTCCCATCACATCGCTTAATCTATTAGAGGAGTCAGAGATTAAACAAATAATTACAAATAGGAACTTGTGTTTTAACAATAATAGCAGCTTTACTGAGGTCTAACTACCATTCAATAAACCGTCCATATTTAGAGTATACAATTTGATAAGTGTGGGCATAAAGATATACTAATGAAAACATCACCACATTTAGGATAGTGAACAGATCCATCACCCTGAAAAGTTTTCTTTACAATCCTTCCCTCTTGACCCTCCGCACAAGCCCCTTTTCCATGGACAACCATGTTCTGCTCTTTGTTATATGGGTTAAGCTTGCATTTTCTGGAGTTTTATAAAAAGGAAATCATACAGTATAGATTCTTACTTATAGGGCTCCTTTCACTCAGTATAATTAAGATTCACCCACACTGCTACGTGTATACACCGTGCTTTTTGTTGTTGGATGGTAGGTCATTGCTTGAATACACCACAATCCACGTTTCTATTCATATGTGATGGATCTTTGGGTTGTTTCTGGTTTGGGCTATCACAAATGAAACTTCAGTGAAGAACCCTGGCTTTTAATTGTGCCTGGGTTGTAAGAAGACATGAGAAGAAACGCAGTTCAAACTAGAGGTAGTACCACAAGGCTGCACTTTGGAATGAGCCCTCACAGTCCAGATAAGAGGACGGGGGGTTCTGCTTTTAAATATTCTCCTTGTTAAGCGGCCCTCTTAGCGCAGTAGACAGAGCGTCAGTCTCATCAATATTCTCCTTGTTGACAGGTACAGGGCGTGGCCAATCAAAAAGCAGAAAGAAGATTTAATAAACATTTTGGGAAGCCCTCCCAGAGGGTCCACATTCAGAGAAACAATGTGGATGCTACACGGGCCCTAGAATCAAGCATCACTTGCTTGAGAAGAATGAATGCTGTGATCCTCCTTATGTATTTGCTGCATTTTGGAGGATAAGGCACTCATCAGCTGGTGGTATCAGAAACCAGGGACTGTCTCTCATACATGACCGAATCCTCAGCCTCCATCGTAGTACCTAGCACACAGGTTCATTCGGTAAATATTAGTGGAAGGAGAGAAAAGAAGGTGCCAAGGAAAGAGAGAAGGAGCAAAGGAGGGAAAAGGAGTAAATAAATAATGGACAAATCAATAAAAGTGAAGATACACTAAATGAATACCTCTATGTAAATTGTAAATTTTGGCTGGGAGCATTGATAAACTCAGAAGAGGCTATAAATAATTGTATAATGCTAGAAAAAATTTATGATTTTTATGGTCTGAGAATAAGAGGAAAACTCTACAGGCATGGTGCAATAGCATTGGCTTCATGCTCCTCTTAGTACATTTCTCTCTTTACTTTGCAGCAAATAAAATAAAACACCTTAACAAAACATAACTACACAGTGGGGTTCCAAAAGGTCAAGAACTAGTGCATCCTCAGTTCCTACCACAGTGCCTACTGATAGATACTCAACAGCCGTCCAGGTTTTGCAACTCACTACAGATAACCAAGGATTCAGTCAGAAACACTCCAGGAAGAACCCATTGCAAGGTCACTCCTCTCTCCTCTCTCCTTAAAGAGAGCAATACCTTTGACAGAAGTTCTCCCTGTCTTTCACATTTCCTACATTTGCTCATTGTGCTCTTCTCTGCATCTGGAATGCCCTTCCACACCTTCATATAGACCCGCATTAGAAATCCCACCCACCTTAAAAAACTCAACTGGAAAGCTGCCTTAAAAATAAAGGAATATCAAATAGGTCAGATTGACACAAGACTCTTCTCTTTAACTCATTTTCTTTCTTCTGTGCTATTATTAGGGGTGTATTTGTCCTATCTCTTTTACTACACTACTTTTCTTAAAAGAAGGGCTCTTTCTTACTCAGGAGCGGAGCATACTTCCTGTAGAGGATTTCAAAATGACTTGCGAGTGCTGGAGGCTTGATAAATGTTTGTGGATGGAATAAAAACAATCAATGAATAAAAGAATGTGAACTTTCCCATGTTTATATTATAGGAGTGATTGGAAGAACACTTGCCTACACGTCTCACCCATGGTCCCTACTCCAGTGTGACAAAGCCCCACGTTATGCACACTTTGCTAAGGGTAAATCCCATTAAAATAGAACTGTCATTTTGATACAGCAGGTTATAAGTCACCAACTCTTTGGTTGTAATTAATTCCTGCAAGTAATTAGCCAGTTCCCCAGGGAGCATCCTGAAAGAATAAACATAATTCAAGCAGGTTTTGATGGGACAGGATGCAAGGCAGAAGAATCCTAGTACACTTAAAAAGACAAACAGTGGGAATCTCTGGGGTGGGGGGCGGGGAGACATTAGAGTCCCACATTTCCAATTTTATGGGGTAGCCAGAAAAGAAGTATGAAATGAAAAAGTGGAAAAGAATAATACAAAAAGTAACACAGCCAAGATTACAATTCTGCTGAGGTTCAGCCTGATAGAAATAAAAGCCTGGGCTTGATTTTATTATCTCACATATTTGGTGCAGAGGGGGAGATATGTGCCTATATTGCTACTTTGGAAGAGGAATACAAATTTCTTCTTTTATGTATGATAAACTAATCTGCCATAGGCAAATGCTCCAATGAGGACAACCAGAAAAGCCAGACAAAGTAGAAGAATTATGGTATTAAACCACAAAATGTGAAAACAACATATAGGAAAAATAAAATTGCAAAAGTCAAAATTTCTTAAGATCAAAGAGGTAAACTCTAAGGCATTCAACCTTCAGAGGTAAGCCGAAGATCGGAAGCTGCCTTTTTCCTGTTCTGGGCTTGGGGTGGAAATCCAGGTTTTTTCCTGGTCAAAGGCCACTGCAGAGGTCCCAAAGAAACCAGTAAAGAATCTGGTGGTTGAATAGGGTTGGAGCAGCAAATTCAGGTAGCTCAAACACACTTCTGGTTTCCCCCTAAAGACTTGTGTCAAATTATTAAACCACACATGACTTGAGACTTAAAAAGCAAAGCTGAAAGCCACTGCAAAGCAGAACAGACATTTCTGTTGGAGCTGGTGCAGAGAAGAGAAAAACCTGTCCAGTTTTTCTTTGGCAGCATGATCCTAGAATTTAGGTATAACAGAGGTAGAGTGAGTCTGAAACTGCAACCCAGTTTCAATGCAGTTCAGCTCCTGACTGGATTAAAGTCATGAATGGCCCCCTTCCCTTTTCTCTGCCTAGCAAAAGAAAAAAAAAAAAAAATCTCTCATGGGAAGTAGTATCATCTGGAGCCTCTTTGGATTTTATAGCGTCCAATGTGGGACAAAAACTTCTGGGCATATGGATCAGAACAGAGGATCATATGACCAATAACAAAGAGAAAAAACAAAACAAAACAAAACAGCAGAAGGTGACCCACAGATAATCCTGATAAAGACGTTAACAGAAAAGAACTTTAAAACAGCTGGAATTAGTTTGACCAAGAAATAGCTGAAAAGATGAGCGGAATAAGTCAAAGCGTAAAGAATTTCAAAAGAGAATTAATTTTTTTTAAATACTCATATAGACATTCTAGAACTGAAAAATATAGTACCTGAAGTTAAGAATCCAAGGGATGTTTAATAACATATTGAGAGAAACAGAAGACAAGAAGAATGAACGGAAAAGGTTAACTGAAAATGTAACTGGGGCATCTGGGTGGCTCAGTTGGTTAAGTGGCTGCCTTTGGCTCAGGTCATGATCCCAGAGTCCAGGGATGGTGCCCCAGGGCAGGCTCCCTGCTCCGTGGGGAGTCTCCTTCTCCCTATAGCTCTGCCTCTTCCCCCACCACGGCTTGTGCTTACTCTCTCTCAAATAAATAAATAAAATCTTTAAAAAAAAAAAAGTTAGGTGCTGTGAAGTGTGTAAAACCTGGCGATTCACAGACCTGTACCCCTGGGGATAAAAATATATGTTTATAAAAAATAAAAAATTTAAAAAAAAGTTAGGAATCTCCTGATTTTCATGGTTTTAATTGTCATATTACCATAGACTAGACAGTCCGGAGGTCTTGTCCACACATACCCACATTAGAAGATTCTGAAAACCTACACATGCCTGGGACTTGTCCACAGATAAGGCTGTTTTATTTTTTTAATAGAAACTTCCAATTAGATATGGAAACTCTCAGATGGATCAACGAAACAAGTCCAAGCTCACACAGCATAGGCCAGAAAAATTCCACTGAGTAGCCAAGGGAGACCAAAAGTTTTCTGTTTAGCGCAACAATGTTAAGTGAACCCTTAAACTCTCAGGTGAAAGAGACTCTAGGTCAAATTCTCAATGAGAAAATATTTTGCATACAGGGCTTATATGATATTAAAATGCACTTGGTGGACTAACACCCATTTTATATAAGCACAAAGGCATGAAGAAAAGCCATTCCAGAGGAAAACAGTAACAAACACAAGCACGGCCTTAAGTTATACTGCTGGTTTAGTTGGTAGAAATTCATACCACCTTCTGGTATTTGGTTGGTATTTTAATATGTGGTATTCAGTGATGACATTCACATAATTTTCTACATGTATATAATTGTGTGTGTTTTCATGAAAAACTTTGAATGAGTTCCATGAGCCTCTACTTACCTCCCTTTTACGCCCCCAAATTACACAAATCAGTGTGAACTTGCATGACCACAAAGTTCATTATTTTAGATGGTGCTTATTTCAATAATAGAGTAACTCATCTGGGGGGGGTGTGGTATGAAGTAGCTATCTAAAAACAGTGTCCTAGAATTTTAATTAGTGAAGGTATTTCTATGCTTATAATATTATCTTCACATAATGTAGTGAAAACATACTAGTTCTTAAAAATAGCTCATTACTTTTATAGTTCACCATGTTGAAAATAGGGAAATGGCTCTGTAATGGATAGTGATGGCTCTGTTTATCTTTTTTCTCGAACTCTTTATGAAAATGATATTTTCTATATTTATAGAGTTTTTCATTTAAGAAATTCAAACTATTTAACAACAACTATTATATCAATAGTTCCTTAGTTCTCTGAGATTATGTCATATTTATAGAAAATTTGGTAATTTAGCTTGTAGACTCACAGAATCACAACACAAACCTGTTGAACTACTCAATTTAGGCTTTAAAACCTTCTATAGAATGCTTTCCAATTGTTGACCAGGTCTTCAAAAAAGAGCCGTAAACAGTGGAACTTGGCACTAGAAAGGGAGCATATCATATTGTATTATCAACATGTTTTCCTTATTATAAATTTGTAATGGCTTTCACACATATGCCTTTCTTACTGGCTATCCTTGAAGAAGTCATACAAATCAAATTCATTCCATCTTCTTAATTATAGTTCTTACAGTGTTTGGCCATAGCTATCATTGTTCCCTGGTTGTCTCCTGCTGCAGGCTTTTCCCATCATTACTCATTTGACACAATTTGAGTCTCCTCTCCATTCTGGCCATTGGTCTACTACATCTTTCATACAGTACCTTTTCCAGTATATGACCCAATCCTCTCAGTAGGACTGAGTAAAGCAGGATTCATGGCCTTTCCTCTGGGTACGAGAGCGGTAGGAGAATGTTCCTGTTCCTGGAGGTGTAATCACATAATGGAGGGACATTAAACTGAGTTGAGGAAATCCTCTCCCATGTTTTATTTATTCTCAAGAAGTCCTAGCTCCTCTCTGTAATTATATTGCTGTTTTTAGACATAAGAACAGGATTCTAGATTTATCCCAACTATTTTTAATAGGGATATACTCATTACTCAAGAACACCCTACACATGAGAGGAAAAATTTGTCAATTCCCATATTCCTACTCTTTTATATACTGTGATCCCATCATCTCCTTCACAGATAAAATTAAATTTAAAAATAGTAGAAATCATGTAACTATTGGAGACAAATCTTCCCTTACAGGAGAAATCGGAGAGATGAAATGTGTTATTCGTTCTCTTTTCTTTCGGTTTACTATAGCAAACGAATTATCCATTATCTTTTACCTGTATAGACATAGCTTGAACAAGAATTCTAATCTAAGGGAATGACGCTATCAAAAGAATTGTTTCTTGATCAACCAGTACTCATTCGGCTGCTGAGCAGTGGACGGAACCAGGCACTGTGTCACATCTTGCTTTCTTTTAGCTGAGAGCACACAACTTAAGTTTTCCATCATTTATACTGAGTCCAATAATTGCTTTTGTTTTGCATTCTTTTTGTCACATCTCATTTTTCACCTTTACTAATAAAATGTTGAAGAAAACTGTGGAATACAACAAATGAGATCTTTTAGTTTTACTATTTTATTAATAGCATTTAACTTTGGCTGTTAAACTATTAACATACAATAAAGCAGCAGTACGGCATTAGCAGGGTAAATGTATTCCAGTGAATAATAATAAACCATTCAGAATTTACTAGGAGCTTAATTTAGCCCAAATTATATTGTTAACAATATGTCTGGTTTACTCACATGAAATTTAAAAAACCACTCTCAAGAATTAACATAAAACACCTTATGTTGTTTACAGACGCTGTAACTCATAGACAGAATGGGCATTAGAAAGTGCCAAAATTAACATTTCAGCCAGTCTCTTCAGAACAGCTATCAGAGTATCAGCCTTATATCAAATGGATGCCCATCTCTTCTATCTGTATGTCTCCATTTGTACGTGAGATGTGTTTAACAGTGTTGAACTGAATTATGTCATTTTGACCCTATTTAAGGATTTATGGTATTTTAGAAGCTCCATGGTTCATCCACAAAATTAACAGAGTTTGATTGTATTATTGCAAGTAATTGTAGCAATAGTCTTAGTGGTAAAGAGCTCTAGCAAACCTTTTTACGCTTCCAGCAATCTCTCTAGAGCATGCCTAGATAATAATCATAAGAAATGCTAACATTCTGAGCTGTTGTGACACCTTACTTTACATCCATGAACATCCATAAGGATGTTTGAGGGAGGTGCTGAGACACAGAGTCCTAACAGAACTTATCCATGATCTCTGAGCTACTAAGTGACAGACAGAGCCAGGAATAGCATCCAGACTTTCCAGTGGCAGATTTCCTGTGCTTATCTATTACACTTGACAGTCTTTCAGCATCTGTTGTTACACAGTCTCTACTTAAGCAATTCGGAAGAAAGAACGCTCATTTTCTCTCTAGCCCACCTACAGTATTTTGGACATCTCCAGCTCAAGAAGTCCTTCCTCATATTGAATCTATATAAATGATACTTAGACCTCTTTGTCCTGGCTCAATCCTTTGGAGTAGCACAGAATAAGTCAAATGCCTCTATCCATGACACAGATTCAAGCAATGAAAAAGGCAATCACATTTCCTCCAAACCGCCTTTTTAAAAAAAATACATTTTTTCTTTTCGCTTCCTTAAATCCCTAGCCTTGCTACATTCTGACTGATCTCCCCTGACTACAGATGTGTGTCAACAACCATTTTAAGTTGTAGCATCAAAACTGAAGAACAATATTTCAGATTTGTGCTGACCATTAGAGGTTGTCCTGGGCCTCCAACCTCCTTTATCCAGAATGGTAGACCAGAGAAACGGAGCATTTTGATTGAATGTTACTTCTTCTGACTTTTTTAAAAGCAGACCAGCAGGTTCAGGACATGTGTACTAGAATAAGGATATGGTTATGTATTTTACTAGCTCCTTCAATTAAATCAGATAATGAAGATAAAATGTGTGGCTCAAATTACAGCTCATACACTTCAAGACCCGTGCTTAGCAACCAGCTAATTCCCTAATCAGTGAACCTAGCTAGCTGCTCAGTCTTCCTGGGCTGGTAACTGTCACCTTAGCCCAAGGGACCAGACAAGCTCAGGCCAACTCTATGCATGGCAATGGTCAACTGTATGGAGTAGAGCAAGCAGGCACCAAGTCATACTACCGTCTCTTCGGGCTCTTGAAATGAAGACAATTCTCTAGATAATCGAGTCCTTCTTCTAAAGTTCCTACCTGAATAGTTTTTATTTTATTTTTAATCTACACAGCAGGCTATGTATTTATCTTTAGCAGAATTTGTCTTTTAGATGAGTTGTGAACTATGAATCCTGGCTCGGTTATCCAGAACATTAGCTCTCCCCCTCAGAACAGTGTTATCCTCAGATTTCTTAAGGATACTACTTTAATCATTTTCTTTTTTCTCTCTCTCTTTCTTTCCCTTTTCAAAGATTTTATTTATTTTGAAAGAGAGAGAGAAAGAGAATGAGAGGGGAGAGGTCAGAGCGAGCAGACTCCCCGCCAAGCAGGGAGCCTGATGTGGAACTCCATCTCGGGACTCCAGGATCATGACCTGAGCAGAAGGCAGTTGCTTAACCAACTGAGCCACCCAGGTGCCCCTACCTTTATCATTTTCAAGGAGTGATAAAAAAAGGGGGAAACTAGGTCCAGCTGGGTCTTATAGTCCTGGCTATGCCACTAATGCAGCAGCTGGCTCCAGAGAAGTCACTTGAGGTAGGAACAGCACTGTGAGGGAAATGAGAAGGAGTACTAGCATAGGACCAAGAGATTGATCGGTGATCTGATACTCTATTAGGCCACTAGAGTCAATCACCCCAGCCTAAATATTCTCTGTCTTAGGCATCTGTAAAAAAAAGCAGATTTCAAAATTTAGTAACCCCCCCCAAAAAACATACGAGTCTCATCCAGGTGTCCTTCGTGAATGGTTCATTATGTTCCTAAATAATAGTAATAATGGCCCCAGGTATTAAATGTTCCCCATGGTCCAGGCAGCTGCATGTGAGCTATTTCTTTCAATCCTCCCCACAAGCCTCTAAGGTAGATATTAATATTATGGCTATTTTACAGATGAGGAAACTAAGCTACTTGATCCCAGAGATGAAAAGAGCAGTCTGTCACCAGGGCCTGTATTCTACAACATTCCATACACTGTTGTTCTATCCTTAGCACAGAAGGCGATTTCTAGCCTCCATATTTGTTCCCATTAACAACGGCAACCATAGTTTTATTCTGATCTATGCTTGCAGTTTAACATTTCTAGAGCATTTTCTTCAACTCTATGACCCAGTAAGTCTGTTATTACCTTGAGTCTTTGAATATTTCTTGTTTCTCAAGTTGAACACCTTTCGTTTTTCTTCAGTGACCTCCAACCTTGTTCATTTGTCAATGCAGTAAGCACATACCATGTTCTCAGAATTATGGTAAGAGCTTAGGCAGCATGTCTAAGCGGGAAAAGTGTTTGATTTGTTAACAGAGATCTTAATTAGACATTCAGCAGGGAGAACAAGATAGCTAAACAAAATTGTTCTCAATGAATTATGAAGTTGTATACTGGGTTCCTACTTAAAAGGGCTTCCCCACAAACACATACATAGTTGTATGTTTAAAGTCACTCTTACTGTATAAAGAAATAAAATGGATAGGAAAACCCTACATTTCCTGTGAGGAAACTATTTCGTAATTGCCTTTGAAATATTCTGTTATAATTTAAAGGAAACTACAAAGGTTCAGAAAGGGAAGGAACAAATCTAATTAAATAATTTCTGCAGTACGTTTGCAGATTTGGCAGCACAACTTCATCCAAATCCCCTCAATCATCAAAATAATATATCGAAAAACAAACAAAAAACAGGCTATCCAGGAAACCTTGCTCAGCAAACACGTTCAGAAAGAACCATCTCACGCAGACCACACACCCCTGCCACTACTCATGACTACTTGCACGACACTTCAGGGACTTTGCTGTTGAATCAAATATTCCCTAATCACCAAAACTTCTGCTCTTCAGCCTCAAATGTGTGGGGTTATTGGTAGCCAGAGAATCATCCAGAGCTTCAGATGGCTGCCTAACATTCCCTAGGCTCTTCCAGTGCAGCTGCAAGAGAAGGAGCTGCAAGCCATGCCCAGAGCCCAGCATGCCAGAGTCCAGCATACCTTCTCCATACTCTGCCAGCCCCAGAGCAGCCCTGGCTCCCTATGTGGGCTCCTGGACAAATTCCCCAGAAATGCATGACAATTCCTATCCCTGGCCATTTTCCTCAGGAATGCATTAATTTCAAGGTCTGCAAAGATATATGCGTAGAGAGAGGAGTAGATCACAAGATAAGGAAGGAAGTCAGCATCAGCTACCATTAATAGGTAGGAGCAGAGTGGTGAGCCATCATTCTCCACGATGAACTGCACAAATCACGATTGGAACTTGCCCTCTTTCTAGGTTGTAGGGGCAGTGCCCCTGCTCCGTGTTGAGAGGGTTCCACCAGAGTTTGGGTTTGTTGGATGTCTTCTAATACTCCCTCTACTGCTGACTGAGCTGGAGGTCCAGATCTAATTCTGAAGAAACCAAAAGGGTTTCTTCTTCTTGAGGTATAAACATAATTCTTTGTCAACACATCACAAGTTTTTCCAATGCACAGGTCTGAGTGGTGGTCCATCTCTATGCCTGTCCAGAAATATGGAGAGGTGAGCTCTCCCCTCATTTCATTCGTGAACTTTCCATGTATCATATTTTAGCCAAGATGACTTTCTATATGAAAGAGTAATTAAATAATCACAAATATTTGCATGAGTACTTACTAAGTGCCAGACATGTTACTATCCATTCATTGCTTTGGCCAATCCTCAAAACCACCCTAAGAGGTAAGTACTATCAGGAGCCTCGTGTTTCCAATAAAAAAAAACTGAAACTCAGGGATGATAAGAATTCTGTTTAACAGCATGGAGGTTCCTCAGTTGAAAATAGAACTACCCTATGACCCAGCAATTGAACTACTGGGTATTTACCCTAAAGATACAAACATAGTGATCCGAAGGGGCACGTGCACCCGAATGCTTATAGCAGCAATGTCCACAATAGCCAAACTATGGAAAGAACCTAGATGTCCATCAACAGATGAATGGATAGAGAAGATGTGGTATATATACAATAGAGTACTATGCAGCCATCAAAAGAAATGAAATCTTGCCATTTGCGATGACGTGGATGGAACTAGAGGGCATCATGCTTCGTGAAATAAGCCAATCAGAGAAAGACAATTATTATATGATTTCTCTGATATGAGGAAGTGGAGATGCAATGTGTAGGGTTTGGGGGGTAGGAAAAGAATAAATGAAACAAGATGGATTGGGAGAGAGACAAACCATAAGAGACTCTTAATCTCACAAAACAAACTGAGGGTTGCTGGGGGGCGGGGTAGGGAGAGGGTGGTGGGGTTATGGACATTGGGGAGGGTATGTGCTATGGTGAGTGCTGTGAAGTGTGTAAACCTGGCGATTCACAGACCTGTACCCCTGGGGCTAATAATACATTATACGTTTATAAAAAAAAATTAAAAATTTAAAAAAAAGAAGAATTCTGTTTAAGGCCACATAGTTACTAAGTGAACAGACCAGAATTTGAACTAGACCTCGCTAATGGCAGAGCCATATAACTTGAAGTAAAAATGCCCTCGATTTCCTACTTAATGGAGTAAATGCTTAGGTAATTCAAGCACAAATTGAATAGGCTTTCAAATGATAACTTTTAACATATGTTTGACTTATAAATAGCACAGAAAGAAACTGTATTTGATACAAAAAAGGATTTCCAGCCTATGTTTTAGGAAATATTTTTTCCTTTGGCTATTTCATAAACCTAACTTCCTCCAATGATAAATTACATCCTGTTTATTATCTACAAAGAGCACAAATAGTCAGAAAAATGTTTTTGACCCCTACCAAAGGCAAATATGACCTTGTTTCCAAACCAGAAGCTTTGGTCTAGACTTTGAATACTGATTTGGAACCAAGTTTTTAAAAGAATTAGCTCAAAGCAGCAGGTCTGTAGCTCATATGACACAAGATGATCAATGACCACATTAGCTACTAATCTAAGGCATAAAACATGCATGAGGCATTAGCATGGAAATCTAACACGTTCCCACCCCAGGTGGCACTGGATTTCTAATCTGTTGTCCCATCTAATAGGAATAAACTTAAATAGCTTATTTAGAGCTTCATTTACAAAGTTAATAATTAGGGTGATTTACTCAAAAAGCAGGGGTGGGGGAAGGAGGAAGGGAGACAGCTGGGTGGAAGTTGAACCAGGATAAAGAAAATAAAAGTCATTTTTGAGAAAACCAAACTTAAGTCTTAATATAATTTTTTTAAAAGATTTTATTTATTTATTTGACAGAGAGAGATCACAAGTAGGCAGAGAGGCAGGCAGAGAGAGAGAGGAGGAAGCAGGCTCCCTGCTGAGCAGAGAGCCCAATGTGGGACTCGATCCCAGGACCCTGAGATCATGACCTGAGCCGAAGGCAGCGGCTTAACCCACTGAGCCACCCAGGCGCCCCATCTTAATATAATTTTGACCAGAAAGACATCTCCCACTCTGATGGGAAACCAGGGTTAGAAAATAGCATGACTCTTCCCAGAAGATGAGTCTTAGTGGAACCAGGCAAATCATTATGGTTATTTGTTACAGAATGCTAGGGAAGTTGTTTAACCTTCCAAACACAAGTTTCACATCTTTAAAATGGAAATGATAATACCTGATTTGCAAGGAATAAAAAGATAACAACAGCAAAGTGGTGAATACAGTACTTGACACTTGGTAATTACTCAATTTCTATGGATTCTACCCTTTGGTGGATTCCCTGGAAAGTGCTAAGGTGCACATATGGGACCCCTTCTCCTGATGTTGAGATGCCAGGGTCTGACCCAGTCACAAATTTTGATGTGTTTTTTTTTTTTTTCACCTACATCCTGTGCTGGTTCGATAGTTGGAGGAGTTGTTTAATTTGGTGTTATACAGAATATTGGGCAAATGAGGTTGCACTCATTAGAAACAAGCAAGTATGTGCCCCGTCATTCACCTCTCAGATGACCCAAGTTGCTCTATGTACCGTTTGTTTATATGACCTGGCTCCAGGCTCAGCCTTAATCTTGTCAGGACCCAGGGCAAGAGATCAACTGTACACCCATATACTTCAATATGTAAAACGTATGAAACAGTTAACAAAATTAAATACAATAGTTTCTATCCCCTTACCTAGACAAAAGCCACTTAGTAATAACCTGGAAGGCTAGATTCTAATTTATAACCCTGAGCCCCCTTGGACTTCTATGCGAGAACATGGCAGCCAGCCCTCCGTCCTTCCCTTCTTGCCAGGCTCGGTCCTACTATGCGATGGCATTTGCATATGTAAGCCTGTGGATGCTCCAATTCTCACGTCCCTCTACAGTGGGAAGTGTGGACAATATTGTTAACCTTCTTAATGTCACTTTACGCATTAAATAAGTCTGGATAATCAGCAGGTTCCACCTTCTAAACAATTAGCTAGACTGGGAAATAATCAAGAGACAGGAAAAGCTAATTAACCTTTGATTTCCTTCAAAGAAAACTATGCAGAGTTTCTTTATATCTATAATGTACCTTAGGGATTTCTCCAGCCTCCCCCACAGAAAGAATTGTTCTAAGGTGTTTCCAGGCCCATCCGTATTCTATAAAATTATGGTCTGCCTCACCCACTAGTCCTTGGCACCCCTAGCACCACTGAAAGATTTCCTGCGCCATGAAGAGAATTTTTGCCAGTTGTCCTTAGGTCATCATGCTCACTTCTCGAGGGTTGTCAATAAAGGGTACAAGCTACTGTCCACAGCTTGTTATCGGCTCCTGTTGCTAACAGCTCAGAGACAGTGGTGAAAAGCCTCACATAACCAGCCTCAAGCCGACTGAGGCTCTGCAGAAGGGCTCGACCCCCTTCAGGGACATTCAGAGACAAGCAACAGCACCTTGGGTTATGACCAAACCCTTCCACGAGTTAGGCCTTGCCTAGTTCCCCTCCCCCACCCACCCGACAACTCTCTCCTACCCCCAACGATTGTTCCACCTCCAAGGCTCTCAAGCCCCAATGCAATCACCTGGAGAGCTTTAAACATCAGCTCCAGAGAGTCTGGAGTAATTGGTGCAGCTTGGGCAGGCAGAGTTTTGAGAGCTCCTCAGGGACCTCTCATGTGCAACCAGCACCCCCCACACACAGCCCCTCCCCACAGCTCACAACAGCCGCCATCCCCTTGCTCTCTCCTGAACACGTCCAGCATTCACACACTCCTAGTCAAAGTCCCCCTCCTACCTGGCAAAGTTCTTCTTATCCTATAAGAGTCAGGTGGCTGAAGCCCTGCCCCAGTCAGGTCTCCCCATTTCGAGACCCCAGAACACCTCATGCCTCCCCTGAACAGAGCTGACAGAGACCTATAATGTACCCATCGCAACAAACACACTGTTGAATGTAAAAGAAAACAACAGTCATGCTGGGTGAGAGGTGTTAGCCAGGACTCTCCCAGGCAAACTGGAACATCAGATTGCCCTAATTATATTATAGCCCCTGTTATATTAACCAGTCATGGCATCCTTGCTTGCCTGTCTCCCACCCTAAGTATGAAAGCCATCAAGTCAGGGACTGTGTTTAGTCATCTCTCTACCTGACACAGATTAGATGTTGAAGAGTTATTTCGATAAGAGGCCCTCTACTTCATAAGAGTTAAATGCACAGACTGGGTAACCAAAGAGCGTGGGGTCAAGTTCCAGCTCTGCCACCTTGTTGCTGTGTGACTGGACGATATCTGGTGCTTTAATGGCTTTATCTCTGAAATGAAGAGAGTGAAATGTACTTAATAGGGCTGTTTAAAGTTTTTGAGGAGTCGATATACGTAAAGCACTTAGAACAATAACAGAACATAGAAAGCACTGTGTGTGTTTCTTATTATTTGTAATAATAATAATAACAACAATAACAGATGGGCCCACTGAATAAGCTCCATGTGGCTATTTTCCATGGAACTCCAAGTGATCGCACCCAAGTGAATGCTCACCATAATAACGGCCAGCGTTTACTGACGAATCTCCACGTTCCAGGCACTGTCACTTGCTCTGCACACATTATCTTAAGGCCCTTCACCACAACCCTATCAGGGAAATAGATCATCTATTATACCAGCTTTACTATGAAAGAAACTGAGGCTTAAAAATGGAGATTTCCACAGTCACTGTATTTAATCTTTCTCTACGAAAGCGACTACAATCTCTCACCATGAATTTCCGGATTCCTTTGAGAAATAAAAGGGCTTCTTTGAAGTCCCTGTTATTACCCAAGGTACCCAATGCTGGAGGAAACGGAGGTTGGAAAGGCAATGGCCATGACATCTGTGTCTTGGAGGGAGCTCTTGTTCACGGGTTTTTGAAGCCTTTAGCAATTCATGAACCAGTATTATCAGGAAGATAACAAATACAGGGGCACCTGGGCAGCCCAGTCATTGAGCATCTGACTCTTGATTTCAGCTCAGGTCATGATCTCAGGGCTGTGGGACTGAGCCCCACATCAAGCTCTGAGCTTAGCCCAGAACACGCTTGTTATTCTCTGCCTCTCCCTCTGTCCCTACCCCTGCTCACGCTCGCACTTGCTCACTCTCATAAATAAATAAATAAATCTTTTTTAGAAAAGAAGGTAACATATATAAAGCAGTATTGGGGAGGGGGTATGAGGACATCCAGAATTATAAAATCCTTTCTTCACAACCAAGGAGCTCAAAACCTGGTTGAAAACAGAAAGAAAACATTAAATAACACTACAGGATTCAAAGAGCAGTAATGGTAGCGAGATTTCCAAAGGAACATCTGATTAATTCCCGAGTAAATGGTACCATTTGCACATGCCACAGGAGGTCAGAAAAGAAAGGACTTCTGAGAGACGAGAGGCTGAGGGGACACGAGAGCTGTGTTTATAAACATTCATTCGTGCAACAAACATTCACCAACACCTACTGTTCCTAACTTTGCTACGCACTGGGACTATGGACATTAGAAAAACAGAGTAGTGCACTCAAGAAGTCAAGAGTCTGGAGGGGAAATCAAATGGCATTAGAATAACACGACAGGGGCGCCTGGGTGGCTCAGTGGGTTAAGCCTCTGCCTTCGGCTCAGGTCATGATCTCAGGGTCCTGGGATCGAGTCCCACATCGGGCTCTCTGCTCAGCGGGGAGCCTGCTTCCTCCTCTCTTTCTGCCTGCCTCTCTGCCTAACTTGTGATCTCTCTCTGTTAAATAAATAAATAAAATATTATTTAAAAATATATATATTACCTACAACAGAGGTAGCTATTCTATATGTGGGCTACTGTGGGGCCCAGACAGAGACAGCCACCCAGCTTAGTCTGAGCAAAGCTGGTAGGAGCAAAATGGTACAAGGTTCTCTAGAAGAGAGATTGCCCAAACTGAGTTTTAAAAAATAAACAGGAGTTACCAAGGGGGAGGGAAGAGGAAGAAGAGACTCAAAGAACTATGAAATGGCCTGGGGAGAGGGAGAGAGTATCATTAAATAAAAAGAAACAAACGCTGGGAAATTCAAGCAGAAAACAATAAAAATTCTAGGAGATGGAAGGTGGGAAAACTGAGGTCACATTAGGGAGACAAACCAAAATCCTCTAGAAAGAATTTAGATATAAGACTGGAAAGTAAAACGATCATTTTTTTTTTTTTTGAGTTTGTATTGTTCAAGAGAATACAGATAACAAAGAGACTGCATATCATCGACGAGCTTCTTGAAGAAAGGAGTAAGCATGCTTGACTGTGTACACACACTTACACCTGTCTGGAACCGAGAAAATACGCAAAATGTCTGCTCTGTGAAAAACACAGAAGTACATACACACACACAGGCACGCCTAAGCTAACACCAAAGCATGTGCCAGAGCACAATCTAATCCTAGTTCCCAGCCACAAGTGATCTCAAAATTAAATGCTGTCCTTGTCTGTGTTTAGTGAAGTCTCCCAGCTCGTCTTTGCCAGTGAGGGGAGTGAGCCCAAGGAGCTGCTGGGGCAATACGAAGGCCATAACGGGAAGATGAAACAACTCTTCTTCTTTGGCACTGAAGGATGTTTATAAAGTCCACTTGCCAGAAAGGAAATCTAGACAACATTTATTTGTCTCGTTTCCTCAAAAAGTGCACCTAGCCTATAACTAAAGAAGAAAAATCATTCTCCGAAAGACCAATTCATAAGATGTGAGAGGAAATACCATAAAAAAACGTATTATTATTATAATACATTTACATATATACATATAATACATGTATAATGTATTATTTATACTGCACACACATATAAAAGTATAGAATATATACTCCACCTGCCCCAGTGTCCATGAAGGGGTCAGTGAAACAAAGGACCACGAGGCGGTGGAGCAGAGAGATGAAGCGGACGCACGTGCTCCGAAGTCCCACTGGCTAGTTCCCCGTCCCTTCTCCTGAACGCGCCAGCTGTAGGCGTCCGTCCCTGGGCTCCTAAGCGACTTCGCCCCTCCAGCTCTCAGTGACTTCATCTATAAAGTCAAAATAATACCAGAACCTATGATATGTGATGAAATGGTGATCCTCTTAGGATTAAATGATATAATTCATGTCAATGTGCTTATCATAAAGGCCGGTGTGTCTTAAGAACCCAGCGGCAGTCTTCGAGCCCTTAAACGTAGGCCAGAAATTATTCCAAACTATAGAAAGGAGGAGACATTTTTTAAAGCATTAAAGTGATTAGATGGGACTGAGCAGGTCAGCTATAAATTCACTATCAGAAACTTCTTTTATAAAGGACCATCTAGTGCTTACAAGAGAGGATCGTTTTTCATATTGTTCATATATCCCTGTCATTTTGACTTGCCTCATCTATATAAATGAGCCTTAAAAAAAAAAAAAAAAACCTGCATCTGATCACTCCTGGAGTCTACAAAACCATCTCAAAGGAAATGGTTACCACTCTACATTGTTTATGAAATGTAGGCGCCCAGCTGACAGACCTGCTGAAAATGTAGACAATGATGTGGCTATAGGCTTCAACAAGAAGTTTAACAATACTAAACGGAGCCCCCAAATTTGCAGTTTATTGCAATTTATTTTTGAAAACCTCCATCTTTCCCCTTGGACTTATCCATCACCATCTTCCCTCTCTCTCTCTCATCCTCCTCTCCTCTCCCATTTATACTTCTGGGGAATAATTTTAAGGAGGAACCTTTGCCAAGATTCTGAATTGCTTGTGTTGCTTAGGACATATACAAGTATGAAAAAATATATCCAAAACCTGAGTATAAAAGTAGTCATTCTAGAGCTTGTAATCATTGAAGCTACACTATAAATGGTGGAAATTTCAAAAGGGAAAAAAAGAAAGCCAAGAGATCAGACACAGGAAATATTTTCAACTACCAGAAACTTTGATCTGAAACCTTGGTGCTTTACACATTACAAATGCAAAATGTGGATCTTTCAATCAGGAGAGGCAGAGGAATCAGGTAATATAGTCAAAGGAAGTCACATTTCCCTGTCTAACTCTTTTTTTCCTGTCCTGGAAAAAATAATTACTCTTCCATTGTGCAAATCTACCTATTCAGAGGCATATGGTTAAGATGGCAAGGAGCTCAAGTCTTCAGGTAAGAGAAATGTAAAAATAAAATAAAATAAAATCCCAAAACGTAAGATGAATTATCTCTCTTTTATGCTGTGATTAAGTTTAAAAATAAAACCTTCAGTGGTGTTTGCTCTACAGAAGGAATCAGAGGTCTGTTCTCTCTCACTATCTTCGCTTTTGTCTTCAAATAAAACCTTGCAGATCTAAGACTCTCTTTTGTGGCTTAGGTTTAATAAACCCTGATATGATTCCTGCAGGGTTGAAGATCCGAGTGCTAAACTGCTTACCAAAGGTTTACAAATTGAAATGGTTCTCAGGGGAATTTATTTCTGCCCAGTTAGTTCTGTTACTGCTGTCTCTGAAGTCAGAGATTACTGAGACAAAACTGATTGGGAAAACCAAGCTTCTCTAACCTCCACCACCAAAGAGATCAGAAAAGCAGAAATCAGAGAGCTCGGAGCTCTTCCCACTTTTGCATTATTAAAAGACTTACTCTGGTAAGTGAAAGCCTTTTTTCCTCAATACTAGTTTTCAGAAAACAATGCCTCAAAGCATCTTGTCTCTCCTTTCCCCACACAACACTCAAAGCACAACAAATTCTTGATCAAATTCTGGGTTAAAGTGATCCATGCCACATCATTTATTGACTCGACTGCAAAGTGACTTCTTACACACCACGCATGGCATCCATGACACCTACACAGCTTAGCAAGAGAAGTAACAAAAAATAAAGATACCTGTCTAACAAGGACAAGGAAATAAATACATTGAAACCCTATGCTCTTTTCCGGCAAGCCTCAAGTTTTGCAATGCTTGGAAACTTTGAACACCAGTCCAGCCTTAGATTTCTTTTCTATGACAGTGATGTAGAATTATATATAATTAGCCCCCACAAAATTCTTCCCATTATTTCTTAATCAAAGGAAACACAAAAGTTTTTATGATCAACTCCCACTTACTAGTGGGCCATGGTCTAAAAAGTTGCCTATCAACTGATTAAAGTTCAGAAGACATTTCCTTTGGAAACAGTAGCTGCCGACTTCTGGAAGGAGTCCACAAATGATCAAACGCAAGAACCCTGTGTCCAACGTCCTTAACTGTCCAGTGATTCAATACCTTGACTGACAGAGAGCCCAAGGCTCTGAAAGCAGCCCACTCCCTGTGCAGGACATCTCCCTCTGTACATGTGCTACAATCTAATCACAGTCAGCTACAATCTCTCTCCACCTACCACCTGGCAGACGCCCCATCATAGCTGAGAGGGCCATCCTGCTTCTTTTGTTCTCGCTTCTCCACTGTACACATGCCCAGTTCCTCGAATCAATTCTTCTCAGGTGGATTCCAGCCCCCATGCCCCTGAATATGCCCCATTTCATTTTTAACGTCATTTGTGTAATGTGATGTGCACAGCTGGAAGGAATCAGATGCATGTGGCTAGCACAGTAGGGCACTGATTACCATGGCCTGGACAGTGTGGTTTTATTTTGTTTTACTGAAATCTAAGTCACTGAAAGACCCAAACAGCTGTCGATGGAACTTATGTGGGTTAGAGCAGAGCCTCATTGTTCATGATGTGTGGCAGAGTGCCTAGCAAGGAAAACTTTTTTTTTTTTTTAAACCAGAGAGGTGAGAACTAAAAATACCACCTTCTTCTACATATAGAAATAAAAAATTCAAATGATTTCTGAATACAACTTTATTTTCTGGAATGATTATGTGGATGGCATCAGTTACAAAACTGTAAGGTGACCATCACCCTGGAGAAAACTAGAAAACATTTTTTTTTTTCTATAGGTTGGCAAAATCTGTTTCTCCCAGAATCCCCTGGAGTTCCAAGCTCTGATGGGGAGTGGAGAAGGAGCACTGTGAATTAAGAGGTGGGGGTGGGAGAAAGCCTTCTGAGAGACAAAGTACCTAATGGCGGAACAAAGCAACCAGGCACCTGAAAAAAAATAACCATGGAGCTAGAGAGCAATACAGAAAGAGGACTAGTTCCTCCTTGGAATCAAAGGAGAAAAAGAAAAATGGAACTTTCCATCAGTTGGGACCTACTGCCCTCTATCCCTGCTCCAGGGACATGCTTAGGCCCTAAAGAGGGGACTCTGCGGATAAACCTAAGAAACTGTTTAGAAGGCCCAGTCAATTTGTAGTGGAAATCTCTCGGCTGAGAATAATACCAACAGAATAGGATTACCATCTCTTCAAGAATTATTAGCATCAGTAACTGGAGCAGAAGATTTAGCCATAGCAACCTTGTTTTGAGCATAATCATCGGAAACAATTCCTCATCAAAGGGACTTCCTTTTTTTAAGATTTTATTTATTTATTTGTCAGAGAGAAAGCACAAGCAGGAGGAACAGCAGGCTGAGGCAGAAGCAGGGAGCCCGATTCGGGACTCGATCCCAGGACCCCAGGATCATCACCAGAGCTGAAGGCAGGCACTTTAATCGACTGAGCCACCCAGGCATCCCTCCAAGGGGCTTCTTAAGCCTTTACTAACATAGAGCTAAGAGCTCAGGGTGAAGTCAGGCAAATCTAGGCTTGCAACCTGGCTCTCCTATTTCCCAGCTATGTGACCTTAAACTATTTTAGCTGTCTTGTTTTCCCATCTGGGTGGTGAAATAATATCATCTGTCTGTTAAGACTGCTGCAAAAGTTTGACAAAAACAGTAAGTTCATAGATATAACATCTTCTTTGGAATCTGACAAAAACATATCCTGTTAGCTCTTCTATGTCTTTTATACTTTTTATTGTGAAATATAGTACATAATGAGAAGATTATATCAAATATAAATGCATAGCTAATTAAATTATTTTTTGAATAGATTATTTTAAAGCAAATATCACCACTCAGATTTTTAATTCATAGTTTTAGAACTTTTCTTTTTCCCTGAGTGGCTTAATCAGTTAAGCAGCTCCCTCCCATTCAGGTCATGATCCCAGGTTCCTGGGATCAAGTCCCACATTGGGTTCCCTGCTCAGTAGGGAGCCTGCTTCTCCCTCTCCTTCTACCCTTCTTCCCTGCTCATATGCTCGCTCTCTCTCTCTCAAATAAATAAATAAACAATATATTTTTTTAATCTTAAAAAAGAAATTTTCTTTTTAAAATTTCTCCATATCTTTCTATCATTTCCAACTCTGAAAATTTTCAAACTTGCCTTTTATATTTGGAATACACTAAACTTAGTTATTGTTAAATATTTGCTAATCCTTCCTTGTCTCACTCATATCAGTCTGTTGCCCAGTGTTCCAGGTCAAGTGTTACCATGTGACAGGCATGGGTTGTTTTGTTTTGTTTTGTTTTGTTTTGTTTTAATCATTTTAAGCCTCCAGAGGTACTATGTTCCTTCAGAAAGGAATCTTTGTTGCTTATACCACATACCTTGAGGCACCAGAAATAGCCTTCCTCTACTAGGATTTGAGTGTTTCTGGGCCTCCCACTAGACTCAAGGCTGGACTGACCTGTTTCCCTGTCATCCTTACTCCTAGAATGTGGTGCCCATCGGGGTCCAAACCTAAAGCAAAAAGTGAGAGGTGTTTTTTTTTTTTTTTTTTTTAAGATTTTATTTATTTATTTGACAGACAGAGATCACAAGTAGGCAGAGAGGCAGGCAGAGAGAGAGAGAGAGAGAGAGGAGGAGGAAGCAGGCTCCCTGCCCAGCAGAGAGCCCGATGCGGGACTCAATCCCAAAACCCTGAGATCATGACCTGAGCTGAAGGCAGAGGCCTAACCCACGGAGACAAAAGTGGGAGGCGCCCAAAGTGGGAGGTTTTTACCACAGCCTCTACTCTTAACAGAACCTGGAGCCCCACTACCCCCACAGGGCTGTCAAAAATACTTGGCATTTTGATCATCTCTTCAATAACCTGCAAATCTTTGCAAACTGCCTGAATGCTGTGCTTATTTCTCTGGATATCAGCCCTCACCTGACTCTTGGCCCCACAACCCTTTAAGATATTTCTGGCTCTTCTATACCTTCACAAACATGTTTCTTTAATGGTGTGCAACTGGAGGGGCGCCTGGGTGGCTCAGTCGGTGAAGCAGCCCACTCCTGATTTCGGCTCAGGTCATGAACTCCAGGTCATGAGACCAAGCCCCGAGTTCGGCTCTGTGCTCAATCCACTTGGGATTCCCTCTTTCCCTATCGTTCCTCCCCTTCCCCCACGCTCTCTCTCTCTCACATCAATGAATAAATCTTTACAAAAAATAGTGTCCAACTGTTCTTGTGATTCTGTTCAGAATGCTGGTTAGGATTACCTAGAGTGACATTATAGAAGTGAAGGACTTTGCCCTTACTTATTTACCCACAATAGGTTGACCTGGTTACTAAGTAGAACTACTTCTTTATCTGTTCCTCTCTTAGGATACCTATCAGTTCCATCCTAGGACTGTAATCATTAAAAATATACATGTATTTCTCTCTGCCTCTATTCGATTTTTAAGCTCTTTGAGGACACAACCATGTCTACTTGATCTATGAATTATCCCCAATTCCTGCACCATATTCACATTAACCTTACGGGATCTGTTGAGTGGATGAATAAACTTCAAGTCTCTCATTTGCACAAACTGAACACCTCTGAAATAGAACCTCTAAATTACCCTGAACTATGTAATGGTCATCTCAGAAGAAGTAAGAAGTAGACTATAATTCCAAATATCAACTGTGATTTGCATTAAAAAGTTTCTCCAAACCTTGGTATGATAAGCAATTGCATACCTGCAGAAACAAATATGAATATTAGGATATAACGAAAGAAAGCTTCGATACCCCAGGGTGCAGTTTCAGTATTGATCTGCATATTTCATTCAGTATTAACACATATGACTGAAACTGTGTAGCCACTGCTCTCATTAAAATTCATAAATTCCCTCCGGAATTCATGGCAGCCATCTGGCCAAATACTGGCTTCTTGCATTTGAAACGCAATTGCACTGAAGTCACTGAATCTCTCAATCAATTACAAAAGATCTGAGCTCTTAGGGTTTACATTGATTGGCCACCATTTTCCTAATGGAGTCATAGCCTCTGTAATTACCTATTTGACAGGAGAGGGGCCCACTTTCTGAAGGCTATATATCCTCACTATTCATTTACCTAAAATGTTAGTTGGCAGCTCTCATAAGAGCATCAACTACCCAGTGTGATTAGAGTTAATGTAAGTGTAACAGAATGATGTTCTTATCTCATCCCTACTTACTGCATATGGTTACCACACATTATTCTCGAACACGGATTGCATTTTTAAAGTAACTTGAATGCACATTTTTATTTTATAATTCATCAGGAGCCAAAATTTATGCATTTGCACACACCTTCGTATGTACAGCCATACTCAGAAAGTGCTGTTTGATTCAAAAAGCTAAAATCTCTTTTTCCAAATATAGGAAAACTTCTAGTCCCCGAGGCATGAAACATATCTGATCATAGGTTTTTTAATGGACACAAGAAAAAGCAATTAAGACCCCACACATACACTTCCTTAATATATTGGAAGGAGTGGAAAGAACACTATTAGATACAGACACAATTTGGACTCCAAATTCAGTTAAACTACTGGTTACCTGCATGATATGGGTTAAATTTTTAAATCTTGCTAAGCCCTGTCTCTTTATTTATATCTTTGAGCTATTACTATTATAACACTTATGATAATTAATCTAATAATTATCTATTTTGTTTTATTAATTATATTGTTAGACTAGTTTAGTATAATATTTCTGTAAGATTGAAATAACACAGGCCCCTAGCATAGTACCTTTATGTTAGTCAGATTTCCTTCAGTAAGGAAGCTACAACTATCTCAAAATCTCAGTGGTTTACAACAGCAAACATTCATTTCTCATTCAGGAATCTTCATGTTGTCTGTGGCTCTGCTGAATGGGTTAAGCTCACCTGGCCAGTTAAGTTAAGTTGCTCTTGGCTCCAGTAAGCAGTTGGGTTTCAGATCCGCTCCGTGAGTCTCTGTATCCAGAATTCAGGGTGAAAGAACCATGCCTACATCAGGCAAGCTCTTCTCATTGTGGGGAGCGGAAGTTCAAGATGGCTGGAGGAAATTTACTCGGACCTCACATACCGCAGCTTCTCTCCTCTTTCCATTGCGATCACAAGCCACTTGGGCAACACCAAAGTCGGTGTGGCAGGAAGTATATCCCACTCACAGGGGAATTTGTGCCCAGGACAGGAAAGAAAGAAAACTACGAAGGAATGCTCACTACCACACAATCCAATTAACGGTAGTAACTGATGAATGAGCTATTGCATGCCACTGTGATGCTTCCATCCCTAAAAACATCCTAAGATCTGTTGGAGGACATAACTGAGAGGTTATGATGGCAGGTTGACCTACGACTTGGGCCCAGGCAATTTGAGGTTCCTCATTCCCTCCCTGTCCTTGAAATGCACATTCCATTACTGCTTTCCCATAGCTGGAGCCATTTCCAAGGATGCAACCTTGAGAGAGCAACGTGTTGGTGAGATCACTTGAATGGTAGACAATGGTAGACATGGCTGAACCCAGTTAAGGTCTATATAAACTTCTAAGACTCTGGTAGGCAGGTTGGGAGATCTAGTCTCACAGCCGCCCAAAAGAAAACTTGTAAGTAAGTTTCCTTCCTCCTTAAAACCTGCCACCTACCAAACTGAAGGGGCCCGCCCCTTCTTGCAGTTCCTCCCAGCCCTCCAAAAATGGGTGCCAGTTTTAGATTTTGCCCAGGAAATTCCCCACGGTGTGAACCAACAAGATCTCATAGCAAATTCTAGAAATATTTTTCCAGTTACCTTCAAGAGATAAAGACTTCTGCTAATGAAGCTTTTATTAGATGACCTAAATGACCTATTTTAAGTTACTGTGGTTATTCATTCAACAGACATGAGTAACTAAAGGAAGCAGTGTTATCACACTCAATGCTTTCACAAGTACTTAAAAAAATGTATACCTATTTTATTTTTATATTGTACCTATGATAAAATGTACATTAATACATATTTATGAAAACAAAACATATATTACTTGGCTTCAACTGCTATTTATAAGTCACAACAATCCTGTGAGAGCAGACAAAATAATGTTTCCTAAAATACATTTAAGGTCTTCTTCATGAATTTAGGAGTCCAGATTCTTTGTTTATCCATCTGCCATTCCCTTTTCCCCTACTGAGCGGCTACAGTTTCTGGTCCCATGCTCTCAGTTGAATTTAATTTCTATCCCCTTCTATTCAGACTTTTACTTCTAGTTACAATACAGTTATTAAGCCCTACTGAAAATTACCTTTCCCCATTCTAGTGGTCTCTTTAAGACTACTTTAGTCCTCATTTTTTCCCTAATATTTTAAAATTATTTGCTCTCTCCAGATATCTAAGTTTCTAGATCTTTCTCCCCCTCTGATCTTTTGGGGGCTTTAAACTGCCTTACTAGTGAAAGGTCTACTCTCCTACTTAAATACATCAAGAGCGAGGAATTTGGGGAGTCATACTGGAATTCTGCCTAGCACATCAGTTAAAAAGATCATTTATAGAATAGGGATAATGTAGCATAATGTATTCTTTAACCTCAGAGTCATAGATTTATAGTTTTATAATTGGTAAGCACCTCAAAGGTTCACCAAAACAACCCCCAACCAATGCAGGAGCTGTTCTATAGATCAAAAGTCATCCAGTCTCTGCTTCAACATTTATATTAATGATAAGGCTCACTTGTTTATGAACCAAGACATTTAAATTTTAAAGCTCTGTAATTAATATAGAAGATTCTCATAAATCTGTATTTCTATAACCCATTTAGTTCTTCCCCATAGAAAAGTTTTGAATTAAAAACAATCCTTTCAGACAAAAGTCCTTTGAACTTAAAAATCAACCAACATTCTTCCTCTTAAGAAGGATAAATGAAGTATTCACTTCTCCATGCTAGTTCTCATCTGGTATCATTTCCACATCTTTTACCATCCTAGTCACCCATCTATATATTTACCCCCCAGTTGTTAAAAGCCTCTTAAAACATGGTTCTTATACTGTGACCAAGTAATAGTACATCAGGAATATTAATTCAGAGTGTAAAGAAGAGTAGCTCAATAAAAGGAGATCTATAACTGTAATATACAATATAAAAGGCTAAATAAATCTCATGATGTTTTAATAGATACAAAAAAATATTTCCCATTTGATATATACAGAGGAAAAAAAATAATTCATCTTTATAGGTTGAAGAACATCTTTTTCTGAAGTAAAACAAATTCAATAGTAAAATATTATTTACATTATTAAAAATATACTTTTTATTGAACAAAGAATACAGACACCGTAATTCACTTTTAAAGTAAATAATTTTAGGGGTGCCTAGGTTACTCAGTTGGTTTAAGCATCTGACACATGATTTTGGCTCAGGTCATGATCTCAGGATCCTGAGATGAAGCCTCCAGTCAGGCTCTGCCCTGGGGGTGGAGCTTGCTTAAGATTCTCTCTCTCCCACTGCCCCTACCCCCTGCTCATATGCATGCATGGGCTCTCTCTTTCTCTCTCTCTCAAATAAATAAATAATAAAGTGAATAATTTTTAACCAAGGACAAAATAAGTATGTTATTATTGTGTAGTGCTATTTGGAGGATTCTGGGAAATTCAGTAGAGATGAAAACTAGTATTATCACATTAAGCATTAGAAAGTTAAATTATAGTTTAAATTATACTGAGGCACCTGAGTGGCTCAGTTGGTTGAGCGTCCAAATCTTGGTTTCAGCTCAGTCCATGTTCTCAGGGTCCTGAGATCGAGCCCTGGTTGGGCTCCCCTACTCAGCCTAGAGTCTGCTTGGTTTTGCTCTCCTGCCCGTCCCTGCAACAAGCACATGTGCACATGCATGCACGTGCACAGGCTTTCTCTCTCAAAATAAATAAATAAAGTCCTTAAAAAAATAATTGTAATATAACTAAAAATGATTTTAAAACTGTTAAAATTTTTGAAATAACAAAAAAATAAGTACATGGACGTAAGATGATTACACCACAAAACTATACTTAGTACATTTGTACAGCCAGAAATCAAACAAAATGAAAAAAATATGTTTCACTCAGAATAGCTTAAAAAAAGAGAGAGAGAGAGAGATAAGGAAAGAAATAACTAAAGGGATATGTATAACCCAGCTGAAGAAAAAGGCAAAATAAAGATTAAGATAGAGAGACAGATGGAGGGGGTGGGGAAGGGAGGTGAGGGGAGAAACGTGTCTATAAGTATATTCCAGAAAAGGAAGCCTAAATGTTGGAAACATGTCTAGTCTAGCTAATTTATAGAGTTAATGGAATCCAATTAAAATTTCATCAGAATTTTTTTCTTTCTGTGTGAAACTTAGCCAAAAGATTCTAGAATTTATTTTGAAAAATAGCAATTGAAAATACCAAGGAATATACTAAAATAATACTGAAAATGTGTATGGAAAGGCATACCATAGCAGACAATAGAAAGTGTTACACAGAAATAATAATTAAGACTCCATGTTTCTACTGACCAAATAGATGTATGGTTGAATGGATCAGAAGGGAGAGATCAGAAATTGGCCCAAACAGATATAAGAACTTTATTACAATTATACTTTAAAAACAATAGAAAATAATTATTTTAAATGTGGAATGGAGACTATTGGTTAGCAATATGAAAGTGAACAAATTGGATCATATCTTTCAATGAAAAGCAAAATCATCTCCATATGGAGTAAAAGTTTAAATATAAAAAAATCAAACCATCATAAAATTAGCATCCTATAATGTGCTATGATTTATCAGATCTCAGGAGAGATGATATTTTCTTCACATTATGACAGAAGAAATTGCAAAAGAAATAGCTGGAGATTCAAAAAAAAAAAGGGTACACGCAAGAAGATGCCTTGGCAACATTAACTGTGGAAATAAATTACTGAAAATAAAATGTGGGGGCACCTGGGTGGCTCAGAGGGCTAAGCCTCTACCTTAGGCTCAGGTCATGTTCTCAGGGTCCTGGGATCGAGCCCCACATCGGGCTCTCTACTCAGCAGGGAGCCTGCTTCCTCCTCTCTCTCTGCCTGCCTGCTTGTGATCTCTCTCTCTCTCTCTCTCTCTGTCAAATAAATAAATAAAATCTTTTTTAAAAAAAGAAAAGAAAAGAAAATGTATGTGTGTGTGAGAACGAGGTATTATTAAGTAAACTGTTATATTTCAATGTGTTAGCACCGTGTGCAGGTATTTGTAAATGATGATCATTAAGGGTAGGAGAAATTACAGAGAATTTTTATGATATAACGTTAAACAAAATATGACAAATTGCACAGCTTTTGAAAACCTTGCATACTTACTGGTAAATTCAAGAGGCAATACTTTAAATCATCGGATTAATAAGGTCTTTGGGTTTGTCCTAGGAATTAGACAAATGGTTTACCCTTTCTGTATCCTAATGTCTCATTAACAAAATAGGGTTACTTCCTGTCCTTCTGAAGACTCCATGAGATAACAATGAAAGTGATTTGGCTCATCATCATTGATCAACAAATCTGGTATAATTAGGGAAGATTAAGTATTTATCTTTCAAAAATTTCCTTAAAGTTGTAAAACTACTACTTTTACACTACCTCAGAAAATGGTAGGTGATAACCACAGCTATCCAAATATCATCAAAGTAAATTAAAGCTGGGTGATCATAAATTCCTCACTCTGTACCAGGCATTCTACTCACAATGCTTCAAATTTCCTAGCAATCAACCCAATTAAAAGCAGTTACAAAAATTCACAACGTTGGGACGCCTGGGTGGCTCAGTTGGTTAAGCAGCTGCCTTCAGCTCAGGTCATGATCCCGGCGTCCTGGGATCGAGTCCCACATCGGGCTCCTTGCTCCGCGGGGAGCCTGCTTCTCCCTCTGACTCTGCCTGCCACTCTGTCTGCCTGTGCTCACTCTCGCTCTCTTTCTCTCTCTCTCTCTCTCTCTGACAAAATAAATAAATAAAATCTTAAAAAAAAAATTCACAATGTTGGTAGGTTTGAGCAAAGGATTAAAACTTCCCCTACCTGTGTGAGGGTCTGATCTTTGATTTACTGCCTAGTTGTTCCCTTGGAAATGAATAAGGATGCTAAGTGTCACCTACGTTATTAGACAACAGTGGTTAGGACAAATAACAACATCCAAGAGAGATCAAATCGAATCTGGGAGAACGATAAATCCCTGGTGTGATGCCAAACTTTGGGCTTCTCTGAACGTGGTGACTCTAGTCTGTCGCCTGTGGGGACTCTGGAAGCTAAACATATGGAGATGTCACAAGAGATCCCGGTGCCTGTCAGGCATGAGGCTTTTAAGCCAAGGCAGCTGTCCAAGGTGGATTCCATTGCTTGTAAGTGAGTGGATCACGGCAGCTGTGTAGACTGCTGCAAGGACTCTGGCTATGGCTTTGTCCTATACCCTCTGATCAGACTGTTGTTGGGAGGAGGGGGAGCCTAGGAGGGTCTGCTGACTCTGAACGCCTCCTTCATTCTAAGTCAATCCCTGGTGGGTGTTGCAGCAAAAAACAAAAAGAGAGAGAGAGAGAGAGAATCACATCTATTTTTGAATTGAGATATAGTGTTTTCTATAAGTTAAAAAAAAAAGTGTCAAGTGTTAACTTTATAGATAACTCCACATTTTGAAGCATCTAAGAAGCAGAAGACCAAAATAATTTACAGAGATGGGACAGCAGGAGCAAAATTAAGAAAGCTCTTGGGGGAAATGCTTGTGGAGAATCTCCAGAAGCAGGTTATTGAAAACTTTGATAGGCTTCTGGGACATTCCATCTATCCACCATCTGAATCCCTGAGGGCATCACAGAGGACTAGGAAGCAGGAGCACTCTGGGAAGCTTTGTGGAGCACAAAGAGCTACTCCTGGTGGCTTTCTTAGAACAGCCTCAGGCAGGCTGTGCTCCTGCTTTATTTATGCACTTTTATACAAAAGGCTAGCATACATGAGTCCAATTTCTCTCAAGAGAAAGCAGGGCTGAGACTCAGTGGGTGGCTGAAGTAAAAAAACTGTGTGTGGTTTTCTTTGGCACATGAATAATTAATACATAATAATCATGACAATAATTCCTACTCTTGTTACACAGATCCCTCGCCTCTCAGCTACCCCTAGAGGAGAGAGCATTTGACCTGGGACATTACATAAGGATGCGGTATCAATAATTTAATTTGCAAGAGAACAGGGACATTCAGGACAAGGTTACCCAGGTAGAAACAGCCTGAAGAGACTCATGGGTGGTGTGTGGAGGGTAGTGGGAGACAAGACTAGAAAAATCCTGAGCAAAAGAAGTTAAGCAGTGGAGGGCTAGCAAAAGCTCTCCAGTGAAGGAACAGCACAGTCAGAACCAGAACTTACCACCTGCTCTGAAAATAATGTGAATGGATGGAGAGGAAAGAAGGGAAATTGAGGCAGCCTGTTATCCAGTCGGTATAAAGCTGTTTCATAGACCTTGGATGGAGCATGCTGTATATGCAAAATAGCGTTAGGATTATCAGTCAGGTTTCCCCCAATCTTTCCCTTGAATCCAACCGAGACCCACGAGACTTGGAATCAAATTGCTTGAGTTTGAAATCTGTCCTCGGCATTTCCAAGCTGTGTACCCTTGAGCAAATTCTTTAAGCTCCCTGAGCCTTGGTGAGCACATTTAAGTGCCACACACAGCAGTACACCTACCTCATGCGGTTGGAAGGACATAGTGAGTTAACACAGGGAAAGGCCCAATAGAATGTCTGACATCTAGTAAGTATTAGTAAGTATTTGATAAATAGGAGCTATTGTTAAAGGAGAGGTGAATGCCACGTACGTTCAGTTTTCCTCATTTTGGCCCATCTTCATAGATAATCACCATCTTGGCCTCTATGGGTCATATTAGCCACCTCTTCCATATTTCTGTCTTCCTATGGCTTATGTCATGCACTAGAGATTCCCCCCCCATTAGTGCCAAATCATTAATCATTTGGGCACAAACTTCCCACCAGATATAAGTCCCAGTTGTCTGTATTCTATTACTCTATCTTATCCACACATGAAAAAATGACCACAAAATTCTTTTCAAATGTTCTGCAAATTAAAAACAGAGATTTGATTTGATTTGATTTTTAGATATCAGAAAATGAAATCAATTTTTGTGGCATGACTTGTTCTAATGATCCCTCAATGATGTCTGGAGATCATTGCTTTTTCTTTTTAAATCTTTCCAAATCTCTTAATACTCTGCGAAATTTAATAAAGTCAGTGAAAATCCACCACTCTATACTTCCACTGTCCATATTCCTCAGAGCAGAGCTACATTGATATTCTTTAAAATACTCTTGCTCAGGGGACACCTGGGTGGCTCACTCGGTTGAGTGGCTGCCTTGAGTTCAGGTCATGATCCCGGGGTTCTGGGATCGAGTC
This sequence comes from Mustela nivalis, assembly GCF_964662115.1. Lineage (NCBI taxonomy): Eukaryota > Metazoa > Chordata > Mammalia > Carnivora > Mustelidae > Mustela > Mustela nivalis. The sequence goes on from NC_139032.1 coordinate 50,837,436, forward strand.
CCACATTGGGCTCCTTTCTCAGCAGGAGCCTGCTTCTCTCTCTGTCTGTGCCTGCTTCTCTGCCTACTTGTGATATCTCTCTTTCTCTCTCTTTGGCAAATAAATAAATCTTAAAAAGAAATAATAAAACACTCTTACTTAGACATCTGTAGTAAGTGTTTCTATATTGAATAAAGAGGCAGCTGTGGAAACACTGAAGGGATTAGATCTAACAGATCATTAAAACAGGTGTGCTAAGAGGGTTCATTCCAGCAGGACTAGAACTGGCCTGAGTTTGCTCAAGACATGAAATGAAGTCTTTAAGAATATCATTTTGGAGCAAATCTGGGGGGCAGTCTGTTAGCATTGCTTATTAATGCTTATTAATGAGCACAAGACTGATGGTTTGCACGCAGTTTTGGTGGGGCTCTTGAGGACTGTCACATTAATAATAACATACCCACTTACCCAGCATGGGTGTAAGAGCCCCACTGAGACTCCATCCTGGGCTTTCTGGTATGGCCCTGCAGTGGGAGAACAGAAGAGGACTCCTGGCTTCTCTAAACCTTTTCCTGTAGAGCAGCCTCTGACTCCAATGAATATACTTACTGCTGTTCTGATACAATATGCTATTGCTATCGTGTGTCCTCTTCCGACAAGAAACTGTAGATTCGGATGTATTATCCTGTGGGGTCTTATGAGTTTGCCATTTGCACAACAGGCAAAATAAACTATGCATGATTTGTTAGTTACAGATTTCTATATAGTTAATAGGCTCCTAAAGTAATTCCATTTCTATTTATTTCTATACATGGGCTAATCAGTTGTGACATATATCTATTAAAACCAAGCATCACCCAAGGTAAAATAAGAGACAAAATACTAATCAGCCCTCATCTAGATGGCAGCCCATCACAACGGTGAATTTGGAAGCAAGTGATCTCACTTACAGGACATCTGTAGGGCTCAGTCCGTAGAGAATGTGCTCTTGATCTTAGAGTTCTAAGTTTGAGCTCTACATTGGATGTAGAGCCTACTTAAAACAAAACAAAACAAAACAAAAGGCAAAGAAAGAATGATCAAAGTCATTGTCTAAGAGGAATTCCTTACAGGGAGAGTGGTTCATAGAGAGAGAAGAGGGTTATGAAGACACAATGCTCCAACATTCATAAAAGGATGGCATATACCAAATTAGGTTCAAGTTCTAGAACCATTATCCATACATTTTATATGGCCCCAGGTGAAATTATGTACATTTCTGAGAATTTGTGATACAAGCTAGGGAAAAGAGCTGACGTATTTTGTTCAACCTCCAAGTAAACGTTCAGTTAGCAATTTCAGTTCCAATATTAGGAATTTTTTTTAAATATTTTATTTATTTGTTTGAGAGAGACCGAGAACATGAGCAGGAGAGGAGCAAAGGGAGAGGGAAACGCAGACTCCCCACTGAGCAGGGAGACCAATGTGAGGCTCAATCTTAGGATCCGGGGACCATGACCTGAGCTGAAGGCAAAGCCATTCAGGTACCTCAATATTAGGAATTATGAACCTTCTTTTCTTTCCTTTTAAAAGATTTTATTTATTTATTTATTTATTTATTATTCATTTTAGAAAGACCAAGAGTGTGTGTGAGTGGGAGAAGGGCAGAGGGAGAAGCAAAGAATGTCAAGCAGGCTCGGCACTGAGCTGGGGAGCCTGATGCAGGGCTCGATCTCATGACCCCAAGACCACAACCCGAGCTGAAATCAAGAGCCAAGAACTTAACTGACTAAGCCACCCAGGCACCCCATGAACTTTACTTTACTTTCTTCATGGCACTTACTACTACTTAGAAATTATCTCAAGTACAGGCTTTACTAATTTACTGTGTTTTTCCCACTAAAATGGAAGCTCTTTGACAACAGAGAATGTTCATATCATGGTCATGTATCCCTAGGGCCGAGAATAAAGTTTAACACATTATAGATGATTAAAAAAAAAAAAAGTAAAAATAAAACCACTTCATTTATTAAGGGCTCATTATACTCTAGACATACTCTAGACATGTTATACATATTTTGCATATCATACGTGTGTGTGTGGGTGTGGGTGTGGGTGTCTTTATACCATTAAGTATGTGCCACACCCACATGAAGTAGCTACCACCTCAAACCTCTTTTCACAGATGAGAAAAACAAGGCACAGAAGGTTTAAGTAAGGTCACACAGCTAATAAAAGGCCAAGTCATGAGCTCAGGTAGTCTGGTTCCAGAATTCACACTCTTAGAAACTTCAACAAAGAGAACAGCTAAATATCCAGATCATCTTTAAAAACCACTTCTTAATCCTTGTTAAATAGTTCAGTGTTTTATTTTCTTAAGTTATTAGAAATTCAAGTATCAAAACCGAACTTCTACCAAGAAAAGCAATCTCCTTTCCAAAAGAAAGCAGATCAAGAATCCTTCATAACTTCGGATGCTTCAAGTAACGCCAATGTCACCTCTGAGAGGAATTTATTTGCGTCATACAAACAGAAGCAGGTGGCCTGGTGCAGGTGTTGTCATGTTTGTGGAGCTCTAATGAGGATGGGAAAGTTTACTGGGAAAGAGAATAACAAAAATGAGGTGTTTCTTTCCTTCCATCTCGAGCTTATCTAAGGCGGAAAAAAAAAAAAGCCACTTTACAGTAATACAGGTGACAGAAGTAGACAATAAACTGTTCCTTCTAAGTTAAAAAGAAAACTTTGCATAATTACAAGAGCCCTTATTGGTAGAGGAAAGCAGAGATGGGCAATGCGAATCATAAGATGTAAAATCATAAGATGCTAATTCTAGAGAGAGAGAACCAGAACATCCCCCAAAGACTTGGATTTGTTTCTTACCTTATTAAAAGGTTCACCTCACACAGAGAATAGCATGTCTTTGTAATCTGTTTTTCCAGTTTAGTTCTTTTTTTTTTTTTTTAAAGATTTCATTTATTTATTTGACAGAGATCACAAGTAGGCAGAGAGAGAGAGAGGAGGAGGAGGAGGAAGCAGGCTCCCTGCTGAGCACGGAGCCCGATGTGGGACTTGATCCCAGGATCCTGGGATCATGACCTGAGCCGAAGGCAGAGGCTTTAGCCCACTGAGCCACCCAGGCGCCCTCCAGTTTAGTTCTAATTTAAGTTTAAAATATAGGGGCGCCTGGGTGGCTTAGTGGGTTAAAGCCTCTGCCTTCAGCTCAAGTCATGATCCCAGGACCCGGGGATTGAGTCCCACATTGGGCTCTCTGCTCCGCAGGGAGCCTGCTTCCTCTTCTCTTTCTCTGCCAGCCTCTCTGCCTACTTGTGATCTCTGTCTGTCAGATAAATAAAAAAAATCTTAAAAAAAAATATTACTTTTTACAAGAAAAAAAAAAAACAACCAAAAAACAAAAAACTACCCATCGTCCTTAAATACCCTACAGTGTAGGTCATTCCAGGCCTATAACTAATTTTCTGCTTCTCAAATTCTTACACTAAAAGGCAAATTTCTATGGAGTTGAGAACAGAACGAAGCATATCCAAATAACAAAAAAAGAATTTTAAAAACAAAGTAAAAAGGATCTACCCACTTTTAATGGCTTTTCCTTTTATATTTTTTTTTCCCTGTGTAATAAGAATGAAGTTATTTGTCATCAATGTCTTGGAAAAAGAAAGGAGAGGATACTCCAAATAGACATGACTCTGTGAGTTTATGTTTTGAGATCCTTGTACTGCTTGAAAATGAAAATGAAAAATAAAATACTTAAAATTTAAGGTCCCTCAAAAAAGATGTATAGTACATTGCATCAGAAATAGAATAGAAATGCTAAGCAGGGCTGAAGCCAACAGCCTGCTGGGCTCAAGGTCTGTAAACTGACAGAAGTAAGTAGACATTTGATTCCCAAATTGCTGCAAAGTAACAGGGAAAAACAGAATCACTGATTTCACTGAGGGCTAAAGAAGGCTCACTTCATAAAGGCCTGATAGACATTCCCAGTGGTTCTAGGATTAAAGACGGTTGAAAACTATTGTGTTAAAACTCACTCACACATACACACACACACACACACACACACCCCAACAGATATAGAGTAACAAAACCAATCTGCTTTTGGGTCTAGTGGCTAAGACCAACATCAAAACAGAATAGGAAGCTGAACCATCACTATGAGAATGGGGAACTGGAAAACTAGGTGGATGTAAATAGCCACCTGCAAGATAAGGGAAGGATACATAGTTGGAGCAGAAAAAAAATTTTAAAAGAAAAGAATAAAAAAAGCATGTAGAAACACAGCACCAAACTTAACAATAAGAGAGATAAATTCAGCCCCAGTAAAACAGAAATAACAGAGAAATCTCAGAAAAACATTTACAAATTATGATTAAGGTCTTCAAATAAATCAAAAAAAGAATATATACAAATTACAAAAATTATAAACTGAAAACAGAGAGATGGTAATCAAGAATAGACAGATATAAATATTAGACCATTAGAAAACTCACTATTAGTATATTTTGAAAACTTAATGAAGGAAATAAATTCTAGGTATTTATCCTACACATCAAGTATAGTAGTATCACTTCAAGGTACACTGTGAAGTTTAAACTGCACACTGTAAATTCTTTTTTTAATATTTTATTCATTTATTTATTTGACAGAGAGAGAGATAAAAAGAGTGAGCACAGTAGCAGGGGAGAGTAGAAGGGGAAAAAGCAGGCTGCCTGCTGAGCAGAGGGAAGTGGGAGAGGGAGAAGCAGGGGAAGTGGGAAAGGGAGAAGCAGGCTTCCTGCTGAGCAGAGAGCCTGATGCAGGGCTCCATCCCAGGACCCTGAGATGGTGACCTGAGCTGAAGGCAGACACAACCAACTGAGCCACCCAGGTGACCCTGTATACTATAAATTCTAAAGCAACTTTTAAAATAATAAATCTAATGAGCCAAAAAAAAAAAATAAAATGATAAATCATATTCAATTAATTCAAAATAAAGCAGTGAAAGAGAAAAAAGGGAAATTTAAAATAGGTGAGACAAAGAGAAAACAAACAGCCAATTGGTAGAGTTAAACTCAGCCATTTAAATATTTACATTAAATGTAAATGGCCTAAACAACCCAAGTAAGACAAAGAGCATCAGATTGCAGAAAAAAGCAAGATTAAAGGCGCCTGGGTGGCTCAGTCCTTAAGGGTCTGCCTTTGGCTCAGGTCATGATCCCAGGGTTCTGGGATCAAGTCCCACATCAGGATCCTTCCTCAGCAGGAAGCCTATTTCTCCCTCTCCCACTTCCCCTGCTTGTGTTCCCTCTCCCACTGTGTCTCTCTCTGTCAAATAAATTAATAAAATCTTTTTTAAAAAAGCAAGATTAAATGCCAATACTAAGAATCTCAGAATAATTAAACTCTAATTAAACTATAGAAGAAGCCATTCAAATTAGAATACATAATACATGATAACATTTATATGAAAGTCTAAAAAGTAAGCTGAATCTATGGTGAGAACAGATCAATAGTTGCCTGGGGAGAAAGCAGTAAGGTCCAGGAGGGAAGGATTACCCAGGGGCACAAGAAAATTCAGGGAAATAATAGATATGTTCATTTTCTTATTTGAGGTAATAGTTTCAGGGATCTATTCATATGTCAAACTATAAACTTTAAATAAATGCAATTTATTTTATATGTATTTTACTTCATTAAAACTCTTAATAAATGAAAGAATGAATAAATAATAGCTAGATAGTTGGGTAGATAGGTAGATAGATGGATAATACACTGGCAGTGCAATATTACTGTCAGGTAAAACAAAGGCAAAATGCATTAACAGAGATCTAGAGTAGTACGACAAAAAAATAAGATAGAAACTCACAAACTAAACATATAGTCATAGACTGATATGCACCTAAGAACATATTTCTAAATATTTAAAGCACAAACTGAATTACTAGAAGAAATTATTAAATTCACAAATATACTGGGACAATTTTAAATTCATACCAGAAACTAATAGATCAATTATTAATTAATCTAAAATTTTATTTAGAACACATTTATAAAAATAGATCAGATAATAAATCATACATAGAAAAACTCAACCAAAACAAAAATATCACTGATGTTTTCTAATTCTAAATGTTTCTTCATAAAAATATTTGTTTAGAAAAGATAAATTAACTTTTAGATATTGAAAAATACAAATGGTGTTGGGAAAATTGGACAGCCACATGCAGAAGAATGAAGCCAGACCATTTCCTTACACCACATACAAAAATAGACTCAAAATATACGAAAGACCTCAATACAGGCAGCAAGCTCTTCAACCTCAGCTACAGCAACTTCTTCCTAGAAACATCGCCAAAGGCAAGGGCAGCAAGGGCAAAAATGAACTATTGGGACTTGATCAAGATCAAAAGCTTTTGCACAGCAAAGGAAACAAGTCAACAAAACCAAAAGACAATTGACAGAATGAGAGAAGATATTTGCAAACGACATATCAGATAAAGGGCTAGTATCCAAAATCTATAAAGAACTTATCAAACTCAACACCCAAAGAACAAAGAATCCAGTCAAGAAATGGGCAGTAGACATGAACAGACATTTCTGCAAAGAAGACATCCAGATGGCCAACAGACACATGAAAAAGTGCTCAACATCACTTAGTATCAGGGAAATACAATTCAAACCACAGTGAGATACCACCTCACACCAGAATGGCTAAAGTCACCAAGTCAGGAAACAACAGGTATTGGTGAGGATGCAGAGAACGGGAACACTCCTATACTGTTGGTAGGAATGTAAGCTGGTGCAGCCACTCTGGAAAACAGGGTAAAGGTTCCTCAAAAAGTTGAAAATAGAGCTACCCTATGACCCAGCAATCAAACTACTGAGTATTTACCCTAAAGATACAAATGCAGTGATCCAAAGGGGCACATGTACCCCAACGTTTATAGCAGCAATGTCCACAATAGCCAAACTATGGAAAGAACCTAGATGTCCATGAAGAGATGAATGGACAAAGAAGAGGTGGTATATATATACAATGGAATACTATGCAGCCATCAAAAAATGAAATCTTGCCATTTGCAACAATGTAGATGGAACTACAGGGTATTATGTTAAGAGAAATAAGTCAATCAGAGAAAGACAATTATTATATGATCTCACTGATAGGAGGAATTTGAGAAACAAGACAGAGGATCACAGGGGAACATAAAACAAGACAAAACAAGAGAGTGAGACAAAGCATAAGAGACTTTTAATCTCAGGAAACAAACTGAGGGTTACTAGAGGGGAGGAGGTGGGAGGGATGGGGCAGCTGGGCAATGGACATTGGGGAAGGTATGTGCTATGGTGAGTGCCATGAATTGTGATCAATCACAGACATGTACCCCTGAAACAAATAATATATTATATGTTAATTTTAAAAAATTACAAAGCCTGTCAGTAGATCAGCAGTTGCTAATGTTAAGCCTCATAGCAATAGCTGTCAGTGTGCTTTGTGTTTGTTTGTTTACATTATAGATATGTACATATATATTTGCAGAAAGATTTGTCAAGAGAGGAAAATCACCCTTAATGATCCACTCCAGTATAATTTAAGCTCTGAAGTCTTCATGTTCAAATTTTCTTTAAAATAAATATGGTTTCCAATTTAAAGAAATAGTCTAATTCATCAGTTAAAGGTAAATTACAAGGAAAAAATTTTTAAATATTCTGAAATTAGTTTAAAAAAAGAAAGTCTCTCCTTGAAAATTCTACAAAGCAGCCAAAGAAATTCTTGGAGAAAATATGTAGCTCTAAATGTATTCCTTTAAAAAAGATAGTGCCAGTAAATCAATTTAACATTTAAATCAACTACCAAGAAAAGAAATTAAAAGCTAATCTAGTAATTTTAGAAAAAAAGAAATTAGAAAAACAAAAGCAAAAATTCAAGAAAATAACCTTTTTTTTAAATTTCTTTCTTGATCAAGACCCATAGAATGTGCAAATCTCTGGGAAGGTTGATCAATGGTTTAAAAAAAAAAAAAAAAAGATAAAAAGATAGTAGGGTCTTAAAAAGAGCCATAAGTTAGAGAAGCCTGGCTGGTTCAGTCAGTAGAATATGCAATTCAGTCTCAAGGCTGTAAATTCAAGCCTCTTGAAGTTTTCAAGATAAAAATCTTAGGGGAACCTGGGTGGCTCAATGGGTTAAAGCCTCTACCTTCTGCTCAGGTCATGATCCCAGTGTCCTGGGATAGAGCTCCACTTCAGGCTTTCTGTTTAGCAGGAAGCCTGCTTCCTCCTCTCTCTCTCTCTCTGCCTGCCTCTCTGCCTACTTGTGATCTCTGTCAAATAAATAAATAATTTTAAAAAAAAAATCTTAAAGAAAAAGGGGGTCATAAATTATTTAATAACTTTTAAAAGATATTTAATAACAGTATTACTAGAAAAACTTTAGATCAAGAAAATTAAAAACTTGATAATTTTCAATAAAAATATAGATTATACAAATTAAAATATTTTAAAACCTGATTTTTAAAAATCACAAAAAATAAAGTATAAGTAAAAAATATCTTTTAGGGCGCCTGGGTGGCTCAGTGGGTTGAGCCGCTGCCTTCGGCTCAGGTCATGATCTCAGGGTCCTGGGATTGAGTCCCGAATCGGGCTCTCTGCTCGGCGGGGAGTCTGCTTCCTCCTCTCTCTCTCTGCCTGCCTCTCTGCCTACTTGTGATTTCTCTCTGTCAAATAAATAAATAAAATCGTTAAAAAATATATATATATCTTTTAACAAAAAGCCAATAGGCCTAAAATAGTTTCTCAGGATAGGTCATCTTTATTCCAAAAAGTCAATTCCAAAAAAATGGAAAAACAAGAATCACAACATGAACACAAAGAAGGAAAACTAGTCATTTCAGTAAATGAAAAAAAAAAAAAAAAAAACTGCTGACATAAATAATAAGTTAGGCCTGAAATGAAATGTCCTTAAATTTACAAGTGGTCTCAATCAAACAGAACAAAGAGTAACCACATATTAAATGATGAGAATATATACTTTAACCCATGAACAGTAAGATAAGCAAGGATGTTTGTTTACGATCAGTAGTCAACATGAATTAAAATTCCTAAACAACAAAAAAAAAGGAAGAAAAGATAAAAATTGAGGGAAGAAAAAGAGAAAACAGAGTCATTATTTGCAGGCAAAAAATAAAATAAAATAAAATAACCAACAACAACTATACACTTAAAAAAATCCGAGAAACTTCATAGAAACTACTAGAAATTGTTCTATAAAATTGCTAAGTATACCATCAATACAAAAATACTGTGTTGTATATTCCCAATTACCAATTTTTTAAATCAAATAAATGTTTTAAGATAAAATATAACTCTCAAAAATTAAAAAAAGAAAGAAAAAATTACTTTTTATAGGAGAAAGGTGAATAAGTATAGGGATCAAGCCAGGATCATAAACATCTCGTTAACAGAAGTGACAGAAAGAGCAAAAGCAAGGGAAGGAAGAAAGTTATCAAAAAGAAAACGAAAATGGAAAGAGTCCCAACACTGAAGAAAGTTTCCAAACAGAGTAAGACCACTGATTTATCTCACACAATGCTTGAAAGACTCACAAGAAAACACAAGTCCTAGGATGCCTGGGTGGCTCAGTGGGTTAAGCCTCTGCCTTCAGCTCCGGTCGTGATCTCAGGGTCCTGGAATCGAGTCCTGCATTGGGCTCTCTGCTCGGCAGGGCGCCTGCTTCCTCCTCTCTGCCTCTCTGCCTACTTGTGATCTCTCTCTGTCAAATTAAAAAAAAAAAAAATCTTTAGAAAAGAAAACACAACTCCTTAGTATTACAGAAATCAGAGATTATGAGAAACTTTGTAAGCTTCTGCGGGAATGCAGAGGATCAATTTCACATGTAAAAAATCAAGAATCATAATATGAGGCTCAGGCTTGTTAACAATAACAAAATGAAATCTTAAAGACAGTATATGGATACCTTACACATTCCAAAGTAAAGATATTTCTGATTCAGTGATGAGGTTAGCCACTGGAGGATGTATTCAAACAAAATATGGTAGTCAATCAAAGATCATTGTAGATATTCCAAGTAGAAATGCTTTCATAGGGACACCTGGGTGGCTTAGTCTGTTAAGCGTCTGCCTTTGGCTCAGGTCATGATCCCAGGGACCTGGGATCAAGTCCCACATTGGCCTCCTTGCTCAGTGGAGAGCTTGCTTTTCTCTCTGCCTCCTCTGCCTGCCACTCTGCCTGCTTGTGCTCTCTCTCTCTCTGACAAATAAATAAAATCTTAAAAATAAAAAAAAAAGGAAGAAAGGTTTTAATAAAGGGAATTAGAAAATTACACAACCAATGGATAGGGTGCCTATGTGGCTCAGTCAGCTAAGCTTCTGACTTTTGATTTTGGCTCTGGATATGATCTCAGGGTCATGAGATGGAGCCCCACTGCAGGGGGTGGGTCCCCACTCAGTGGGGAGTCTGCTTGAGATTCTCTCTCTCCCTCTGTCTTTACCCTTCCAGCTCCCACCCCTGCTCTCTCACATGCATGCTTCTCTTTCTCTAAAATAAATAAATAAAACTTTTTTAAAAGGAAAATTACATAACTGATAGAAATGCTTGGGAACTGGGTTCAGAGAAAGTGTTGAATTCCATCTCAGTTGCTTGCAGACCCCAGGGTAATTCTCAAGAGCTTCCCACTTCTACCTACAGTCTGCACGGAACTGCCATCAGAGAATTATGTTTTCTATTTTGCCTTTCAAAATTTCCTGAGAATACTCTCTTTGGTAGAGTCTACCCCAAAATTATGAGAAAAAGCTTTCTGGAAAATGGAGTTTCAAGCTCCTGCCATGCAATGCAGGGGAAAATATTAAAAAGGATGACAGTGACATTTCCCATATGAAAGAGACTCTGTCACAGGAAGAGGAAGACATGGAACTGAGACAGGCCAGTGGGAGAGAAGGGAGGGGGATTCCCAGATTCCCACAGAGAGAGTATCTAGGGGACAGCCAAACAGCAGGTCCACTACAGATCAAAGGAAGAGGGCCAAGAAATGTAGCAATGATATCACTGAGAGAAAAAAAAAAAAAAAGGAAAACTCAATGGCTCAACTATAAGCAATATTTACATAATTCTCATGTCAGCTAAAAACTAGCATTCAATTTTGTGTCACTGAAATCATAAATAATTCACATGTCCAGAAACGGATACTGAAAATTTTCAGTATGTTCAGAAAACGAAATATTATAGAGCAACTAGTGAATAAACTAGACGTGTGTACTGACATGGTTAAGTCTCACTAACGTGAGATGGATCATGAAAATAACAAGTTGAAGTACGTTACTTTTGATGAAAATACTTAAAACAATATCATCCACTATTTGTGGTTGCCTACATCTTATTACAAAGTAAAAGATAGGGACTGGATAGTCACAAAATTTATGATGGCAGTTGAAGAGAAGGAAACACGGATGAAAAGAGAAAGGTAATATTTCCTAATACAAGGGGAATACAGGGGAATTTTCATGTGGTTACTTATTTTTTTTAATTATTTGAAAAAAAAACGTATTACCTATAATGCCCTCATCTTGGGTAGTGAGTACATGATGTCTGTCGCAGTGTCCTTTAAATAGTTCTGTTTATCTTCTCGATTGAAAACAAGGATTTCAAAAAGCAATTTACCTATCCTGCTCCTTGATAACCACAGAAGTCATATCTCTAGGAGATAATTCAGGAGGAATGTGGTCCATCATGTTGTGATCAAGCAATTTAGATCAGTTCTTTCTATTTCAGACTTTCTGAACTACAGACTCATAAGGAAGTGCAGTAAACACCACTATTGCCTATTAATAGCTCAGCCTCCTACAGGCACATCCTCCCATTAAGAACACTTTCCTCTGCCAGCATCCAAACAAGGTAATGACGATAATAACAAACATTTCTAGACAATTTGCCAGGCACTTGCAGAGCTAACTTTTACTGGGTGTTTAATGCATCAGGAAGTGTTAGGTGCTTTCACAACCATTGTCTTATATGACCTCCTCAGAGCCCCTATAGCAGGACATAATAAAAGAAAGGCAAGCTTTAGAACAGGTGAATCAGAGTCCGAAACTTTGCTCCATCCCCTACACTCCTTGGGACCTTGGAGCTACGACATTATCTCTGATCCAGTTTTCTCATATATAAAACAAAGAGAATTTGCCTGCCTTTCAGGTAAAGGTCAAATGAAATAGCATCTAAGAGGAGCCTAGCATGGTACCTAAGTAGGACCTCCGTGAATGTTACCTCTCCATTTTATAGACGAAGAGACCAAAGTTCTGAGGGTTTCAGTGATGTGACCTTGGCCACACAAAAATAACAGAATCAAGGAGGCACAGCAATTAAGAGCATGGACTGTAGAGCAGGCTATCTGGGGTTCAAATCCCAGCTCTGCCACCTATCAGCTGAGTAACCGTAGGCAGGTTGTTTAATGTCTCTGCGCCTTAGTTTCCCCCTTATGTAAAATGAGAATTATTAAGGTAACTATGTCCTAGGAATGTTATGAAGATTTTATAATCAACTATTTGAAACAACCTGACATATAAGAAAGCACCGTGTAATTTCATTAATAATTGGTAACAAATAAGTCACACACTCGCTATACGGAAAATTCATACTCCACGACAGGACATGTGGAGTTGCTCTTTGCACTGCCCTCTGGCTGCCTTAGCCAGCAGGGGCGGTCATATGTGGACACTCCGGTTTCGGGGGCTGGGGTGCATCTCTTACCAAGTGTTAGGAGAAGAGTGGTGCCTAAAAGAAAGAGGCTATGGGTGATGCTCTTTTCAGCTCTTTGTGGTTTTTTTTAAGAAGTTTCAACTAAGCCGATCAACAAGTACAGAGGAGCTAAATCTTAAGATTTCACTACAATCCTAAGCTCAGAGGCTTGCCTTGGAATATGGACAAGTCTCTGTTCCTCCATGACACGTCCTTTTCCCTTTTACCAGCAGCAGTGAGGACTTGCTGGCACCGAGTCCCCATTACCCTCTTCCTGAAGGGCATGCATAACTCACTTAATTGCTTCACACTACAGTACACTGCTATTTAGAACCAGTCTGTTTCTTTCCGTTGTAACAGCATGGAAATAAATAAGCAATTTTCATACATTAGGAAACATAAGCATGCCAGCGTCTAATTCATACTTATGTGATTAATAAACCAGAGCACTTAGATGAAACACAGCGCACCACACAAACACTATCCCATTAGAGCAGCCGTTGGAGTGTGAGATATTACCCACAGTGGTCTCACGGCTGGACCCAGTAAACAGCCCCAATATGGAAACTCAGGGAACTTTCCTATCCTAGAGTGGATGCTCTCCTTTAGGTTGAAAAATGAAAGGTGAGAAATGGAGAGCCAACTTTCCTGCTTTTGTAAGTGGGATTGGCTCTGCGTAAGCTAGGAGCCGTTTGCATGATTCTGAGCAAATCTATTTTCGGTGCCTTATTTATTAATGGACAGAAAAGCCAGCCTGAAAATGAAATTGATTTTATTCACTTAGGATTTTATACTCCATTGCACAACCACAACCCAGCAAATTCTTCATTAAGAGAGATAATTACTTTAATGAAGATTAAATATAATTTAAAATTCACATTTATCTTTATCTACCTAAAGCAGGTCAGAATTAACCTAAAATGGTTCGGGAAGAGTAGGAAGGAATAAGTTTCTCCAAAAAGTCTCCATCTGCTTATATAAAGGTGAGTCTGGTCTGACAGTCATCCCTGCCTTTCTTCCTCTTTCTCTTCTTCTTCTCGTTTCATCCATTAGTGTCTCCCGCATCAAGCCCAAATCAGACCTTCTGCTTTCTAATAATCTTAATGTGGGGATGTTTGGCAGAGGCAGCAGGATAGCAGCAATTAATATTCTGGGATGTTCAATGATCTATGAAAAGCTATATCTATGATGGGCATATGGGGGGAAAACACTAAGATCAGAGAAGTAGCAGGTTGATTTTAGAAATGTTCTCCCTCCTCGCAGCAGAGTGTTTCCATTCCACCGGCCAATGAGAGGAAGCCAAGAATGATACTGAATTGATCGGTATCACTCATCGTTTCATGTGGTGTTAGAATTGCTCCTCATTAATGGCATTTGAGCATTATTGTGGAAAGAGCTTAGGAGACTTAAAAAAAAAAAAGGAGTTTAACTTCTTCACTTCTCTGAGTCTGGGACTCCTCATTTGTAAGACGGGACTAATACTGCCCACCTTGAGCTCAAAAGATTTAGAGCACCTGGCGTTAGGGATTAATCCTAACTGTAATATACTGCCTGTCGTGTCGTAAGTTTTCTTCTAAAACCTCCAAAACACAGTACCAATGACCCAGTAATCCCTAGGTGACAGCAACACTTGGTTCTGCAGAAGTGACCAGTGAGTTTTGCCCCAGGCTGTTGCTGTTCCTGACCTAAGCGGTGGCACAGACTAAAGGAGGGGAACAGGGAAGCACAGACCCAGCACAGCACAGTTAGGCAAAGCCCTGAGTGTGTATCATCGTTCATTGTCCAGGGAGGAAAATGAAGTCTAGTTTAGTGGGAAGATACAACAGGCTTCCAGAGGCAGTATTTCAAATGATGGTTCTCATTTACTGAATACCGATGGGACATGACACATTACATACATTATCTTATTTAATGAGTGTAACTATATAGTTTATCATCCGAATCAGGACACTTTCAGAGTCAAAGGGAATATTGTTAATACTTACATCTAGACAGCAAGTGTAAACCTGGATGGTCCTGGGCAAGCCAATTGTGTGGCTGCCCCATGTTTAATCGACGTAATCACTCTATGACATAGAAAACATTCCCCATTTCGCAGAAGGACACCGATACAGAGTGGTTAAAAGTAACGACCCGAGCACATTCAAACTACCAAGGGGCAGACCCACGGTCAAAACCCCAGCCTGTAAAATGCCAGAGCTCCTTCCCTTGAACAGGCTCCCCCTCCTTGAAACCCTTGCATCACAATATCAGCTGCCAAATAACAGCATTAATTTTGTTTTGAAACCCTGCCTTTATTGAGTGAATACCATGTTTCAAGTTCTAGGTCATGGCTTCCAAATGCTATCAAAAAAAGAGGGCAAAAATGGGTGATGAGAAAGCAAAATGACGCCATGAAAGGCAGTCTTATCCTAATGAGCGTCCAGTTCTTTCTGAGACACAACAGCCTGAATACCAGTGGCCTGAGCTAAGGCTTATTCAAGCATGGAGAAGGACTGTCAGCGGGGGGGGGGACGTCAATAAGCCTCCTTCTCCATGTGCCGCTCTATATTCTCGTGCACCCAATGAATTCCTTGATCTAGATCAACTTGCTGCTGATATTTAGTGATCTGCAATCACAAATAAATTTGACTTATTCCTAGAACATGCTAGGAGCTATTCTCCACACCCCACCCCCGAAAAAGAACTGAATAGATATAAAAATGTAGAGAGATGCTCAACATTCAGGTCTCTCTATAATGTTTCTCTAGGTGAAAATGATGGGCACCACGTGCCCATCCTTTGGCACCCCCTTCCAGTCACTGTCTGAGCTTCCCTTGTCTCTTAAACACCAGAAGGGTGGCCAGTCGGGCCTAGTTCGGAAGCTAACTGCATTGGCAGAGATAATAGAATTTCTCTTTTAGCGGAGAAACAATAGCTCAAACTAGTCATAGGTGCCAAGCATCCTTAGTCACGATCCCTAATGAAAGACCATCCTCAGAGACCAAGTATGTTCCTGACCCCAGGAGGGGGTGACCAGGTATTTTGTTGATTCTGTGAAAGCTCCCAGCTTGGGACACAATAAGAATCCTAAATCAGAATTCGATTCCATTTCTCTGAGCGTGTGTGACCTTAGCAAAACAGCCAAACACTCTGAGCTGCAGATTTCCCAACAAGAAAACATTGCTTCTCAAATGTTAGTGGGTTGAACAATTACCTGTAGGGCTTGTCAAGCTCAAGGAAATATAACTCAATCGCTATTTGGTTAAAACCCATTCCAGGGGCCCTCCCTTGGAGATTCTGATATATTAGGTCTGGTGTAGAGGCTGAGAATTTGCATGTCTCGTAAGTTTTCAAGTCATGGTGATGATGATGATGTCCACGGACCACAGTCTGAATAGTAATAAGTTGTATCAGTAATGCCAAGCTCACGGTTCATGTGAAAATAGGAAGAGATGTGCTGATCTTCAGCAGAGCTGCTGACTCACAATGCCTTTCCATCAGCATGCATATGGCGAAAAGAAGATGAACAAAAGTCTAAGAGTATGAGTAGGAATAAAACTTGGGGACACTTAATCATTCCAGACATGCCAGGTACAGGATTTAATTATATCCCAATCCCCACTGTTACAATCCATTCTATGCAGCAATACAAATGGGGTGAACTGACCCTAAGGACACTTCTCTGGGTTTTGTTTTTTAGACACAGAACACATCTTTTTGGTCACAAATTCCATTCGCCCCTTTAGGCTCAGCGGCATCTCCATGGCGTTCAAACCCTATCTCCAATCATCTTAACTCCTACTTAAAAAATTAAACATAAATCTTCCCACGAGAACAGCTCTCAAGCAATAGGTAAAGCGATATTTACTTCGCTGAAAACAGGATTCCCCTGTTAGACCAACTGTCAACACCGCGATCAGCCAGAGTCCTTCAGTCTGTCCTTGTCGAATGCAGCATGGTAATCAGGGAACGCGCTCCCTCCTCCTCCTCCTCCTCCTCCCCTCCCTTCTTTCTGGCTTTCTCTCCTCACGACATTATTTAATCTCTCCGCTGCAGCTTCTTGGGATTAGCTACAGCATCTATTAATAGTTTTACTTCTGTTTACAGTTCCAAGGGGAGAAAAATGGCTCATTCCTTCTCTCCAATCTTGAAGATGCGTCTTATTGCAGCAGGAGGAAGACGCACGGCCCCGTGAATAACCTATTTCCACAATCATTCCACTGTAAAGATGTTAATGTGCTTCTATGCCGAATGGATCCATTTAATAGGCAGAACAAGTTGGATATAAACTCTTTAATTGCTTTCAGCACACCGATTATCTTCCTGTGTCACCTATTGTATAATGCAAAAATGTTAACAAAAGCACTTACTGAAGACATTATTGGGAATTAAAAAACAAAGAACCATCAGTTGTCACTAAATATGCCTTTCATGTTCCCAAATGAAATGCATTTGCGCACTCAAGAAATAGGATAGGAATGTGCAGGCCTGCCATTGTCAGATGCAAACATCTTCATTAGATTTTGATCCAGCTGCTGCAAGATCTATAAAAAGAGCTATCAAAGCCTGCAACTCATTATTGGTTATTTCAGGAAAACTTCAAAAAATCCATCCCCAAACCTGCACGGATCTTTTCTGACAACTTCCCTGGGCTGGGCAGTTGGTTTGCAAGGAGCCGCGTCAGGAGCTGCGTCAAAAACCTCTGCCCAGATGGCCGCCTGTGATGCCTGAATGCAAGAAGCCGCGGCCGCAGAGCCCACCTGTGTTCCGGGGCACTTAGGCTGTAAGTCTCTGCCTATCACCTCCCAGATCTCCTGTTCCAACCAAATGTTATCTCCTTAAAAGCATATAAGTGAAAGTAGCCAAACTCGGGTCTTTATAGACCAAAACGGAAAGATTAATATATGCGATGTCTCCTAACATCCTTTCTTGGTTGCAATAAATCTTCTGATGCATATTGGCAGTCAGCTCATTTCTAGCATGTTATTTTCTGCAGAGGCTATTTTAAAAGAGGAAAAAGACTTGTAAGGGGAGTCAGCAGGGAAGGGAAAGAAGAAAGGAAAGGAAAAAGAGAACAAGTCGGGGTTCTGGGGATCGGCTATAGAGAAGGTTAAAGGACGTAATGCATGAAGTGTCAAAATTACCCGCAATCCTTCCTTTGAATTCTGCTGAAACAGAAGGGACCCTACAAAGACTAAAGAGTGTTCATATTAATCACAGTCCCTGGATCTTGACTTGGGGACCTCTTCAGCCAGGCCCAGGTCTCCGGAGGCTTCTGATGGACACCAAACAACTCACAGAGAACAACTGTCAGAGCTGTCACTGTCACTTAGAAAGGGCTCTTTCCCCTCTTGGTCTATATGTCTTTCTATTCATGACAAAGAGAAATGCAAATTGTGATCACTCTTATTCAACCTTGGTAAACAAGGAGGGAGGAATACTCCAGACCCCTAAAGCAATCTGCTTGAAAGATTTTTGACTTTGGGGCACCTGACTGGCTCAGTCAGTAGAGCATGTGACTTTTTATCAGGGTCCTGAGTTCAAGTCCCACACTGGGTGTAGGGCCTACTTAAAAAAAAAAAAATCAAAGATTTTTGGTTCTGTTTTTAATTTACCCACCAAATTGTCTGTCTTATGGTCAAAAGTAAATTGAAATGCTCAAGATATTGATGTGATTTCATATCCATTATTTGAATTAGGTACAAGAGCTCACTGGGGCATCAGTTTATTATATTATATTGTTATTAAAGCTATTACCCAAATCTTAATGCTCTGGAGGCCCACAATATGTTTTTTTCTTACATATACCATTCTTACTCCTTCCAAACATGACCTTTTCTATGCTCTCTTCAGCAGCACATATACTAAAATTGGAAATAATATACAGAGAAGATTAGCGTGGCCCTTGTGCAAATTCATGAAACATTCCATACTTTTTCAACTAAACAAATAATAAGGTTTATTAATCTTTTTAAAAGGCATTTTAATTTTTTTTTTTTTTAAGTAGGCTCCATGCCCAGTGTGGAGCCCAGCACAGGGCTTGATCTCACACAGTAAGATCAAGACCTGAGCCAAGACCAAGAGTCGGACACTTAATCAGCTGAGCCACCCAGGTGCCTGAATTTTTTTTTAAGTATTTTTTCTAAGATTTTATTTATTTATTTGACACAGAGAGAAAGCCAGAGAGGGAACACAAGCAGGGGGAGTGGGAAAGGGAGAAGCTGCAGAGCAGGGAGCCTGATGTGGGACTCAGTCCCAGGACCCTGGGATCATGACCGGAGCCGAAGGCAGACACTTAACAACAGAGCCACCCAGGCGCCCTAAGAAAGTATTTTAAAAATAACTTGTCTGCAGTGCTTTAGCAATTGTCGTCCCTCCTGCTGACTGCCTTAGTCAATGGAGTCACGCTGATAAGAATGGCAGAGATGGAGGTCCATGCTTCCTCCCACCAGAGTGGGATTTTGAGTTGGGAACCCACTGCAGCTGGACAATCTTTCTAAAATGTGAACCGGATCATGAGGCTCCCCTGTGTAACACCATTCAGTGATTTCCTACTGCCCTTCAGATAAAATCACATCCCTGCTGTGTGGCTCCAGGCAAGTTATTAAACCTCATTGTGGCTCAATTTCCTCTTGTATAAAATGGTGATAATAATCGTGAAGAAAATATATGTAAGGCACTTAGCACAAAGTTAATAAATGCTCACTATTATTATTATTATTGATATTATCTCACCGACCATGTTCCTTTTCAGTTTCCCCTTCACCCTGACAGCCATTCTCAACAATGAGTTCCTCAACTCCCATGGGCTTTCTCGCTTTTATGCCTTGACCTGCGGTTCTCTTTCTGTTTGCAACACCCACTTTTTCCTCCTGGCCTTTGGCCAGTTTTATTGCTAATAATTTACAAGCTGTCAGCTTAAATGCATATTATCAAGATGGCCTTCCCTGACCGTAAGGTCAGGTTTGCTTACCCCAATATATGCATGCAATGCACACTTCCTCTACAGTAATACACACCATACATTACTGTAACATTTTGCCTGACTGAAGGATCTATAAAGGACCCAAGGTTAGATTCGCCTTGCTCCCCACTTTTTCAGTAGCAAGCGCAAGTGGGGGGGATTAGATTATAATGCAATGGACAAAGAATCTCATTGGATTACAATGACAAAAGATTAGTCCTTGATCACACTGAAATAATCACAGGATGACTCCACCGTGTTTTCATGCTGAGCGCCAAGCTGATGGACACCCCACGCCTTGGAACATTGCTGATCTCGTGGTAGAGAGAAAGGGAACACAATAATCCTCTTAAAACTCCCCAGCAGCAGTGGCTCATCGGATTCCCCCTCACATTTTATTGGCCAGGGCAAGTCACATGGCAAAGCCCGACTAACTTATGTCAATCAGGGGGGGCATCCTTGTGTGGAAAACGCACAACAAACAGGGACCCTACAATATTCACTAAATGGTTATAGATGCTAAAACTGAGCTCAATGAAGGTTAGTTCAATGAAATGTTTCTTTGCTTCAAGCTGACAAACCTAAACCCCACACCAACTAAAATCTTGCCAGAAACTTCTCTGTTATTCAAAGAGATACTTGTTTCTTGAAATTTTTGACTTTAAAAATCACTCTCCTTTCAGTCATGGGGCCATGTTTTCTGCCACAGGCACCGGCTGCCTATGTCTGTGGTCACAGTTTATAGGTCATACCAGTACACCACATTGGAGGAAAGAAGGATAATTAGATTCAACAGCATCCACACCGTCCCCATAATTTGTTTGCTTACTCTATGCAAGTTAGTCATCCAGACAGATGAGGTAACATCCAGTCTCACAGGGTTATCCAGTGAAAAGGGAAACTTGGAGATCCGTTCCTCTAACCCTTAGGTAACACGCAAAAAAAGAGCTGAGTGATTTGCCAAACAGTAGCACAGCCAGGATTAAAATACGAATTGCCAGTTTTAAAACAAGTGCTCTTTTGAAATAAGTCAATCAGAAAAAAACAATTAGCATATGATCTCTCTGATACAAGGAATTTGAGAGGCAGGATGGTGGTGGGGAGCTATGGAGTGTAGGGAAGGAAAATATGAAACAAGATGGGATCGGGAGGGAGACAAACCATAAGAGAATCTTAATCTCACCAAACAGAGGGTTGCTGGCGGGGGGGTGGGGGGGGGGGTCGGGATAGGGTGGCTGGTTTATGGACATCAGGGAGGGTATGTGCTATGGTGAGGGCTATGAAATGTATAAGCCTGATGATTCATAGACCTGTAACTCTGGGGCAAATAATGTATTATATGTTAATAAAAAATAATTTTTTAAAAAAGTGCTCTTTTAATTATAGCATAACCTTGCCATAAGGAGGCACCAAATGTGAATGATTGCAAGAGGTCACCATTGAACAGATGAGGAAACTGAAACCCAGGGGTAAAGTGACTTTCTCAAAGCTACCCACATTATTAGTTCTATTTTGCCTGACCGCACAGAAGCACAAGGAAATCTAAGTTGTTTCAGCATCTAGGATGGTACCTGCTCTTCACTGAAGGCTCAGAGAAATGGTTCATGAACTGAACTGAATTGATTGAATTGAATTGAGTTGAACTGAAATCACAGAAAATGTAGAGATGCTTTTCTTTTGCTCTACCCTTGCTTTCATTTCCCCTGGAGTTTTAAGCTTGCCAAACCAGCAAGTTATACACCAACAACTATGATTTTGCTAGCTTCTCCTCTATTAATATCCTTGTTCCCTGTTCCTTCCGTATGTATAACTACCAACCTTCTCTGAGCAGAAACAGATTAATACCTGGAAATCTTGTCATCTCATGACATTTATAGAACAATATAGGATCTGGAAAGCAAAATCAACAATTATAAGGGCCCTGAAAGATCATTAGACAAAGAACTTTATTCCCTCTGAGTTAAGCAGGTCAGTTAAAAAAGTGACATAACCCAGATGTTCTTAAGCCACAGGAACAAATGCTATTAAGTAACTGTCTCTCGACAACTAAGTGATATGTACGAGGAATGGGAATTAAATTTGGAGAGAGAATACAGATTCTGGCTGGGCTCCAGGGCTGAAGGATATTAAATAAGAAAGAAACAATAGCACTGTCAAGTCTAATTGTTTAAAACATAAAACTCTTTCCATATGTCTCGAGACAAACAGAGTTGCATAGCATCGGGATGCACTGTGAAGTCAAGCAAAGAGAAAGAACAGCACGTACCATTTGGAATGAAAAACTGATTTGTGGGGAATTTGACTCTGCTTCTCCCCCCTTCTCCTCATGTTCCACCCAGGCACGTAGACATTTGAAAATAGCTATAGGAAACACCATGAAGTCTCTTTTTTTGTACGAGATTTGACTATAAAATGAGAAATGATGGGCTTTGTGGTCATACAGAATTTGGTTCCAACCCTGACCATACTCCTTCTTGTTATGTGACCTGAGGCTCAACTTTCTGACCTATAAGCAGAGATTATATTCTTATGGTGCAAGGATGTGTTTAGAATTAAATGAGATAATCCATAATAAAGTCACTAGCATTTGATAGGCATTCATTATGATATACCTTCTTTACGCTTTCCTTTAAACAATGGAGATGCAATCATCCACATAGCGGCTCCATATAATTCTGTGATGAAATGAGAACAATTTTTCACTCATTGACAATAAATTGAGAGATGCCTGCATCTCATCTCTTTGATTAACGAACACAGATTTACTGAGAGCACTATTCACAGGCAAAGCTCAGCGGTAGGTATGATAAAGGTCACAAAGTGTTCTTAGGAAAAATGTATGAAATGAAGGCATTAGCTCAAGACTCCTTTTGTCATTTATGACTTCAAGCAATCAAGAGTATCTGGTCTTTAAAGTATTTTTACTAAAAAAATAAGTATTTTTATTTATGGAATGTATGAGTTCAGTATAGAGAAATGATGAAAAAAAAAAAAGAAAAAAATACTTAAGGTACCTGGGTGGTTCAGTTGGTTAAGGGACTGCCTTTGGCTCAGGTCATGATCCTGGAGTCCCAGGATCGAGTCCCACCTTGGGTTCCCTGCTCAGCAGGGAGTCTGCTTCTCCTTCTGACCCTCTCCCGTCTTGCGTGCTCTCTCATTCTCTCTCAGATGAATAAATAAAATCTTAAAGAAAAAAAACAACTTAGACTCTAGCTAGAATTAGTGAGTTTTATTTCATACTACATTTGTCGGATACTATGTTTCTAAGGAGTTTTGTGTTACAGGTATGTATCTGTATCTTTGTCTGTATCCATAAAAGCCACAGAAAGAGTACTGTGCTTGGGGTTCAAGCCCTGCCCTCCCATATTCTAATGGGAAGAATTGTCCTTGTGTTGTAGCTGGAATCTCGATTTCCTCACTGTATAATTAGATTTCCCTAATAGATTTCCTAAAGTCACTGCCATATGTAGAAGTTAAAATGTAGCATAAAACACTTGTGACTCTTCACTACTGTACTGTGTGCATGTGTGTATGTGTATTTATGAAAAATATGTTCCTTGCCAACAACACAACTCTACAGCAATTTCATGAAGATAGCTAGCGTCACATGAAAGCAATTTCACATAATACACTAAGTTGTCAATAAATGAAAAGTTCTCAGAAGACTCAAACTGCTGTTTCAGTATTTCCTAGGACAGGCCAGAGATGGTTTTGAGGCTAACACCAGAGCTCTTCTCCTTTGGTCCCTTAGGGCTACTATGGTTCACAGGGATGATGATAGGCCAGTTGGATGCACAGAGTTTTGGAGGTTTAATTGATCTCATGATGCCTTACCTGTGCTGCAATTAAAACCCCACCTCAAGACTACTGAGGGCAGGAAAAATTCCAGGAAGATTTTACGGAAGAGGCACTGCCCAATGTTACAGTACTTTTTTTTTTTTTCTTTGACAGAGATCACAAGTAGGCAGAGAGGCAAGCAGAGAGAGGAGGAAGCAGGCTCCTGCTGAGCAGAGAGCTCGACGTAGGGCTCGATCCCAGAACCCTGAGATCATGACCTGAGCCGAAGGCAGAGGCTTAACCGACTGAGCCACCCAGGTGCCCCTGTTACAGTACTTTTGACCTTCACCTCCCAACTCCCCCTTGACCTCATCACTAAAACAACATAAATTCCACTGCAAATAACTAGAATCATTAACACCAGAACCAGGAGGGGGAGGCTTGGGAAGCTCGCATTGTCAGCAGTCTCATCATCTTTATGACCTCCTAGCGCTGCAAAAATCACTCAATGGAGCCCTACATACTTCACATTTCTAACTACTCCAAATTCCCGGTGTGTCTGGATATTTTAATTTCTCATATATTATTTATAAGGACCTGCACCCATATATCAAACAGCCTTTTTTAATATAGCTTTTACAACAAAAATTGAAAATATACATTCTTTTCCTGTTCCACAATTATTGCAATCTAATGCAGAAATTTGCCCTGATAGAAAAAAAAAATACAGAATAAGGAGAAAGGTATTTTCCATCATAAAAATTTTAACTTGGAGAAGAAAAAGGGCAATTACATAAACAAGTCAATTCAGCCTTAGGGAACGTGTAGCTCACACAGATTTCTGATTGAAAGCCAGCTGATAAAAGGAGAAGAAACAGATTTAAACTCTTGCTGCATAATTCATCCCACCCCTGTTTGAATATTAAGTCTCGGTGTGATTATTACTAGGTTCTTGTTATAACATTCATTGACCTCTTCAACAAATGACCCACACAATGCCTACTGACTCCGAATCTCTACATACGAAGACAGCTTCACGTTTATTTTCAAAATAGAACTGAAACGTGACACAGGTGATTTCAATACAGGTGTTGCTCAAAAGACACCGTGTATGTCCGTGGTGCCCACAGTCACAGGAGAAGTACTTGACGTGGGTATTGGCAACATCTTCCCCATCGCCATCCCTACCCCCACTCCCCAACTGCCCCTTTAGTGATGTTGTTGCATACACATGTAATGCTCTTAGGTTCTTTTGTCCCATACTCCATGCCATCCTGGAATCCTGAGCCTCCTAAATGATCTGTTCAGATTTGCATACGTGAAGGATCATCCTTTGTGCAGTGAAGTTCTGCAGGCTTCTAACAGATATGCAGGGTCCTGTATTCATCCTTACAGTGTCATAGAGAATGGCTCTAGCTAGCCTTCGGATTGTGTGCTTTTGCATCAGGCAGCGGCTTTAGCGGGTGCAGTGTCCTCCAGTGGCTGCTTTGTTCAATCTAATTGTCATTAAGCCTCAGAGCAAAAGACAAATAACAACTATTGACTTGGGAGGTAACAGTTGTAACCAAATATCTGTCTGTGCCTTTCTCTGGGGATGTAACTCTCCAACGTGGTGCGCTGCGTTGCTGCCCTCCAGGAAGAATATCAAGTAATGCCCCTGGGCTTGAGAATGGGGGAGAATTGAAACCAAGTTCACGTTTTTGGTACCTAGGACATCACAGAAAGAATAAAAATGTTAAAAAGAGAACAACAGGGTCTTCATCTGAAAGATTTTTTTCCTTGGGCTTAATACATACTTCTATTTCCATTCTGTTGTTTATTGCTGAGAAAATTGATAGATAAAAAGTTTTAAAATGTGTTTGAGAGAAATTAGGTCCATATACTTATAATCAAAGGACTAGTTTTGATGACAACAATTATCGTCATCTCTCTGTGAGTGTGTTTTCAACAAACACAGACCCCACTAATGGTAAATTACTTGGCCTTAAGGTTAGAGTTCTTAGATGCATTATATCGACAGAAGCAGAGAGAAGATTACAGCAGTCCCTGGAAAGGAGACCTCACATTTCCTTGTAAGTACAGATACCTTACAAACTAGTCGAAGGGTGTATAACTTTGAACTCGGGAGAGAGAAGAGGCAGAAATCAATACTGAATATTTAAAGGTAACAACATTTGGGAGAAAAATTTATACTCATAGCCAAGTCCTGAATCCAGAGAAGAATGTATATCTCTGAGGAAAGTACTTTTCATCCATCACTCAGAAACCACGAGTATATGATATTTTAAAAATGTTGAGTTTCTTTTCTTTGAGTTAGGAAAATGTCTGCTTTACTAAACCATGCTCTCCCAGGGGTATATTTTTCTAAATCGACATTTTCTTATGAAGGTAATCTCCCACTCAACCATGCACCTTGCAAAGCTAAGCCCAGGTCAGAGGACTCTTTGAAGAGAAGATAAAGACCTAGAAATACCAAGAGAGGGTATTCAACTGGGAGGAGAAAATCAGTAAATCTTTTCTAATGCGAATTCTGCTTTGACAAATTCTTGAAAGAGCCATTTGTACCTCTTCATTTAGACTCTCTGTTGATTAATGGAAACGAAAAAATAATTCTCTTACTTGCCGCTTGTGCAGCTTTAGAAACCCCAAAGAGAGTCAACAAAGGACAGCGGAGCCTTCTACTTCTTTGTCCACAATAACTGAGCTTCGTAGGTTGGAAGAAAAGGAAATGTTGATCTCCCGGGCTTGTTTAGCTTTGCTTTTTTAATTGCTAAATGCCAGCCTGGGAATTCTGCCTAAAATGGTAATAAGTTGCCTTGATACTACACCTTTCATCCAGGAGGCACATGCTTCTCTGAGTTCTGAAACACAGCCATCCTGGAGCTGAAATGCAGTGACTGTTTTAATGTTGAACATTTATTCAGTGCCATGATTATACAAGGTGGAAGAAATTGTTCGAAACAGTACCAAAATATTGCAGTAACAAAGATTATGGGCTGTGGGTTTTGAAAGTATCCCAGATGCAGTCTGCTTTGTGCTTTCCTTTGCATATGGAATATTTACATATCCCTTTTTAGTCTTAAGATTCCTAAGATGCTCACTTTTGTGGTCCTCAGTTTAGGTTCAACATACACTGCAAAAAATCAGGAAGAATGCATTAAGTCCCTTCTTTTTAGAAAAGCCTTTGCTATTTAGAATACTCCTCAAGAAAAAGGACAGTGAGAAAGAATTCTGCCACTACTTTTATTTTATACCTCCTAAAAGAACTTCTGTCTCTGAAAAGAGCAGATGAGGAAAAAAGGTGACAAAGACTCTTCCAGGAACTCCTGACCACATATCTCCTAACTGATTTCTCTTCTGTTAGGCCAAGGGACCAAGAGGGTATCTATCACTGGATTGAAAACAGGTCAGGAACCCAGTCTTGCTCATTGTTACTAACCTCAAGACTCAGGCAGATAACAGATCTTCAATAAATCCCTATTAAATTAATAAATGATTGGTTTTCTTATTCTGAAAGCACCAAGACCACAACCTGTGACACTTTCAATGCTTGAGCAGAAATTTGTTTTTACTTAAATAGCAAGAGGAGGGGGGGAATAATGATGAAGAAAGCAAGCATGAGGGGCTAATCTGAGAGATGCTGAAAACAGGTTTGTGTGCCCTCCGAAAACCAGCCCCCTCTCAGTTTATTGCTGTCAGGAAACAGGAAAAAAACTGCATTATTATGCTCCCCCCCACACACACCACATACAATTGAAGACTCATCAGTCTTTTATAGCTGCACCTAAAATGAGGCTATGCTGTCCTCTCCTGACAGCAAGTTTTCAACGGGGAGCAGAAAAGGGAAGGTGGGTTGCCAAAGAAGATCCTCAAGGGGTTTCGAAGTCCAGGCCCCAGGTCTTGCTAACAGTAGATCTGTGAGACTTTCAAGCCCCTAGTTCCTTCTAGGACTCAGCTTCCTCATCTGTCAAGTGAGAAGCAGTAATTAAAATCTAATCTAGGTGATTTGGGAAAGGACCCCAAGACCGGGACTTGCATTTCATGGCCCTAGAATTGAAATCTGCAATTAGATTAACATCTTCTACTTCTTTGTCTTGCTTGAGTGGTCTTGGAATCACACAGGCAAACATGGCTCACTATATGACCATCTCTCTAGTCATACTCTTGTTACTCTGAGAGCCACGGGGAACCTGACTTGGCTTAGAAAGATGATCGGTCTAGAAAGATGATCAGTCCAGACGAAAAATCCTAAAGCAAAGACCAGCATATTTGACTTCCTTATTTTATACTTGAGGCAACCAAGTCTCTGAAAGGTTAACTGGCCAGCCTAAGCTGTCCAGTCAGGAAGAGAAAAAAAAATAAAATGGTTCTTAAACTCAGGTCTCAGGCATCTCAGCTGAGATTTCTCACAACACTTTTCCCTACATCTTTACAATTGAGTAAGTTGGGAATTTATGAGGTTGATTAAAGCCTTGTTTGTTTGTTTGTTTTACTGTAAGCAGAATTTCTGCATTTTAGTGGTGACACTGCAAACACTGTAGGAGAAATACCTTCTGGCTTTAATAAGCAAACAAACAAATAAAAAATAACAACAACAAAAAAAACCTTCTGAAGCTCATTAAAACCCATCCACACTACCCCTGTCAGAATCATTACTGATGTAAAACATTCAAAGTCTGGGATTTTCCTGTTATTTCATAAAATACATAATTTGAGCCAATCCTGATAAATATTGGTATCCCTTTATTCAAGCATAGCTTTCAACTTCCAGAGAGTTAATAAATTGGATTCTAACAGTCTGCAGAGAATATACAGTAAGATAAAAACATCTTGCAAAAATTTACTGTATATTTTAAGATGAGTCGAAATATCAGCAACCATTGCAGATGCATTTACAGGATTTTTAGAGTAGCACATTTCATCATAAACGGCTCTGTGATTCAGGATGGCATTAATAATGGAAAGAACAACCTTTAAAATAAAGTAAATGCATTTGGAGCAGTTACTGAGGTGATATCTGTCAGACACACACACACACACACCCCAGTTAATAACTTGCAAGTTGATGTAATATATTCCTTAGCCTACCCTGTCGGGAAAGATTTATCTTTTGTGTTAAACTTCAGGCTGAAAAATTAAAATAAAATTTGATGTCTCCGTGGTGACCTGCCTTCCTCTATTTTCTTTACCTTTTAATTTCTATCATTACCAACTTTAGAACGGTCTCTTTGACCTTACACAGTATTTCAAAAGATGGTTTAGATGCCAAAGGACTGCCAAAACAAAGTCATAAATAAACTATGCCCCTACACATATACATCTCAAGGTGTTAATCAAAAAGGACATAAATCATGAATACATTTTACCTTCATACAAATGAATGTTACCACCACGCGTCCGATGTATTTTTGTCCTATTACTTTTCTTTACAGCTGCTGTCTCAAATAGTTTCAGAGGCCAGGAGTTAGTGTGAATTTCCTTGCTTAGTGACAAGTCAACCTTTACTCCTCTACACTCCCAAGGCACTGCTCAGTGAGTCTGTATCTAGTAAATGAAATATGGAAAGGGGGAAACGAACATCTCTTTTCTCGTCTTCTCTTTCCCCCCACTCAGTTCCCGTTTTTCAGTGCCCCCCCCTCCTTCCACTGTCACCCCCTTTCTTCTACCTCCCCCTGCTCCCATCTTCCTCTTTCAGTCTCCTCGGATGCCTTCTCTCTTTCCTCCCTAGCACACCTGGGTCAGCAGTCAGGAAGAACTGGAGGTAAAGAAGGTGTGGAACATCTGGGACCCTCCGGTCCAAAACTAAATCAACAGCACGTTAAGGAACTCACGGTGATTCTAACAGAAATCCCGGAGGGGGAAAAATTATTTTTCTTTATTAATGTAGTTACCAACCAACCAATACATTCTGAATCCCACATTGAGCAGCAAAAGCTATACACAAAACATTACTGAATGACCTTGACCCTCCTCACTTCCCACACAGTGCTCATTAGTGGGGAAAGGCGAACACCTTTGGGCACCGCTCTGAGGTAATTCTATAAATGCCACAGTCATGCTTAAATACAATACTGTACCAAGATAAGGCACTTACAAGGCAGCATTTCCCAGATCTCATGAGAATGAAGAGAGAATACTTAAAATTCTAGAAGGCTTCAAAAAAGACAGACTTGAGGACCACACAATACTTTAAAAGAGAAAAAAGAAGGAAAGGTATTTTCTAAGGATTAATAAAGAAAACGAAAAAAGAAGTTGATAAATCAACAAAAACCATATCCCATTTCCATCCTACCAGTAATAACATTTAAATCCCAGAACAAAGTTCTACCCTTCCATGCTATCCCCTTCCTTAGAGCAAGGATATGCCTCACCCATCTGTCAAACAGATGTGAAAAGCAATCCCGAACAGTCCCTCTAGGTCAACTAAGTATCTAAGATTGTACATATCAGAACTGTCAAATCCACACTGTTTTGTTGGGTGTTTCTTTTTCCTAAGTCATCCTGCATTCTTATCCCAGAAGAGCTTCTCTCATGAACTGGACATTAAAAATACCTGAGTGGGGAGCAGTAAAACAATGCATCTGATGTAGAATCCTGCAGCAACTTGCAGTCCCCACTTACATGTGGTAAATAAAAGATCCAATGATTTTCTTCCACTCAAACCACTCCTTTTAAACAAGAATATAAAACGTCACTATCATCAACAAAAACGAGTACTTATGGAGCCTCTTCCAGTTACAGAGTCCTCATCTCACTTAAGATGAATTCAGTGTTCTAACTATGGCACACAAGATGCTCTGTGACTTGACCCTGCCCGCCTCACCCACACACCCTTTGGTCCAGAACCACCAATTTCTCAAACAGCCCTTGCCTTGGTGAATTTCCGCAGTCAGTGCCCTCTATGGAAAAGCCTGTCTTCACTTCTGGAGCGGCCGGGTGGCTCAGTTGGTTAAGTGTTCAACTCTTGATTGCAGGCTCAGGACTGTGAGTTCAAGCCCTGCGTTGGGCTCCCTGCTGGGCATGGAGCCTACTTAAAAATAAGCTAATTAATTAATTTTAAAAGACCCAGTCTTCACTTTTCCTCTTACCTAACTCCTACTCAATCATCTAGATTCAGGTCAAACCTCACTGCCCTGAAGGAGTCCTTCCAGATTTTAGAATGTAAATTACTATCACCTTTCTGAATACTAAGGGCACACGGTGCCCCAAACTAAATACTAAAAACTTTGTATTGCATTTTCCATCACAGGCCTTAGAAAATGGAGGATATCAGGAGATTCTTGTTCAGGGAGCTATAATCACACTGGGGCCATGAGACTCACCAAAGAACACCACGCCTAGAGCTGTCCTGGGTGTTACAATGTAGAGTGAGCAAAGAGTTTACAGAAGGAAGCAAAAGAGGAAGCTATGGCCCAGGAGTGGGCAGCATGCTCGGGGAGAGTCATATGATGTTCAAAGGGTATCCCTAAGAATGTAGTACTCCATAATGTAGTTCTCCAAGGGTCTCTTAGGGTCGAAAGCCTTTTCCGCAAAGGTGATTAACTCTACTACAGAAGAGCAAGTAAAAATGTCTAAGTATAAATTTAGCCTTGCATTAGTTTATGCCTACATGTGACATCTTTGGGGAAAACATTAAACCTAACTTGCCTGTGAAAAACACCCAGAAATACAACAAATGAACAGCCTTACAATGAAGTTTACTGCTAAAAGGGTTTCTAAGACTAAGAGAATTCACTGCAGAGTTGGAAAATACCACAATGCTTTGGCAATCAATTAATTAGTTCTTGGTGCCTCATCAATCCTAGTTATTCAAGATTTAACCAGGAGTAATGGGAATAAATTAGGAAGAAAAATTTAGGCTGGATATCAGGAACATTTTCTTAATCATTAAATCAATTAGACAACAGAATTTAAAATTGGATATTTAATGTGAAAGATGGAACCAAGAAAGAGAAAGTACAGTATCAAGGAAAAATGAGAAATCATAGGTCTAAAAGGTTCTCTGTCATCATTAGCCCATTCTTCTGTGTTTGGAAAGAATGATAGTTGAGATTTCTACTCACATCATTGCCTATTCTAAAATTTTCAAACCTTCAGAATATACACTTGCTAAAACAAAGAAGTTTGTTTTCTCCAGTGAATCAGATCCTGCTGCAGAAATCTTACTAAGACTATATCTACTGAGACTACAAAGTAAGAAGCTACAAGATCTTTGCCTATTGTTATGCAACATAATCCTCCAAACTTAGCAAAAAAATCAGGCAATCACTACATTCCAATTCTGGGCTACATATAATAAAGTCCAACAGAACTTGGAAAGTTAGGAAGAGGAGAATACTCATTTCCAGCAGCATGGGAGAAGAGGTTTCTTGACCAACCTACACTGAAAGTCATTAGAAATATTTTAAATAATTAGAGATAATCAGAACTGAAAATAATCAGAAGCACTGGGTAACATAAGAGTTTAAGAATATGTTTTCTAGGGGCACCTGGGTAGCTCAGTGGGTTAAGCCGCTGCCTTCGGCTCAGGTCATGATCTTGGGGTCCCGGGATTGAGTCCCGCATCCGGCTCTCTGCTCAGCAGGGAGCCTGCTTCCTCCTCTCTCTCTCTGCCTCTCTGCCTACTTGTGATCTCTGTCTGTCAAATAAATAAATAAAATCTTTAAAAAAATATATGTTTTCTAAAAATGCATTGATGAGTTTATCAGTTATTCAGAGGCCAAAAACTTGGCAAAATTAGGAACCCAGGCAGGGAACCCATACACTGTGAGTGATCGAGAGGAAGAAATTTTCTCTCATAATTTATAAACATAAGCTAATTCTCATGAAGTTTTGCAGCCTACATTTACGTTATCTGGGTCATATAAAAAACCGCAAGCCAGGACTTTAGTTTAAAGTGGTTCTTGGGTAAAAGTGCCCCCAGCACCCGACAGAATCAAGTGCAATTCCTCTTTGAAAGAATATGCCCCAAATCTGTTCTCAAAGAATTTCTATAGATGAAGTCTAAGAAATACAAAGTTGCATTTAAAAGGAAAAAACAGATTGGGGATCAAAGTACCTTGATTAACATCCAGAAGAAACAACAAGCAGTGAATTCAGATCAGCAAAATTTTCAGATATTGGAGTTATCAGACATAAAACATGAAATAAATGTATTTGATGTATTTTAAAAATAGGAAAGAAATTCAAATCATAAGAAGAGAAGAAGCAGACATATTTGCAAAACAAACAAAAAAAAATAGATATCCAGAAATGGAAAGTAAAATCATTCCCATTAAGAATGGACCTGTTTCGCTACCAAGTAGCCAACCTCTGAAACGGCCCCAAATACCCCCCATCCTGATCCTCACACCCTTGTAGGGTACAATCCTACAACATGTGTGGAACCTACTTTCAGAAGTGCATATCAATAGAAAATGGCACAAGAGATGGTATGTACTTCCGAGTGTACGTTTTAAAAGATACTGTGGCTTCTATTTTAGGTTTCTATCTCCCTCTCTCCCACTCTTTCTCTCTCTCTCTCTATCATCATCACTCTGCTGGAAGCCAACCTGCCACATGATGAGCTCCGGCCAACAGTCACATGAGGGAACCTGGAAGCAGATCTCCCAGCGTCTCTAGGTTACTGCTTCTCTGGCCTACAGCTTGAAGGCAATCTCATGAGAGACCATGGGCGAAAGCACAGCTCCTGGACTTCTGCCTCTCAGAAACGGAAAGAAAATGGTTTGTTATTTTAGAGTCCTAAGTTTTGGAGTAATTGGTTACACAGTGATGGATAACTTAGACACAGCTGAAGACAGAATGAGCTAAAAGATAGAAGGAAAAACATTATCAGAATACTGGACATCCAGACAGAGGTATGGAACATTTGAAAGGTAAGTGAAGAAACATTGAGGCTCAAGTGAGGCAGTTTTATATATTATCTAAATTAAAGTTCCAGAGGAAAAGAGAGGGAGTGTATTTAAAAAAAAAAAAAATGGTTGAAAATTTTCAAGAATGGCTGAAGTCATCCTACACAGGCTCAGGAAGGTCAATAAATCCTAAACAGAATAAATAAGAAGAACACCATACCTAGACACACCATGTTTTAATCAAAAACATCAAAAACAATAAAATCATCTTTTGATCACAAAAACAATAGAAATAGGTTTCCAACAAAGGGTCAAGAAGATGGAACCCAACAGCAAAGGTGACACCAGGCAACAGTAAAAGAAGTACTTTGGGCAGAAGTAAAGTGATCCCAGATGGAAACTCTGAGGTTAAAGAAGGATTTAAGGGCAAAGGCAGAAATAAATATGTGCAATAATCTAAACAGACATGGACGGCATAAAACACAAACAATAATGTCTTATGTAGTTAGGAAAAAAAGAAGTGGCACAAATATACATAACAGCAATAGTATGTCAGTCACAAAGAGGTGATCAGAGAGGCAGACAACGGGAGTTTCATTTGGAATGTCCATCATATTATTCTGCAGAAGAGTAAAAATACTGGGCTACTTTAGCCTTTGAGAAGTATACATAGCAATATTTACAAGATAACAATTCAAAGAAATACAGTGGGTCACCTTTACACCAATAGTGTGGAGGGAAATGAGAAGAAAAAAAGAATCACCCCTGAAGAAGTCAAGAAAGGGGAGAAAGAGAAACAAACAAGGTGAGACAAATGGTAATCACAAAATAAATTGCTAGAAAAATATCCAACGTATCAGTAATTATAATAAATGTAAATGCAAATTTACTTAGCAAAATTGTTAGGTTGCTTGATCTACACTGTATGCTGCTGATGAGACATTTAACCAAAGTACAGGTCCCACAAAAAAACAAAAGCAAAAGGATATGATACTAAATCAAAAGATAGTTGATATATCCATATTAATATTGGACAAAGTAGACATCTAACAAAGTCTTGCTACAGATTAAAAAAAAAATGTAGCCACATAGTGATGAGTTGCAATTGACCAGAAAGATGTAACAAGTCTAAATTTGTAAATATTGACAAAAACCACCTTAATGTAAATTAAACAAAAGTTGACGGAATTATAAAAAGAAATACACCAATCCTGCATCACAGTGACAAATTTTAATTAATACAGCTACCTGAGTAATTCTGTCCAACAAACAAGAATCGCTAAGGATACAGCAGTTTTGAAAATAGAATTATGTTTGATCACTGGATATATATATATATAAAACACTGTACCTAAAGACAGAAAAACATGCTTTCTTTTCAAGTGTGTACAGAAAATTTACCAAGAAATGACCCTATTCCTGGCCAGTAAATTTCAACAAATTTCAAATGTTAAAGTTAAATAGATCCTCTTCTAGTCACCATTTAAGTTAGAAATTAATAACCAAAATGTTACTAGAAAAATCTAAAGATTTAGAGTTAATAAATATACTTCTTAATAACTCATGGGTCAAAGAAGCATTTCTTACTGAAATAAAATAATATTCATAACTGAATGGTAACAAATATATTGCTTCCAAACTTGTGGGCGTACAGCTAAAGGGGCAAGAAAGAAAGATAAGCATGTAAGTGCTTACACTGGATAAGAAAAGAGCCTAATAATGAATGTCCAAAGCATCAGACCTAAGGTATTAGTGGAGGGAGACAGAAATAAAGCAAAAAGTAGGAAATCATACAGATAGCGGCAGATATCAATGAAATAGAATATGACAAACTGAAAAGCTGTTAACTGAAAAAAAAATACAATGGACCAATTTCTGGTAAGATTGATCAAGAAAAAAAGACTGATCAAATAAAGCACATCATAAAGAAATAAATATAAAACTAGAGATCCTGCAAAGATTAAAAATATAATAAAAGGACAATAGGACCAACTCAACACCAATAAATATGAAAACCTGGATGAGATAAAAAAAAATCCTGAGAAAATATAGCATACCCAAACTGATTGAAAAGAAACTTTAAAAATCTGAGTAACACTGCAGCCATTAAAAGTAATTGAAACAGTACTTTAAAGTCTTACCACAAAGCAAATACCAACATCAGACAATTTGCCCATGGGTTATACAAAACAATCAAGGAATTCCAATCATTTAAAAAAAAAAAGAAGAAGAAGAAGACTTCAAGTAGGTAAAAGAACAAACATCCTCTAACTCATTTTGTGATGCTAACATAACTTTGATACTAAAATCTGACAGGAACCATAAAAGACAATAAAATTACAAATAAATGTCATTCATGCATCTGGATAGAAAAATCCTAAAAAAAAATCAACAAAGCAAATCCATCAGTGTATAAATAAGATAATACATTTTAAACAAGGGGGCTTTAGCTTAGAAATGTTAGTTATTTTAACAGTAGAAAAAAATTAATGGAATTCACCATATTAAAAGTATAATGGTGATAAATCATTATCTCAATAGACAGAGAAAATGCGCTCAATATAAGTCAACATCCATTCAAACATCACCCTGAATGGATTAAAAGTCTTGCTTTGAAGACCAGGAATACTGTGTGCCATGACCACTTCTATTCATCACTAAACCCAGTGTCCTAGACAGTGTGGTATGGCAGATAAAAATATAAGAGTTGGAAAGAAGGAAGTAAAATGTTATTTTTCACGCTGAAAAGACAAAGTAAATGACGATCCCAACTTTGCTACATTCAGAATCAATGTACAAAGATCAGCTCATTTATTTCACCTCTAAGAAGTTTCAAAATGCAGTTTTTAAAAAGATCCCACTTAGATAATATAAAAATATATTTGGAATAAACTTTGAATAACTAACAAAGGATGTGTAAGATCTTCCTGAAGAACATTATAAAATTTTATTGAAACACATTCAATAGTAGAGAGGTATATCATTGTCATTGATCAAAACACTCAATACCATAAAAGATGCCAATTTGCCTGGAATTTATCAATAAATTCAAAGCAGTTCTAGTCAATTGCCACTTTTTTGGTGGAACTTAACAGTTAAGACCAAAATTCATATGAAAAAGCAAAGACAACCCCCAATGAGGAACTAACAGATAACAAAACTTACATAAAGCAAAAGAATTAACACCGTGTGGAACGGACGCATGCCGAGAGAATGTGATCAACGGAAAAGAGGGGCCCAGAAACAGACACACATATTGCCTAACTTGATTCTTGATAGAAAGAAATGTAGATTAGCTTTTCAGAGATGCTGGATAATTCCAGCTGCTCTCCTCGGAAGTGTGCTGGTTA
Source organism: Mustela nivalis (assembly GCF_964662115.1). Taxonomy (NCBI): domain Eukaryota; kingdom Metazoa; phylum Chordata; class Mammalia; order Carnivora; family Mustelidae; genus Mustela; species Mustela nivalis. Next base: position 50,874,059 of record NC_139032.1, read on the forward strand.
CAACTTTGGGTTCTCCTCCCACAAAGTGGTACTTGTGAATATGACATTTAACTTGAATGGGCAAGCTGTTGCAGAGTTATCTGGAATCATTACAGGGATCACTTCTGTGTTCAGGGCTACGTGTAGAGTTCTGGAGCTGGGGAATGCTGGTCGGAACACAGCTCAAGCTCTCTGTGCCAAAGGTCTGTGTGCCTGCTGTGTGGTCACCCCCACTCAGTGGGGGGGCACATCTTCTTCCCAAAAGGCTCTTGTGTGCTGACCAAGCTTTACTCTGTCAGGACTGTGACCAGCCAGAAGTGGCCCTTATGTCTAAGTCAGACAGATGGGGCTTCAAAGCAGGCCTGGTTCTCCTCCTTCCTGTTGGTTAGTGTGACAGCGTAAAGAGCACCCCAGCTGGGGAGTCCTCAGAACCTTCCGTGAAATCCCACTGAGCCACTTACAGTTGTCCGACCTGGAGATATTTAAGTACCTCTCTGAGCTTTAGGTTCCTTCTCTTTAAAATAGGGGGAAATCATGTCATAGTTGCAAGACTTGACATGAGGGCTAAGTTAAATCACATGGAAGGATATAACAGATGTTCAGAAATTTTAAGTTCCCTTTCTTTAGAGAATCTTTGTATTCTCGTATCACAGTGATGAACAATTGCAAAAGTGAGTTTACCTTCTGCTGAGCATTTCTATACCTGCCTCATATAATATGCCTTGGGGTATATGGGAAAGTAGAGACAAAGAGAGACATCCTGAGGATTTACCTAGGACGTGACCAACGTTTGGGTCACCTAATTACAAATCTCAGGACCGACCGTCCAGTTAATTTCAGGTCAGGATTACTAAGATTTGCTACTCATCGCATGAAGATACTAAAAGAACAACTTTACTATCATCATGACACCAACCTAGAAAAAAAAGCTGCTCATCATTCCCAAGATCTGCGTTTCAGAAGTGTTTGAAGTCTCGGCTCAGGGAGGATGAAACCAGATGTGCCAGGTTCTCCACGAAGACCTCAGCCTTGCAAAGAAAAAGAAAAGGCAGTGCAACCATGGAGATTACCCTCGGTGCATGGCAATAAGTATTATCAGAGTGGCAGAGAATAGGAAATGTGTTTCCAGGTATATTTTACATATGCAAACATTTTTACTCAATACCTACTATATCCTCAATACAGTTCTAGACAGTAAGGATACAGCACTAAATACAATGGACAAAATATCCACTCTCACGGTCTTCTATTCTAGTGAGAATCACCAACAATAAACAAAATGATAAATAACTATATGTCAGAAAGTAGTAGATTCTATTAGGAAAAAAAAAAAAACGAAGTAGAAAAAGTGGACTGTAACAGAATAGAACCTCAGTGGGGAAGGGGAGTGTGCTGATGGAGATAAGGAGATCTCTGGTAAAAGAACATATACCTCAGTTCCCAAAACAAAACTACTGCTTTATTCTCTTTTAAAGGAAAACAACAAAAATAAATAAAACAAGCTCAAAAACACAAAGGAAGCTCAGAAGACTCTGCCTTTACTTTCATAATCCCCATCTCCCATTACGCTTTCCCCTGGTGAAATCTGTTAGCACTGAGGTTCTTGGGGGAATGAGACTTCCTTCCCAACCTCTTCTTTATCTGAATTTTCCCACTGGGCCAGCAATTCCTAGCCTATGATAGAACAAGCGTCAGAGCACAGCTCTCCTTGAATGTGAAAGTCTTTGGGGATGTTACAAAATTCCTTATATTCAACTTATGAAGAACACATTGGACATACTTTTAAACACACCTTGAAACTTAAAACCAGTAACAGTGCATAAATAGCATTGCCACTGAGTCACAAAAATCAATAGAAAAAGATTTAGGCATTTTAATTTGTTCTCCCTCCCCATAAGGATAGCTTTTATCACGCAGGACTCTATATTACATTTTTTGAGTGTGGAGTTGAATAATACCCCAGAGATTAGCAACTCAATACCCTCACTGTATAAGTGAGAACTGGAGGTCCAGAAGGTTTAATAATAATCGTTGCTCATGTTAATGGAGGCCTGTGTGCCTGGAAGTGGGCCAAATGCTTTATTTCCTATAATAGGGTGTGTCTGTGTTTTAAGGAATTGGCAAGACTGAAATGTACAGAGCAGGCTGGCAAGCTGGAAATTCAGGTAAGAGTTGATATTATAGTTTTGATCTGAAAGCTGCATGCTTAAAACTCAGGCAGTTTTCTCTGCTGCAATTTTCAGGCAGAATTGCTTTCTCTTTGAGAAATCTTGGTGTTTTGCTCTTATGGTCTTCACCTGATTGAATGAAGCTCGCCCGCATTAGGGAGAGTAACCTGCTTTACACAAAGTCTGCACATCTAAGAAAAGACCTTTCCAGCAACACCTAGACAGCGGTTTGACCAAACAAGTGGGCACCATGGCCTGGTGAGGTTGATAAATAAATGATGTACATAATCATCATACCCCTTGTATCATCTTTAGTCCCAGTAACTTCCTTATGAAATTGGGATTATCCTTACCACATTTTACAGAGGAGAACGCTGAGGGCTTAAAGATTTCAGGGGACTTGTCTATGGTTGCACCATTCAGAAGCATCCATGCAGGACAGAACCCACATTTTCAACCATCTGCTCTACTGCTTGAGGTCTTTCAGCATGGAGACAGGCCCGGAATCCACGTTTTCTGATTCCTGTGTCTGCAGGACTATACATCAAACCCCATCCTGTAAAGACCAGCAAGGACACTGCTTATGAACGTGCAGCGGCAAGGAGAGCATACCTGAAGAGGAACCGTGGGGCATCTCACCAGTCCCAGGAAAAGGTAGGGCTATTATCAGATTTGGGGAAAGCACAGAAGCAATTAAAAAGGAAACAAATGATGGGTTTTTTTCCTTCTTAAAGACTTTATTTGTTTATTTGAGAAAGAGACAGCATGAGCAGGGGGAAGGGGCAGAGGGAGAAGCAGACTCCCCACTGAACAAGGAGCCCAACTCTGGGCTCAATCCCAGGATGCTGAGATCATGACCTGAGCCGAAGGCAGATACACAGTGAACTAAGTCACCCAGGCACCCCAACCGATAGGCTTTTGATAGGCTCAGAACCAAGGAGGACTATGTATAAATGATTGACCTGAGGCCTGCGTTCAATAACAGACTCAGGGTCCTGTTTCCTTGGATGCAACCAGTTCGTATAAATGCAGAGAGTTCTATCTGAAAACCCTATTTGAAGTTCTGCACCTGGGCTGGAAAATCAGACTGCTTCTCTGTTTCAGCGCTTCCGTTCTTCCTGGCAAGCGTAAGATGTTCCACTCTTCTGGGTGCTTTCTCATCATTATGCCTTTTTTAAATGAACAAAGGCAGTTTTCCCAGGTCCACAGTCTTAAGTGCATGCCTTAGTCTAGGGGCTGGGAAGACAAAGCTGAACAAGACATTCTGGAATCCTGGTGGGGGAGGAAGGCGTGTTCACCAAGTCGTGATGCGGTGTGATGAGTGCAGGGGCAGATGGGAGAGACAGGTAAGGCAGCCGTAGGAAGCCGAAAAGAGTACGGGACAACCGGCTTGAATCAGAATGGATGCTTCAGAATAAAGAGTGGCTTGCTAGGTGAGGAAACAGGGAAGGCAAGCAACTACAACAGAGTGTGGAAAGTAACAGAACAGAAAACTAAATAAAGTGCTTGGAGCTCTCGACTAATTCTGCCTGATGTGTCAGGGAAGGCTAACCTAACTGAGCCCCTCCGGTGCCCCTAAGTTTATTTTCTAATTAGAAAAGTTATAGCTCTGCCCCTCCCCGCCATAAAAACACAAACAAAACAAAAAAAGCAAAACCAAACAACCAAAGGAAATCAATTTAACTATCATTTTTTAAAATATCATTTTAAAAGGCAGTCGAATACAGTGTTTCCCAGGGGAGCTTCTTTAACGTAAATGTCTACAACGACAACCCCTTTTACGTGCTCAGGAATATCCAGCATCACTGCTGCTCTCCAGCCAGCTGCTCTCCCAAAATATAATCGCCACTCACACATCTGCAGTTTTAACCCAGATCTTTCCACCCAGGCATGCCGAATCTTGGTAACAAAATGGAAACAAGGAGTACAGAAGAAGAAGCTTTCTGCTCCCATGGTGTTCTGTCCCAGGACAGTTCTGCTCTAGGTTGTGGGTGCTCTGTCTTTCTGCTGTTCTTTCCTGCTTTAATTTATAGCTCAGGGTTCTGATTGGATTAACAGCCAGGGCACTTTAGAGAAGCCTTTGCTCAGCAATATAGTCTGTTGCTTACAGGGACACTGTATCCTCATATACCATGTCCTTTCCTGAGCTCTCTATTGCTCCACATTTTATCCTCTGCACCAAAATTGGCCTTCAGTTCACAGACTTCATTTTGCAGCACCTGTTGCATTAATAACTAGAAAATTCAGTTCAGCCAAGGGCCAGACATTCACCAAGCATTGTTCTCATGTAGTAAATAATCAAGTAGCGAAAATTATCTTTGCACATTTCACTTTCCTGATATTCTTAACTCCTGAATAGAGCAAGGTCTGTGAAAATACATTCATCTGTACAGGATAACAGAATGACATTGCTTCTTTGGAACAATTATACTACACTGATTCTAGAACATCAAAAGGAAAAAGTGTACTTAATAGAACTCACAGAATATAGAAATCTATTTGAAAGTTGACATGGACTTCTGTCTCCCTTGTCTTTCAGTGACAAGATATTTTATAAGGACAAGAAGAAAAGTCTCTTTGAGTTCTGATTTGTTTTCATGTAGAGGGTGTCACGCAGTAAAAATGGAATAGCTTTGAAACCTAACACATCTGAGTTCAAATCCTGTTTCTGCCTTTGAGCAGCGGTGTGACCCCTCAGCAAATGACTTTGCCTCTCTGAGCTCAGTTTCCTTGCCTGGAAAATGAAGGCACTATTGACTCTCTTACAGGATCGTGGAGGAATGAAGAAGGTGCCGTCCACAAAGTACCTACTGGCATTCCTGGCATAAGGACAGTATTCAATGAGTGAGAACCCCTTCACACAGGAGATAACACATAGGAAAGACCACAGGGACCTAGGCATTGTTCTTCTCTTTATCAACTGTTCTTCCCACCATCCTGCTTTCCACTCCCACCCTATGCCCCCCCAGCAAGTCTGGTTAGTGTGAGTGATTGGCTCAGCAGCAGAACCATAATCCTATCCTTCTCCAACCAGCATATCAAAATATGATCAACTCAATATTTCTATCTCTAACTATCTATCTAGCTATAGATAGATCAGCTCAAATACAGTTTTTATCACAAATGAAGGCTCATCTTAACATACACCCAGGCTTAGAATTTGTTAACAGTCTCTGGCCACTGAAGCAACCAAGAGACACCATACTATAGCACAACCCTTAAAAGAATATTTTTAATGCACCTTCTTCCTTACCTTTGCCAATTCAGAACCCTGATTAAATTTCACGGCCATGCAGAATGCCTTGACTTCTTGAGCCTGGGTTGATTTTTCATTTTTCTGCAAATTCCTGCCTGTCACACAACCCAGTCTTTATTTGTATTATCTGACGCCATATTTTTATCATATCTAAAATATAATCAGGGCAGAGGGGCGCCTGGGTGGCTCAGTGGGTTAAGCCACTGCCTTCGGCTCAGGTCATGATCTCGGGGTCTTGGGATCGAGTCCCGCATCGGGCTCTCTGCTCAGCGGGGAGCCTGCTTCCCTCTCTCTCTCTGCCTGCCTCTCTGTCTACTTGTGATCTCTCTCTGTCACATAAATAAATAAAATCTTTAAAAAAATAAGATAAAATAAAATATAATCAGGGCAGAATGAAAGTTATTGACCTCCGAATGTTCTTAACATTCCCTCTGTGCCACTGAGAACTTTGGGCATGGCCTCCTTCAATCTCTTCTCTGTTCTCTTCCTCCAAGAGGAGTCTTCTTTGCAGACCAGTTCTGAGGCTTTTGAGATGGATAAACGGAAATAAAGGAGAGATGAGGAAACACACGAGAGCGGTAGAGGGAGACACTTCTGAAGGGTTGGGGGAGATTTTCAGGGATGGCAAAAAGAGAAGAGTAGGGAGTAGATAATATGAGAGGAATACAACAAAGGGAACTTTAAACAGTTTTCTAGGTTGTCTGGGTACAACTGATAAAATTCAAGAATGTAAGCAAAAAACCCGAGTTATTTTTTAGTTTCTGTGGTATCAAGGGTTGTGTTCTTTGAAGCTCGGCTTTGCTCCCAAATTGAACTATATGGGTTATGGCATAATAAGTCTTATTACCCCCATCTCTACTATCAGATTTATAAGTGCAGGGCTTTATCTTTAATTTTGCTGTATTAAGCACCTAACAGTACAGCACATGCTTCAAACCCTTTAATAATACTTTGTTCTCTTGACTTGATTCGCTTTGATATTGGCCATCAAACCATAGGATGTCAACTATAGTTTGGTCTAATTAATCCTCTATTCCCTTTGCAAATAGATGATAGATGTATTCTTAACCAGGTAAGATTAAAAGGTGCTGTTCCAAATGAATCCTAGTCTCTTGGTCCAGGAATACATCTCAAAGTAATCAGTGAACTTGCAGTATGACTGAATTATTATCAGTGAACTTGAGGAACACTACAGTGGAAAAGAGCTCCTGGGAAACCAGATATAGGTAAGTGTCATTTGGATTTATAAAAAGAGAAATAACATGTATTTGTGGACTATGGAGCACTGAGTTTGACACTGATCTGGAACAAGATCAGATCAAGATCAGATCAAGATCTGATCAGATCAAGATCTGGATCAAGATCCAGAACAATTTTTTTTTTGAACTATGGCTTCTGAGTACTTAGAAAAGGAAGTAGTGACTCAGCATGAACTCACTAAGCATATATAAGGATAAATATATAATAAATATGTTGTATATAATAAATATATTGTATATAAAATATATATAGTAAATATATATATACATATATGTAATATACAACATCATTTCCTACTGACAGAGATCAGGGAAACTGAGTAGAAATTATGTATCTAGATTTCAGAGGAGCTTTTGTTAAGTTCTCTCATGATACCCTTTGAGGGCACATGGTGGGGAAAGCAGCCTGAATGATATTAAATTGCACAGACTCCTAGCCAGTGGAACATTAGTACCCAAAAAGAACTAATAAGCCATCATAAATTCAACAAAGTATTTAAATTCAACCAACAATTTGTTTCCAGACTCTTATGCTAGCCCCTGTGTGAAGGGCTAGGGATTCCACTGTACACATAGAGAATGGAGGCAACCGGACTTGACAGCAGCAACTTTCAAATGATCCATTTGTGTGATTCGACTTTGAGAAAGCATCAATATACACCTGAGACTATGTCAGACCAGTAAAGTGTCCAGAGTGAGTGAGGCAATGTTTCTGCTCTTCTCTCTGCAGATTGTGTTCATTTCTGTGCGCTAAGAGACTCTGGATCTTATCCTAAAAAGAGTGATCAGGATGAAGAAAAACCATCAATAAAGTCTAAGGGAGAAGACAGAATGAAATGTTGAACAAAGAGAACCCACAGCTACCTCGATGTCCTCTAAGAAGCAGAAGTGGGACAAAGCAATAATTCAAAGTGGGCTTCCTTAAAAGGCATGGGTTTCCTATAAATGGAGATGCTCAAGGATAGGCTGAAACACAAATAGAGAGAGTGGTTGAACCCATAACTCATAACCTTAAGTTTTTCTTTTGTATTCATAGATTCTGGAATCTACATAACTTCAAAAAATAAGTTCTATCAAGTTTTACTTGCAATGTAGAACTATAATTAAAAGCATCACTTAATTAGTCCACCTCTTATTGTTTGACTTACTTCCTTTCCTTTCATTTGCCTTCGTTTCTAGAGAGAAGCGTGTTTGGGATAAAAAAAAAATCATGAATTCTACTCCTATTCCATAGGGATAAAAATGGAAATTTGCTCTATCATCTCCTAGAAATAGCTCAAAAGACAGCTCCAAAATATTTGGGTACTAGGACACAGATGTTCTCACATTCACAAACCAAACTGGATTTCCAGGAGCACTCATTTAATTCATCTGGTCAGTTCAGCCTATTTAGTTTTCAAAAGAATCCAGGTTGTTGTTAATGATGTTGTTTTGAATTACATAACTCTAATTAGTTATTTGACTTTTACCTCTAAACCATTTAAATGTGTGCAGATAGACAAAGGATAAATATGGAAGCTGTTTTTTTTTCTTTTCCAGTTTTTTGGGTTTTTTTTTGGGGGGGGGGGGTACAGTTTAGAGCCAAAGAGAACAATGAGAGATCTTACATGACTTCATTATCAAGAGGTGTCAATTATGTAAATGAGATGGTAATAAATGTAATAATGGTAAATAAAGCATCTCTTCCTTGCAAAGTTGTTACTTCCTCTGAGGCAGTAATGATTATTTTTTTAAAGATTTTATTTATTTATTTGACAGAGATCACAAGTAGGCAGAAAGACGGGCAGAGAGAGGAGGAAGCAGGCTCCCCACTGAGCAGAGAGCCTGATGCGGGCCTCGATTCCAAGACCCTGTGATCATGACCTGAGCTGAAGGCAGGGGCTTTAACCCACTGAGCCACCCAGGTGCGCCTGAGGCAGTGATTACTAAACTTGAGCGTGTATTAGAATCACTCAGAGGGTTGTTTCAAACCAGACAGAACACCCCTCCTTGAGTTTTAGATTTAGTAAGTCTGGGATGAGACCTGATAATCTGCATTGCCAACAAGATCCCAGGTGATGATGATGCTAAAATGCAGAGACCACACTTTGAGGGGCATTGCTCTAGGAAGATTTCTCTGACCCCTGAGACTGGACATATTTGTTGTCTATGTGCCTCACTCCCCTCTGTTCTTCCCTCTCCTAGGGTTATTATTTTGAAGCAGGAGGGCTAACCAAGAACACATCTAGCTTTTTTAGCAGACCTTGAGCTACCTGAAGCACGTGCATGTCTAATTAGGACTGCACCCCTCAGGGCATAGCACCAGGTCTGGATGGCAGAAAGTAGTCGATGGTTAATAATTACGTGTTGAAAGACACTTGATTGATCGCTGAATACATGAAAATGTAAATTTTGAAGAAGAAAAAGAATGTATGTGTGTATGTGTACACGTATATGCTTTTGTGCTCTGAAGAACGCAGAGCAGTGACAAGGAAAATGCTATGTATTCAAAGAAGACAACTTTAAAGAGGCAAGATATGTCTAACCCAAGAAAAAAATGAGAAGTTAGAATTTGAAATTCACTTTGGCGACTATAGTGTATGACGGGAATAAAATATTTTCAAAAGATCATAGTAATACAAATGTACAAATGGTTTCAACTTTGTCAGATATGCTCTCTGGCCCACAGATGCTTTTTAATACTCCATCCTGTGTAGCTGGTAAAACTGAGAATCACCCCAATTTACCTGCAGTATAGCCAAGGGCACACCAGAGATTAGAGAGATCACCCACATCCTAAACAGAAAAAGAGAACTGTAAGGAGAAAAAAATGGAAAAGACCTAGTAGGTCATTCAGTCCTAGTCTCTGGAGGAGTAGAAGATTAAATAAAGTTGCAAAGAAAAATTATGGAAATAGACTCAAGAGAACTTAAGACTCTCTGATCCTTTAATTTTTAGTGCCTCATGAAGTTCAAGGGTTTATTGTCAACTCATTGCTTAAACCCTTATTCATCAAAAGAAAAATATTCCCCACAATCTGCATTAGAAATGGAGCTAAGAAAGGCAATGTAAAAAGTTGATCTTCATGGCATTAAATGACTCGCTATTTCCTGTGTTCGTGAGTTTCTGGTTTGTAACTGTACTTATCCAAAATATTAAAATGACCTTCAGGCCAACCCCTTTACTTACAAGTAAAGGGGGAAGAGAAATTTACTAGAAGTTGACCATTACAGAAATTACTTGCAAGGCATTTTTCTTTGATAGCTGCAGTTTCACTCATATTATCATCCTTTTCTGTTGACAAGTTTCCAAGATTTTAATCTTGGATTGGAAATGTTACCCTATCGGAAAGGGCTTATATTGTCAGGCGCAGTGCCGTTGTGGAATGCAGAATCATATACAAGAGCGCTTGTTGTATTGAAAAATACACCATTGGTAGGAAAGGCATTTAAATGTTTAGTCTGCTCGCTCATAAATCACTTTCAATGTGCTCAAGTTCTTAGACAACATACTGAAAGCTTTCTTATTTCCTTTATTATAGCAGTGTCATTTGCATTGCTGAACTTGCGGTTATGTGGGCAATTCCAGATAGACCCGCGCTTGGAGGGTTTATAACTCGGCGATTAAATTTCACTCTGGCTTGGAATTCAAAAGTAACATTTCTGTGAGTTGCTGGTGGTGGGTTTTTTTTTTTCCTTTTTTTAACCTAAAATATATCTGATATTTTTAAGAAATGGTAAGATGGGACAATTTGGGCTTACAAATGAAAGCAATTGACCTAAAGCACACAAAACTAACATGGGCATTCGGAGCCCTGGCCACATGTATCTAAATTCGTACATTTGCTGGGTTGTTTTAGAAACACATATTAAAGGCATTTAAAAAATTTCTATTAACCTTATAGATGATTGTTGCTGCTCTTTTTTTTTTTCTCTCTTAATTGTATGGACAGTTTTTCTATACTTTCTCAGTCAAAACATTTGAAACTCACTCAGATATCTATTTAACCTTGGGCATACATGCTTCCTTTTTTGTTGTCTTCTTATACAAAGCTAACACCAGTGTCCCTGTCTTCTACCTACCACCTGGAGTTGTTCTAGGCGTGAAACAAGACATCAATGAGCTAAGACTTGAAAAAGGAGTATAGTTAGAGTACATTGACAGGAAGTCTTTGAAGTGAGGATGAAACTGAGTTGGAAATATGAAGCAATGAAGCATTTCTGAGAAAGAGAATCTGAAAGAAATTCAGAATAACAAAAAGGAAATTAAGCAAATGTTTATTAGACTTGAAAAATAATCCTCAGCTACTTCTAGATTGCAGAATGAGAGTCAGTTAGGCTCAGGGCTAGCTAAGGGAAGGGCTCTCTTAAAGGGCTTTCTAGGAGTTACCCTCCAACTCTCTCCACCTTCATGAAAAGAGTACAGATTAGCTTGCTTTGAAGATAAATGGATTAGCAGTAATAAGCCTAAATACTTCTCTGTACTTGAGGAGAGAAATACATCTTGCATAAAGGGAGCTGTCTCTGTACAAAGGAGAAAAAATGTTGTTCGCCTGACTCGCTTCTGTGTCTAGGCTCATACGCACAAGAAATGTTGTCATCATTAAATGGGCTGAAATTTCTGCAATTTAATGCTAGGGCCAAGGTTTGAGGAGTATCTGAGACCTGCAAATATCAGACCACGTATGTGTGAAAACCACAAGGCAACTTGGGAATTCCAGTGGACATGGAGACCACTTGGAATGTTCCCAGTAACTATCTTCAGCATCAAGTACAGATGCCAATCTCAGACGCTAGCTATGGGAGAAGGAGACATCACCTTTTAGTAGTA